>NC_086288.1:31580138-32216292 GCF_963924245.1 Chroicocephalus ridibundus | reverse complement strand
CTTGTATTGTCTTCAGGTTTTACATCCACTTACATGTAATAATATGTATGTGATGAAGAATCCAAACAATGGTGGATCTTCTTAGTGTTGTGACAAAAAAAATGTGGACTATGTCTTTGTTTTGTATCATCCAAAGTTACAGATTTAGCTACAGAACAGCACAGATGTCAGAGTATCATAGAAAGTTAAAATCGGGTGATGATGAATGTGGCCTGTTTTGCGGTTATTGAACTCTTGAGAGAGTAAAGTGCTACTTAAGTATCTCTAATTGCGAAGACTTCTGGTTTGATGAAAAGTGCTGTGTGCTTTGAGGCATGGATAGCCTAATATTTGCCATTGCAGACGATATTTTGTGGAGTGGGCTTTAGAAATGCTGCATAACAACATCTCTCTTGCTGCTTAGGCACTGTACACTCAGCTGTGTGTTTATCTCCTGCTTTTTCAGCTGCAGGTTTTCAATGCTGGAAGACTTGGGGATTTAAAAACTGCACTTTATTAAAATGATGTGCGGACGTAAATATCTTCATGACTTTCAGCACAGAATAATATTCCTTTCCCAGTACAGACCACTCTAAAAAGAGGAAGCAGGTCAAAATTTTGGCCCCAGATCTCATTTAGTCGTGCCATATGAGACATCAACAAACTCTGAGACATTAAATTTACTTACAGGTTTCAGGGCAGCACAAGGAATAAATCTAAGGACTATAAATCATCTACAAATAGTTTACAGTTCACCGTAGTGTTTTCCCCATTCTTCTCAATACTACAATCCCTACAGAGCAACCATACTTTAGTATGTGTGTGATTTCCATTTAGTGTTGATTGCTCAGGAGATGATTGTCTTGCTGATACTGTGCTTTACATTTTCTTCATTAACATCCTGAAAAGCTTGTAGTTATTAGATACTTGTCAAGTAAACCAACATGTTAAATAATGTTGGGGTTTTCTGGTGGTTTTTGGGGTGGTGAGGTTTTTTAGCTGGTGAAGTAGCTGGGCTACAGAGCTTATAGGTTTCAGTGACAATTTTCTGGTATGTTATATTCTGGCCCTGGAGTCAGCCAGCTGCAAAGGAAAGCAAGCCTTGTGTAGAGAAAGGAAATGGAAACTTTTGCAGACTGTTCTTTGAACAAGCATTATAAAACTGTTAGGGGAACCATCTAATAGAGAAATCTGTCGGAAGTAAGATACAACTTTATAGAAGAAGAATCTTGGCTTAAACTTGAGAGCTATTTTCATTCCCCAGGCAAATCAGCTTCTCTTCTCTTCTATTTTATTTTATATTTTAATGGTACCCCTTGGGTTGCATTTCTTAGTAGCACATTCTCTTCAGAAGTTGGTTTTTAATGCCAATGCAAATGCAATGATAAAAATAGGATGAGGCTTTTTAAAGTGGCAACAATATATAAGATTTATTAGGTGTTCTGATCCTTTTTTTCATTCTCTATGTAAGCTTTCTTCAGATATTGTTTCTGATTCCTCTCCAGGTGTTCTGAAGAGCCCAGAGGCCTGAGAAATACTACTTTTTGGACCGAACTTGAAAAATGTTCCTAACTGTTGCAAAGTTATGTGCTAATTTCCAAACATTGGCAGAATCTACAATTAAAAGTATAAAAGTGAAATAAATTAGTAAATATGGATTTTTTTTAAGGGCATCTTGAGAGAGAAACCAGAAATTAGAAAAGGCCCTTTCATGCAGTCACGTACTAAATCTGGGGCACTGTGAGTAAGGAGCTAGTTCCATTTGGGCAAAGCACACTGAAACAAAAGCTCAGTATTTATATTACTTATGCCTAGTGTAGCTCACAGTAAATGTTTTACTATACTTTTAAAATACGGAATAAAATGCACCTATTTCAAATTTACAGAGGAAATAATTGTAGCTAACCTAATGATCAATGTTTATTGCTATACTATTTATTAATGTTGAGTTTGTTCAAATTAAATTTTGCTGACGGTCTTCTCGGACGAGAAACTCACCAGACTTTCATATGAAAGTATCTATAACATTTAAATACGCTTTTAAGGGAAGAAGTGTATATAAATATTAGTGTAAATTTGAGGAACTGTTGAGAAACTGTTGTCTAAAGGAGTGATATGTTGGTCGCAGATCCTTCTTGTTTCCCAGATACAGTTGCGTCCATTTCTTCCCTCAGAATTTTTTTTTTTTTCTCTCCTACCTATCCAAATCTCATGTCCTCTCCTTTTACTCCTGTTGACCAGGCGTTAGGGATTGTTGGGTTCTCATTTGTAGTGTGGAAGACTTGTTAGAGCTTGAAAAGTTTGTGGTGTTTACTGTTTCTCTGACTTCAGCCTCATTCTCTGGAGTTGCTTTAGTCCCTTCAAATATCTAGGAACTGAACTAATTAATGGTGTATCAAATTTTTTTTTTATAGGGTAGCCACCAAGAGTTTAAGCATCTCAGATGATATGTTATTACATAATTTAGTGCAAATTAGCCAACAACTGCTCCATTTAATGTGACTTTCATTCATTGGCTGCTTTGGGCTGAGTGTTGAGACAACAGAAAGATGTCTGACCTAAAAGTACAGAGGAAAGTCGTCTTGCTTCGGGGCCTTTGAGCATATCCAGACCTGAAACCACAAAGCAAGTGCTGTGTCTTTTTGATCCTGTGATTATCTATATTGCGTTGTGGGCAAAATATCTCATTCAAGCCTGCTCCATTGGTTAAAGTCTGTTGGAATTAGTTGACTTATATTTTGCTTAGCTCTTTGTTTCCCTTCTCACATAACCAGCCTCTGTCTCTGCACGCAGATACAGATTTTACTTATCGTTATATCTGTTTACAGTAAGAAGTTTACTAGTTTATAGTTTACTATAGTAAACTATAAGTTTATAGTTTAGTATACTGTTTACAGTAAGAAGCTCTTTAAATTTAAAAAATAAAATGAGGGCTCCTCTAGAGCATGGGGCATTAGTCCAGTAATGTAAAAAAAAAAAAAAATCCAGACAAACGAATAAAATGTTTCCTGTCTGCTTCTACCCTGTGCCATTATCCTTTCAGAACAGAAAAACAGACCAAGTCAAAGATGGGCTTTTCAACATGATAAAATAGGCAACATAACATCTGTAATAGATTTCCAAAGCCCCCTTATGAAATAAGCAGTGGTCACAGTTTCTCCTAGCTGCAGGTAATTACTGCTCTGAGATCTTTTCCTTCAAATTCAATTACCAGGAAGAACAAATTACGGTAAGCAAATACAGTGAGAAGGATAGGATGGGGAAAAAAAAGTTGAGAAAGAAAGTAGTTCTTTCTGAAGAAATTCTGAAAGTTATAGATCAAGCTCATCATGTTCTTTCTCAAGTATTAGTGGATTTGAGTTTCTCAAAGATATCTTGGTGTTTCCCTCAAGCCAACCAGATTGTAGCACGCTCTTTTAGTTTCATTGTTGCGTATATCCATCCTGTTTTAATGAGCAGATTGAAATCTGGGGAACAGGTTGAACAGTTAGCTCTCAGAGGCCTCTCAACTCTAGAACTCAGCTGTCAAAGAGTTTTAAAGACAGCTCTAGAAGGTAAAATACAATTGGTGGAGCGAAGAGTTAATAGCATTTCCCTGCTGCTTTCTTACAACTATTTGGTTTTGGTTTTAATTTTTTTTTATTAATATATGTATCTGAGAATTAAATTGAACAAGAGATAGTGGTGAGGTTTTGCTAAGTGTAATTCAACTAAGTTGCAGCAGCATCCTCTTCACAGTCTGAAATACAGCTGAGTTGAAGAGTTCACATTCACATTTACATACAGTGTGTTTGACTGGTGACTCTGAATTTAATTTCTGGCAGCCCTAAATGCCTTAATGGAATACAGATATAAGAGCAGAGACTGCTGGCTTTTAACAGCTCGTCCTATAAGGCACACAACCCTCGAATGATGCATGTAGAAAAACGCTCAAAGGCTGAGCCCTTTTTGTTTCCTGCCATTCCTTTGAAGGGAAAGGAAAAGTATGTTACCATGTACTGCTGTGCCCTTAGGGATGCACCGTTCTGTGGTGGCATTAAGCCTGATCTGAATCCAAAGACTGGTGATAAAAATGGGGAAAAAAAAATAAAATAAAATTAGATGGTCAGACTGAGAAAAAGAGCTGAAAAGAACTTGAAACAAAAGGAGAGGAATGTACACTTATATGCTGTATTCTTATTTATTTATTCTGCTTCTTTATGATGTAGGCCTTAGAAGGTTTAGATTATTTTTTAATTTATTTTTTTTTCTTATCAGTTTTATCAGTTCTTTTGCTGGAGATCTTCCCAGTGCTCATAGCTCCTTTGCACCTTAATCACAAGGATTTCCTTCCAACTGCTTTGCCAGATGTCTGAGTTAAATATGTGTTCGCTAAAACAGAATATTTAAGAAACCTGAACAAAAGTCACTTTTTTGCTTAAGTCAAATATCACTTCTTCATGTTTCCGAAGCTGTAATTCTTATGAGATTTCCAATACATATTCATCTGAGGGAAAAAGAGTCCCACAGAATATTTTTTTTTTTGTGAGGCCTTTTATTGACTTACTCTAAAATACAGAGAATATAAATCATTTACTACTTCCTACTTCCTACTTCTGGATATCACACAGATATCCCTGTAAAAAAAAATGGGGATATCTTTGCCAAGGGGTTTTCTCGGCTTGAAAGTACCATCAAGGTTAAACCTGCATTAAGCAGACTTGGCCCCTAGAGTTCTTAAAGATAGGGTGGGCAAGATTCAGGCATTTTAACTCCTTTAAAACGTTCTTATTCTAGTATTTCTTTCCAGTCCATATTGGAAGAAAATAATAAATGAAAGGGAAAAGCATTTCGAGGTAACCTGTGGGGAATATCATGTTCACTTGAGATGTGAAGGATCCAGCTCCAAATCAGGACTGAGTCTTCAGCTTTCTCTCAACCAGGATTTTCATCCTGGTCTTCAGAAGCTTTCTTGACTGATCATTGTCCAAAGGCATTAAATGTGAAGGACTGGCACTGTTTGGTGAAAACATGTTAATGAAAAACTTTCAGACCCAGCAGGAGAGTGTAATAGATACAACTAAGTTAATCAGAGCAGATGATAGTATTTATATGATGTTACTTCTCAGGTCAAGTATTAAATCCAGGGAACCGTTGCTTTCAGGTGCACTTAGCAGATTAAATCTAGTTGGTGTCTCAAAGTGTTTGTTGGATTTCCAGGTTAGAGTGCAGCCTGGGTCATTAAAAATCATTGAGCACTTGCATCTTGGCTCACAGGAAGGCAGGGTGCTTTGCTTTGCTGTCAGACTCTGGATGTTATGCCAGGTCCCTCCTGACCTCTTGTCATGAAAGAGAGCATTTGAGGCCTTGAGGTGGGCACATTGCTGGCATAAAATTTTGGCAGAAACCAGTCTCTCTCAGTAGTGTCTATGGGAGTGCTAGAGGAGCTGTTAATGCTGTTCAGGTTTGGATCCAGACAAACTAGAGTGTCTCTTGGGTGTGGAAGCTACAGGTGCCAGTTGCCCTGTATGCCTACTCTCTGTGGCGCTCTGCCAACTGCAGAAGCTTCACATCAGCCCTGGGGTAGTTATGAGCTTCATAGTCTGATGCTCAAAAGTTAACTGAACACCAGCTTTGTGAATGTTTCAAATGTTTTTCGTGGTTTTCCAGAAAACTGTGGGTTTCCATTTTCACAAGTGAATAGAGGATCATCTCCCAGCTGTGCTTGGATCATGAAGAAATGAGCTTCAAGACACAGCTCTATGAAGATACTATTTTATTTATTCTGTTGGTATTTTTCAAAACCTCTCAGAAACATTCTCGCTATTTTACTCAGCCTAAAATTTAGCCCGTCAGTGTGGCTGTACTGCAAATGAATGGGAGGGGAAGGAAATAACCCAAGACAAAACATAAGAGAACAAAAACCCCATACAGTAAAAAGGCAATGAGCATTAGTATAGAAAACATGAGACTCCTGTTTGTTTCACACGGACACTTTGAACTACTCCTTGAAGAAAGGTTTAACAACTATCACTGTCATTTGAGTCAGTTTGCGGACATTTTGCTGGAGGAGCTAAGAAAATAGGTCTCAGTTGTAACTCTCTGACTTTTATTTCTTTCAGTGATAGCAGAAGCAATATCATCAAGGTCTCTGGTATTTAAGGTTTCTGGGCCCCACCAACAGTACCTTTTTTTCCTGCTTGAAAGTTTGCATGTGAATTTTTTATTATGTGTTGTTATAACATTCTGGTGCCCAGCCATGCTAATGATTCTTCAGAAATAAGCAAGTTGCCTCACCTGCGAAGTCCAGTGCACTATATTATAAATTTTTTATTTTTTTCCCAACAGTCTTCCTTATCCCCATGAAACACTGTTGATATCAGAAAGCAAGCTAAATAGAAAATGTACTTTTGGCTTTACAGTTCTAATTATGACAGGAGCAAGCATCATCTTGTTTGGATTGGGGAAGCAAGCACAAGGGCCACTGCTTACCACTGAACAGTAGAGAAAAAAATTTTTCTATTTCTGGTCTCCACAGACAGCTTTGGTCTTTTAGCCCTCCCATGCTACACAGAGTTCCATCTATCCTTTTTTACCCTCTTGTTTTTTTGCACAAGGTTATCCCACAGAAAACAGCCCCAGGGAAAGATTTTACATTATTCATGCAGAGTTAATGCAGATCTATAAAAGAATTTCTATGCAAAGGAAAGCCTAGTCCTATTTTTTTTTCTTTATTTTTTATTTTGGGTCATTTATTTCTGGTTAGAGGGTAATCTTCAGGCATCACAACCAAATTTTGCCTACTGTTCAGGCATCAGTTTGTCTTGCTGCCTAGGACTGTAAGCTATAGTTTTCAGCTTTGCAGGTGAGAATTCATTATAGTAATATTTACTACCAGCTGGAGTTTGTAATGTTAATTACAATCCCGCCTAAGTTTAGATAGGATACAGGTATCTCTGCTTTATGATGCATATCCTCACACCAAGTGAGTTTTCTTTGATTTATATTAATACAATTACTGAGATAGGAATTAAATACACGCAAACTATTGTTTCTATGTTGTTAAGTATTTGTGTTTGGTGTTACAGAATCTTCTGTCATTTAAAGTCTATATTGCTCGCTTTTTTTTTTTCCTAGTTTATCTACATTTCAGGCTTCTTAGACAAAAATCATTAGCTAAGTCTCAAGCTGAGTTGCTCCAATATCCCTCTCTAATTGATGCATGCAAACCACCCTTTTAAAAAATTTCTTTGTGACTCATCCAACCCACCTGACTGTTAACCTGAACAGATGTCCAAAATTTTACCTATTATAGTAGACAGCTATCATCCTTAATCAATTACTCGTCTCAATAATGAGCCATTTTTGTTGAGGAAAAGAGAAAAGGGAAGAAGAGATTTGTCTGATATTTGTTAGGCTGACCTATAAGATGGTCTTTATTATTGGAATTTTCCACCTTTTGAGGTGTTTTTTCAGAGCGTATTAGCTGGTACCAGTGATAGTAAAATAACTTAACAACGAGCTGGTAGATCCAATTGAAGATTTGGCTTTCCAAAAATGAGATTTCTGTTCCTACCTGAAGACAGTTTGGGGAGACAAGGATTCTTAACTTTAAGAAAGTATGTGCTAATAAATACTTATAATACAACAGTCTTCTCTCAATATCATATCTATTTTTTTAGTTGGCAAAAATGTAAAGTAAAAGAATCAGAGAGAGATGGGTGGCTTAGGGTCAAGCTGACCATGGCTGTACATTACCTGAAGCTGTACATACCCCAGACATAAGCACTTGTATATTCAGTGCAGTTGTAAGGGCTCCTAGTTCTAACAACCCATGGCAGGCAATTAGAAGAGAGAGCTGACAGCATGACTGCCCCACATGCAATGAAATAGCTCTTTTTGTTCTGAAAAAGGCACATCTGCCCTCCAGGCCCATCTCTAGAGGTCAGTGTTTTTGGCTATCAGCCATAATATTCAATGCAGTACCCATGCACGGTTGCATTCCTGATCTGTTCTTGGACCAACTGAGCAAACGCATTCAAGAGACACAGCACTTAGAAGAAACACTTTCTCAGACCATTAGCGGTCATGGCAGTGCTCAAGTAAGCTGAGTACCTAAGTTCTTTCTGGTTTATGACTGACAGTTGTTGTTGGTTTTGGTTGGTTTGTTGGGTTTTTTTTATTAATATGATAAGAAACCAAAATTCTGACATTGGCTTGTTAGTGAAGCGAATGTTGGAGTATTTCTAGGGAGAAGTCTATTCATGATCTGGATAACCTAACCATAGCCATTCTTATACTGGTTTTACATGTTACGGTGAGGATTTACACATTCATCTAGGCTGTAGGATCAGAGAAAATATATCCTCATGACATTTTGAACTGAATTCTATAAACCTCGTAATAAAAGGTTTTTCTATAAAACCCTTTTTTCTTTTTTCTTTTTTTTTTTTTATTATTATACACCCTTTGAAGAGCTAATTGTATCTGAGTGAATCCTGCAGTTTTTCCCTCCTAGGGCTTGTGTGCATTCCACAATGCAGAAAGTGATTTAGCTGAGTTTTATGCTAGTTATTTTGTGTTTAGCGGGTAGCAGGTGTTTGCTTTACTCTTGTCTGAATTATATTTTAATGGGAAAGATACATGCTGGAACAGCACAGTTAACTGTAAAACAAAGGCCTTTTTACTTCATTAATAAAGTGTATGAGATAAAACTGAAGTGCTATGAATTTTTTCATGCTGTAATCCATTGGCAAACCTCTTCTTTATCAGTGGGTGAACTGCCCTGAAATGCTGTGCATTGGTTAACGTCCGAATGAGAAGTCCTCTGGCTCCACTTTTCCTTCTTTTTGAGGGCTATTTTATTCTTTCAAATAGAAGCTGAAATCCGATATGGTTAGATATCGTAAATGGGATGCTCCGTTTATTGTAAATGAATTAAGATAACTTAATACTTTAGAAACATTCTGCGGGGAAGGTAACCAAAAGTTTTGTGTCATTGAAGAACAGCAAAATCAGATTGTGTATTATTTGCAGTTTATTATACAGAACCAGCCGAAGAAACTGAATTCAAAGGACAGATCTTTAGCTACACTTCCCTGTTTGTGATAATAGAGAAAATGCCACCAGGGCTTCATAGATCACATTAAATCCCTCAAAATTTGACCATGATCAGGCCTGAATAATTGACATCAATATGTGTGTTTCATTTTTATTTTGATTAAAATAAAACATCAACAGTATATCCCAGGTGATTGCACAAGTTACAATTTAAGAACCTCAAGTATACAGACATCTAGATAGCTCAACAGTTAACTAATTATGTCTGACTATATTTTAATTTTTTATGTTGTTAAAACAGCAATGGAGAATTATGTAATCTGGTAAAATTACCTTCTCTGAAGCTTGTGAAAAACCACATTCTACTATGTGGCAAAACTTGTCCTCTCTTGGACATAAATTATTCAGTTTGCTGGTGTAATGAAAATAGCAATATGGAAGCATTCACTATTTTTCTTTGCTGGGCTGGCTAAACATTGAAAGTCTGATTACTTGTGCTCTGGGGTGGTGGTTTTTTTGGTGGTGTTTGTTTAGTTTGGGTTTTTTTTGTTTTGTTTTTTAACTTTTAACTTCAATTCCCCTTCTAACCTTACTGTGACTTTAATTTGCAATGTAATGGTTTCTTTGTGGCTTTATAACAGGTGTTTATAAGTGCTGTTGGAAAGTAGCACTTTAAAGGGATGTTGACAATTCAAAATCTTGTCATTTTCAAAAAGATCAATTTCACAGTGGTTTCAGAAACTGTATCTGATTCTGGGTCACCCTGCCAATTTTGTTGTGTTCTTATAAATGCAATTTCGTGTGTTTTATCTCCCTTGCTGCGTTGTTTAAAATAGTAATATACCAATGAAAATGAAAGCTGACTTCCCTGACTATAAAAAGAGGTATGGCAATTACTGTATAAAGAACTATGTGTAGTTCATAAGTTAATATAAGGAATAAATGAATACCTGATTTTTTTTTCTCTCAGTATTTTTAGATAGAGTTAATATAGTGTGTTTGTAACAATGATAAAATGGCACTCACCTCTTCAAGTGAACATCAATCTTTTTTTAACTGAAGAAAATCCATTTGATACAGTGTGTTTGTAAATGAGTAACTGTGACTAAAGGTTAATACATCTTCAAACTGTAATAACGTTCCTTGGACTGGTCATCTGAAAAGAGGGACCTGTTGGCCCCTTTGTCTGGATACATGAACCTTTATTTCTTGAGCTAGAAGGCAAGCCTGGTAATTTAGAGTCTGCGGTTTCAGAATTGTAAAACGTCTTTGGGATTTACTGAATAGAGATTGGTGTGCTGCGTCAGTTGAAGTTGTACTTGTTCACCTTAATGCAGAAGCCATGCAAGTCTCAGTCTGATTCTGTTCTGTACAAAGGGAAAACAGTTTTGCAGCAAGGGCAGAAAGATATTTCTAACTTGGAGCAATTCACAGTCTGAATCATTTGAGGCTTGGTAAAATACAGCCAGGATCAGGTTTGCTTTCATTTAGAGTAAAGAAAAATAAATAAATAATCAGAGCTAGTATTTTCTACAGAAACCAGCCAATTGCAAGATGTTTCAGTTTTGATCAGAAACTGATGTTGATGAAAACAGCGTAGAAGCTAGGCAGGGATCCAACAGAAACCCTCCTACTGGAGAGGAGGTACCATCAGAAACTTACCTAGTTTCTTGCCAGTTCTTTTTCTGCATGCTTGGCAACTGGCCTGAATGATTGCAGAGTTTATTCTTTGTCAACATCCAAATCTACTCCTGACCAATCTCCTTCACCCACATGTTCCTCTAATCTATGAACGCTTTTCTGGAACTAGTGGGTATCTGCTTTTCATTGCCTTCACCCCCTCATTCTTCTGAGTGGAGAGACCTTGCTTTCAGTTCCATGAAACCCCTCCATGCCCTACTGATGCAGAGCACAGATCTCACAATCTTTAGGCTCAGTGTTTCTTAAAGAAGAAAAAAAGTTCCCCAAAAGTGCCAGAGCTCTCTAGTCTTTATGTTGAGTAACATTTTTACCCAAGATCTTCCCATCTGAAGACCTGCCTAAGTTTGTTTCAGACATTCTTTGTTTCCTCTGTAAGACAAAGTAAATTTCTAAGAAAGAGGTGCATGAGGTGGTCTTAGTACTGCCACACCTACTGTGGACAGTGATGCGATAAGGATAAAAATAAAACCCCATAAGAATCTAGCGCTGTGGAGGTATTCCCCAGAATCTGTCTTTGAAGGCTTGATTTAGGGGAATAAAAGCAGCAGTGAGCTAGCTCTACTGTGGAACAGAAATGCATCTCTTACAGCTACCCAGTCTTGGCTGGAAACAGAGTTAAGGTGAATCAAAGCAAGAGGAGACTGAAAAATAAACCTAAATCAAATGAAAGAGATTAAATTTCTGTAATTCAGTCCTTACTGGAAGATAGCTGAGTAGAAGAAGAAAGTTTCTAAAAAGTATACTCTGCAAGAAATCTTTCACACTAGAATTACTTATGTTGATCTTAACTTTCTTGAGTGTGCCAGCACAGAGGAGCCTTTGACAAAGAAACTGTTTAGCATGCAGTATTGATTCGATGGTTAGAGGTGCTGAGTACCGAGAATCTCACACAGAAAAGGTGAATGGAGCACATCTCTAAAAACTCTGCCTGCATACAAGCATATGCCTCACTTTAGAAATCAGAGTGCTACTGATTTTACTAAGACCATTGCACGAAGTACGTGTCATTCTTTCTTATTAGGAAATAAAATGCTGAGTCTTTGTTCACACCTGTCAGACACAGGGCAGAGCAAGGGAAGTGTTTTCGCTTTCAAGTATGAGGGATTTCAGGGAACAGCAACAAAAGTGTTTGCAGATGAAGGCGTTTTATAAGGAAAAATGCAGAGAGTGTACAGACAGCATGGTGCAGTGCTCCAGAGATTATTTGGTATATAAACAAGGTAATTTGAGTACTAGAAGCCTTGCATCTGTTTTAATATTTCATTTGGGTTAATCTGGTTGGGGAAATGTATACTCTGAGTTAGTAACCTGTACTGAGGCTATAGGCTGACTGACTTGCAGTTAGTTTCCATCTGTGTTAGTACGTTATCAGTAGATCAGAAGACTCTGGTTCTTGATTGCAAAGGTTAATATTACTAGGCTTTCAGTAAAGTTAGTAGGTATTGAGTTAGGAATCTAAAAGCTTGTCTTCAAAGGCAAGTTCCCTTTTGTAAGGTTAATCATACCTGGGTTTTATATATATATGTATCTCTATATATATCTATCTATCTATCTCTGTGTATACATATGTGTATATATTTTTATATATATGTATGTGTGTATATATATATATATGTATACATATATATGTACGTGACTTTTTCAATAAAATCATCTGTTCCCAAACAAGTGGAGGTGAAATTCATGTAATTCAGGGTGTCCAAACTGATGACATGAATTCTATTAGAGCAGCATGACCCCAGAAGGGTGGGTTGAGAGGTGGTAAAGATCTGATCTTTTTTCATTTGGATTTTGTAGACAGCAGAGAATGAAACTTTTCATAAACTTGGGCTGAAAAATTCCCGCTTGGAATCAGTGTTTGTAAAGCAGTGCCAGAATTCTGCCTCTTGGTAACCAGAAATAACAGTGAGTACTAACCTTTAATGGATTAAGAAAAGTCACCGAGTACACTTCCAATGACAGCAACAGAATATTGTCTGGCATCTGAAAGCTTTTCAGAAGGTTATGAAATTGTGCCTGATGTGCAGGCTTCAGCTGTAGGTGAGCGCTTTGGGCAATTTTGTCATCAGCTGTTTGCTGTGTGCTGTTCTTTCCCATGTTAACTTCATTAATGTCTGACACATCGAGGAGAATTACATTGACCGATCTGCAGTAACAGGCTGATTCAATGCCCAGTGAAGCTAATGGATGTCTTTACACAGGCATAAGTTGATTTTTAGATTCCAGATGCTCTTCATTGCATATTGTAATTAGCACCATTGTTCTCAGAAAAGAGAAATGACATCTCTGAAATTGGAAATGGCATATCTGCAAAACAATAGAAATTTTTGCCGTTGCACTGAGAGTGATTGATTTCAGTCTTAATGTAGTATTTCTATTAAAATTAAATAAAGCCAGACTAAGTCTAATGATGTAAAATGTTACTTTGAAGTCCTTCTGGAATAAGTAAAAATGTATACTCCACGTTACTAAGTCTTTATATAAAAATCTTTACAACTTATTTCATTATTAATACCAAATATTGGAATCCTTGAGCTAACCTGGAACATCAGATTAGCAATGCTGAAGGATGTCATAACAGTAATTATTACAGGTAAAAATCTTTTCCTCATAAAATGGCAAGTAGGCAATCACTAGAAGTTCATATATGGGGCAAGTCTAGCCTAGTGCACTTCTGGAAAAAAAAAAAAAAAAAAAAAACAAACAACTGATAACTATGCTAAAGCTTTTCTGATTGTAGCCATTGGATGATAACAGCAAGCAAATACTCCAGAGACAAATCCAGGCTAAGGTTTCCCGACTTCCTGAATTCTTACTTTGATAGATTCATTTGCATTCCCTTAGAACATGGACATTTACTGATTTTCCTTGAGTTGCCAGAACAATCGGAGGTCAAGACAAATTCCACCTTAGCACTCCAATGGTGATGGATGATACTTAGCCCAAACCACTGTAGTATCAAAAGATTGCACAGTTCTTCATGTACTTCATACAATTTCTGTGAGATTGAAAAGTGACTGTTATCAGAAGCCTTTGGAAAAATACTATTTTTTTTCTTTCAAAAACTAGGACCAAAATGTAAATTATGATCTATTCTGCTCTTGTTTCCATTTGCAAGCAGCCAATGATAATTAAATTATGTTGATTTAAATCTGATGTAGGCTTCTGAGTTGAGCTGATTTATAAAAATAGAGTTTTCTCTTAATGCTTGCGCTCTTTTCTTGTAATGTCCATTTATTTCTCCACCTACTTATTAGTGTTTAGGTTGCAAGAAAGTGGATGTAGGAGCACAGCAATTAGGGTTCATCATGGAAAATAAATAGATATACAACTCTAAGATGATAATACAGCTGGAAACCGGGGAAACTGAAGTCACAATTTCTTTTAAATATCTTTGTTTTGAAGAAGTTACTCCAAATGTGTAACTGAGAGTAAAAGTATGGGATGGAAAACAGAGAACATATAGAAGTGATTAGACTTATTTTGTTACCTTTTCCTGTTTCATTTTTAAGCTTTGTATTTATATTCTAAACACACACTAGGATTCAGAAGTATGATTGAAAAACATGTTCCTGAGAGAGACTGCAAGGGAATGCAAAAGCTGAGCGGATGAAGTTAGGACTGGATGGGAGATAGTGTGGTAAATGGAGCAGAGAAAAAAAAAAAATGGAACTAAGGCTGAAAGGGAAAGAGAGGAGGTGAGAAGAGAGAGTGCAAAAAAGGATCCAGGTGTTAGTGAGCAGAACACTGAAAACCGAGATTAAAGAAGAAATTAATGAGACTTTTTAAGAGAACCCACACTTGATTGTGTTGTAGGCTGAGGTCACATAACAAGTTTCTTCCAGGGACATTTCCCACTGGATCAATATGGTATTATTTGGTAATCAGTTCTATTACCTGGTTAGCAAGTTAGAGTTGAAGCATGTAGGTGTGACTAATTGCCAAGGAGAATTTGTTCTTTTGTTGCCAAACTCTGCATATGGTGCATCCCAGAAATTTCAGGATATTTTTCTCAATAATCCCTTAAAAATACATGGAGTTTTTGTTGTTTGTTCAGCCTGGAGAA
The DNA here is from genome assembly GCF_963924245.1 of Chroicocephalus ridibundus. Classification (NCBI taxonomy): domain Eukaryota; kingdom Metazoa; phylum Chordata; class Aves; order Charadriiformes; family Laridae; genus Chroicocephalus; species Chroicocephalus ridibundus. The sequence goes on along the minus strand of NC_086288.1, from coordinate 32,201,507 downwards.
GAGAAGGCTCCAGGGAGAACTTACAGCAGCCTTCCAGAGGGCCTACAGGAAAGATGGGGAGGGACTCTTTATCAGGGAGTGTAGTGATAGGATAAGGGGTTATGGTTTTAAACTGAAAGAGGGGAGATTTAGATTGGATATTAGGAAGAAATTCCTTACTGTGAGGGTGGTGAGGCACTGGAACAGGTTGCCCAGAGAAGTTGTGGATGCTCCATCCCTGGAAGTGTTCAAGGCCAGGCTGGATGGGGCTTTGAGCAGCCTGGTCTAGTGAGAGGTGTCCCTGCCCATGGCAGGGAGGGTTGGAACTAGATGACCTTTAAGGTGTCTTCCAATTCTAACAATTCCATGATTCTAAAACATTTGTCAAAGAACTCAACCCTTTGAGTTGCCATTTCATTTTTTCTTATTTCTTCATAAATTTGTAGAGCATGAAGTAAGATGGGACTACTCAATAATCTAGCAAATCTTTTTGTACTTCAGTGGTGCCATCAGAAGCAGCATAAGGTCAGGAAGCAGTAGTAAAGTTTAAAAATCTCTCAATGCGTAACTCACTGATCGGGGTGGCCTGTTAAGTCCTGTAACCTTAAGTGAACATCTCCTTCCCTCGCTCCTCGTAGGAAGGGCTATGCTCTTTATGCAACTTCTAGATATCACTTTTAGGATATCTTGCAGCTTAGAAAATATCGTACTACTTTTGTGGGTGCACAAAATTCCTGAAACAGTTTGATAGGCCTCTGGTTTTTTTGATGCCACTCTCCCCAACATCATTTATTTCTTGTTTGATTCCCTGTCTTTGTAATAACCTAGGGGTGCTTAGAAGCCTGTCTTCCCTCTTGAAGCTTGAGGGTTAAAAAGAGTAATGTGATGCAGTCTGTGCGATTGATAAAGAATAGATATCACAGTCTTTCCTATTTTGTCTAGAAGGGTGACTTTCTTCCATCAATTGCTTTGACAGCCTCTCCCTGTAGGTTGTAATTTCAGTCTTCCCTCAAATGTGTGTAGGCCAGAACCCTGGCAACTTATCTTTTTATCATTTTTTGATTTCACTTATAGTGGCTGCAGTATAAGCACCTCTTTAGGCAGTTCCTTTACTTGGCCACAGGGAAGGCAAGAGATGGCATTCCCTACACTGAGAAACATGTTGCTTTCCCTAAGGGGAAACCTGAAAGGAACCAGTTTGCAGTGTGCGTACATTTTGTTGTTGTTCTTTAAGCTCAAGGCTAGTTGCCAGTTTAATCTGTTTTTAAAATGAAACAAGACCAAAGCTGCCTTCTGGCTTGTCATTGACTTTTAAGGTCTTGCAAGTCACTGTCCTTGCTCCAGAAGTTCTGAGCTTGAATCTACGTTAGCGCTCGTGCTTTTTTGAGGTATGGTTCACCCACATGTTTGTTTACTGTTAGGAAAAACACATCTGAATAAGGTCTGGACCTTACTGAACTACTGGATGGTGTTTTTTCAGGAAATGTGTCCGTTTCTGATACTGCAGTTAAAATACTTTCCTAGAGGATAATACTTTTTTTTTTGTCTCTGAAAGATAAAACAGTTTTCATTAGCATTTACTAAGTTTCATTTAATTTTTTAACATTTTAGTTTAGCTTAAAGAATTATTTCTTTACATGGATTTGAAAAAAATGTAGAAGAGCTGCAGTTTTTCATTAAAAGCAGTAGAATAGGAGTTGTTTCAAATACCTCCAGTGCATTCAGACTTCGCCCACGTTTGAATCCCAACTCGCATGTCCCATGTTGAGGTTTCTAACTCAACGTGAGCTCTTTCTACCCACAAACGCAGAGCTGGCTTAAGCTGTGACTGATCAAATGAGTGGCCCAGCTGCCTGTCTTTAAGAAGAGCGTGATTAAATTTTGGAAGACTGCTTCCTTCAGAACCTAGTCATTGTAAAGCAACAGATGCACACCGATGTGTATAAAAGTGTATATGGCAGCACACATGCATGTATGGGAGAGGTGTGTGTGTCCCCCCCCAGCCAGTGCCTTCTTTTGAAACTCCCTCGTCCTTGTAGTGAAGAGGGAATGCAGGGAATTTTCCCAAGAGATTGGTTTAGTTTCAAAAGGGGAAAACCGCTTCCTGCTTCCCAAGAGTTTATTTTTGTTGTCCTTTCAAAAAAAACCCAAAAAACTAAATGTGTATGTGTTTCTTTAAAAGAGTGGCTCTGGCAGATGCGGCATGGTTTGCAGCATATTCTTCTTGAATCCAACGGGATGAGTATAAGTTGCCAACAACAGCAACAAAAGATGGTGGTGGGGGGAGGCAGAGGGAGAAACAGAAAATGTGTTGACAGTGGATCTGACCAACACAGCCCAAAACAATAGGATGCATGTTTAGCATGACTGGCTCTATTCATTCTCCTGTCAGCACTTGGCGTGCCTGCCTCTCAAAGGCGGCAAAGCTGCAGGAAGTGTCTCTTCCTCACACAATATATAGAGAAATTTCCTTCACGCTGTATTCTGCAGCTGCAAACGGATGGTCCTGGTGGGTTTTTGATTAGCGAGCAGCTTTAAAAGATCTGGTAACTTAATAGAAATGATGCTAAAGAATAATATGCATGCACGAGAAAGGGCTATTATATAAATCAGCCTAGTGAATGTTGACTGGGTAAGCTTTGCTCTTGTGCTACAGAGCACAGTATTTAAGCCTGCTGAAATGTGTAGGAATAACACTGTCTGCACCTCGTAAATGCGTTTCTGGTGCAGATTGCCTCAACTACATTGAGTCCTAGGGTGGCACGTGACCAGCTGCTCTTCAAGAGTGCGTCTACCTTGCAGCTGATGTGCAGCCCGTGCCGCATTTTCCTTTAAGTACAACCTCAGGCCACTATTTAATCATCCGCCAAGCCCTTTAATACGGCAAGAGAGGTGGTTGAAAATGATGTGTAAAAAGTGAACGTCCAATTACTCTATATTTGCAGTACTTCAGCACAGTACTTCACTTGCACAATAGCATTCTGCCACAAAACAACTGTGGCCACTTCAGGTTGCCTGGATAATGCCCCCAACCCCACTGCAAATCCATGGGAAGTAATGCAAAAACTAAAAACTCTTAGTAACTTGCTTGCCTTTTTTTGACTTGTTATTTTAATCTCACCTGCAATTTCCAGAGCTGTTCTTTTCACACTGATTCCTGTTTGTAGGATTTGCAATTAAGAAAGCAAATATATTCAATATCTATTCAAATATCTATATATAAATATATATTCAATTAATTTATAGTGTAACTTAAACTGATGGCTATATGAGAATTCCTGATGAAGCGTTTCAGTCGGTATCTTCTGGTAATTTGTTGCTCCCTGGAGTAAAAGCTAAGCTCTTAGCATTGGTTTCCCATGGTTGATAAAAACCTTTCTCTCTAATTTCCATTCCTTAGCAGCATTGAGTCTCCAGTGCTTGGTGAGAATCTGCTTGTGAATGGTTTTGTTTTAAAGATGTTGATATGTGCTTGAGCTGCGTGGAGATACCGAGCAGTCCTGTGTGCATTGATAGTCTATTGAAGAATGAGGGCCAAGTGTCAAGCTCTTCCTGAAACCCACAGGGTTTTTCAGGTTTCTCAGGAAACGTGTCACAAAAAATCTTTCTAAAAATTAGTTCTAGTTTCTCAAAGAAGCACTTGATTATATCCCTACCAAGACTGTTTCAGTACATGAACAGTGTAAGTAGGTGGAAGGCATGTTAGCCTCTCCGCAGTGATTAGCAGGACTGCTTTCCTGCTTACTGCCTAAAAAAACCCTCTGTTTTGCAGGGTGTCTTTTTATTGCAATGGTAATAAATACTTTTAAAAAAAAAACAACACAGATACTATTTCCAGTATCTGAGGGTAACCTGGTGCTTGCTTGTTTTGCAGTAGAGCCAGCACACACTTGTTGAAAGTTGCTTCTACTACAGTTTACTTTCAGAGGATGATACCGAGACTTTGATATCATTGCTAAAAAATTAATATAGCATTTGATAGTGAAAAGGCTGCAAAAAGCAGCCCAGGAGATCCTGGAAGATATTTTCAAAAGCAGATTTATTTATTATTTTAAAAAGTGTTGAATTGCAGATTGCAATTGATTCTTCAAATGTTTTTGGAAACACAGGCTACAAAATAAAGATACTGTCTATGAAAGGTGTATGGGTTGCTGTTTACTGCTGGATTCTTAGAAAAAATAATCTCGTTATGGGAGTTTATTAGAAAATATTTTCCCTCTTGCATTTAAGCAGTGATTATGGCTGCTCAATCACTCCTAATCATTATTTGATGATCTTATTGCATATACGTTTCCCCACCTCTTAATGTGAATTCAGGTATTATTTTTGTTCCTGGAATTCTCTCTAACTCTTCTGCATATTTCTGAGAATAAAGTAACCTAATACAAAAAGAACAATTGAAAAAAGGCAGGTAATATGCAAATATATATTTGTAATATGGTAAACAGACTTTTCTACAGTCATATGGAAGAGGAATTTGAGTGATTTTATTTGTGGAAACTTAGGTGAAAATATAAGGTTTTATAATGACTCAGCAGCGTTAGTGTTCACTTAAAGGAAGCAGGACTGATGTGCAGCCTGTGCACATCAAGCTCTTCCCCCCCCCCCCCCAGATTTGCTCCTTTTTCACTTTGGGGTCCTTATTCTTTGGGCTTATAACAATCTCTGAAAAATGAAGCTTGAGTTGTGGACACATATGTAATGGACTATATATGCTAACACTGAAGAATTGTAATGGAACAGTTAGTCTTTGTTAGCTTTGTTGTTTTTATACATTCTAGCACAGAGCCTATATATCCCAAATGACTTCTACCTGACCAATTTTTATTACGCTTTTAGAAGGCTCTGCCTGCACTTTGAAAATGTGATGTGCCGTTTCTCTTTGGGGAAACATGTTCTTCTGCTTCTTAATTTTCTTTTAAAGAGTGCGTATGCATGAGTTATGCATAGATAATAATTCTATACAGTGTTCCCCTTCTGTGAGCTTGTATATGCATTTTCATTTTTTAATCAAAGTTTCCATGAATTTCGTATTGTAGGGTGGCTTATTGCAGACTTCAAATATAACAATGTGACTTTTTAGGCTGATGTTTTTATTTATATACCCTGCATAGATAGGAAGGGAAACTTCCCTGCCACCTTACATAAAGAAGTATTGAGCGATTTTTTGAAGTAAATAGAGAAGCAAAAAATGGTAAATCATTCATCTTCAAGCCCAAGTAATAGCTTTCTTCCTAATTTTCTGCACATATGTATTCAGACACAGAGAAATAAGATAAGCAGAAACAGAGACTAAAAGCTTCTCAGGATAAGTAATTATTCCAAAATCAGTTTATATGAGGTGGAATAGCCAGTTTTATATATTCAATAGGGTAAAAAGTTACCCAGGCATCAAACCTGTATCAGTTTCTGGGGCTTAGATCAGAAACACTCATGGTCTGCACGTGTGTATTGTGGTTATGTTTGTTCTGAGATGACCAAAGAGGAAAGCTGAAACTTCAGCCAGAATACATCTTGGTTTCTGTAAGCATAGCTGATGACAAAGGTGTGCTTTCAAACCTGGCTCTTCCCTGAGTTGTAAGAAGCAGAGCGGTATAGTATGAAAGTCCTTTGGGATTTTCAGCCTAAAATCTTCTATAGGAGTCGGATGCATGAACTCCCTTATCTATGAAACACAGTGGAACGTAGAGGGGTCCTGCAGTTTCCTCTCGTATGCTAGGACATTATGAAAGGGCTTGTAAAAAGTGCTCAAGATCTCTGCTTAGTTTTGTTCTATCTCAGGAGTTTAAACTATGCCCCATGAAACTGTCCTGGCCACCATCACAGTGTCCTGGTACTCTGCAGCAGATGTATTTACAGCACTGGTGAAGATGTTCTACTGTCCAGAAAATGATTGAAAGTTTATTGATGCAAAGCCCATGAAAGTGAAGGAGTGATGGGAAGAGAAACGTGGGAAGATTTTGTAGGTTAATGGCTCACCTGGCAGGACTCTGTGTTCTTGTCCCTTCTTCGGTGCCTGCTATAAATTTCACCTTATGCTCCAGGGAGTCTTATTTTGGCATTTTATTTCTAAGACCAAAGAGGAAAGGAATGTTATCGGGGGGGGGGGGGGGGGGGGGGAAGGAAGAGAGGGAAAAGTGGAAATACATATGTATGAATGGTGTGTGAGATGCTTTACAAGGCTTATTTTTCTTCAACCTGTAAAAGGAACCATCAGGAGGTGTTTCACTGGGACAACTCGAGGCTGGAAGGGTAATACTGAAAGAAAATCCTCTACAGTCCAAGAATCAGGGAAATACTTTTTGCATGCCCTGTCAATCCAATGAATAATGTTTTTGTTCTGTAGAGTATTAGCTATTTTTGAGTTTTGTTTTGGTTTTTTTTTTTTTCCCTTTCCAAGAGGAAGGAAGTTGAATTTTGTTCATGACACTGTGGATTGCAACCTACAGTTTATTTTTAGAGCTGTGTATCTGAGTACAGACTCACATTGCATTGTATCTGGAACACAGGGTATGGAAGAGGAGACCTAGATGTGAATACTTTCTGTAGCTAGTGTTTCTTCAGTAAATATTTGACTTCATTAAGGGCCAGTTAAGTATACATACTCTGTTGTTACGTAGTGTGTACACAGCTCTCAAATCCTGGGCAGTATAGTTTTCCTCTTCCTCAGGAATTTTATCCTACAGTAAACTTCACTTTGTTACAAACAGTAGATGATTGTACAGTGATGATGGGAAATCATTACTTTGGTAAAGAAATAACCACTTCCAAAAATTAGGGATTTGGAGTCATGCCTGCAGCTTTGATCTAATTCTTATAAATGCCTTTGCCATTACTATTAAATATTGAATATTTAGATATCTTCTTTTTACTTGGGAACAGGCCAACAAGAGAAATGCATATTTTTTTAAAAAATGCTCTAAGAAACCAGTTGTGTTTCAAACAGTCTGCTGGGGATTCCTTATAGCAGTGCTTAATTTTGCAGGGTTTTTACTAACCTCTGGTAAGGAAAGCAAGCACCATGAGTTACGGGCACAAGAATCATTCATATTAGGCGTAGTCTTATATTAGCATTTATATTCTGGCGTAGTCTTGTGCAGTAATTTGGCAAATTAATTCAACATTCTCCCAGATAAAATGTGCAACAATATACTCAAAGCATTCTGTATTAATTGGTAATAATACACTAATAATTAATTAAAATGATGCAGTAATAATTAAGCAATGGAGTAATAATGAGATTCAAAACCTGTAGACACATTTTAAAGCTTTTTGCCTAATCATATGACAGGCCTGCAGGCAAATTCAGTGTGAGCTAAGTTTACTTCTCTTTTCCCAAACCATAAAAGGGGGAGACCTCATCACTCTCTACAACTACGTGAAAGGACATTGTAGAGAGGTTGGTGCTGGTCTCTTCTCACAGGTAATTAGCGATAGAACAAGAGGGAATGGGTTCAAGCTGCAACAGGGTAGGTTTAGGCTGGACATTAGGAAAAAATTATTCACGGAAAGAGTGGTCAGACACTGGAATAGGCTGCCCAGGGAGGCGGTGGAGTCACCATCCCTGGATGTGTTTAAGACTCATTTAGATGTGGTGTTAAGGGATATGGTGTAAGGGAGAACTTTGTAGAGTGGGGTTGATGGTTGGACTCGATGATCCCAAGGGTCTTTTCCAACCTAAATGATTCTATGACTCAATTAAGGCAGAAGTAACTGGAAATCAGAGCTAAACATATCCACTGAAGTAAATAGGTGCAAAGGAAGGCAGAATTTGGATTCAAGGGTTCAACATAACATGTGTCCTTCTGTTTTGTAAAATAATTTCCCAATTTCCTTTAATGTTCGTATTTCCTATGCACAGTGACTACTGGGGTAGTTTTCTCAAAGTTGCAGAAGTAGTTTATAAGAAATGTCTTTTCTTAAACTAGTGAGTTGTGACAGTTGCTAATACTAAAAGTGACCACAAGAAAAATAGTGTGAAGGTTGTGCTCCTCACGTGGGTTTTCCTGTGCATTCATCACTTGGGTACTTATAAAATGTGACAGAAAATAAAATGCACCCTGTTTACAGGTACTGTTCTGCTGACTCAAAGAAAACAAAACCTTGATCTGTTCCCAGGACATTGGTAACAGGAATTATTTTAGGTTATGCTAGTGCTTTGCTAAAAAGAAAATATATTTTTCATGGTAGTGGGGTTTTTACTTATTCTTTTTTATGACTTTGGTAAATTAATAAGATTTTTTTCTAAAAATGATCTGCTGTCTACAACTGGCTCCTGTCAAAGTGCTTCTTTCTAACTTTGGTTGGCTTCTTACAAACTTGCATGATCTCTACTGATCAATTCAATATTAACAACAATTTTTATTCCTCTGCAAGCATCACTTCTGGATTTTTTTATTTCTTTTTTTTTTTAATTTTCCACTCCCTACATTGCATCTTTAGATTTGAATATGGTTAATGACACAATATTATTTCCTGGTCTTCCTGTATAATTTTAACTTTTGTTTTCTTTAGCTACTTTCTAGCTAGCAAATTTTTTTTCCCCAATTTCAATGAGATATTAAAATTTTTAAAAAGTCTTTTCCTAAGTTACTGGATATCAGCTCTGCTCCAATTAGAATGATTTTCAAGACATTACATGCAAGATTTTTGTCACCTTCAGTTACAGCCATTTCACTTAAAAAACAACAAACCCAACCAACTAACCAAAAAAAACCCAAACCTCAAACCAAGAAAACAACCCAAAACCTACAACCTCCCCTCCTAAACTTTTCCAAACAAACAAAAAAACCCCTAAAACCAATGAAATTTCGTATGAAATTTTCAGATTAGGTGGGATCTGCAATAATAGCATACTAAGTGTTATTTTAATATCACTGTTCCAAGATTATATGTGTTAAGTGATAGAAATAAAGACAGGTACTTTGATCACTTTTTTTATTAGATTTTTCTGATTTTGACAGGTGACTAATTACTGAGTGTCTGAGCAAGTCACCGCACATCTGCTTAATACTCCTTAATCTCTAAAATGGGAATATAATTATTCATTTGCATATGGCTTTTTATAAGCAGCTCTTGACAGGAGAAAATTTAAACCAAATGTATGGCTCTAGATTTCATTAAAAGGCTAATTTCTCAAAAATATTGGTGAACTTGGGGTGATTTGAGTTTAAAGCAACTGTGGACCTGGAGCTGGAGGTGACATTATGCTTCATTTATTTCTTCCATGGATATTTCTTTAAGTGGTAGAGCAATAGGTTCTCAGTCACAGGTTTGTAAGTAGCCCATTGTACAGCACTATTTTAGGAAGTCTACGAATGTCGGCAAGAGGAAGGGAGTATTTGAATTAAAGAGGTGTCTGACATATCCACAGTTGATGGAAATAGCTCAGCTGTTGCCTCGCTTTTACCTTTTAATTTTGCCTTCTAAGAGCACAAAAATAGTAGAATCCAGTAGAAGAAACAGCTGTTCTTCATTTCCCATACATCTTCTGTCTTAAAATCAGAAATTATGACTTGATTTAAAAAAAATATTTTTACAGACAGATATTGCACCCTGGAAACTACTCTTTAGCAGAACTTGACTACATTTAATTGACTTGCAGTGAGGCTTTGGGAAATGTAAATTCACAGGCATTTCATATGACAGTGTTATAATTTTCAAAGAGCTTTATATTGCTGAAGAACTGTAGGGTTATTAAAAATAAAGCATGAACTCAAATTGCAGCAGAGAATTGAAGGAATTTAAAGCAGGCCTTTTTGGTCATATTTGATGTGTCTCCTGTTGAATGACATTAAGCTTTCTTTATTCTCTGCTTCTTCATTTGCCCTTTCTGAAATGGAAGCATTATTCCCAGAATTTATTGGGTGACATTTTTGAAATAAAAAGTTTAACTCAGTTTATCTGCAAGTTATATTCTGGGAGTCTGTTTTTTTTTTTTTATAAACACATGTAAATTATGAGTTGTGAAAGTGGAAATTGTTCTCTCGAACACAAGTAAGAACTACAAAGATGATGTGGCACTATCATCTTCTACAAAAAATGGCAAGAAATTTAAGTGTTCAACAGGATCATGAAGTCACTTTGAGCCCATAGCCCTGAATATTTGGAGAGCAACTTTTAGAGCAGCATGGATTGTCCTTTTACCAAAATGATAAAATACGAAGTTTACAATTAAGGGGAGTAACACTAGTTCAGCAAAATCTGTAATGAGAAGTAAACAAGAAACATGTTAGTAGAAACAGGGTCATTTGTACCCTTTTTGGAAAGTGGCTATTTCTCAGGGCACTTTTGTATGTACTTTTTGTGTTGAAATTGGAAACCGATTGCTTCCAGATTTCTTATGTGTGACATAAGAGGGAAAGAGGTTACATATGTTAATTTTCAACTGGAATGTAAATTGCACTCTACAGGAGAGTCCTGTCTTGGCAAGAAAATGGGCTAGATGACTATGAAACTAATTTGTTTGGTTTCTCTCATTACCATTCAAAGAGGGCGTTTGTGTGTAATTTGCTGAATGCTTCTCCTCCAGCAGAATAAGAACCTGCTCTAAAGAATAGAAAAGCTGTTTAAGAAAAGGATTAATTTCAGAGTCAGCCTCGTCATTTTTAGACAGGCGCATAAACCAGTTTTTCACTGCAGGTTTCCTCCCTGTTGTTTAATCCTTGACTGTGGAAATCATAACACTACACATGAAGTCAGATAGATTTTTGAAATCAATATCTTTAAGAGGTATCTGTCTGTACTGCTCTACGATACCCAGAGAAGGTGTGGATGCCCCATCACTGGAAGTGTTCAAGGTCAGGTTAGTCAGGGCTTTGAGCAACCTGATCTAGTGAAAGATGCCCTTGCCCATGGCAGGGGGGTTGGACTAGATAATCTTTAAAGGTCCCTTCCAACCCAAACCATTCAGTGAGTCTATGATATGCTGACTTGGCACCTCTCTGTCTTATTTTTTACAATGATTGGATTTATATACTGTGGTGCTCAAGAAATGACCTCTTATTCCTGTAGCACCCTCCCAATGGCAATCTTTAGTGTCAACACCTGTATTTCAGTGTTGTAAGCCAGGCTGCTTTACTGCATGAAATGATTAAAGTATTTGGAGCAAAAAGCTTGTGTAAATTTTAAAGTGAAATAGGAAGGAAAAAGCAGAAAAATGCCCTCCAGAAAAATCTCACACTGTAATCTTTGCACTTTTACATCTGTGTGTGTGTGTATGTAGGCATATGGTTGTCTATTAACAACATCTATAACATATTGGTAATCTCATTCTCCACAAAGTTCAGCTACTAGTGAAGCAAGGTGCTGCAGCTGCTCCACGTCATAAAGAAATGGTTTGGCAGTAGTCTTCCCTCCATCTCTACCTAGCAGTCTGCATCATTTGGTTAATTAAAGCATTAGTTTGTCTTTCAAAAATTACAAAGCAGAATAACACATTGAGGCAAAGCAACGAATATGAGAGCAGAAGAAATTAAGCAATGACAAATGCTTAACAACAATTTAGGGGTTTTTTTAGGATGCAGTTGTCATCCTTCTTGACATTGCTTTGTGAGGTGTTTGCTCTGGTTCTAAAACAACAAAGCAAGCTCTGAATGTATGTTATAAGGTTTCTTTTTATTTTTTTATTTTTTTCAAGAATGCAAATACTATCCAGCAAATTTATGTTCATCACACTAACTTTCTGTATGAGATATTAATAATGTGGCAATACTATCTACCAAACCAGATGCTTTTCACAGCTAGACCCCAACTTGATAGTTAAGGATATGATAGAAAACATGAAAAGCCTCTCATTATTATCAGCTCATTTGTTGCATAATGAATGTGAAGATATTATCACTGTAGTTAATCACCACATCAAGTTTATAGTGGAACAGTGCACAGAAGATATCTTAATTCTTATCCTGTGAAAGGTACACTGTGTTTAAAATGTATTGTTTATATGATTATAATATTGTGCCCTGCTGCATCTACAGAAGTAGATAGCAATCTCCAATGCCACAACAGGTGTTTGTGCAATATTTTTCAATTTGCAGGAACAAATTCTTTGCGGCTCAGCAATTTGTGCAATCAATTAGTTGGCTATAAAAAATGCAAGATGTATGTCAATTGTTATTCCTTTGATATAGTAGTTTTTACACTCATTTTCTACTGAAGGATCACTTAAGTTAATGAGAATGTAGAGTAATTGAGAAGGGACTTTATTATTTACCAGGAGATTTTGTAGAAATGCCTTTTTAAGATGCCTTTGATTATATGTTGCATAGAAAAAAATGCACCTGAATAAATGCATTTTTTAGTAGAACCCCACTGTTTTGCCTTCCTCTGCCCTTCTTTTACTCTCTAGCCAACAATAACCCTTCTCAGAAAGAGAACGGCAAATGATAGCGTTTTTGGTTTTTTTTTTTTAATGAGACTCTGCAGATGATTTTGACCCATTTTGCCATTGGTTGTATTAAATATAAGCGTAAAATGGTGGTTTAGAACTTGAGAACAATTAGAAATGTCTGTCAGGATGAGCTTAAAACAGATCAATGGTGATTGGAAAGTGTTCGTGCATGTGCATATGTGCCTGACCAACAGTGTAAATAAGAGGATAAGATCTTAGAATTTGTTCTGCCAAATGTGAACATAGTTCCCAATGACACTGGTGTATATCCACAATGTTGCAGTAGAATTAAACAGAAAAAATTAAAATCCAGTGTGCATACTAGTACTGCGAACAGCGAGAGCAGTAATTCTCAACATTTCCCAAGAGCTCCACAGATATCCAGCACCTGTTATGGACAAATGAATGGACCCCAGACTACCTCTAAACTTATCAAAATTAAATTTTGTAAAGGCAATCCAAAGACAATTGATACCATACCTTCAGGCTTGTGTTTCAGCTTTCCTAGAAATTCTATTATTGCTTTATAATTAATAGGTTTCACATGTAATACCTGAAGCATTGGCTCTCACCATATGTAAATCTGTTTGGAAAAGCTCATGAAAAGCCGAGTCTTTATTTTCTTTGTCAACCTGTCAAGCCACCTTAATACTTCCAAAACCTGGGTAGTATACTCTAGAGAGGGAAAAAAAGGTAAATTAAAAAAGAAAGGGTGTAATACAGTGGAATACCCTCCTGTAGTCAAATCATTTAAAACACATAATAGACTTCAGAAACACGTAGAGCTATATTGGTTGTTTTACTGTGAGATTGGGACATTAAAAAACAACTGTGCTTCAGCAGAAGAATGGAGAGACTTTTCTCTGTTTAGATGGTAACTGCACTTTTCTCACTTTCACTGTATTTGAAACAGACTTTGCCTCTAGCAGTTTGCCAGATTGAAAAACCTGTAAACTTCCTGATTCACCTCTTTGCTTCAAATATTTAAAGTTAGAAAACAAAAAGCGAGAAAGAGAAGGAATTTCTGTATCATTTACATGATGTTCCAGCCATATAGCTGCACTGAGAACAGGGGGTTAATCGCTTAAAAAAGGGACAGAAATGGACTGTGTATTTTTATGGTGTAGCTCCCAGAGTGAGCAGAGGTGCCTTCTGCAGTGGTTAAAGTGGTGCCATACAAAGTTGGCAGTGCCATATTAAGCTCAGCAAAGAGTCTCCTTTTAAGGTGTGACTTGAGAGAGATTATTCACATGTCTAAAGTTAGGCTCATGCATACAAAGCATTTGCTGAACTTGGGAGTGAATGGGGAAGCATGGTGGAAAACTCTTTCATTCTCCAAACCATCTCTTTAATGTTTGATTTAATTGTTGTGTCCAACTAAAAGGGTAGCTTTTATAAATCCTTAAATACCAGTAATGTACAACTTGTTTGTGTATGTCCACCAGATTGCAGGACGAGATCACAGGGAGGGTGGCTTCCCTTGAAAATAATGTGGGTTTCTTGGGTTTGGGGTGTTGTTTTTTCGTGTATTCTGATTAGGTGTGGACTGTGTATTTAATAATTTTGCTTTTTTTTTTCATTAGATTAAAAATTGATGCAATTGTGTTTGATTAAAGAATGTGTTAAGGAGATAGCAGCAACCTGTATACAGGTATAATTAAGGTCAGCCACCGTCAGTGATCTCGGAGAAACTGGCATTGCTCATGGCGTGGCTTGAAAAAATATCAACCCTTCTCTATCAGAAGTAGACCTTTACAAAAGTCCATTGAAAAAAAAGTGACTGTAGACCTGATGTTTCTTTTGCTTGAGCATTCTTGCATCAGTGGTAATACAGAAACTTCACTGCAGATTCTCTGGTCTCACATGTGCTGCTTAAAGTCACAAGTGGACCTTCCATATGTATGTGTAGATTTAATGTAGCAAATACATTCTGTTAAGCTGATTATTTAAATTTTCTTTTATATGTCTAATGATAACTAGTGAAAGATTCGTGCTGACGTATTGTTTAGTTTCTTGACCTGTGCTTGTAAAAATATGAGACATAAAATAGAAGGAGAAATCCTGCCATTACAGTTTGGTGGACAAGGGAAGATTACCTTCTCCACAGAATGAGCTGGCACAGGTGCTCTGAGGCCTACTGTGCTTGCCTCTTTCACTGTCATCACGAGGGCTGTGAAAGTCTTGAAAAATTAAAATGAACAAACAAGTAGTGTTTGCAAAAATTTCATCCTGGCCTAGATGCACTCTGGGGCCGAAATCCCTGTGGTTGCATAGCAGGGTGCCTCTGAGGGCCAAACACACGAGGCTCACGACTTCAGACACAAGGGACTGGCTCTGCCCTGAGCTAGTGTCCCACATTTGCCCCATGTCAGCCATGGTCCCTGAGGGCTGGGGACCTTGATGGCCAAGCCCTGTGCCATGCCTGGCACCCGCAGTGTGATGTGCGAAGTATCTGGGGACACATCTGCTGGAAACTCCCTCCTGATACAGAAGGTATGGAGGATTTCCACTCCCTTTGTGCTGCAACAACAAAATCAAGCTTACTCTGTGCCCTTTCTAAGGGGTTTCTAAACCCTTTCTAAAGGGGTTTTAAAACTTAGTCAACTTAAATGAGAAAGGCAAAGCATGCTGATGTTTTCCCTTCATTGACAAAATCAAGATGTGATTGCATGTGTTTGCCTATCAGTCAACAGAGAAATGTAACAGCAGCTCCAAATGTATTACAAGAGAAATTTAGGGTCTGGCTGTATTAGTGCATGCTAAATACCATGATAACGGGAGCTGAATACACAAGGGAAGGTTTCTGTATGTGACCTTCTAAATTCCTACATGAGCGCAGCCAGACTCTCAAACATGTCAAGTCCCTCTTGTTCTTGCTGACAATAATTCCATTATAATATAATTGACCTTCTAAAGCTGCATATATGTATCTATTCATTCAGTCAGACACAATAGTACGTGGTATAGCCAGGCATTTGCCATTATAGTTAAAAATTAGTGGATTCCCTAAAAAATTTCCCAAACAGATGCTCTTTTAGCTTAGAAATAGCATGGAGTTTTATTCTACAATGTGTCTCAGGTTCTCGAATATCAGTCTCATTCATTTAAGCACCAAGAAATTAATATTTCCTAACCTCATTTCATATGGGGGAGCTAGACCTGTGGCAATGTGCTCAGAGCCCTGCAGGATGTCTCAGAGGATGTTTGCCATGAGGACTCAAACCCCTCAGCTTCCAGTTCTGTTAACAGCATGGCCACCCTTCTCCTAGCAGCTGCATTAGGTTTGTCCTTCACAATAATAATGTATTAGCAGCAGTTGAGAAAATACAGCGGAATTATATTCAGACACTGGAACAGGCTGGCAATATCTGTGGGACAAAGTGTTTTCATAGAATTAGCAGCTGCTGAGAACATGAGATAGTTACTAAAAAAGTTACTGTGTTTTACACTTCCCCTTCTTCTTCTTTTTCTCTCTAAACATTCCTGGACTCGTGAACTAGTAAATTATTGGGCAAAGTGTATATTGTTTTCATTGGTGAGGTATGTATGTGCATTGTTATAAAGTGAAAATCAAACTTATATGCTAAATCAAACTGTGACCTCAAATCACAATGGCATTTAATCCATGTACTCCCCCTCCTCTTTGAAACAAGGTACTTAATTTCCTGGGACTAATAGGGGGAACTGAGGTCCAGAAATGTCGTACTTTCATAGTTAATAAAATTACAATACTTGAAAACACTGCAAGCAGTGGAATTTGTCCTTCCTTAGTCAATAGAAAGATGAACATTGATTGGTTTAAATCTCTTCATACTTCATCCTTGCGGTCATGACGCATTTCTCTCCCATTTTTACATTTTCTGGGCTGATTCCAGTAGGCTGTGCAAATTACTCTAGAAATAGCTGATAATATCTAATTTGCATTATGTTTTTATGTGTATGGGTCAGTAGAACGAGGGATCTTTGAAAAGTCTTTCTAATGACGTCATTGGTACTTGGTGAACTTATTGAGCATTTGTATGTTTTGGTCTGTATTAGTTTAAATTGACAGATTTCTGGTGACATTGTCAAGTCTGAATGAGATAGTTAAACACCAAGAATTCTCTGCTAAGCTACAGGACATTGTTGATGTGCTGAGGGTTTTTAAAAAGCCAGTAGAGAATTATATTTGTGCTGTCCTCATCCAGATTCCGAAATAAAGCTGAAAGTAATGACATGCTAATAAAATGGGGGGAAAACTGGTGCAAAGTAGTTGCTGTGTCAGCATGTCGGCTGCTGATGCAATCATGGCAATACTCCTTGAGTATAGTTAGAAATGACACGTTTAATGCGAGGCCTGTTTCAGCTGAGGTGAGCACTGGGGGTGGAAGAAAAGCAAACAGCAACTACTTTTGCATAATTTTGAAGACTTTTTCCCTTTGTAAATAGTTTTGTTGCATCATTTTCTAGAGACTGACGTCTTACAGTATCTGAAGGAATAATTTGCCTTCTCTCCTCAGCTGCTCATTACTTTCTGTAACAATTTTTTCCTATAGCCGAAAGGGTTCATTTTTGACACATGCTCCAAATAAGTTTGCGGTCATTCCAGTTTTCTCATTTTGCAGTTGTACATGAGGAAATGAGAGAGCATGTAGTTCTCTCTATAGAAGTAATTTTAAAGTGTGATACCCTTTATTTGTTCATTTGGGTTGTTTGTTTGACTTGGTGAAAGACTATGTTTGAAAGAATAAGCATCAAAACTTTAGTGTAATTTCAGGCCTCAGGAAGGAAAGAAAATCCTACCTAATACAAAGGTATTAGGGGCTGCATATTGAGATAGCTGTAAAAATTTCGATAGACCTGTTTCACACCAGAAAATTCACTCCTGTCAACCAAAGGATGATTTCTGAAACTACAGAAAAAGCAAAATATTCCAGCAATGTTAGCACAATCCAAAAAATGCCTTTTACCTTTTCATTGAAAAGATTATTCTTTTAGAAAACCTGCAAAAAAAGGTAACCCTCTCACCCGTGTAATGTAGAAAGATATATAGACACACGGAATATAATTGAAATAAAACACAGGGACCTAAAAATGTATGTATGAGAACAGAAACAATCTCAAAATGATTCAGGGTTTTTGTGTTTCTTTTTCGTGTGTTTTTTTTTTTTTTTTTTAGTTTTCCTATTTTAATTGAAAACTGAAATTAAACTTTGTGAATCAATTATGAAATAAAATTTCTTATCGCTGTTTGAAGTGTAATGCATGTGCTGCTGTGCACTGCCATCTCCTGAAAGGAACAGTGTCATCTTTGTTATATCTTAAAAGGCTTTTGTGTAGCTAAGTTAGATACTCTAATGAATAAGGCCTTAGTTTCTGAAGGAAGACAATCTAATTCCTGCGAGGATTCTCAGGCGGGATCTATGGTTACAACTTTTTTTGTAATAGCCTACATATTTATTTGTTTTACCTCTGGAGATAGTCCTACACTACAGCATGGGTAATGTCTCAATTCTGTGAAGTAGCTTGTTTAAAATGTCAGATGGAGTATTGGTTAGAGGAGAAATTTTTAAATTTGCATGTGATACATGGAGCCATAAATGAAATAAGCAGTGGTCAGCACAAAACTGGAGCAATTGCACTACAGCGAGAAAGAGTGGCGTTTGTGAAGGCTGCATGGAGTTTCATCTAATCTGCTTCCTTATAAAATCCATGTGCCATCAACAATAGGATTTGTGTCAGGCTGAGGAATGGGAGAAAAAGCATAGGAGTTTATTAGGGATATCTGTGCATGAAAGAAACAGAAAAGTTCTCAAGAAGGTTCATCTGTTGAGAAACTTGATCCCGGACTGGTGAATGCACTGTCTTGGGAGCAGCTCTCCGCTGCCCAGTGGAAGGACTATGGGGCTTGAGGGGATTTTTGTGATGGCACATGCAAAGGAACACTGATAACTTGGACTTTTCCGTATCCTCTACTCAATAAATGGCCTGGATTATTCTGGGGACTAAACCAGGCTTAAGATGACATTTCCCAGCTGTAGAATAAGAAGCTGTACTCTGCAGCGTTGGCTGGAAGGCCTTTGTTTTGCCATGCTGTTCTCCAACATAGTCAACAGCTGCCCTGCGTGTGTGCGTGAAACCTGTGCGTGTTCACTTCCTTCCCATGTGGTGTTTGTTACAGAATTACTCCACAGGGATAGAATATGACTAATTGCTATCATTATTTTCCAACTTTTTTTTTTCCTTCTTAATTTTAACCTTCTTACTTAGTAGCCATATAAAATTGTACCTTCAAATGTTTATCAACAATGTTTGCTGGGCTATGTTAGCATCATGAGTATAGCTGCATCCGCAAAATGAAGCGTGTGTGGTTCTGATTTGAACTGTTCCGTGAGGTTAGAAACAAACACGTTTTAATGTACACCACTGGACAAAGTCTTTTGTACCCTTAAATGCTACCTGGATACAGAAATAGTCATCTTTGTAGAGAAGACATGGTTTGCAGCATCTTGCATACCATGCGTATTTTCAGCCATGTGTGGCTTTGCTTTATGGAGCTAGATAAAACAAGGGAAATCGAAACGGGGGCAAAGGAGAAAATGAATGTTTTCAGCTGAGATTTGCACAGAGATGACAGGTGAATGAGGTGGAGAAGTAAAGAACAGCTGTTCCAGATGGCAGCAGCTTCAGGAGGGAAAATGCTGGAGTCAAAGCGGTCAGATTGTAGGGAGAGATGACGCTCATGTAGGATGAGTGGTGCTGGCAGGGACATGAGCATTGGAGGTCAGTGGAAAAAACATGATAAACACTGTGTATGAAGTTTATTTCTCTTAAAGTAGCCGTTTCCTGTAAATGGATCTTTTTCAGTTCTTTTCAACACTGATTGCAGGTATTTATCTGAAATCACCGGTGATCAGCATTTTCTATTATCTTTGGCTGCCTCACCACATACAGTTCCTTAGTTTATTGTGTTGACAATGGACACTTAAGAATAAATAAATCTGAAAATGGAAGAAGTTTCATAATTATTTACTACAGTTTTCAAAAGTCTGTTTTTGAAGCATCCCTTCTGTGTCTTTATTCTGCTGCCTGGAAATGAAAGCTTTGAAGGTGCTTGAAAATCTAACAGCCCTGATTTGAGGGTTTTAAACAATATAGCATTCTTCATAGGACGATAACAGTGTAATTTGAGCCATCTCTGCATAATTAGTTCCTACAAGAAGCAAATGTAAAATAATAGGAAATTAGTGATGCTAAAAGTGACACTATAGTTTAAAGAAAGCAAAAGAAGCTAAAAACTTCTGGATTAGCCTTGGAGTTCTTTTTCAATACACCTGAAGAATTGGCTGTGCAAGGGTTGGATGCGCTCTGCCAGCTCCTCCCGAGTTTAATGGTTTCCTGTTTACAATGCTCTGCTTGAATGTTTTGGGGGAAAAGGCAGAACAGTCACTTTCTGTCAGATTTATAAAGGCAGAAATTATTTTAATTAACTGCTTAAACTTAATTTACTGACTTCAAGACTGAGACAGTTAGCTGGAGTGGTTGTTTTACAAATCCAATAGGAATTAGACCTGAAATAGTTTATATCAGCTGCTGACCTGTCTATTGATCGTGGTTGTCAATTCTAACTCATTTTCCCAGTGCTGCTACTATTGTAGGCTTATTCTCACCTCATTTGAACTTAATATTTTTTAATTGTCACTAGACATGATGTTAAACGTATATCCTGGCCTGTTGCAGTCATTTGATGTATTAAATGGCACCTTTGGAAAGGTAATTGGTTCTCATTTCTTGGCCATGTTCCTATACAGATAATTTGTTTTGAGCTTAACTAGATTTCCCCAATATTTCTAGCTGGAATCAATGCTTCTCTTCAATTTATGTCTTAAATTATGTCAAAATGTAGAAATTCTGCCTATTGTGAAGTAACTTCTGGGCTCTGTGTTGAGAGTACTGCCTTTCAGGAGTGAGTGAAGTGATGATGTTATAGCATAAAATATGTCTTAAGTGGTTATGATAAATGCTTTGGGATACTGCGGGTGAAAGGTGCAAAGTGATTTTTTTTCTTTTTTTTTTCTTTTTTTCCCAGGGGCAATTTTTGATGAATCTGCCAAAAAAGATGAGGAAGTTTTTCGAATGGCAGTTGCTGATCTCAACCAGAATGATGAAATCTTACAAACGGAGAAAATCACGTGTTCAGTGACATTTGTGGATGGCAACAATCCGTTTCAGGCTGTTCAAGAAGGTAGGACGTCTAAACAGATTTCCTGCTGTTGTTTCTGCAGAGACGTGCAAAATACTACCCTGATCACTTCCTGGCTTTAGGAGACACTTGTAATTTTTGTTGGCTTCTTTTTACATAGAATATCAAATATTGCATTTAATTTGGGATTTAGCTGCTATGGTTTGTGTTGGCCTAGTGACTTCAAGCTATAAACTTAGCTTTTATCCATTTTGTAAGCAGAGGCTCTGGAAACATGGTAGAAAAGTCAGACAAAGTTTGTTTACATCTTTCCTCTTTTGTAGGCTGTTTTGATCTTATCAGACCATTAGTCCTTACTTTTTGACTTCTTAATATGACTTTCCAGTTTCATTTCATGTAACTAACAGCACTTACTTAGTTGGAAAACATAGGTCTTTGTGTGGATAACCTTTTCAGCACATACACCTGAAAAAGTTACCTATTTTATAGGAGGGATTAGAGATAACCTGATGACTCAGAAAGCCACTTGTGTCCAATATGATTTTGTACTCAGTCCGTCCTTTGTCATTCTCCACTTATTGGACAAGAGATGAGGATGTTGCTTTGGGTTCCTGTGATAGTGGTAGGATGATAACAGGACTCAATATTTGAAATCCCTCTGAGCTGGATTAGTAAATCGCTGGTGTGACTGAGCAGTTGTCTGGAAAGACAGCTATATGCAGTTTTAGAAATATGGATTCAAATCTGTTTCCTAAGCATTTGGGTTTTGTTGCTGTTCTGGCACAGTAACTTCTGTCTGAGATGCAGAATATGTTTATTGTAGGTATATATTAAACTTTTCTTAACAAGAAAACAAGATTTTGATGACTTTCTATATCACTATTGGCTGCTCTGTATTGACACTTGAGGTAGAACTTGAGATTTAAGCAGCAAACATGCAAACAGTTGCTCGGATAATTGTGAAATCAAAGGTAAAGAAATACCTGCTTGTCTTCAATGCGCTACTGACAAATCAATGTTATTGAAAAGGTCTTTAATGCTTATATGACATCTTTTTTATCAGTGATATTCTTAATTTTTGAGAGTTTAGGAAGTTTTTTGTTTTGTTAAATTTTACAAGTGGATAGACCTGTGTAATGAGAAGCGCTACAGTCTAGGCTTGATAAAACTGAGGCAGAAAAATAAGTGATTTTGAAGTATTCCAATAAGAATCAATTCAATCTATTTCAATCTAAAAGACCAACATAAAAACTGAAGCTGTCGGATACCTTTAGAATTTAGAGGGGGGAAAATGGGCAACTGAGGTCAATCTTTTTTAGCTACTTTCTGCACTGTTAGTATTTAAGCTTTATTCCAATTCATCCAGGATGGATAATGTTAGGTGGTGTTCTGTGATTAACATTGATTAACACTGACACTTGGCAATTAACTTCCTTTATCATTGTGTAAGAGCAGTTGCAAATTATTTCACAGAACGATGTTTTAAGGAACTTAATTATTTCTAATTTAAAGAAAGCAGGAGTGTCTAGTAAAGTAGAACATTCCAAAGGAGTTAATGACCAGATATTTCAATATTCAATTACTTATTTTTTGCAAAAGTTACATTTATCATTTTTGAAAACATCATACTATAGTCAGTATTTGAAATGTAGATTTGACATATATTTTATTACAATGTGTTGTGGGGAAATGTCTGTTGTGATACTGTTGAGTTCAAGAAAGTATTTGCCACTAAAAACTGTTTCTTGTAAATGCATGGTTAAATACAGCTACGTGTCTAGCAAAGCCTCATGTTAACTACCTTTTTAGTGCCCTGTGTTTAGTTTGGCATAATTTGAGTGAAGAACAAGGACTGCATTTTTTGCATGCATATATCTGTGAAATTTTGCTTGTCAAACTATTTTACCACAGCTACTGTGTTTTCTTTTAATTTTTTGTAACTGAATATAGGTATAAGCTGCACTGTAATGTTTCAGTTACTTTGCACCACTATCCTCCCTTCCTCCTTCCCTCCACATCTTTATATCTCTTGCTCCCTGTTCTTAATTGGATTTTTTACAAGCATTAGGAGAAGGGAAGAGGACCTCTGCACTGTTGCCACATATTTCATGGTTTATCCCTTGGAAAAACACTTAGCTGAAATGCACTATAGTAAACACCAGAGAAAGATCATTGGAATACTCAGGCTGTTTCTGTATTCCATTTGTATAAGAAACACTAGGATGAGGCAAAATCTCATGGTCTTAAATGCGCATGGCATTCAGTATGCCCAAACTTTCCATTTCCATGACAGTGTGACCCTTTCCTTGGAAGCATAACAACAATGGTATGAGTCTGATGTACCATGGCCTCAGGTACCGACCTATCAGGTAGAGCCTAATATGCAAAAATTATACCGTTTATTTATTATTATATTCTACTTATTTATATTCTTTATTATATAAATTGCCTGAAGTTTGCTTTGTTTTAATTCACCGTATCTGTTTTTTTTATAATTTTGGCATTTTTTCATCTTGTCTGAACTATGGAATAGCCTTTAAAAATAAGAGATTTTAATGTTTAGTAAAATGTTAATTTAGAGCATTAGAGCCATAATAATAACTTAAAATTAGTCTACATTTGTCTAAAATATGCCCCTTGTAGTGGAATAGGGAAACTTCTTTAAAAAGTTGCCTAGAATTTTGGATTTCAAAAAGCAAGAAGTCATGAGCAACGATCTGATAAAACAAGACATTATGTACAGAGGAGATATTTACAAATTTGTTCTTCATAATGATCTGCTAATGGACAGCATGTATTATTTCTAGCTTTTATTTAATTTTATTAGCAAAATTCGCAAGTAACTCCCAAACAAGGAAACAGGAACACTCAGATACTTAATATTGATTTTTGGGATATAAAGATAATTAATTTGGGAGGATCATCTGTTGTGTGGTACTTACGGTTCTTCCCTCTGAATCTGTTTTTATAAATTTTTATGGTGCCCTGACATTTCTCTCATGTGTACCTTAGGGCATCTCATTAACAGTTCTGATTGGAGCAATGAGACTGCATGGCAAAGCTGAGTGGTTTTATCCTAGAAGAGCTGTGAATGGCATGCCCCCTAATATCACTGGAAGTGCCCTCAGGGACAATTTATAGGCAAGTTATAGTGCATGGAAATAGGAGGTGAAATTGAGTTCCTTTAAGTTAGGGAAATTTTTCTCCCCTTTGGTGTATGTGCTGTCAGAGAGAGCCGGCAGTGAGCGTGATGCATACGGCTTACGGTACGACTCATGTTTGCATGTCAACATCATGGGGTGGCACAGGCACCCATCAGGATGGGGTGAGGTTGAGGTTGGCAGGGAGGCAAGTCCAGGGCAAGCCCCGTTGGTAGGTTGGGGTAAGGACCAGCGAGGTGCATGGCCAGGTGTACGTAGCTCCAGCCTGATTGGCATAGGGGAGAGTTTGCAGAGCAGGGGAGCGGCCAAGAAGGATGGCTGAGGCATGTGGATGGTGCATCCCAGGCCCTCATGGCACTTGCAGCCTGGTCGCTGAGATCTGTCACGGTGACACACCCCTGTGGAAATGTCCAACGTGGCATGTTCCTTCCTCTCTTACTTTCTTCAAGACAAAATACTTCACAATAGTTACTCTTTTATGTGATGTCTTGAAATATTTGTGTGCTTATGTGAGTGAGAGAGGAAGAATGTTGTGCCTGGCTTTTTTTATGCTGTGTCCATGTTGGATGCTACAAAGGGAATCAGGAATTTAAGTTTTCCTTGTATAGACAATGAAAGAAAGTAGGGATAGTCAGTTTTTGCATGGTAGCAAGTCGGTATTTTAGCACTACAAAACAAGGAATTACAATGCCAGATCCATACTAGTGACAACAATAATAATACATATTGGCATAAACTTTCCTTCCTTTCTTGTAAGACTTCAATTTACAGCAGTAATTAAATAGGGATGGGATAGGCCTGCAAAAGATTTTGAGTTCTACAATACACTTAAACTGTAATTATTTTGAATAGAGTCATGTTTCTCTGTTTCTTTTTAATGGACTGTGTTTTCCTTTCAGTGAGAAATTTGGTTGAAATAAATATATTGCTTCTCTCGTTTGTCAGAAAATTATTGTGTTCTCTTATCTTTCTCTTACTTTTATTATTCTTGTGCTTACTTCAATACACTAATAATTAAAGTCCAAATTTTATGGTTCAAAGCCTGTTATTTCCTCCCATCCTTAATTTATCATTAATAATACGATCATATTGTTGCTGAACGGCTAATGTGAAATATGCAATAGCCTGTGCATTTCTGTGGGATTCTCTGCTGAGTTACCTTGGTAGACAATACTAAATATCTGTTTCAATCCACTGCTAATAAGTCTCTAAACCCTCCTTGTCTTCTAAACATTTTCCACAAAGTTGTATTCTTGCAATACTGATTACTTATGTTTGGGGTAAGGTGCTTTCCGTTGGTGCAGCTAATATTGCCTGACGTAATTCCTGTCCCAAGGCAAGTGGAAGGAGCAGGGCCTTCGGTAACTTGAACCAGTGGTAACACTTTGACTCGTGCTGATCTGCTTCCTTAGGCAGCAGAGTTTCTACAGCCCCCCTGCTGCCATTTCCACTTGCACACTAAGTTATGGAGCAACCTCTGCAGGTGTTTGCAGTGCTTGAGGCATCCACAGCATCTGGAGGGCTGTCTCAGCTTGGTAGGACCCACGTCCAAAGGTGCGCAGGGACCTTGGGGATCCATTGCCAATATTTTAAACCTCATGGAAAACATTTTGGTTTTATTTGGTGCTAACAGTTTTTTATCCTGCGCTTTTCTCCTACCTCCTTTTTTGACAGTATCACGTTTTACCTATCTTAAATAATATCTCTATAGTAATCCAATGTTTTCTTCTATAGGCTACCTATAACGCATGACAAACAGATTTGACTGATGCTGTTTGAAATCTGCTTTGTTTGACAAGTATTCCTATTGCAATCATATATATGTGGGGTTTGTTTTCATTTTTTTTAAACCAACCTTTTTGTCATTCAGGCTAGTCACCAGAGTATGCTTACAGACACCAACTCAAGCCTTCGTAATGGCTTTTGAAAGCTTATTGTGATCAGTGAAGTAAATAAGGCAGTGAGTCATAACTAAATGGGATTCAGCTGTAGAGTAACCGAGGTTTGTAGGGCAGTGATATGTATGAAGGTCACATGCAGGATTTTATTCAAGCAAAGTTTTATGGTCAGAAATTACAGCCTGTTGGATACATCTGCTTTGGCCTTTGGGACTAGATGAATGTAATAAGATTGTCCTTTCCTGTTTCTTTGATTGCTGTAGAAAGCTGTTTAAATCCACAGATTTCATGGACTGCAAAACTTTCTTTCACTTTGTGTCACTTATTCCTTGAATTTTTCAGCTTTCCTTGAGCTGTTTATTAACCAGTACATGTTTGGTTTGAGATTAAACCTTTACAGGGTTGCACTTCTTCACTGCCCTTCCATTTCATTCCTGTTTCTTATTTCCCAATAAAATGGATTTTGATGTGAAATGATATTACTAATACTGAGGAGGAAAAGAAAATTTTAACTGGGTTTTGGACTATAAAAAGTTAAGGGGGAGAAGCATTTCAATAGTGATGTAAAGCTCTGTTGTAAAACCAGAAACTGATGGAAATGTCTGCAACTGCGAATTGCTTGCATCATCAGTCCTTGAGAAAATATGGCAAAAAATCTTTTGAATTACCTATGCCCTGTGCATCCATGTAACGTACCAGCAGCGGTGGCACTGTGCCCTGTTCTCCAAGCGCTAGGTAGCCTGGTACTCTTACACAGGCTTTGTTCTCATTTTAGTCCTGCTAACCCCACAAAATCAATCAGATCTCCAATTTGCATAAATGCACCACGGGAGTCCAAGTGTTGGCAGCTTAAGAAAAAAGGTTTTACAACACTGGTGATAACATCGTGACAGTTGGGAAGACAGGGGTTGCATGGGAGAAGATCAGGGAGAAAGGAAGACTACACTAGAAAAGGGACGTGTAATAGAAGTTTAGTTTAGGAGGTGCAGGATGCATATTTAACACATTTTCAGCAACAATTTCAAAGCTATTGTGCCCTCCCTTTGCCTGGAAGTAATCTACCCAGAGCACACTGCAAACTGTAAAAGGGGGTCAGATTTATTTTGAGTAAGGCCTCGTACTGTTTCAGCAGTTACAGTAATTGCAAGACTTCCACCACTCTCAAGTCGTTGAATTTTGGGCTCCAATGTTTTCTAGTTACTAATTCTTTCTGTAGTAATATTTTCTCCAATTGCAAGACAACTACCATTATCCTTGTTTCCAGTTTGAAAGCAAATTATGGCAGCTGTAAGCTGCACTAGACTTTCAGATACTTAAAGATAAAAACCAATCCTTTATCTTCAGCTCCAAAAAATCCCCCCAAATCCAAATAAATTAAAACAAAATTAAAAAAAAGAAGTCCATCAAGAATGGATTTCTATAGCGTAGTTTAAGCAATGTGAGAAACACAGTTTGAGGAAAAGAGGTGCAAACCCCAGCGGTCCTTAGTGTTCACAGATGGCAAATCTAAAAAATTTAAGCTACAGATATTAGTGCAGTTGAAGAGCCTTTTCTGAGGTATGCTTTCCAAATTGCTGAGCCAAAGGAGGAAAAAAGAGGCTTTCTACAGTGCAGGCTAGGGCAAGATCTTGCCTTCTTTTAGTTACTGTTATCCACATTGTCCCACAGTGTACCTAAAACTCACTGAACATACGCTTTATGACTACTGCTTGTCTTTGTTGTTGTTTAAGGAAAGAATATTAGTGTTTCTATGGAAACCACTTTTCTTCAGGTGACCAGGAAACCCAGTAGCATCCCACTGCTATACCGTGCCGCATCACAGCAATCCGGTGCAGCTATATATCTGGAGGTATTTACGTTAAGACCACACATCAAACCAAGGACTGATGTTTCAGTTTGCACTACCTACCCCATTGCCTTTCTATGGTCTTTTTTTTTTTCATTCTGTTTTCTCATGACTTTAAAACATCGAGTGATTTTCCTAACGCTGATGCCATTTGCCGTTGCCAGTTGCTAAAGTTCGGCTCAACATTAAATCTTATGGCAGATTTTGACATTTCTATCAGAGCTTCCACTTTCAAATGATAGACAGGAATTTTAATAGGCTTGAAAGAATTTCCTTTCCAGGCTTTTGCTTAAAAAGCATGTGACTGTGAGGCAGGCTATTAACCTCTTTACCTCTTTTAAAAAGGTGAGTCAAATAACTGAATAAATAACTGGACAAGTGTGATGCCCTTTGATTGAGGAGTACAGAATGAATTTTATTACATTACTATAGGAGTAGCTAGATAGGCTGATATTCTGCAGTACTTACACTTCAAGTCCAGATTAAATCATTTCTGATTCAATTCGGAAGAATAATTTCTGATTTTGCAATATGCATATTTCCACTTGCAGTTCACAAGTGCCTAAGATATGTTTTCATATATAAAACACAGTGCTTCAGTCTGCTGTGTTAATGTACTCTGACACACTGCTAGTGGATTACTTTTAAGAGAGCTATACAAATTGTGATGTGATTAAATAATATCAGTAGTACGTTTAAATGTTTAAAGCCACTGTGCCTGAAGGCTTTTGGGGTATTTTAACAAACAGAAGTATAGAGACAAAGCAAATGAGAGATGCTTCATTCCTAGATGCTAATTATTTAGCTAGCACCCTAGGCTATCAGTCCCCCAAAGGAATCTCCTTAAATAAGTAATGGATACCCTATCCAGATTTCCTCCCCGTCTTTTTGTGAAGCGATGTCCACCAAAATCACTACAGCAGTCAATCATCACCGTCCAACCAGAAATGTAAATTCCCAGACAGGCCTCACAGCCTGCAAACTTGCAGCAGGTTGTGGCAACTACCGGGCAACAAAGTCCTGCATTCAATGGTTTTCTGCTCTACAGAGTCTTCATTAAAAAAATGTTAATTTGGGATTTTTGCTTTGGCTTTTCCTGGCTAAATTCTTTGAATTAAGTGAAAGTCACCAAGTTGTTTTTTTTTCACCTGACAGTTTAGGTACAAATATGTATTTGACTGTATAGAGATCAGTATTTGCTCTATGCATCTAAATCTGTCTTTGTCTAAAAATCAATGTAATTAATTTATTTTAATTAATTAATTGTTTAATTTAATTCTTCCCTGTGAGCCTTCCTTGCTCTTCTTCCTTCCCTTCTCAAATATCTTTTGTTTCACTTACAAGCTTTTTCTGCTGTTGTAATCTGTTAGCTTTTTGGGGACAGGCTGTATTCTTAGTAAGTACACTGATCCGTATTTGAGGCAGTTGGGTATTTATGTGACGCAAATAATTTAAAATATACTCCTCTCTATGTATATAATCAGAGACAAAGTGTACTTTATGGAGGACAGTAGTGTTTTAAAATCTAATTCTGATAATGAGGAAATGAGCCGTGACACTCTGGAGGTGAAGCCTGAAGTGAATTATGAAGGTCATTCTCTTAGATGGGGAAATTAATTATATTTTAGCCTGGTTCCCTGTTACTTAGACCCTTTATATTGTATACTACCAAGTAATTTTGACTAAATATCAATTTCTGAAAAATTATCTGAGCAAAAGAGCACAGCTACAAGGACAGATTTTGAAACTTGGCAGTGCTTTATTAAAACACTAATCATATCAGAAAACCTTTCATGTTATCTTTTTGAAAGGATGTCTGCTGTGGGATTTTAGTGCTCATTCTGTTCGACTGTTGGTATGCCTTTTGCTTCTGTGATTACTGGCCTTTCTGAAACTTTTTTTTTTTCCTTAAAATCTAATCTTATGCAATTCTTCGTTGTGTAGTCTGAAAGAGTATTGAGGTGATCCAAGCCACTCTGAAGGATGCTGCCATTAAGTGGAGCACTCACAGGGGGAGATGCAACAGGTAGTGTTGGTGGTAATCAGAAAACGTCCCTGAGCACCATTTACACAGCTTGGAATAGACACCGGAGCCTTGCAGAGCCTCTCAAGTGTTACTGACACACAAGAAGGAGTTTGGGATCTTTATGTAAGGGTATAAAGCACTAACATGTGGGACTTAACTGCATGTGAAAATTAAGCACCTGCTTAAAGGCTTTCCTGAGCAGGGATATACTTAAGCAACCCCACATCAGTGACTTAATTTTCTTTGGCAGCTGGTTCATTATTTTGTTTCCTTTAAGGGCATATTTTCTTCAGAAACTTGTAGATCTTAGCAGTGTTTTTGCATCCTGCGCCTCTGGTTGCCCACATGACTATACCAGGTGGCTGTAGCTCCTCTGCTATTGCTGGAGGCAGAAAATGTGGCTGCAGGTCATGGCTATGCCCTGTGATATTTGGAAAAAAGTTTGAAATCACAACGAATCTTCTAGAGTGCCAGGCCACAAAACACAGCTAAATAAGTAAAAGCATACAGAGGTTTTGCTTCTAACACTATGTTTTATGACAAGAGGGTTATGATGTACTGACTCGGTCACCACAAAGTACCAGAGAGCTGTACTCAGAAATTGCAGTTTCTTGTTACAGGTAAACAATTTATGTTCATCTCATCCCTTTGTGACCTGGTGCAGGAAAGGAATCTGGCAAGAAGCTACTTTCTTTTTGAAAAATGTTATGTCTCTTTAGTACCAAGTTGTGGCTCAGTGGCAAGCCTTGCGATAGCCAGCTCTTTCCAAAGGGCAGGGGAGGGGAGTGTGATCCTCGCTTCCAGGTGCAGCCAAATTTTGTACCAGCTTTGCTGTAATGTTGGGTGCCAGAAGCCGAAAGCAAACCATCGTTACTTGGTCAAATACAGAAATAGCCAGCTTCCCTAAGAGAAGAGACTTTTGCATTTCTGAGATGCTGTTTCAGTGAAAAGGGATGTCAAAACTTTGTCCTCTGGACAGGGAAGAGGAATGTTTGGAGAAGACGAAATCCATTCAGACTACCAGAAGAAGTGTAAATAAAAAAAATGCCTTGATATAACAGCTAATGTGCTCTCTAATGGATGCAATCTGAAGTGTGAGGTGATGCAAAAAGATGGATATGTCAAGACACTTGTAAAAAGGCTTAGTAGTTCTACTTGAAACAGGAGAAATTTGAGTTTCTTCCTGAAGTCTTTGCTAATCTTAATTCTCTGGTAGAAGAAAGGAAAAGGGAGTAAATGGGTATAGATGAAGGCAGATGACATCTTTGACTTGGTTTTCTTGCCTTTGCAATAGTTTCTATCTATCTTATATATTTTTAGTTTCATCTTAATTTGGCACTGATGGATCAAATGCTGAGCCAAAATCATACTCTCCTGTGTGCTTAGCTCATTGAGTTCCACACATCATGGGGTAGAAATTGCTTCCTCTGATGAGAAGGGGAGAGAGTCTAGAGATACCTGCACGGCATAAAAGCAAGCAGCACCTTGCCTAACTTGGCTGTGTTAGACAAATACAGTGAGCTTGATTTAAAATAGTAGTAACTGAGTGTAAAATAAACCTCTGAAAACCTAGCTTAAGAAAAACATTTTTAAGTAATTTTCTTTGCTGTGTTAGTTCACCTATGGCATTAAAAGATGTACCATTCTACCTTATCTTTATCTTGAAAAAAATTTGTGACTATTCATTCATACTGGAGCGAGTCCAGCGAAGGGCAACCAAGATGATTATGGGACTGGAGCACCTCCCTTATGAGGAAAAGCTGAAAGAGCTGGGACTCTTTAGCCTGGAGAAGAGAAGGTTGAGGGGGGACCTGATTAATGTTTACAAATATCTCAAGGGTGGGTTTAAGGAGGATGGAGCAAGGCTCTTTTCAATGGTTCCCAGCGACAGGACAAGGGGCAATGGGCACAAGCTAGAACATAGGAAGTTCCATTCAAATACACGGAAAAACTTCTTTACGGTGAGGGTGACAGAGCACTGGAACAGGCTGCCCAGGGAGGTTGTGGAGTCCCCTTCTCTGGAGATTTTCAAGACCCGCCTGGATGCAGCCCTGAGGGATGTGCTTTAGGCAATCCTGCTCTAGCAGGGGAGTTGGACTAGATGATCTCTAGAGGTCCCTTCCAACTCTGAAGATTCCGTGATTCAGAAAAATATTTATTTTTTTTGTATTTCCAGGAAGCAAGATTTTTCTTTCTAGTTTTTGCTAGTAACAACAACTTCTTTCCTAATAGGCAAATTGTATCTTTCAATACCAGGTAACAGCATTATATTGATAGTTCACAGGAATTCTGTAGTTGGAACAATTTTTTCATTGACTTTCATAATTTGAAGGATTAACCTTTTAAAGAAGGTCAGCATCCAGGGAAGCCTTGTGCAAAGTTATTGCTTGTCCCTATGAGTCACACTCAATTCACAATTTTACAAACATAAAACATACTACTTTTTCAATATCTGTCTACTTCTTCTTTGGAGAGCCTTGGAGGAAATCAACGTTTTGTTGTTTATATTGCAATATAGCACAAAGAATTTCTGTTTCTTTCTCTCTGCATAGGATCCCTTGACCCCTTATCAATTCATGCCGGAAAATGTATTATTAAAATTTATTGTGAAGGTGGTTTTTGTGGCAAAAGGGAGGATAAACAATCATAGTTCCTGTAAAGTGCTTAAACCTTCCGCTAGCTGAGCCTTTAGGTCAGTAAGGCTTACTTGAGGTAGGTTCTGATCCTTCACAGACAAAATGCCATCAAAAATAATTTGACAGGTTGCAATGTGTTATGTAGCATCAAAATTCTTTAAGAATTGGTTTCCACGTATAAAAAGCAGTTGTGAATGTAACAACTGAGGCTGGGTATGGCTAATCTCCGTTCCTTCTTCTTTCAATAAATTTAGCAAGAAAGGCGGTATGTTAAGACACTTGTTTTTAGCAAGTGCTGTAATCCTAAAACTCCTCCTTGGAATTTGAGCAGAACTAGTTCCAAAGCTCAGATCACTTTTTTTAAATGAAATGTACCTGTTAAATGTATATGACCATGCCAAGATTTTATCTTGGGTAATTTCTAACTCTGACTTCTGTGTCGAGTCCCTAAACTAGGTTGATACCTGTAATAGATTTGCTGGTTCACATGCATTTCTCCTCTATCTTTGTGTGATTTTCTGCTCTTCAGACATTCATTTCATCTGCAATCTAACTTTATGGGAAAGTTAGAAGCCGCTATGAATCAGCAGATGCCGTTTTCTTATCTGAAAATTAAGAAGTAATTTGTTTTACGTTCAAATAAAAAAAAAAAAGAGTTCAAAACTGTCTGTGGATAAGTGATTTCACATTTGATTTGATAATGGAAAGCAGAATTTTGAGTAGTTTTTCTTAACGTGAATGCTTCTTGTATTGGTAAACTATAGTATTCTCCTCCACAAACAAATTCTAGAGAACTGCTTGAGCTTTTCTTTAATGGGATGACCATGACCT
This sequence comes from Chroicocephalus ridibundus, assembly GCF_963924245.1. Classification (NCBI taxonomy): domain Eukaryota; kingdom Metazoa; phylum Chordata; class Aves; order Charadriiformes; family Laridae; genus Chroicocephalus; species Chroicocephalus ridibundus. The sequence goes on along the minus strand of NC_086288.1, from coordinate 32,168,557 downwards.
ATCCACTCCTCTCTGCTTGCCCAATCTATTCCTGTTGGTTATTTCTGGCTGTCCACTGGTTATTTCTGACAGTGCTTGTTTTTACCTGGCTAGTTTTTATGACATGAATATACAAGAATCTAGAACAAAAACACTCCGCTTCAGCTGACGTTATGAAAGAATCAAATTTCCAGACTCTAAATTACCTCTGAAAATCAGCATGGTTATTCATGCTTCAAAGCACCAGGTTCAGCAAATCTTTCTGACAAAATATAACGTAAAAATAAAATATTACATGTAAAAATCCATAGACTTAACAATGTGCCTGTTGTAATGATTTCGTTCGAAGTTAAGGCTGAAAATAATAGAAACAAAAGGGAATTGACAGAAGCTATCACCTTACAGTAGTATTTTGTGTGTTTTGCAAAGTTTTCTTGTTGCATGAGATCTTGGTGGATGCCGCTCTTCCGTAGAATTTATTTCAGAGTTCAACTCTTTCTCTACAATGCAAAGAGGTGTTCGATCTTAGTAGAAGTAGCTGAAATATAGGAAACTTATGAAAGGTCTGTCAAAAAGTAACAGAAACAATGTAGCAAACGAGACAGACTGCTATCATATTTTTCCAGAGAAGATTTCATTCTCACAAATTGACAAGCTGAACTGTGCCACTGATGCGTAAGGAAATAGCGAGGGCTGGTACAATGTGAAAAATGTGAAAGTAGCATTTCAAGATTTGTTATTGCCTTTCCCAACATGCTTAATATCATGCATGTTAGAGTGCGGTTGCAGTAATGCTAGAGATTTTGATAAACTATCCAAAGGGCAAATGCAAAAAGTTCATGGTGGCTTTTTAAATACTTTCTAGAAGAAGTGAAGTAAACAAATGTGTAGGTGTTTGTTGACTCTAGCACAATAAAACTGACTTGAAGACTTCCTTCTCTGCAACCTCCAAGGTGATATCGAGCTACTTGGAAGGAGTGGATTCGTTGCAAGACTCATGTTACTTATTTAAGTATATTTTTGAGAAATAAACATTCCAGCAAGAGATTTTGAATGCAGTTTTTGGTGAGATCTCTGCATCACAGGAAAATCTTTACTTGCTACTCAGCTGCAGGATTACAGAGTGAATGAAGGTTCTCTTATCTAGGAAATGATCGCTTTCTCCAGCGTTTTAAATTGCTCTGTTTCTTGAGGTGAATTAGGCTGGCCATTTTGATTTCAAAAGATAAGTGTGTTTACACAAATACTGCTATTCAGACTTTGCAGAGTTGGAGAGCTTTAGAAATATTGGGGTGTGTGCATGTGGCTACTGAAGGGGTTAACAGACTTTTCAATTAAGTCAGAACATTTTAGTACTAAATAGTTATCTTTTTTCTGTAAAGAGCTGTGTTCTATAAAGACTACAGAAAAGCTGAAGAACATTCTTGTGTACCAAAAAAAAAAAACACTGCACTATTTCTTTCTGTTTCTTTGTGGAACCTGAAAAAGAAAGGATTGCAGCCTCTGAGGACCACAGTTGTGACGCACAGAAGAACTTATGCAAAATTAAACTAATTTATTTTAATTGTAAATGTTTATCAAGCAAGAGTAAATTATATCATTACAAAATCTAAAATGCATTTGTGTATCTGGTTCTTTTGTAATGGGAAATGAAAGAAACCTTTAGAAAAACATGACATACACCTACTTGTCATGAGTGTTGCTGACTAACCCAGGATTTTTTTTTTTTTCTTGGTTTCTACTGAGGACTCTCAAATTCTGTTAATAGAGTTGAAAAGCTATTTCCCATGGGGGAGAATATATCTTTTTAATTGGTACGTAGATCACAGAAACAGTTATGAAGAGTTTAAGCCTAATTCTCTAGTTCTCGCTTTCAAAATAGGAATTGAGTAAAACCCCATGCCTATAACCTCTGCTGGACTCTGCAGAAAGCCTGACCAGTGACATTGCAAGAAGCGAGTGGGTTTACATTTTTCAGGGAATATAAGGAATCTGAGGATATTTCTTCAAACCAGTCATTCGGATAAATTCTTGGTATTTATACCTAGCAATGCATTAATGGGGAAGAAAGTACTGCAATTAGAAAAAGACCCAAAAGAATAATTTTGGGTAGAGATGTGTGTGGGTCTGTACAGGATATTAGCTTGTGATAAAATTCTTATACTTACCAAGGCTACAAGAACATACATGATGTCAGCTTAAAATACATCAATAATCTTTTCCATTAAACTTTTTGTAGCAGCAACTTGAGCATTCAAAATAGACATTTCCTAAAGCTTTACCTCGCGTAAAAATTACTTGGCAGAAGTATCTGTCATGTGGAGTCATTACATCTGGCAGCTGGAATATATATCTATGTATAATAGATTGCAATTTTGGAAATATCAGACTTTTGGAAAAGTAAAATATGATTCCCGGGTTGTGCGTTACACTTGGATGAAAGTGAACTTTGAAATGTTTGCTTGCTTTTGGTAGCTTGTCTGTCAACTCTCCTAGAGCTTGCTCTGATTATTTTTTAAATTGTTTCTTTATCTCCAGATTCATGTAAGTTAAATATAATAATAAAGTTTCATATCTTGACTGTCGCTAGAGAATTATATAGAGCATAATTATATCAGTGTAAATTTAAATGTTCTATGAGGCCTACCTTTGCTGTTTCCAGGTTGCCTCTTGAAACAGTTGAATGGAGGTTTGTCCTTCAGTATACTGTGCTGTGGACTTCACTAAATTTGGAAGGAGCTCCTTGGCTGGGGTCCCTATGGCAGACCTCCTCATTACAGATCTGCAGGGCTGGGGTCATATGGACTAGTAACAAGAAATCTATAGTGGGCCAAAGTGGGATGAAGGTTACTTGGTACCCAGAGAAATTTATTTGTGTAGAAATTTATTTATTTATTAAGCTAGGATATAAATTAAAAAGGGAATATCTAATTCTGATTGGATCTTTTTGTGGTCTCTTGTGGTCTGCAGACAGTATTGGTTATGAGTGTCCATGAAGATATTTACTTAATAGCTATTTTGGAACAAATTTCCATGCAGGTAGAATTCAAGATATTCAAAATTCAGTCTTTAGTACATTTTGCTTTAGTTTTCTTACTGCCTAATATTCTCATGTGTGTAAACATCTTATCTGGTTTGGAGAAGGTGGAAGAAGAGGGTCTTGAGGGAGCAGAAGAAAACTTCTTAGTGCTCCTGGAGGTAGAGTTTTCTTAGCTTTTGTTTCAATGTTTTGTTTGGCACTGTTCCTATACAACATGAGGTTTTGGATAGCGTTTAGTTTTCTGCAGAATATGTAACTTATAAAAAATTTCACTACAGAAAAAATGTCTTGTGTTCTTACTAGGAGCTGCTCTAGTGACAGTTGTCATTTCGTGCAGTTTTGCCTCTCAGGTAAATAGCAGTTTATACAAAACTGAATTTTGGAATTTTCTAAAATATATTATAAAATGTGTATTTTCCCATAAGTGTACCTGCACTGTATCTCAGCCTTATACAGTTATCAGACTGATTAGTACTAATTATAGCCTTTTCTCTCATTCTTCATCATCTCTGTAATTTTTCATTTTTCTGTTTGTGATGGTTGATACAACAGTGAGAGGCCTATAGGTATTGAGTAGCCCTCCTTCAGTATTGTAATAGTAACATTTTTAGTTTTGCAGAAAACCCTCACTATTTTAAGTTTTATTTTAGAATTTAGTACCAGCATATTAGCAATTATTTCCTAAGGTAACTTTTAGGATTCTTGGATTATGGACATTTAGCTTTACTGGTTTGAAAACACTTCTTGATGAATGAGTTTATTTCCAGAAAATGTTGTAAACGGATACTGAAAATGCATCCTTCTATGAATGGTAGTGCTGTTTTTTGCCACTCTCTCTCTTTGCAGCAGCCAGCAGCCCAGCCTTTTTATCTTATTTACAGCATCAGTATTTTGGGCTGTTCTCAAGGGCTGTCTGCATTGTGTGATGGAGATCCATCAGGAAAAGCAAGGCCATGACAATGCAGTGCAGATGTCCATGTAGAAAAGGGAAATGTTCTTTAGACTGAGCTAGTACGATTTGCCATTCACTTCACAAGTTTTGGAGGCTCCTGAGAGTGCCATTTAGCATAATGCATATTGTGGGAGGCTGAGAAATCCAGGGATGGGGTAGAGGAGATGTTTCACAGGATGATAATTACTATCACGTGAAAGGCACCATACCTGAGCAGCAAGAATTTGACATCCCTGAGCATCATGAATCTGTTTCGTTCCCTTCTCCCACTTCCTGTGGCATCGCGTTCTGGCTGTTTTCAATAGCTGTATAAACAAATTAAATCTGTTTATTCCAACTAAAACTCTGAATACAGGATAGATGAGCCCAAGTTTATTGCCTGATTCACTTTTTGCTCCTTGCTCTGCATTATTGTAAGAGGGCAAGAGAGCTTCATGTTTTATTCAGTTAATATAATGTATATTTCATTTGCATTTTTAATATTTTTGAAGGTGAAGGATAACAGCTTCAGCAGCGCTGAACATGGTAATTTAATTGGTTGTAGGGCAATCCTAAGATTCTCCTAAGTGGCTTCACTAGGAAATGTTGCAGAGCCTTTAGGAAGCGTACCAGTCAAAAGCTTACCTGTATTAAGCTGTCACCCTGCACCATGAAGTAGCAGGGAATTACAACTGTGCAGCTATCTCAGTGTTGTCTGTTCATTTAATTTCAAATGTTTGCAGGAGGAGAAACAAAATCTAAAAGGGATGAATAGAGGCTACCCAGGCATGCTAAACACTCCTGGATGCTTCCTTTAATTTTTCTGTCACTAGAAATGGTTGAGGTTATCATTTTGAAGTTATTGCTTATGTACCTGAGAAATGCTGGAACAAAAAATGGGCCATATTAAAAGGGAGTATATAAAGTTTGTGATAATTAAATTTATGTCTCCTAATCCAGTGTCTGCATGCAGGACCTGGGCTTCTAATACAGCACTTTTTACCTGTGTGGGTTGTGTGTTATGAAAGACACCACAAATAAGATAAGACAAATACACCCTGGGACTTCTGATGGCTAGTATATGCCTTTTGCTACATTGTTCCTGACCTAAAGAGATGGGCACAATTCTTATCAAGCAAAAGGATCTAAATTCTCCAAATTAGATGCTGAGGTGATAACATTTTCAATCAGCTAATAAATGTTCTGAAGTGCAAACTCAATAGAAAAATCTGTTTAATCAAAGTAATTAAAGTTGGTCCAAAGAGGTTATTTATCAATAGTGTGTAATTGTACTGTTCACGTCTTATCAAGCTGTGATTACCAAAATAGAGATCACTTAAAAAAGGAATTAAGTACTGTTTTTACAGTGTTTCTTCAATGTGGCTGAGTGCTTGTTTTTTTGTACTACTTATAACATTGGTGGTAGATGTAAGCCTCCATTTGCTTAAAAAGATGTAGGTCAGCAAAGCTGGTGTCCTAGTACTGAACAACATATCCACAAAGGCACTGTGTACGCCTTCCTCTTCCAAGCCTACTTCTACATCTTCATTCCAATTTATAGTTCTAGACTAGTGCATAATACATATCTTGTGCTGTTGATTTTTTTTTTTTTCTCCAAAGCTTCAATTCTTTTGAAGCGTTCCTGAAATGCAAGATTTCTTAAGTGGGAAGTTGGTAGTTACAACGTGGATATGAAAACAGCCAAAGTGTCTCAAAGAAAAATTTTTACCTGAAGTGTGTGAATTTTACCAAAATTCCTTTGCTGCCCATTCCTACAGTGCTGTATTGTCTTCATTATTTTTGTCCTACTGTTTTTTTTAGCATTGGGAAGCCAGAATTATGAATATACTCATTATTACCTATCTGAAGTTGACGAAGATGTTCTGTATAATGTGCAGGAGATTGGAATTTTGTTCATAAACTTTTTCTTCGTTAGGCAGATTTTTAAGCTGCTTAACTCTGTAAGGTATTTGACATAAGAATCACCAAAAAAAAAGGTGGGTGTGTTCTGACTCACCGGATTAAATATTGTTGCACCTCCTACCACCCCCTTGTAAGCTAAAATATGCACATAGAATGGGTCAGGGGATGATTTCATTGAAAACACTGATTTAAAATTAGGTCACGATAATTTCAGCAGCATCAAACCATAGCATTTGTAAGGCAGTTTAATCCTGTATGAATTATTGTTCAGATAAAGGTTATTAATTACCATCTGATGTTCAGTTAATGGCAAAATGCCAAGAAGGCACTCAGAGGCCTCCCTGTTCACCCATCTATCCATTGTAGTGAGTCGGAGTCAATATGAGTATTTGGCTTTAGAGCAGAAAACTTCAAAGAAATTTGTCTGCCAGGCTCTTAAATTCTTTCAATTATTCTTTCTACTAATAAAATGCAGGTCTTGCAGCATCATTTTTAATCTCTGGATTTACGTAGAGAGGGAGAAGAAAAAATTGATTGGGAATTGTATTAGTACTGTTGTGTCATCCCACCTACTAGCAATTGTTAAAATTATTATTACAGGTACATTAATAATAAACTCCAGTCAAAGTTGTCTCCAGTTGTGGCTGTTTTCCTAAGTCACTGGTCTTTTTTGAAAATCATATAATTTTTATTGCCTATTTAGTTATAATTTCTTCTACACATCACTCTTTCCTTTTCTTTCCCCCAAGAATATTTGTCTTTGCAAGACGTTACCACACAGTATAATATATTTTTCTCTACTAACAAGTTACCAAGGCCCATTGGAAATTGTATTATTACAGCATATACAGTGCAATAACCTATGCAAAAACATGAAGAGAAAATCAAGGGAGAGCAAATTGATTTTCATTACACTTATGCTATTTGACACTTGTAATTTTTTTATGTGATGAACTAGTGCTTTCAGGTGAAGACCAGTCAGAGAGCGTGTAATTTATTTGTGTATGCTGCAGTGTAGGGTTGTGAAGGAAAAGCAGGACACATCACCAAGTAACTCCACAACACAAGTGATAACTTCCTCCAGCCAACTCCTGCATAGTACTGGGAGCCTGGGAAGAGCATCCACTGGCTAAATGAGCACATAATCCCCAGAGAAACAATTGTGGCAATTTGACTCCAGGGTTGACATAGACACAGTGCTGCTTTAAGTGTGCCTTTTATTTTTAATGTAACTGTACAACAAGAGGGCTGAAGGGCACCATGCAGAGATGGTTAAACACATGTGCAAAGGGGTTTGTGTGTTTATACGGAACGGATCCTCCTGGGACCTATCACAAGTCAAATGCGTAGGATTGGGAAAACCAAGCCACATATTCACCAAAGCAAATCGTATTTGACAAACCCGATCACCTTCTATGATAAAGTAATCTGCTTGATTGATGAGGGGCAGGCGGTGGGCATTGTCTTCCTGGATTTCTCCAAGGGTTTCCACATAGTTCCCCACAGCCTCCTCCATGAGAAACTGACGCGTTATGGTCTGGACAAGTGGTCTGTGCGGTGGGTGGGGAACTGGCTGACAGGCCCCACCTAGAGGGTGGGGGTAAATAGCTCCTTTTCAAGCTGGCAACCTGTCACAAGTAGGGGTCCCCCAGGGACTGATGCTGGGCCCAACACTGTTTATTATCTTTATAAATGATCTGGATGATGGGATCGAGTGTATCCTGATGAAGTTTGGTGATGACACTATGTTCCAGGATTTAAAGGGTGGCTACAAAGAAAATGGAAACTCCCTTTTTACAAGGAGTCACATGGAAAAGATGAGGGATAATATGGGTACAAGTTACTCCTTGGGAGATTCTGATTGGACACAAAAGGAAATTTTTCTGCAATGAGAACAATCAGCCATTGGAATAATTTCCCCAGGGAAGTGGTGGATTCACCGTCACTGACCACTTTTAAGATTCATCTGGACAGGTTGCTGGGCCATCTTGTCTAGACTGTGCTTTTGCCAAGAAAGGTTGGACCAGATGATCCTTGATGTCCTTTCCAACTTCGTATTCCATGATAGTGAAAGAATAATTACGGATCTGAAGCATTGCTTTAAAAAATGGCATTAGTGAATGTCACGGTCATTAAAACAAGCAGCAGAGTCCTACATGGTATTTTGGCAAAAGGCAGCCAGGCTTTTTCATTTGTGATATAGGTTTTTCCCCTGAGATTATTCTGCTCAGTTGTAACCAACGAGCTCTCTGATAAATTGTCTAGGTGCAAATACAGTTTTGTAGAACATTTGTAAGGCTTCAAGCTCTCAAAGCAAGAAGCTTTAACATTATGTATTATTAAAAAACTATAACATGTAGACAGAGCCATGTAAAGAGTGGTTACCGAGAATTGTCCTTGAAGCCATCCAAATAATTTGGACACCAAATAATTGCTTGTCTTTTTTGTTGCATATTTTATTTCAGTGCTTTTGTTAAAGATGTGAGCATGTATTTATATACCACGATGTATATAAATAAAGCGTGAGATTGAAGCAAAAAAGAGGCTTAGCAATCTTTTGTAATGCTTGGTACATGTATTAAGACATTACTTTCTGTCATATGTCAGTAGTGCTTTAAACCATTTTTCCAGCTAAGATTTTTACTTTGACTATGTTAATAGGCCAAATCAGCAAATAAGAAAGCATGGTGGGGTAAGGAGGCAAGAAACTGACATGTGACTTGTTGGCTTTGATGCAGAGCATGTGACAATGGGTTGGTTCCAAGAGGAGGCAGACCGACTGTTCATAGTCTTTTCTTCCCATGGTGGTACGTTTTGCCCCACTGATGCTTGGAGATCAGAACAGTGTGATTCAGCAGGCTGGGGTTTCATACCTGGAAAGTTGTGGAAGTGCTCAATACTGTTATTTGCCTACGTACCTTTGAAACTAATTTGTGCGAGTTCAACATAGAGTAAGAGTAATTTATTAAGTTGTATAAGGAATTGTAGGGTGAGAGATGAGAACTCATCTGAAGAATAGTTCTGCCTGTGCTTTCACTGTAGATCCATGTACTGAATAAGCCCCACACCTCTGGGAAAGAACCGAACCCAAAGCTTGAGATTTATAACAACTTTCTGTGAATGACTGACATTCAGGATATCATTAAATGTAACTGCAGGCAACTTTCTGTTATCTCACTCTTCCAGTGCAACAGTTTTAGACTAGAAGAACATATTTTACGACACCTTCTCGCCTCACGATACTCCTACGCTTAAGGAACTGCTGTTTCCTTTCATCTCATCACTTCATTCATTGCTCTATGCGGTCATAGGAAGACTTTACATTCAACTTGGTACACATATACCTGGCAGCACAGGGCAAACACTGGAGGATAAAAAGAGCTGCTGAAAATGGGAAAGGTCCCTAATATTGCCCTGTAGGGAGAGAGAAGGGGAGAAAAGAGCTATGACGTATGCACGACGTGGTGCTAAATCCAGAAATCCTTCCAAAGCATTGTAGAGATAGATGCCTCAGCTCTGTAGGCATCTCAGTAGCAAATGTGCACACAGGAGAAGTGCTGGGCAACACCTGTATCTGCTGTACGTGGCTTCCTGTGCTTGCTTTCCGAGCTCCTCTTTGTGGTTGTTGAGCAGAGCTTTCAGTGCCAAGTCCCTATGAGCTGCAGTCTTGTTCCATGTCTTTTTCCTCCAGACTCTGGTTTTTCTTGCCTGCTCTGGACTTTCCATGTTTGTTGACTCAGTTAACTCTATTTGTCCACCTTTTCTGTCTACCTATCACTCTCTCTGCAATTAAAGAGCAAAAGCCAAATTGGTTGAGATCATCTTGTCTAACTCCATATGTGGTTAGCTAGAATAAGAATTATGCCTCCTGAAGTCTGTAAAGCATTACTGTATATTATCAAATAGTGTCTTTGTTTTCATCCAAAGGCGGATGGATATTGAGTTAGACAAACTGATCCCTGAACGGTAATTTTTTTGGTACCATATGAGGTTTAGGTTGTATTTGAGATCCTATTTGATCAGACAAACTATGCAGAGAGAAGTAGATCATGTGGGCTTTACTGATGTGTAAAAACTGGCATCTTCCTTTTCTGCTTGTGGTGAAATAGTCTGAGGGGAATTTGTCAATGGTTCCAGGAGAATGATGTTGCTGGTATGTGTTTGTGAAGTAGGGATGTGAAGTAGGAAACATTTTTGCCTAACCAAATGGCCAGCTTTCATGCTTGGTCCACTAATGTCCTGTTCCACTAACACCTATTGGGGAATTCAACAAGTATTTTATTAGGAGATCATAATATTCTACTCAGCCAGTCTACCCCATCAAACTCATTTGATGTGATGTTAATGTGCATGTGCTTATTCTCATTGTCTGGTTTGTTGTTAAGATGATCATCCTCTTCTGTCATAATCATTATAAGTGGAAACAATGAGTCTTTGCATCTGTACTGGCAAGTTTTCATGGTGATTTTACAAGTCTAATTTAAGCAACCGTCTATTTTGGAGTGTAGGGATTTCTTAATTAAGCACAGTTAGGCTTGAGCTTATGTTTTATATTTGTTGTCAGAGACAGCATCAAGCACTGTTACAGACATGTAGAACAATTGAGGCTTAATTGTGGAATGAGATAAACATGCATAAAATCCAATTTCTATTGTTATTGATCTCCCATATACTTCAATGAGATAATTTATGGTTACGTACAGATGAGTAGGTCAATTGGAGAGCAATTTATACCTCTTTCTGAGGCGTCAGATCTTGCTGGAGGAGCTGACAGACTGCAGACATCAACCATTCCACTCTTTAGCATGGTAATAAGAAAACCTTCGTTAATGGACTTACTGGGTTTGTTCTTTATTGGGTATTGCCGTCAGTCTGGAAGCATGAATACAGATAATGCACGACGCTAGACTTCATTTAAGCAAGCTAACAGTAGTACTTAAAATAGAGTAGGAAGACTTATTCACTCCCAGTTTGGTGTGTGACTTGAAATCGCTTTGTGAAATATGTCTATTTTGTATATGGGTGGGTTTTTTGTTAGTTTGTCTATTGAAGAGTGGCTGCGTTTCTAAAATGTAATGAGCTTTCACAGTACTGCTTAAATAACATTCTGGCAGTGTTATATTTGGAGCAGAAAAACCTAGGGCACAGTGCTGTGGTGGGTATGGATTTCACAGTTATGGGGATTCTGAAGACAAGAGCTTTCATTTTTATTCTGCTCTTATACTTGGCAGCTTTTAACGTTATGCCTATTAACTTTTATAGATGTCATACATTTTTATGTTAATGGTGCCGCTTTGACTATAGTGAGAAGCTCAACTTCTGCTCATCAAACTAGTGTACAAGCAAAATTATGACACTTCTTCAAAATGGTTAAAAAGATGCTTTTATTGTTTAATGTCAATTTATTGCTCATGTGTTTCTATGGTAAAAAGGGATTTTTTGGCATGTATCAGGACTAGCAGAACTTCACACCTGTTTAGTAGAAGGATTTATACTGAATTTTTTTTGTAGGTGTCTGCACTGGCAGTTTCAATTTTGCTGAGGCTAGTGCCAGATTTCACAGTGAGGTAGTGGAAATGCACCTGTGTTTCTGTGGTGCTTCTTTTCATCACTGGATAATGAGTATTCTGGTAGTTGTGTGTGTCTTTGCAAATTCCCACACCCAAAGAGGATAAAGCCTTCTTTTCTTCCTTCACTACAGCTAGAGGCAAGTTTCTGATTTCATATGAAATCTTGTGTGATTTTTGCAAGGGAAACACCATTTGTAATGCAGGCTGGTGTATCCCAGAAATAATTGAGAGCCAATCTGTATTAGAAATCTTCCAACAGCGTGAAATAGCCAGTGAACCATGCAGAGAACAAAAAATGAGTCCACCTCTGTTGGGAGAGCTCCTGGCACGAAGGAAAATACACCGGCAGAAGGATGCTTCTGTAAGTCATTTGTCCTTTTGTACGTGGCTACCTTGGCAGAAGTTTCTTCCACTGACCTATATTGTTTCCTCACTTAGCAGCTCTATTTCTCCCATTGTTCTGGTACAGAAAGGCTGGACACTGTGCTTTGGTTTTGAGTAAGTTTAGGGTTTGTGGGATTTTACTTGTATTTTTTTACCAGAGAGAGAGAGGAGACAGGTGTGAATTTGGTCATGATTTCTTGACCTACATGAAAAGCTGCTAAGAAGAAACAGTGTTTGATTCCTTCTCTTCTTTTGGTTGATACATTCCATATCCAGCCTCGTTGCTAGGAAAATGTCCTCATTTGCAAACAGATGTCCATCAGATTCAGGAAAGTTCAGAGTGGAATGCAGTGCATTGCAAAATTTGGCTGTAAAAGTATTGTAATAGTATTTTGATTTCAGTTTAATGTTTTGCAAGTACAAAGTTATACACACACACACACAAAGTCAGTCTTCATTATGGACTATTTGCTGTTTGGCCTTGCCCATTCAGCTTCAGATGGAGGCAAAACAGGGAGAGTGTAGTCTGCTCTATTCCTTGTGTGACCTTGGTCATATCACTTAAATACAATTTTCTTGAGATAAAGTAAAATTGTGTAAGTAGAAATGGTTCCTTAGGTTTTACAAACTGTTGGTAATTGCTGAAAATGGTGATGTTAATTATCATAAGCTTCTTTTCCTCTTGAATTATATAGTGACCTAATCTATCATTAGACCCAAGCCACATTGCCATTTTTTAAAATGTGTGTATGTGAATCTATCTAGACTTACTATAAATTAAGCTCATGAGAAAATTCACTATTATTTCTGATGTTGGCTTCTCATTTGATCACATACTGTTCCTTTCTTGAAAGTCTCGTGTAAGGTTTTTATTTTTTTCTTTTTAAAATGTTTTCCTCTTTTCCCACGAACCAGTGCAACAGTTGCTATTTCTCCATAGTCCTGTTCATCAGCTTGGATATTTAATTGATTTACAAGTCATAATTTACTGTTGTTCCACATGAACATTTCAAACCAACGTGGGGATCTTCTCATTATACAAATGCTAACCAAATATATGATAAATAGCAGCATTGTCTGCATCCCAGCTAGAGATGGCCATATACCAAGGTAAGAGATATTGTTCATTTGAGCATATGCAAGTTTAGAAGTTCAGATTTGTGTAGCTGAGCTATACAACCCAAACCCCAACCAAAAATCTTATAAATGCTATTTAATATACTGTGATTGAAAAGCAATATGATGTCTGTGGCTTATTTAGCCTTGTATACCCTTTACCATATGTATGGCTAGGATTGTTCACTGACGTGCATTACCTATGTGCATCTCCACATAATAAAACAAGGGAATTATTTACGTGAGATCGCTGAGGCATACCAGATAAAAAAAGAAATCAATGCCTCTCTGAAACCTTTCAAAATTAATTACTTGCAAAATCTGAATGGGAAACATTACCAGATTAAAATTACAGTATTTTTCGATCCAGTTGGCATAATTTGTGAAGGACCATACACAGGTGCTAATTAGGAGAAAATCAGCCCCTGTCAGACGAGGTGGAAATATCAAAGATGAGCAGCAGATCCAGTGGAAAAATGTCTGGTATATCTGCCAAGTAGGATTTAATTTTTATCCGATGTCATTTCTGTCTGTGACTTCCAAAAGGAGAGCAATGATATTGTTATGAACACTGACGGGGCATGAGAAAGACATGACGAGCACTGCTGAGCCCAATGGCTAGGTCAAAATGATTCAGTAAATTTAGTTTACCTTTGGTAATACATTCAATAAACTTATTAAGTGCAGTTAGAGCAAAGGCAAATCAGAAATGATATATAAAAATGACAGCAGGAATGAATACAGTGTTTGGCAGAGGGAGACGTGACCCCATATTGTAGATATGAGAGGCCTGAGTTTAAAAGATTCTCTTTTTTGAGAGTGTATCTAATCTGTATGGCATGTTTGAACCAGGGCCATGTAATTTATTGCTGGAATTACTGCAGCAATATTACTCTCAAATTAGTACTAACCTCTCTCCTTTGGTATATAATGCAAAAAGTGAAATTTTCAAGAGGGTGCTTTTAAATGTTAATTTTTTTTAGACATCATCTTCACCACTCATTATTATTGTTTCTTTCTTGCCCATTTTCCTTAAGAACTATAAATTATACAGGAAAAATGTTCTTTTATTATTGCAAACAGAATAAGCCTTAACAGATCTCAGACACATTAAAAAAAGTAAAATATGTAAAACCTGCAACACGGTTCAGATAACTTTGTTGTGCTGTAGAATATATCTATTGTACTATAACAAATGAGTACTAGATATTTGCCAAGCATAATGAGAAAGGCTCAGATCTGGTAAGGTATTTAGGTTCCTAATTTCTGCTAATGTCTTTGAGGATATTGGAATGAGAGTTAGACCTTTGAAAATCAGTGACAAAGCTTCTTATGTGATAGTTATTATGCGTAAATTATATCTACTGATATATGTATACATATACACTGATATATACTGATGAGCAGAATCTTTTTAATCTGATATACGACAGATCAAGAAGATATAGTTCATGTACCATATAAAGAAATGGAGAATTTCACAATTTCTTTTTTTTTTTTTCCCCTGTGGTGTCCATATCCTGTATTTTTGTTGTATCTCTTATTGACTAGTTGCTTAGGCTGGGAAAGTAAGAAAGGTATTACATCCAAAAAATTTTAATTTAGAACAGAACAAATATTGTGTAGAATGTAAGATGTATTGCTAACCAAGTTGTCCATAGTGAAAGGAATTACTGAATGGGAAAAACAAAGGCTCATTAAATCTAATTAAGTGTTGATTTTGACTCCTTCCTTCTCCCTCAAAAAAAAAATCACAGTTTCTTTAAAAGGGAAAAAATGCAACCTGGTATGAGAGCCAGCAACGTAAAGTACTGTCTTTGTCTGTCTCATAGATTCTCATTAGCCATCATATTTGGCTGTCTGCACATAGGCTTTAGATTAGTTTGCTTTGCAACCCACAAATCACCAAAGACAGGAGCCTGTTGCTATCAAATAAATTAGTAAAGTGGCTTATTAATATCTCCTATCTATTAGGTAGGATAGAGAATATGTTTCTATCATTAGAAAGATGCAAGAAGCAATTAGAGGCTGCTGTAATAACATATATATCCTGTATATATATGTAAATGAAACACATACATTTTAGATCTTAGATTTGCACTACCTGCAGAAACTTTCTGATGTGGGCTGTGATAAGCAGCTGGGCAACTTGACCTGTCCAGAGTCATCCCTATCAAGTGTAGGATGAGTGAAAATCTCAGTTCTAGATTTTCAGATCAGAAGACAACTGGCACTGACCACTTCTTTCTTTTTTAGTTTCCAGCTCCCGCAGCTGTATGTGTAGTGAATCTAGTACTGGGAGGTAAATTTCTAGCAGGTTTTTCCTCCCATCACCATGCAGCAAAATACCTTTGTTTATAAGTGAAGAAGGAAGAATATATACCCTATAAATCTGTGCTTCTCAGGGATTTATTTTTTTTTTGTATGGCGTAATGACCATGATAGTCCACTTTGTCCATCACTAAAACTGTAAAGGACAGAAAGGTAGAACTTGAAGTTAGAGAGGAGCTAAAAGTTTTGAATTTGACTGCTGACGGCAGTTGGCAAAATTGGTGGTAGAGTGGGGCTTTTTGGTGGTTTTGTTTGTTTGTTTTTTAAAATTGATTCTGTATTCCAGTGGTTGAAAACACTTTCCAAATCATTGGAAAAGTTTGTGGTTTACTCCAGTGTTTAATATTCTGTTTATCTCCACATATTCCATCTATCTCCAGACAGACTTTCTACCTTCTCTCACACTGCCCAGTTACATGTTCTTTGCAACGTGAATTGAAGCCCCATTAGGTCTAGCACAAATACCTACATGTTTGCAGGAGATTTGTAAATAAAGTTAGTTTTTGCTACCTCTGGCACAAGGAGCAGGTGGTCAAGTATGAGCTGGTATTTTTCCATTTGTAGTATTGCAAAGTTCACCTATTTTTTTTGAAGGGATACAATGCAGCTCTGTTGCACCCTGTGTTTCTCTTATTGCTTTGCACAGATTGCAATTTTGTGCACTCCCACATGCACTTTTCAGAGGGCAGGTTTTTTTCCACTGCCCAGGAACAGCAAGCTGCTTTGCGTCCTGCCACTCTGTTTTCATTGCAGCCTTCACGTGATGGGAGTTGTTGGTCTGTTACCCCGCTACGCACAGAGCTTGCCGATACTGAAGATTGCATGAGGATGAAGCTCAGCAGAACCTCTGAGAGCTGCCTGGTTCTGAATTAATATTCACGTCTGTCTTGCTCACTGAGCTCTCTGCCATCACGGTTATTTGGATTTGTTATTTTAAAGCTGACTGTTCCATTGTTAGCAGATCTCAGAGGTTCTGCTTCCTAATTCCTGCATGCCAGCGTAAAGGCCTTTGACCAATTAAAAAGACTTAAAATAGCTTCTTTGATCAGATACGTTCAGAATGAAGGGAGAAAAAGGTAACCTTTGGAAAGACCTACACACCTGGACTTCAAGCAGAGGGTAGTGTTGGGATACTTGTAGATAAGCTCTGCAATTGTGGCTTAAGGTATGATGCTAAGTAAGTTAAGTAAGCTGTGAGGAGGCAGAGAAAATTCTGCCATGTACCTTTCCGTAAGTTGTACTAATGTAAAGGAGATATCAGGCACCAGATTTAGAGCTTGGCAGAAATTTCCTGTCTCAGGTCAGGTCAAAAGATACTTCAGAAGTTGTTTTGGGATGGAATACTCTTTGCCCTCTGCTGCAGTTTGTGCAGTTAGCCAGCACAGCATCAAGGAGGTAAACTGAGGTAGAAGTAATATTTCTAAAAAATAAAACAGTTTAGGCCCCCATTCTTTCCGGTTTTGATAACTTGTGTGTACTCTCTGGTGTCCGATTGAAAAATGATCTGTTCTTTGGGCAAATACTGGTTGGATCTGTCAGCAATACAGAAGTGGTGACAGAAGGAGAAATGACGCAGATCTGAAGTGCTCCTCAGGATGGCTACCCCAGCACCCAGGCAAGCGGATGTGAACGGTCTCTCACCATACTTTTGTGTATCAGGTCAGTTTATGTTAACTCCTAGATGAGTTAATCTTTTTCACTGCTTTTTACGTTTATTCATGCTTGCATTAACATGTTGCTTAGGAAAGTGTTCAGTAGCGTATAGGACCCATGTTGAGATAAGAACAAGAACCGTGAACAGAACTGATAGGCCCATGCTTATAAAATAATTTCACTACATCTGAGTTGCTACTGTGTTATCACCGGCAGGAAAGGGATAGACTGCTGTTCGTCCAATTTTAGGGCAGGAGTGAAGGCAGCTAATGGTAGATAATCAGTTTGAATGTCCTTTGATTTTCCAGCTCCCTTAAATATGCTGTTCCTGGGACTGTTGTCCCAACTCAGCTCATAATATTCTGTAGATGTGAAGAATCAAAATTGTCTTGCTGTTTAGAAAAGAACATACATTTTTATTCGCTTTCTAGGTGGCCTCAGGGAAAGCTCTCTAAATCCAGTAGGTGAAATTGGGGGGGATATAATCCAGATATTATACCATTATGTTGTCATGAATTGTGTGAGTAATTCTGGTTTCAAAACTGGCTTTGTGGTGACAGGATAATGTCGGGGAGACAGACAAGTCACTTTTTGGAACATAGTCTGAAAATTATGAAAATTCTGGAGCAATTGCTTTCTAGATATAGTATGCCTGAAAATTATGTTTTTATGAAAGCTTGAAGCAGGCACCTCCTTTTTATTGCGATATCTTTTGTTTCTTCTCGTGTCAACTTGAGGCCGATAGCTAGCACTCTGTAAACAGGATTGTTATCTTAGAAACATTATTTTACTGTAGTTTGTAGCTAATTTCAGTGAACAACAATTCTTAAAACAATTTGGGTAACACAATCAACATAAGCGTTTCATTTCAGTATCTCTAATTATTACTGGTGACAGGTTTTAAGTGGTCCAAAAGAGGATGGAAGTAGGAATTGAGATTATGGTGAAAGAGGGGAGTAAATCTGTGCTCTGTTCCGTTCCCAAATCAAGGCCAGTCGATTAACACAGCAGTGCTGAAACCTTTTTGGACAAATGTCAGCAAATCAGGCTACAGGGCTTGTTCTGCCTGTAGTCTAAATGGGTAATAACTCCCAAGTGCCTTGAAGCCAGACAGCTTTTCAATCCCCAATCTGAATTACTGCTGCAATTTTAACCTGGTTACGTGAATAAATCATTCTAAAAAAATAAAAGTAAGAGGATATTGAACAGCCTAAGTATTTATGGCCTCTGGTTACACTGGTGCCGGACACAGGGCAAGAAAACCAATTTCCAGGGGTGGCCTACTTCATACATCACTAGTCAAGTATGCTAAAGTGCTGATGGCTAGGAACACCTAACTATGCATGATTAGACCACAGTGGCAGCACACATTTTTTCCTTTTATGTTCCTTAGCTTGAAATTTAGAGGACACATCACTCTTCGGCTTAAAAGATCAGAGGTCAAGAAGTTTCAATCTCATCCTTCTCACATCTCAACCTTCATTTCATTTTTCTGCCCAAAACACTATTTAGATCCATGATTAGATGCCATGGTGAGAGACATTAAAATATCTGTCTCCTGCCTGTCTGTCTTAACAAACTAAATACAAACTATGAACTAAATGTTAAGAAATAGCTAAATAAAGCCAGATCATTGCAACTACGTCCCCTTTTTCTCTATTGGATGTAAAGCAGACTAGGACTAAGGGGAATCACTCAGTAGACTATCCAGGTGTTTGCATTATCTTGCATAGGTGTGATGGTGGCACAGACCAGGAAGTCTTCAAAAGATGAAAAACATGAAAAAATTGCAAAGATGAGATTACAGCCCTGTGCCTTAGGCCAACAGCTGTGAAATTGATTCTGTGTTGCAATCTGAGGCTCTAATGGCATCCTCCCAGACCTTTTGCTGATGGGAAGTTGCATCATTGGGCTTTAAGCAGATGAGTAAACTCCCCATAGAAAAAAGTTTTGCCAAGACTCAAGATGGACTCTTTAATCATGGTGATTGTTTATTGACTTGTAGGTAAGAATTTTAAAATATCTCAAACTGAGCAGAATGCTTATATTGACTGATTGCTGTTCAGTGTTTTTGTCTTCTTCCAGTGCCTAAAAAGGAATCAGTGACAGTTTGATTATGAGCTAAGTCACCTATATCAGGATCTCCAAGTTTCGTATTTCTAGTATTCAGGCTTTGCAGCTTTGTCATACAATCCATCAGTTTGCTTGTTAAAAATATATATTTAGTATTCCCTACCATAGTGGACCACAGCATTGCATTACATGCTTGTACCATCATTAAAATTGTGAAGTAGGTGAATTTGGTGGCAGTCCCTTTGTGCAAGTATAAATGAATGCAGAAACTGCCAGGTAATAAATAAGCAGGTCTTACAGTCTTTATTCCTCAGATGTATTTGAAGAGGTGGTTATTACCCAAGAAGGCGTTTCCGTGTTATCTCAATCTGCCCTGGGAACGCTGAGCGTTAAATTATGACATTTAATGCACAAGTGAGGTTCCATGATCTAACAACTTCCAAAGGCCACATGCCTTTTCTCCTGCCCTAAATGATCTCCATCGGTCACTTATTCCCTTGGCAGTTCAATTCAGTTTACCAATCTAGGAGAAAACAAACTCAGCCAAAAAGAAGTGAGTCTCCTATTCAGTGGAAATATGACAGTGAGTAGGAGGCCAGGAGACTGGGATTTGAAAACTACCTGTTTTCATAAATAGCAGCTTGTTGATTCAGCTCTCTGGTGAAACTCTATGCTCAGAGCAGTTTCAGGAGTCACAGCTTCGGCACTCCTGGCTAGCGTGCTCAGCAGAGGCTGTCCTGCCGGCAATGAAGTGCAGTCCAGGTTTACATAAAACTAATTTTTATTATCTCTTGCTTAGCTTTTAATAAAGAATTTAAGACAATCTCCACATTATGATGAGAGTTACTAAGATCTGGATGTGACTGCAGTCCCACGAACTATTTCTGACATAGGGAATTGTGCACATTAATTCAGTTGTTATGGGGTCCGTACTTCTTGGAATAGGAAGTTAAGAGGTTGTACTTATTGTGTGCATAGGGAAGATCTGCAGTGCTGTTGATTCTTAAAACTGTCTTGGACTTTCAGTCTTGACAGTCAATACTTGAAAGAATTAATAGCTTCAACACTTGCAAAGACATCTTCTGTAACAGCATAATGGTGTACAATAGGGTGCGTTATGGAATTTTCGCTCTCTTCTGAACTACCTGTTAAAGGTCTAGTGAAGACAGAAGTTGTCACCATCCATCTAGTACAGTCTCCTTTGTTCTCCTGTGCTTTGCAGTAGTTAAGATAGGCAAAACAGAATCAGCCTGTAATGCAAAGACTCCTTTTTATGTTCAATAACATTTATAGTTCTGCATACTAAGAAAAAATAAGCGAAACCTATCTTTAAGGATGAATAATAAATACTAGAAGAAAACAATTGTCCAAAGCAATCGGGTAAATACTGCATGGTCAAGCTCCCTCAAGCCTCTGTCACTGGCTTGCTCGTTTGATAGACCAATAGCCTGATGCAGTCTGTCCAGATCTGTGTTGTTAAAAACCTCAACAATGCAGTTTCTGTATGGTTTTTCAGATTCACTTAAGGAAAACACATATTTGAATACATTTTTGTGTAATTGTTAATTATTCATTCATTTACAAATCTGTAATCTCCTTTTCTCTGCATGAGTGTCACCTTTCTTTTCCCTTCATACACACAGCTGAATTGTCCTCTTCTCCCTCATCTCTTTCCAGTCTTTATTACTGAAAATGTAGCAGGCATATTGGTGCTTTATCACTGCCTTCTGAGACCCAGAGTTGTATAATGAAAGGCAAGGTCATGCCACAAATGTATGAATTCCACTTCAATTTGTTAATATATGTACAAATAATATGAATTATTTGAAATTGGATCAAGTTCTTCAAATGGAGAGTAGAACACAGTTTGTACCAAGCAGAAGATGAACCAAAATCCTAAAATTTTTTTTTGCACTTTTTTCGATAATCCCAGACTAAATAGTGATGGCAAAGTACAGAAAGTTGGCCATAGGTACCACTTGATTAACATTTTTGTTTTTAATATTTCCACATATAAAGCTGAGCAAGCAATTCAGATATTTGTGGGGATAAATGAACTTTGCTGAACTTCTTCAAACAAGCTCTGTATCCTCTTTTCCTTATTCACTAGTTCTAGGATGTGACTTTGCTAGCATATTAGTATGTTTCTAATGACAGTAATGATGTGTGAAGAATGCAACTTTAAATTGCTATACTTAATTATGGCTATTTTTTCCTCTCTGCTCTCCTGCAAAATTGTTTCTTTTTTTATTTAATAGCCAGTGATCAAATGATTTAATGAAATGATCTGTGGAGAGTTTCTACTGAATGCAGATTTGACACCTCTGATAATTCAAGAGGTTTTGGCTCATTTCTTAGGAGAAATGGCTTTAAAGAGTCTTCAGAGCTTTACTATTAAGTTCTGCCTGTAATTTAACTTTTGGATACTATTTTGAAGAATGCAGTCTCTTCAAAATTGCATTCTTTGCTATTTAAAGCCTAGTTTTCAACTGATCTAATGAAACTACCTCTGGGGGTCCACAGTGGTCTAAAGCAATCTCTCATGATAGACTTCAGCTACCTTTTGACTGAGCTATAAAATGTTACATTAGTTATTAGGCTTCAGGAAGCCCTGTTCCGATCCAAGAGATCTTATTAAAATCTATGGACTCTTTTGGCACCTGGATTAGCTGCTAATCCTCTGAGTAAATACATCGAAAGAAAAAAGAGGCTAAGGTCTTTTCTCCAAATTCTTCTTGGTTATCATCTCGGGTGTCACTAAACTGGATATAGAAATTTGAGGTAGAAATGTGTTTTTTCTCCTGCAAGTGAATGTTTATTTTGCCTGTAGGGAACAATGTGAAGCCTACTGTCTTCTGCTCAGGGGATGTGTTGCATGATGACAACCAGGGTGTGTGTGTGTATTTTTATTATTTTAAATTCTAACTTCAAAATGTGTTTAAATTTTAACTCTAGACAAGGGCGAGAAGAGATTTGGTGTTAGAAGGAGAGGCACATGGGATGGCAGGGGAATCAGAATTGCTATGAGTAGGTCTGAATAAAGCTACTGAAATGGAAGAAAAAAAATTATATACTCACTTATGCCTCCTGTTGCCATGTTATGATAGAGATAAGTTATGCAGAAAATAGAATTTTATGCTGAAGTTATTGTAGCAGACAACGGCATCTTTTTAGTGCGCATATGAGCTTGTGAACTAGCAGAATGACTCTCTGCAGGCAGAGGTATTGGCAAAAGAAGTGTAAGATGCTCTCTTTATCCTTTCCACTCCATTAGTGCAACAACGTAATGAAGTTTAAGTGAGGTAGTTTGTTATGATGGAAGCTCTGCCTTGGTGCTAACCCATGGTGTAGAGGAGGTCATGCACTGCAGTGTCAAAGAAATTCAGTGCTAATGGAGTAACTTAATTAAAATTAATTGGGTATGATTCTGTCTCTTAAATGTAAGATTGATGTAGATTATTTTCAGCTGCTTCTTTGCTTAAGGTTAAACTCAGTTTGCTTAAGATATCCTATGTTCTTCCTTTTCTTCTCTTATTGACATACAAGTTGAAGTACAGTGAAATGGTTCAAAGATTTGGAGAATTCAGGGTTGGGAAAGACATACCAGGCCATCAAAGTCTGTTCTGCTAGGCCTCATTAGCATCTATTCATTCCCTCATTCCTAAGCATGTATGTTAATTGATGTCACAATAAGGACTGTGTTCATGAGAGCAAAAAAAAAGTACATGTGACAGAACATGCTGTGTGTTACATCTGAACATAAAACCTGGCCTTTTCTCATTCAGTGACATTTTCAGCACTGTCTTGAATTTGATATAGTAGCTGCAGTCTATGTCCTATGAAACTGTATTTTCCATATCATTCCGTGCAACTGGCAAGTGTACGCTGGTGAAAGATGAAAAACAGATATCCTGTTATGTCTTTTCTAGAGCAGCAATTTAGGTGCTTACCGGGGTTTTTTATTGCCCTGTAGGCAAGGCCTACAGAACGTGCATTTTCTTATGTCTGGCGTGTTATTTATTTACTATTTTTGCATGTACCAGAAGGTAGCATTTAAAAGTATAAATATTTGTGGATGGAGAAGGAAAAAGGAAAGGTAACAAATACAGTTGTCTATATTCTTGTTGTTGAAAGTGGAATATAGTGTTGATTCATGCTATCATCTCATTTTTGTTGTAATACATTCCAGGGAAGATCAAATTGCTTTTATTCATGTTGTCACCAGAACTCTGGAACAGTACCTGTATGTACCACACACTGTATAATCTGCCACAAAATATTATCTAGTTTTACTGCATAGTTGACACTTTCTGAAGTAGAAAAACAAAGAAAAAAAAAACAAATGGCAAAATCATGGCAGCCCACAATGCATCTCTGGTTTATTCTTGTGCAAAAGTCTTGTGCCTTGAAGAGCTGTAAGTTAGATTGCAGAAAATTGTTTGGGTTGCATCTCAGGTTAAATGCCTTCAATTATTAAAAGGCATGCCACTACAGTCAAATGTACATTCCCTCAGAGACAAAGAATTAAAAAAAAAAAAACAAAACAACCCCTCAGATGCAAAACACACATGCTTAATGTTGCTTCCCTCCAGAATTTAAGTAAACACTGAGACTCAAAAACTGAACTTGCACATATCTCCTTTCCTGCTGTCCTCATTCTTTTATAGCTGATTTCTAACGTGATTGTGATTTTTGTTTCTGTGTTGAGGGAATTGAGCGAGTTCTTAATTTTTGAGAGAGTTCAGTGATTAAAGCACCTGTTTTTCTTTGTGTGTGTGGCCACAATGATACGTGCTATGAAAATAGTATGGTATGGTACTTGTACCATACTCAGGATGGTATTTCCCTTGTAAGATGGAATACTTCACTAGCATTTTGCTAGTATGAGCTAATACATTTTTTCTTAGACAACTCCTGTAAGCTGCTAGAGATATTCCCTCAGTTTTCTACTGAAAGACCAATGAATCATTAGCACTACAGGAGAGGGTTGTGATGAATTCTGATTAATCTGTAACACACCACCACTCCAATATTCTTTGTTAATGGAATTTTTTATTAGATTAATATTTGAAATATAAGGGTTTTCATCAGTTCCTGCTATAAAAGCTGTACATGCAAGTGGCATCACCATTTGGGAATATTTAGTCGGCAGAAACTACAGAGGAGCAGTCCCATCTTGACATCTCAGTCCAGAACCTGCAGGAATCTGTTCATTCTTGTAATGATTTTCCTCAGCTTCTCTTACAAACTAAATATAGTGACCAGTACTACTGCCAAGATGTTTTCCCTACGTACTCTTTTCACTGATAGGTGCCTGCATTTTATTCGATTCTAGGCAGATATTTTGAACTCCTTATCAGACTGACTGAAAGAGGATTAGGTGGGCAGTGGGTATCTGGACTGAGTTTTGGTGTTGTAGTGCATAACCTAATGTGTCGGAGGATGAATCTGAAAAAAAGGCAATATCTCTGGTGTACTCAGACAGTTGCCCTTGTAAGATCAGCTGTCCTGAACAGGTTTTATGGTCTCTGCCCTGTTTAAAATTTTTTATCTGATTTGTGTTTCATCCGAATTTTCTTAGCCTTCAATCAGGTAGAACCTCAAAATGCTAGTTACTGTATCTCCATCTCTTGAACCACTCAGAAAACTGTGCTACAAATCCTTGGATGATTTTTATGAAACCTGGAAAAATTAAAGCTCTCTTAGTTCTGCAGGAAACTATTCAGAGAAGCTTCCATGAGAGCTTTTAGTTGTCAGTAAATAGCCTTAACTTTAGAAAATTTTCATTCTGCAGGAACTCTGTAAGCAAGCCTCCTGAAAGGCAGAGAAAGGGAAAAGGCCAAAGATTCCTCAAAAACTGCCATCGATCTGTCTGGAAAATGATCAGATTTGGGTGGCATTTAGATAATACACTGATCTAATTTTTCCAAGAGATTATAGAATAGGTCACATATAAGGTAGTTCCACATTTCTTTATAGTGCTCTTTTTCTTTTATTGAAAAACACTTTAGATATTTAGCAGAGAAAGTTCAACTGTACACACCCAACAACTATTTGATGTGTATTGTTATATTTACCAAATAATGAAGAATATTTACCAAATACAAGGGGGATAATGTTTCAGTCTGCATTTCTTGAAGTGAAAATAAAGTTCTAGAGAACACCTCACTGTAAATGCATATAAATGTGAATTTCATCAAAGTGCTTGATAAACTAGAGCAGTGTTTTTAATTATGCAAATTAAGCTGGTACTACTACTGAAATGATGAGAGAGATCAAGCGTTACCTGCAGGAAAGATCCAGGGAGTTCTGCTTAATAACAATAAGTCATCAAGGAGACTGGCACTGAGCAGAACCGAGCAAGTATCTTCGAAATTAAAACTTACAGTACACAAACCCATTTTTAGAAAGCTGGCTCTCTAATGAGTGTACATAATAAATTTTAAAAATATGACTGCAATTCCTATATGCAAGAGTCATGAATTTAGGAAGCTTCCTGGCAGAGTTGTGGTATCTATGGGAGAGACGGTGCAAGCAGAAGTGCAAGTTTATGTGGGTAATAAAGCTTCTCAGTCTTCAGATGAGAACTCATGAGTTCACATTTCACATGATAGAAAAGTCTCGCAAGTATTTGGCATTCTGTAGGTATGATGAGACTGAGTCAGCTACATTTTCTGGGTGGATTTGCCTAGATTCTTCCCTGTAGCAAGTGTCCCCAAAAGACAAAAATAGCTTTAAATCCAAAAGCCAGACTCACCTTGAGTATAAATTATATCAATTAATATTTTAAAGCAGAAAAACTCCCTCAAAATAACCATGTAAACTGAAACTGACGATAAAAGTTTACCAATTTTACTCTAGCCACTTCTCTTCACTTATGTTCTTCACTTTCCTTCTGTGGTACCACCACAGCCTTTTTTGCAGGCTTGGTTTCACCCCAGCGATTCTGTGGCTAGAGAGCAATGTTTATGTGGTCTCCTCTAGGTCTTCGGATAAAGACTTTTATCCGTCACCTCTGAGGCCTGACTGTGTGTCTGCTTCTCACTTCTCAGCCATTTCTGCTGTCGAGGCTCACATCCTTTTGATAAGCTCCCATTCCCACTCCTCCTCCTTCCTCCCCTCTCTTCACTCACGTTGCATCTCAGCCCCAAGGAACCATGGGCTGTTCCCAGAAGTTTCATCACAACACAATGTGCAGCAGCACGACAAAGTAAATAACAGCTTTCTCCCTAACGTGCACCCCCGATGCGCTAGGTTATAACATACCTTATACAATATACATGTACATTATACAGTAAATTGCAAATTAAAAACAAAACAGATGGTAGTCATCACAGCAAGACATTGTACATTTGCAGGAGAATGTAAATACTTTAGAAAATCAGCAAAGTCTAGAAGTGTTGGATGTGCTGTGGAGACTGAATAATATACAGAGGATGAAAAGGTACACAGCTTTTATTCTCTAACAACCAGCTCATGGTAATACTAAGGTCAATGGCAAAGCTTTCCCTCATTTCTGTAGAACTGGATTTGGCCTTAGTTTTACTTAAAAGACCCTGTGGAATAAAAAGAATAATCAGAGTTGCAGTGGAAAGGATAGTGCAGTTGGACACAAAAGAGGAAATATCAGTAAAGTGGAAATATATTTAGCATTATGATATATGGTCTTCTTAACTTCAGACTTGAAATAATATGTATGGTTTTGGCTGTCTAATATAACCACCTGTTATATTAGCAAGTAGAAAAGCAAGAAAAGAAATACATGAGCAGTGATGGGGTCAAAGCAGGTAACAAAATGTATTTTATGAAAAAACATTGCAAAGATAAAATTTTAGATCAGGAATAAGAGACTGAGAGATGATCTCTTTTTTTTCTTTTTTTTCCTCTGCACACATTAAGTTTTATACACTGTAAAAGAATATGAAATATGACTTGTCTTTTCTGCTTGCAGGGAAGACCTGTAATTGTAATTCACAGTCACAGCTGGAGGCAGTAAAAGTTTGGGCTAGGTATACAGTAGGTTTTCTTTTATCATAGTTCTTAAACTGCAGAAGAGTTTGCTGTATAATGCTCAGACATTCACATGTGACTAGCAAAGAATGATTTTTATGGAAGATAATGTCTTTCCTCTATATTCTTGCTAAAATATAGAAAGAAAAATATTTTCTCTTAGAATCATAGAATCATAGAATCTTCATGGTTGGAAAGGACCCTTAAGATCATCAAGTCCAACCAAACAACCTACAATCTCTGCCACTAGAGCATGCCCTGAAGTACCACATCTAGACGTTTCTTAAACACCTCTAGGGATGGTGACTCCACCACCTCCCTGGGCAGGCTGTTCCAGTGCCTGACCACTCTTTCAGTAAAGTAATTCTTCCTAATACCTAATCTAAACCTCCCCTGCTGCAACTTCAGACCATTTCCTCTGGTCCTGTCATTATTCATCTGGGAGAAGAGGCCAACACCCACCTCTCTCCAGCCTCCTTTCAGGTAGTTGTAGAGGGCAATGAGGTCCCCCCTCAGCCTCCTCTTCTCCAAGCTAAACATGCCCAGCTCCCTCAGCCTCTCCTCATATGACCTGGTCTCCAGACCCCTCACCAGCCTGGTAGCTCTCCTCTGGACCCGCTCCAGCACTTCAACGTCCCTCTTGTACAGCGGGGCCCAGAACTGAGCACAGTACTCGAGGTGAGGCCTCACCAGTGCTGAGTACAGAGGCGCGATCACTTCCCTGCTCCTGCTGGCCACGCTATTCCTGATAGAAGCCAGAATGTTGTTGGCCTTCTTGGCCACCTGGGCACACTGCTGGCTCACATTAAGCTGGCCGTCCACCAGCACCCCCAGGCCCTTTTCTGCTGGGCAGCTTTCCAGCCACTCTTCCCCAAGCCTGTAGCGTTGCTTGGGGTTGTTGTGACCGAAATGCAGGACCTGGCACTTGGCCTTATTAAACCTCATACAGTTGGCCTTGGCCCATCAATCCAGCCTGCCCAGGTCCCTCTGTAGAGCCTTCCTACCCTCAAGCAGATCAACACTCCCACCTAGTTTGGTGTCATCTGCAAACTTACTGAGGGTGCACTCAATCCCCTCATCCAGATCATTGATAAAGATATTAAACAAAACCGGCCCCAAAACTGAGCCCTGAGGGACACCACTGGTGACCGGCCGCCAAGAGGATTTCACCCCATTAATCACAACTCTCTGGGCACGGCCATCCAGCCAGTTTTTAACCCAGCAAAGAGTACACTTGTCTATGCCATGATTCACCAGCTTCTCTGGGAGAATGCTGTGGGGGACGATGTCAAAGGCCTCACCAAAGTCCAGATAGACAACGTCCACAGGCTTCCCCGCATCCAGAAGGCGGGTCACATGGTCATAGAAAGAGATCAGGTTGGTTAAGCAGGACCTCCCTTTCCTAAACCCATGCTGGCTGGCCCTGATCCCTTGGCTGCCCTGTACTTGCCGTGAGAGCTCACTCAAGATGATCCTCTCCATGATCTTACCTGGTACCGAGGTCAGGCTGACAGTTCCCCGGATCCTCCTTCTGACCCTTCTTGTAGATGGGCGTCACATTACCCACCCTCCAGTCATCTGGTACCTGCCCTGTTGACCAAGACTGTTGATAAAGGATGGAGAGAGGCTTGGTGAGCTCTCCCGCCAGCTCCCTGAGTACTCTTGGGTGAATTCCATCCGGCCCCATAGTCTTATGTGCGTCTAGGTGCAGAAGCAGATCATTGACTACTTCCTCCTGGATTACGGGTGGGTTGTTCTGCTCTCCATCCTTATCTTCCAGCTCAGGAGGCTGAGCACCCTGGGGATAGCTGGTGTGACTATTGAAGACGGAGGCAAAGAAGGCATTAAGTCTCTGAGCCTTCTCGTCATTGGTCGCAACTTTCCCACCCTGCATCCAGTAAGGGATGGAGATTCTCCCTGGCTCTCTTTTTGTTGATGTATTTATAAAAGCTTTTTCTGTTGTCCTTAATGTTAGTGGCCAAGTTGAGCTCCAGCTGGGCTTTTGCCTTCCTAATTTTCTCTCTGTATAACCTAACGAGATCTCTGTACTCCTCCTGAGTTGCCTGTCCCTTCTTCCAAAGCTGGTAAACCCTCCTTTTATTCCTAAATCCCATCAGAAGCTCCTTATTCATCCAGACTGGCCATTTTCCCCACCCTTTAGTCTTGCGACACTTGGGGACAGCCTGCTCCTGGGCCTTTAAGACTTCCTTCTTGAAGAGCGTCCAGCCTTCCTGGACCCCTTTGCCCTTCAGGACTGTCTCCCAAGGGACTCTCTCAACCAGTGTCCTGAACAAGACAAAGTCCGCCCTCTTCCTTCTGCTGTATTTTGCCTACTTTCCTCTTTATATCAGATCTGTTCTTTTGTGTGACTGTAGTTTTTCTTGGCAGTCTTATGTGCTTTATGAAGTTTCAGAGCTGACATTTGAGGGTTCAAACACCTTCCCATTTAAAAAAGAGGAATTGGATGCCAAAACTAATTTAGCAATGCTAAATGAAACCAAAACAATTTAGAGAATTCATTAAATACAACAACATGACTGTCTCATGGGGTCATTTGCTGGCAGTGGTAGTGGCAGGTTTTTAGGAAAAGAATAGACAAGTACTTTGTTTGGTTTGTTCTCTCACCTTCCTGCTACAGCTGCATCATTGTGTTTTGAAGGCCTGGATGGGCTTCCATGAAGTTGGTTATTCTGTTTTTGAACGCACATATGTTTGCACATGTAGCCTGTAAAGTCCACCTCAAAGTAAAAAAACAAAGTATGTATTTTATTACATACTTAATTTCCAATAATTCCTTTTTCATCTTAGTTTCTCTGCTATGAATTTCCAAGACAGCAAAACTTACTGTCTATTAGATGGAATACCAAACAACCTCTCTGTACCTAAAATATCATCTGCAAAAAATATGTGAATGTACTTCATAGTTACATGAAGTAAGAAGGATCAGAAATTCAGCTTTAAGTTCTTTAGGGATCAAATTGAAAATCTGCGTGCAGTTCTGTTTTCATTTTCCCTTCTTTTCTCTGGGTGTTACACCTAAAATACAATTACAAAAGTGGAGTGTTAGTGACACTGTAGATAGCTGTGCTCATTTTCAGTTAATTAAATGCAATTCTAGGATGCTGCCTGGCTTTAAGAAAGTGTAGTTCATGAAAGTAATTTTCTTTCATGTATTGTGATAATCCTTAGTTTAGTCTGTTATAAGTTTACATGCTTTTAACTTTCAACTGTAGGTTTATTTTGATCATTTAATGGGAATGATCTTTCAGTAGCATGGGAAGGGCCATTCATGTTCACACTACTTTATTAAAACAATGAAATAATGAGGCTTCCTACATGGATAGCACTGACAATCAGATCCAATAAGAAAAGCACAGAGAAGAACTAATGACCAGGCTAGAAACGTAAATGTTTCTTTCCTCTGGACTTTTAATTAGAAATGTATAAATTTCCAGAGGTTCAATTTACTTTACAGAAATGAATCATCTCTCTCAAGTTTACTTTCATATGTTTTTTCTCTTCTAATGGGTTGTATCTTACTTATGGTCCATAAGGCGGTCTAATTTTCCACACGTTTTTTTCGCACAGTGCTGTATGTGGAATGGCTGCTGGACACATTTTCTGTATTTTTGTTTTCAAAACCTTATATGGAGCTTTTCCAAGTAGAAATACTTAGACATCAAGCCTTGGGCTGTCTGGACGTGACTTTCCACTCACTGCTTTGGTGCTGGTTACCACTGTCACCAAATGCTCAATCAACAGGATGGAACGTTTTCTCTTTGCCAAGTCAAGAGACTCCAGTTTCCAGGGCTTTGTCTCCACACCAATTTGCTCAGGACAGAAATTGTGGTTTGCTGGTTATTGTTTGCAGTGCAGATATATGCAACCATTTTACAAAAACTGAAGACCTAGTCCATTGCGATTATGGCAAATAGTTTCTGGATTTTGTCATTTAGCTGAGATGAGACACTTTGAATGTGACAGTTGGGCAATGACTAACAATCATGGACCTATGCCTATGTCCGATAAGTGGAGACCATGCTTTCTTTGGTGTTTTGCCTTCAGGTGATGTGTTGGGAGGTTTCTTGTAGGGTTTTTTTTGTCTTTGTTTCTCACCATCCTAGTCTGTTTTCAATTGGCCATAAATTAAACTAGTCTTCCACAAGTCAAGTCTTTTCTAACTTGTGATGGTAATTGATAAGCAATCTCCCTGTCTTCATCTCAACCCACACGCTTTTTCACCACATTTTGTCCCCCTGTCCTGCTGAGGGGGGGGTGGGAGCAGCTGGGTGGCATCTGGCAGCTGTCCAAGGTAAAATCCACCGCAGGTTGTAAAGTCAGTTATTTTTAGAATGGCGCAATTTACTCGTTAGGCGAGTAGAGAAGTCCAAGGCGCTGGGAAAATGTGCAGGGATCATGGAAGAATGCACCTTCCCCACCCAACCTGGGGACCTGATCTCTGGGAACTGCAACAGATGTGTTGCAGACCTGCATGACAAATGTGGGAGGGTCTGATTTGGTTTGATAGAAAGGGATTCGGTGAACCTTCGTTTTCTAATGAAGTGGTATGGAAACCCCAAAGTGTTTCTCTGAGTATCAGCTACAGAAACTGTAATTACAACTATAATGAACTTCTAATGTCTCTGCTTGTCCGAGGATACAGTAACAAAGCAAACTTCAGTAGAAAAGCTTCAGGGAGCTACTTTTAATCTGTATTCTCTTAAGAAGCAACTGTAGTTTGAGGGGGTTCAAGAACATCTGGATACAGATGAATCTGTATAGTAATATTGGGAATTATTCTATTCACCTGTTCTTGAATTCCTGTAAGATTTTTCTTATTTTCCAAACCGACTGGAACAGGGTATTGCTAGAGAGATATTAATATCAGTTGCTTTGTCAGTCATGCTTTTCTTCTAATGTAGAGAGGGAAGGGGGAGAGAGGAAAAGCAGAAGTTCTCTGACTATATAGCTGCAGGTTTGCACTTATTCCAGTTAGATCTTTTCACAATGAATAATTAGTAAAAACAGAAACATTTGCTGTCCGGCACTACTGATATATCCCATGGAGCAAGAAAAATAGAGTTAGTGAATGCCCCAGGATTCTGATGCAAATGTTCACACTGTGCCCTAAACACTAATTTTGTCTTTTACTTTTTTTTTTCTTCCCCCCCCCCCGCCCCCCCGACTGTAATGGTCTAGATTATATCTTGTCTTCCAGCTTAGAGAAGCACACTTAAAATAGTTGTAGTTCTGTATGTTAAGTGTCTTTGCTTTTATTTCTGGCTTGCACAAGTACTTATCACAAATTAGAATAATGCCCCTTCCTTTTTCTGTATGATCTTTTCTTCTGCTTTTTTTTAGAAACTTGGTTGCTCATGGGGGTATGTTTTTCAAATACCTTTCTGCATTTTACTTTCTAATTACATGACAAAGATGGCGTTATTAATGCTGTAATAAACTATCTGACCGAGTTAGCTGGAGCTTCATTTTTGCTTAACTTCCAACATTTATCAAACCCTAAACTGCTAAAAATTAAATTGAGCCCTGAGAGATAACACTTCCTTACCAGCGTTGTGTTGAATCTGACACCAACATCCAGGGGTTATATTCAGTATTGCTTGATTGGCATAAGTAAAAATCAAACTAAAAATTACATCACATTTCTAAAACATGAGATTTTATCTTTGCTTATAGGCATTGCATTCACCTCTCATTAGAAATTAAAATTACAGCTAGATGCATCAGTATTCCGTACAAATGATGCCTAATATTATCAACTGTCAGGTCTAACAGATATCAAAGGCAATTCTTGGCCCATGTTGCCTTGACAACACATCTTGGGTTTGGCCTTCTTTGTCAATTCAAATTCTTGAGTTCATAGAATTTAATTAAGCTGCCTTTTTTTTTTTCACCCTGAATAGGAATCATTCAGGGATGCCACTGAATTTGAAACATATTCAAATAAAACAATTAAGAAGTGGATGCTATAACAATTTGTTTATATTATCTGCTGGAAACTGAGCATATCTTACCTTCTTATCATTTGCTCAGCTATGAGGTTTCAGTGTGCGGGACTGTCACCTAATCAAGACCCATTCACTACCGTTGTTTCTACCCCCCCGCCCCCGCACCCACCCGATCATTTCTTTAGGTTCATTGTTGGAGGTTGAGAGAGGCCGTTATAACCATTTCACCAGAGACCTTTCTTCCAGGAGCCATCACTGAACTACAGACCTGTGCTTTTTTGGAAAGCACAATTAATGTTAATGTTTCTAAGGCTGCAGAGCTGATGTCAACCCATGATAAGGTGCTTCAGTGGTTCATTGCCTCCAGCGTTAAAAATATCCTCATATTTTTAGACTGAATTAATCTTACTTGAGGTTTTGGCCATTCATTTGTGATTCTTCCATTATCAAATATTTCTGCTTCGTGTAGTGCTTAAAGACTGTAATCAAGTCACTCCTTCATGTTCCTTTAGATCAGTGAAACAGATTATGGCTCCTTTTTATGCCATACCTTTCCTGGTTCTTTAGGCTTGGGGCTTGAGGTTGCCTTTTAAATCTTCTTCAGTCTTCAATAATTTTTCTGAAGATCAAACATCCAGGCAGGACTTAGCAGTCCAGTAGCTCTTAGATGTAGCGATAGATGCAGAGGTAGCAGAACCCTTCTGAGCCTACTCAGTATTTGCTTATCTATACACATCCAAGCTCATTTTTTGACCTGCACCATTGCAGAGAGTTGCTCGGGTTCATCTCACTAGATGCTGTGACCTGTAAATCTTCAGACACTGTTTCCTAGAAGCATGTGGGTATTCAGTAAATCTAGTCTTTACTGTTGACTCCAAGGAACATGAGAGTATCATAGTCTACATGGAAAAGTAAGAAAAAAAAGTAAGAAAAAAAAAATCACAGATTTAATTCATATCTGTCATTACAAAATTAAATCACATCCCAATTTTGTATGAGAAGAGAAAGAAATCAAATTGGGTATTTGTTTTGACTCCTATCCATACAGATTATTTGCCTCTAATTTATGCGAAATTCTGGGTTTGCTGTCACTCAAAGTCATTATCTATTTATTGGTCTGGTGCTCTGTAAAAGGGTAGCAAAAGTGACAAATCATCAATCAAGCTGGAGTATAAGTGATCTTTTAATATAGTTTTGTTTTCAAAATAGATAGCTATTGACCACCAAAGCAAATGACTGGACTACGCAACATCTTGGTTATTGTCTGTTTCTAGAAATTTGCTTTCTACTGGAAATTCAAACTTTCACCTCTCTGATGCAACTCAGACCACTTGCTACTGTTATAGCACAGAGCCATATTTGTTACTGCGTTTGTGCCTCTAAATTACTTAAAAAAATAAATACCTGATAGACCATGTTCCAGTTTCTGGAGAACTTTTTAAATTTTGATAGCCCAATTTTCATGGATATATATTTCAAGTGAAGATTTTTATCAAGAAGGCATTTTGTACTGCACTTCTTCAGTTCTATTCAAAGAGTAAATGGACAGGTACCTTTGTAGTGGGATATTTGATTATTCCCACTTGGAATGGGAATACGCATTTGGTTTTGGCTTCAAGAAGCTGAAATAACACAAAACAGTGAAAAAAATGACAATTTGTTCACTTACATTCATCTACCTATTTGAATAAATACACCAGCTGTGTTATTCACATAACTCCAACAGCTTGTAGGCTTTCTGTAACTGTTTTGATCTGGAAGGAGACAGATTTATTTATTTTTTTTCTTTTATGCTGGTAGTGATTTATGGGTTTGTTTGCAGTAGCACCAAAGGTCCCCAGTCAGAAATGAGCTTGTCATTATCTGTTCTGTGCTTAGCTGCCTTTGCCTATGAATGGTCCATCTAGTCTTTTAGTCCCGTTAAAAGGATAATGCAGTAATTAGGACTAAAAAATAGGAAGAGAAGGGAGGAATGACAAAGTTCAGCATAACAAAATATGTCCATGATTTAAGATAGCTTTAGAGTTTCAAAGTATTTCTTTACTTGTGTCAATAAGTAAATTATAGTAGTTTTCTGCAAGTGCCACTCAGTTTGGTCATAATTTCTTAGCTAATAGCTTTTATGAATCATAGGCGAGAATTAATCCTGAGGAGAGATTTATTGGAGAAAAAGGCAAAGTGCACAGAAGAGCAAGGTACTCAGATGAAAAAATCCCCAAAACACTACCAACAAAAAAAAACAAACAAACAACAAAAACCCCCCAAACTTGTGTATTACAAAACTGCCTTAGAAACAACTTTTTATTTTTTTCTTCTCAGACTGCATCCTTTACTCACTATGCCAGATTAATTTGGACTACAAGGGTGAGACATCTGCCACTGTAAACTCTGTCTCAGCATAAGGAAAGCTGCCCTTGGCACAGCAGACTGTGGGGATTCTGCAGGATGGGGGACAGCTTGTTGCATTCATATGTAAAGGACTATCTATATTCAAGGCTTCTTGTTTTACTCCCAGACTTCTCCCCTGCAATTTTAAAAAGCAAATATTTGCTTAAACTGTAAATATCAATTTTGAAAATGTACATATCTTTTAAAAGCTTTAGGCTTATGTTTAACAAATAGCTGTTCCACAGAATTAAGCTTCTTCCTGATGTATGTGTGATTTTTATCCCTAGCTTGGAAAGTACTGTGCAGACTTGAAACCATATTTAAGATACATTTGTGGAGCACAGGTTGTGTCTGAACTCTGAAAGATTTGGAGCGATTTTTGGTTTTCAAGGGAGAGTTATAAGAAGGCTCTATCAGAGCAATTGGAAAGTGGTTCAATTAACCGGGTGTAGATTTAGAGCAGTAAGCTTGAGTTCTGAAACTATTACTGGAAATTCACTTTTCTGAAACAGGAGTCAAAGAAAGTCTCAAAATGATTCTAGATGTTTCTTATTACACATGAAAATTTGTGCCTCAAATGTATTAGCTCAACAGGCCTGGGATAGACCCATGAATTTTGAAGAGATTCCTGTCAGATTCAGTCAGAGCCTGTTTGAATATCATGGTATCTCAAGAGGTTTTAGGTTAAAAGAAGTGTTTAATAAAGTCAGTCTCACTTTCTCCTCTCATCCCTCCCTCCAAAGGTACTATTAGACTTTGCAGTAAAGGACTGGAGCCCTTTCAGGTCGTGGAGCTCTGCTTGTCGGTGATAACTTTTTGTTATCGGTGACGGAAAGCAATACCCAGGTGATGAAAAGCTAGAGAAACCTTCCCAGAGTGGCTTCTCAGTGGTGGTTCTCCTCTGCTTCCCAGCAGGTTTTGCAGGTTTTTTTTTTTAAATAAAATTTGATGGCCAGTGAATTCAAAATAATGGGGAAAAGCAAAAAGAGTAATAGTTAACCCATGCTTCCTTAAAATCAGGCTAAACATGTTGCTCTGTTGTTTTTTTTTTTATATATTTGTTTTTGTAGTTGTGAACATTTTCCTTTGGTACTCAGATACTGAGAAAACATTTTCTATGTTGGAAAGTGTGGCCTTCAGCCTGCATCAAAGGGTGAAGATCTGCATCCTGTTTCAAAATTGGGATTGTGCCAAAAGTAGGCTGAATATCCTGGTGGGAGCTAACAATAGCACTATCATGGAAAAATGCTAGGAGTAGTCAGAGTTACAGACTTTTAATCAGCAATGAGTATTTCTGCACTGGTTCTGCATATGCCTTTTCACTGTGTGCAGCTCAAGCAATAAATATTCATATTTACGCAACTTCACAAAGCATCATATGAAAACTTTTAGCCAAGAAAATACACAAAACAGAGGCAAAGATGCAGTCTCGAATTGCCAGCATATAAAAAAGGAGCAGAATACATTTTAGTGTAGGTTTGTATAGAAATGCAATGAGTGTTACGTGAGAAGGTAAAACGCCGTGACACTGCACTCCATATTCACACATGCTGAAGGCAAACTATGCCTGGCCAAACAGTTCTTCACCCGAGGGCTCCTAGCTTTTGCCATCAACCTCAGCAACAGTTCCAGAGTCAACTTACAGCCACGTAACAGATTGGAAAATCCTCGGGGACTCAAGTGCAGGCTGGTGAAAAATAATCCTGTACAGTGTCACTGTATTATTTTTTTTTCAGTGGCTTTTCTTTTTCTGCATGAGGCAATAACTTCCTTTTGGGGTTAGGTTTAGTGGAGAGACTTTTGGCCATTTTATATAAGTTTATGAACTACATTATGAAAATAAACTAAATCAATGGATACATGAATACTCTAGTTACATACAAGTTAGGTAAACGTGACAAATGTTGTTCCTGTAATGAAACAAGAAGTCTTTAGTTTTGGCATTCCCACAAGGCAACTTGGCAAAAAATCACGTTATTGCTGTGTTGTGCAGTTTTAATGTAAGACCTATTTTCCTTATTATTTTGTGCTATGTTGTCAGACATCTTGTAACATCAAAAACTCCTTCCATGTTTTCTGAGAAGCGAATCTTTCTCCTAGTATTAAGGAAATAACCTTGCTCAGCAACTTTTTTGGCACATCAGTGGTATGTTCCTTCTCTTGGTTGGGAAATGCATCAGATTGCCATGCAAGTTTTATCTAACAGTTTCCCCCCCACATATTTTGTACAGACTGTATGTCCTGAAAATATTAGATTTTGCTGCAAATTTTTTAGCAGGGGAGCAATAACCTGCCAAAATCTTGGATTTACATGAAGAGAAATTTTGAATAATGAGTTGTATTAGCAGAGATGGAATAGATCTTTGGTACTGTTCATGGGTCCTCTAGGAAACAATAGTGAATGTCCCATCATGTTGCTTGATTATTTCTTTGAAATGTTCTGTATATTCTGTGCTGCCAATGCAGTATAATTTAGAAAGTTGCCATTTAAATCCACATATCTTACTGTGATATTAAGTGTATTTAAACCCCATAAAATGCCTTCTAATTTATTTTTCATTTAGTCCATTTAATAAAATAGCAATAATGTTCTTTCAAGTGAAGGTTATGGAAGGAAAATTGCTCCTACTTTTAAAATATACTCCTCAATTTGCTGTACCATTTATTGCACTGCAGAAGTCATTTACCCTCTGGAACATTCACTTAGAATAAAATTATTGCTTAATTTCTTTAAAAAACACTGGAGATGGGTCATGTTCTTCGTAACTTTAAATGAAATTTTGTACATTGTTAATGCTTCACGGTTATGCCTAGCAATACATTTGAAATTTAATTTATCCTTTATATTGTTTTTGATTTTGCTTTCTGGAAGCTTTGTCTTCTTCCGCAGTCTTTGGAGAGATATTAAAAAATGACAAAAAATGTTATACTGATGATGCTTAAGTTATCTTAAAGTGTTTTACAATCCACTGCTGTTTCTCTCAGGTTTCTTCTTGTTACAGAAGAAATCAGTTTTAATATAGCCTATATTGGCTTTGAAGATGTATGGGGAAGGCACACTTGGATCACCAGCACTGCTTGGGGGACATGCATTTCTGTTGTTCCCGTGTCCTTGGAAGACACCTAGGAAGAAATGTTAAATTTGCTTTAAGACTCTTGAGTCTCGCCAAAGTCCAAGCATCATTTCTGCAGGAATCTTCTGCTCTCCTCTTGTCTTCTTGCATCTCTGCATGAAAACCTTTCCGTCAGTCAGTACTGTATTCAGAAGGTGAAAGTCCAATACTGAGAAGTGGATTTGTAACCATGACATTTTAGAATTTCTTTTCTGTATTTCAGTGATTTTCATTTAAAGTATCCTCAATTTACAAGTAACAATATGTGTTTTCTAAACTGCCAGCCCGACATGGTACCTCTGGGAACTGCAAATCAGGCTGTGCTGCAACTTTAATGATGTTGCTGTGCTTAAATGATATTTTTCATTGTGTAATTGCCCTCCACTTACACCCGTGCAGCCCTGTTATTTTCAGTCAATATGAGTAGTTGTAACTGTTTGGAACTGCTGATTTGGTACATAAGAGCAGAGCTAAAATCACTAGTTTGCCTTTGTTGTCCTGCAAAACCTCATTCGACCTGGCCTTGAACACTTCCAGGGATGGGGCATACACAAGTTTTCTAGGTAACCTGTTACAGTGTCTTACCACCCTTACGGTAAAGAATTTCTTCATTACATCTAATCTAAATCTCCCCTCTTTCAGTTTAAAAGTGTTACCTCTTGTCCTATTGCTACACTCCCTGATAGAGAGTCCCTCCCCATCTTTCCTGCAGGCCCCCTTTGGGTACTGGAAGGCTGCTGTAAGTTCTTCCCGGAGCCTTCTCTTCTCCAGGCTGAACAACCCCAACTCTCTCAGCCTGTCTTCATAGGAGAGGTGCTCCAGCCCTCTGATCATCTTCATGGCCCTCCTCTGGACTCTCTCCAACAGGTCCATGTGCATCTTATGTTGGGGGCTCCAGAGCTGCATGCAGTACCCCGAGTGGGGTCTCATGAGAGATGGTATCCCTTCCCTCCAGCGGGTTGACTGCGCCACACAGCTTGGTGTCATTAGCAAACTTGCTGAGGGTGCACTCAGTCCCACTGTCCATGTCGACAACAAGGACGTTAAACAGCACCAGTCCTGATACTGAACCCTGAGGAGCGCCACTCATCACTGGTCTCCACTTGGACATCGAGCCATTGACCACAACTCTGAGTGCGGCACATCCAGCCAATTTCTTATTCATCAAGTGGTCCATCCATCAAATTCGTGCCTCTCCCATTTAGAGACAAGGATGTCGTGTGGAACAGTGTCAAATGCTTTGCACGAGTCCAGGTAGATCACATCACAGATACATCCCTAAAATGAATTGCACCTGGAAGTGAGGGAACATAAAAATTACTCCTTTTGGACTTTTAGCTTGGGTTTAAGATTTTAGTCTCAGGCCACTTGCTATTGTCTTTGATCAGTTCATTTCTGTGAATCTCTGAGATCTGTGTCTTGTATCTGAAAGAATTAAGAGCTTGTCTGCTTAGTCCCAAGGACTTACATCTTGGTCTGGGAAGGTTCAGGAGTGTGGAGTTTGAGTGACTTCTTCACTCTTAGGAAATTTACAGCTCTCATCACAACTAAGAACTGCCTGCCTTCATTTCCAAAACAGAGAACTAATCCCATAGGTTGCACTTTTTCCCATCTGAAACAAAGTTTATTCTTCCACAGGTGTTAAACGCCAGTGGTAATAATCATAATTTCTTCATTTACTTATGAGAATTAGTGGTACTAAGTGAGTTTCACTTAGGAAAGTTATTGGTCTTCTTAATTGTTGTCCTATTATTTGTTTATCTTGCATTTACATTCTTTGCCATTCATTGAGTGGCTCCTAAATATCTTTTCTCAATATAATATCCTGCCAGATGTTGGAGCAAATAAAACTTGGAAGATACAGATAACTGGCTTAATAGTGGAAATTACAGTGGCCTTAACAAAGTAATTGTGTTGAAATAGAAAGCTGTAAATAATCACGCATGCTGCCGGGCATAAATATGATGTAATTTTCCTTCTTCTATACACAGCCAGGTGTGTTGGTGGAGGTTGTGTGATTAGTGAGTGTTTAAGAGAGGGTGGGCAGCCACACAGTAGTCAAATGTAACCACAAAAAGGTTTTGGTCAACGTGGTTAAACAAATAGATTGGATTACTTTGTTATCAATAGTCCTTGTTAAGAAGAAGCAAGTATGACATAAGAAATAGAAAAATGCTGGATCATGCATGAAGTGAAAATGAAGAAACATAGTAACTGGTAGCAAAAACATACATGTGGAGGAAATAAAACAGTCTCGGCTCTTGTGTGGTCCTTGTGCTTACCTTAAATCTCTACCTGGGTAACGAAAATTTGAAATGCAAAGCCTTTCTTCCTATTCATATTCTGATTAAATACTTTATTAAAGAAATAATTTTTTCAAATTGTGATTTTCATATTGTTTCCAAAGAACTGAGCGCATTGCCAGAGTCACTGCTTTAGGCCCACGGTGTGAAAAGGCACCTTTGAAAATGCCTTGCAATGAAGATGAAAAAGAGGAGGATCCGTTCCCTTTGTATGGGAACATAAAGCCCAAGTATTGTAGCAAGTGTATCTATAATTACCTCTGATGGTAAGACAAATGCTTAGATTTAAGTCTTTAGACTATCTTGTACTTATATACAGACAGAAACACCTACAAATCTAGTTTCAGGATGGTAGCGTGCCTCATGCTGTAGTTAGTTAAGAACACATTGTTTTAAATATTTCTTCCAATTTCAAAATTAACATTACTGCATTTTGGCAACACTTAAGACAACTTGTTCTGTTGTTCCGAAATTATTCATGAACTTTCTGTAATACCTTTCACTTTGTTTGTGGTGCCATTGCAAGCTCCGCAAATGGGCTCAGATTTAATTTAATGAGAATTTCCTATATGTACAGAACAGCGTGGGCGTGTGTTTACAGATGCTCAAAATCGTGTGGGTTTAAAAGCATGATGATTTGTTCTTTTGGTGTTTGAAAATTAATGTTTAATTCCCAAGCTTTTAATGTTTTTTTTTACCAGGCAAGTACGAGCACTTCTGGTAGGATCTGCATGAATATTTGAATTTGTATTGCTTGTTAACAGAGGTTTCTTTTAAGATCTCATGAAGGGAAATTAGACATTATCTGGAGTCAGAGCTGTAGATAGACAGATAAGACTAGACTGGCACTTGATCACTTCCCCTTGTGAACGTATTAATCCCACCTGTCTGTCATTTGTCCATCTT
The DNA here is from genome assembly GCF_963924245.1 of Chroicocephalus ridibundus. Taxonomy (NCBI): domain Eukaryota; kingdom Metazoa; phylum Chordata; class Aves; order Charadriiformes; family Laridae; genus Chroicocephalus; species Chroicocephalus ridibundus. Next base: position 32,126,871 of record NC_086288.1, on the reverse strand, counting down.
ATCCCTCCTCCTTTTCAGTCCATTCTTACAGACAGTGCCATCTCCACGTCTTTCCAAAAGGAGAGTTTAGTTAAACAAACCTTTGATTTACTAAATTGAAAGCTATCATAGGAAGTGTCTCCTTTTCTCCTTCTCTCTCTTTTTTTTTTTTTCTCTAGTGTTTTGTATAAACGAAGCCTAAGTACTTACAAAGTGTGAGAAAAACAGTCTGTGGGGGATGCCGTTTGTTTAATTTATTCAGCTCTTAAAATCTGTTATCTAGCTGCCTCAGGTCTCCTGGTTTTTATGAGGTATTTACAATTGTTTGGATGACAAATTACATTTATAGTGTTCTCTTCTCAAGTTTACTTGAATTCACAGAATTAATGCCGCCTTTTCCTGAGCAGTGGAGTGGGGCGATACTTTTGGAGATCGTGATCACGGTCCCTGAAAATAACTTCATATCGCACAAAAGTAGCCAGTACTCTTGAGTCTTTTGAAAGGATGATAAGGATGCTACACCCTGCCCTCTTCAGCTTGAGAAGAGTTAGCTTGGAGGTATTGTGGTATTTTGAAAAACATGAAGGCAGCATATCTGAATTAAAGTAGGGGTGGATAGGAACTGCTTTGCACGCCCCTGGTCCCCATAAATAGTAATGCAAGAGGAAGCTTGCTCTCCTTTATCTGTAATGGTCCAGCTAGTGGTTGAGGTATCAGTAGCATCTATAACAGCTTCTTTCTTTGAAGGATATTTTTGTGAGAAACCATTAATGCATTACTAGCAGTGTTGCTTATTTCTTCCTTTTAAACAGTGGCGTTGTCTTCAGGAAATGTTTAATTTTCACCTGGCATTGTTTGTCATTTCAGTGGGGCTAAATCAGAGCTCTTTATCTCCTCTCCATTAGTGCAGGGTACAGCCTTCCTAGTCACTGTGGGCAATATCATCTCTTTTCTGTTGTTAGGCTTATAGTCGATCTTATTCTCAGCTTTGATTACCTTTTATATCCCAGCATCTGCTTTCTTACGTCATTTTTTTTTTTACGTGACAGGTCTAACATACAGCTTTTGTTAGCCATGCGCAAATCTAGAAGTCATAACATTTCATATCCCAAGAATGCAATATTTTGTTTTCTGGTCTTGGCAGATGCCCTGTTTTCTGATCCACGTCTGTTCAGAGCTGCTGCCAAAATATGTTTCTCAACCTGTGACTTAGAGCATTTTGCCTGCTCTTAGCTAACCTCCCTCATGGCCCACCCTTTCTCTGTCACGTCAGAATAAGATGCTTATTTTTTCTGTTAATGATGCTGAAGGCCTTTACCATCCTATGCATTGTTTGTGTGATATCACGCCATTGCATCCTGTTTCAGACAGCCCGTGATGTAAGGATTTTGTCACCCACATGTTAGCATGCTAGTATACTTCCTCATTTTAGCTTGGGAAGCACTTGCATTGACGCGCAAAAACATGCACCACCTTGTTTCTCCATTATATCTTTCCTTATTACACCCTTTGTGTCTAGAAAAATCTTGACAACAGTCAGGCGAGTGGTGTGCCTGTCATGCTGACTACCAATATCTCGTTGTTTTCATATTCTCCCTGGCTGCTCTCCATCGGTTGTCTCGTGCCTTGTTGTACTTGGACTGGCAGGTCTTTAGGGCAGAGACTGTCCTTTTTGGTCTGTGTTTGCAGTCTGACAGGCACTAAGGGAAGGCTCCCAGTCAGTACAAGAGGTTAAAAAAATGTTAAAAATACATGAATTATGTATATTGGAACTGACCAATGTACAAGCTGGTTGTTATATAATAGTTACCTTTAAGAGAAGAGCTATGTCTCTAAAGTCTGTTACTTCTGAGGAATGGATAATTTTCCTCTTTGTCTTTTGCCCTTTTCACATACTACCATTGCTTTGAAATTTTGCTACCTATGTCTACTAAGAGGATGGTTTATTTACCTTATTTAAATATATATCTAGAGGCTGAACTTTTTCTGCAGAAAAAAAAGGAAGAATTAAAACCAAACAATCCTGTTGGATAGATGTCTAAAATTTGAGGTCACCCCAAGGAAGTGAATTCTGAAAGTAAAGAAAAAAAACTTGCAAAGCTTAGAAATTGCTATAAAGGAAGTTTCACATAATTTTGCCTTGAACTGCGTAGATCTATATCAAACTTATAGGTTTGTATTGAATATAACTTAAGAGAACCAGACGTGTGTTGAGAACTTGTTTGATTAGACACTTGGGAAATACTTGTGTAAAGCTCACTATTCTGACTAATCTGATAAAATGTTGTACTTGTAATAATATCCACTTGGAATAGAAGAAAATAGGGTATAATTCAGGCAAATTAAATTTGTTTTCCAAATGTAAATATCAACATAACTGAGCTTTTTCAGCTTTTTACTTTCCAGCCTTTCTAAGCAAGACCTCTCCTTGGCATCCCAGAGTCTTAGGAGCCAGGCATTGATGATACAGTTCTCCACCTGTGGGGTTTACTGATGAACATCAGCTTTGAGCTAAATCCCAAGACTATTTTTTTACCTCCCTGAGTTTTTCTCTTTTGCAGTGCCATCTCTTTCTTATCCTTCCACTTGTCCAAGTTCCAATAATTTGCTGCAACATTGCTGATTTTATTTCTTCTTGGGAACAGAACTACAGTGATATTTCCAACCTGTCAAGTATGACGTCACTTTTCAGGGTTCTCCAGCTGGTTTTTGGTTCCTGGGGTTTTGTTTGTTTGTGCTTTTTTTTTTAGTGCTCTTTTTGCTCTTCTCCACCACTGGAGTAGCTATGTGATGTGATCTACAAGATAAGGCAGTTGGCCTGTTGAGCTTGTGATCCCGTTTGCATCAATGGCTAACGCTTGATGTGTCAGAGGTAAACAGGGCAGGAAAACATACATTGTGTCTTGCTGAAAATTCAAAGCTATTTCTAGAGGAAGTATTCCTTTGTGATCTCAGTGGTGAAGTCCTAACACCTACGAATGTGACATTGCCTCTTCACTCCAGCCTTCTTGCTTTAAATGGAAAAAATGGTTTTCTATTTTTATACATGTTACTAATTACTCATAATATAAATATTTTTTGCAGAAACCAAATCAAAAGGGAAGTAAATCTTATCTCATTGTACTTGTAAAATAAACTATTGTATTTTATCTTAGTGATTTATCTTTACATTTACTATACCAGTGAAATAGACAACTTCAGGCTGTTAAAATGATTGTGCTACTGTGCTTGCAGTATTATTTTTAGTAGTATGAAGTTGCATTCCTATTTCAGGCCTAGTTGTAGCAGAAAATTACATGAAAATCCAGCTGTTGTATTTGTCATCATTGTAGTAAACAGGTATGGATTTGTAATTATATCCATGTATAATGTATAAGCTTGTCTTCCACACATACAGCAAAGAGCATTCCAACATATATTTCCATCTGAAATATGTCTGGCAAAAACATGGGAAAATTACTTATTCTAATGCATTAAGCGTTTTCATCCGCATTCATTCATACCATTATAGTGATAATGACAACAGTTTAAAAATTACTTTAATTAATAGGACTCACTTGTGCTAATTGCTGACATCTACTCTTTAATGCAGCACGTCCGTAGCCATGGTTCAGCTGAGAGGTGAGGAACTGCTGTGTGTTGAGATCAAAACTGTGCTCACCTTGTGCAATGGAAGAGGCAGATGGCTAGCAGTTTTCTCTTTTTTTTCCCCTAATACTGGGACTGAAATGACCCGTGATTTCAGGGTGAGCAGCAGTATGGACTTCACTACATCAACTGTGTCAGAGAGACCTAGTGCTGCCCCATCACCCACATCCCATTTTCCCCGTCTTCCTTCCATCTTCCTGAAATACTTCAAGTCCATGTTTTGCTATTAGAACAGTAAAGCTGAATCTTAAATGGGGCAAAAGATATGGCTTATTATTTCTGAAATATTCTGAGCTCTGTATTAGTTAGTGAGGGCTCACGTGTATATGTGCGTGAGGCTCACTTTCTTTGAAATTTACTTTTCTATATGATATAGTGTTTAGTAGCTAAATTTGAAGCAGTGAATTTGAGTCAGGCTATTTCGAAGTCCCTCGGGATGCATTTAAGAAATAGGAGATAAGTAATACCCAGGCTTTCCAGACTTTTCCAGATTGCAGAAATGAGGATTTTTTTCAAAGCGGTACTGAGAATCACAGATCCTGAACTAGAAACAGGGATGCACTCACATATGTATTTACTGATTTGTTGCATCAATAAAATTTCATCCCTTTTTGCCAGCCATAATACTTTTCCAAGTATTTCTGGAAAAAATCTCTGGCCAAAGAGGGCTGGGAGAGACTAGGACATGGTTGATTTAGGTGCATGATGTTTGGGGAAGCTATTTGAAGTTCCTGGGGATCTCTTGTCACAAGGTATCCTTTTAGAAAACAACGCAGGAACTGCACTGTTGGTCTTTGCAATTAAAAGCTTTAGTCACCAACAGCCTTCACCTGTGAGATGTACTTCTCAGATTCTCAGTTCTGGGGGTGCCCTTAGCATGGTTCATCTCTCCCCTTCTCTTTAATCACTGCTCATCCTTGGCAGCACATACTGTATTTGCGGCACAAAAGCTTTCGTATATAATTGACTGGAACAGAATGGAGGGCTAAGCATGGGAGGCTGGATTTTTCAGAAGTATACAAGTAATCTGGAAGCAGTTTCTTGGGAAAGTCAATGGGAGTTGTGCTCCCGTATCATGTAGGTATTTTTAAAAATCCCAGTGAAACATCGAAAGCTTTGTAAAAAGTAAACAGTCTTAGAGTCACTTAATGTTAAGGAAAGTGGAAAAAAAGAAAGAGACTCTCTTGGACTATGTATTTTGCTTTTTCCTGCATGCAAACAATTAAAAATGTCTTTTTTTTTTTTTTTCCCTGTGCTTTTGGAGAGTTGGCAAGGGATGGAGAAAGCTGTATGATTTTAAAAAATTGCAACGCAATGCAAAGCTTGACCCAAATTTTCCAGACAGTGGAAGGTTTGAGCAAAATCATGTTGAAGGAGAGACAGAGTGGATTTGAAAGAATAGCATTGATGGAAAGAGCAAGCATTGCTAGGTTCAGTAAAGAAGAGAAAAGATTGTGGATTTCATCACTTAAAAGAGAACTGGCAACTCTTCAAAAAGAAACATTGGCAACTCTACTCCCACCGCTTCTCCTTCTATCACTGCTCTTTCTGCTCCCTCCCCATCCACACACATCCTAAAACTCAGTTTGAAAGAGAACCCTTTATAAGTTGTCCTCTATTTCTTTTCCCTCTTTCCACTCCTGTTTTCTTCCTGTGCCATTAGATTAAAAGGAAAAAAAAAAAAGGAACAAAACAAAGCAGAGAGGGATTTAGAGGGATGAGTCATGAAGTCAGAAACTTATAAATTAAGTGAAGCCCTGGTAATGAATTGTATAAGTGTTGTTGTGTAAGAGTAAGGAAAAAAATTTCCTTTTAAATAGCAAGAAAAAATTCTAAGGGTTTAATTTTAAATTTCCTCCTGGATTTGACAGTGACCAAGTTTCCTTGTAGGAGGAGTTCTGCTCCCATTCTCACTAGTTACTCTGCTTCTGAGAGGCTCCTACCATCGGTATTTGCTGTAGCTAGCAGAAACCAGCTGTCAAAATGAGCTAACACATGTAACAATCTTTCTGTAGTGTCCTAGCATTTAATTTGGGGATTTGTTAAATAAATTAAAAAAAAAAAAAAGAAAAGAAAAAAGAAGAAAAAGGGCAGGGCTGAATTTTTTATTTTTAAGAAAGATCAACTAGTCCTACTGTAGAAATCTGTAGTCAATTGTGAGAAACCAAGTATTGTGGAGTTTACAGGTAGAAGTGGAATTAGATTCCTTATGGAAGGAATTCATTAATTTATTTTCAAGACTAATGGATGTCAGTTTCCATTTAATTGGAAATAATACCTCCGGTTCAAAGATCACCTCTGAGCTCTGGTTATAATATGTTAATGACGTAAAATCATTCAGACCTAAATAATTTTAGAGATTGAATTTTCTGAGCTGTGGTACACTCTGCTAGTGTCAAGTAATAAAAACATAAATCAGCTGCTTTTTTTTCTCTTGCATGTATTCGTGCACAGCACGTCTGGTATTTTGATAGACAATAGCAAATCGATCAGAAAAGACCTCAAAAGGCTGGTAAATCTCAACAGAAATCTGATCTGTGTTACATTCATAGTTTGCCATTATTTTGAATGAAGTGAAATTAGGCTGTGTCCTGAACTTCATACTCAAAGTAAAGATCAATACATACATTTGTTTTGTGATATGCTGATTTTGATTTGGGGAAAGCCAGTTTTCCTTAGCTACTGCGTGTCAAGTTTTAGGGACATGTATGTGGGTTTGGTGTGTCATACCAAGTGGCTGCGTATGCTCTCTAGAAAGAAGTACGAAACAGCAGCATTGGTGGATTGCAAAAAATAATGAAGTCCTACTGCGTGATATGTCTTACAGGCTGAAACCTGGGTATAGCTGTCAGTTGTGTATTTTGCACATTTTCCAAACAGAAAGGGGGAAGGTGCTTATTCTTTTTATAAGGTGTCCTGGGCACAAGAACTACATCTTTTATTTGTTACGTATCCAGGCTCAGCTTACGCACATCTCGCCTTCATCAGTTAGCAGGCTATCTTGAACAACCAGGCCAGATCCAACAGCTTCAGGCAGAATGTGATTATTCATTGTTTTTTAAATTTAGGATCTGCGTGTATTTCAAGGCTGGAGCTGATAGCAGCCATCAGCCCCAGCCTGAACCACCTGTCTGTGTTCACATAAACAGCGGACATGCTAGGAGGATTATGAGATTAATGCTTCTGCCATGTGCTCTCTAATTCTTTAGTATTTATTTAAAACGTGCTAAGCACTGTTTCTTTTATGGTTGAACAGTTCTAGCAGTGTGTTGGAAGCTGCATCTATTGTTGGCTGTTTAACCCCAACCATCATGGGGAGCAGAGTGTGTCACACCTGTCACAAAAGTACAACAGCAAACACAGGACCAAACACCCAACCTTTTTTTATTATTATTGTTGTTATCAGTGCGCTCTGCAGAGTCCGTGTCAGAGGCCTTGATTAACACAGGGCGAGAGATAAGCTCTTGTGAATTGATGCTAGCAAAGTGCTGGGGAATTCAGAGTAGCGCATACTCTGGGTATTGCTTATTCCATTACACCACACTGCTTGCCTGTCGTGTTTTTACATTACCCATTTCCCAGCGACTGGTTTTTAAAGTGACAGAATGTATTCCTTTCATATCATAAAGAGCTTAAACGTGTGCACAGAGATTATGCAATGAAAAGAAGCAAAATCTCCTACAAAATCAGCTGAATGCTGTAAATTTTTTTTAATTTGATTTGGAATCAGTTCTTGAGGAATCAGTTCTATGCAGTGTACAATTCAAAGACAGATCCTCTCTCTGCACAGGGAGGCCAACATGCATCAGACAGGAGAACAAGTCGTGTTTTCTAAGATAAGATGAGTATTTATCAGCAAAAACAATGATTGTGAATTCTTTTCCTTCTCAATTATTATTGAAAGATAACATTGTATCAATTTTAATGAAGAATGGCTAGCGAAGTGGGTAGGAAATGAACCAGGCTGTATTTATTATATGGGAATGTGCAATTTCAATATGGTCTTTCAAAAAATAGGGAAAAGCATGTATAAAAAAAAATACAGAAATGTCCTGTCTTGTACCATCATCACAAGAGCCATACCAGTGGCCTTCTATGTACTAGGATCGATGTGGTTTCCAAAACATTAAATACAAACCCTTGTGTTGGCACCGTGTATGTGTTCTTTTGTATTTATATTTTACTTTCCATTAGATACCACATTTATATGGTGAGATCTGTTTGTCGACTGCTGACCCAACTTTCTTTTTCTGCCAGTCAGGAGCACCCTCTCCTCTTTCTTACATGCTTCTCAAATCTTTTGCATTCTCCAGAAAGATGCCATTTCTCTGATCTCCAGGCTAAACCTGCTTTATTGCTTGTGTGATCTGGGCATGGGACTTGCATCGTATCCATTTGAGAATAGAGATCCTTCCCTGTTCAGTTTGTTTTCTGTTTAAATTATTTAGGTGCACTGGTAGTTCTTTGTGTCAATCTGAAGTTTGTATCTCCTTCTTGTCAGACAGTCATCCCAGAAAGTATCTGATTCTTGCAGTTCAGATTCCCACCGACGTTTGGAATAAGTTGGGGAAAAGAAAAATTGTTGTTTCTGCAGAAGCAGATCTTAGAAAAGATCAGGCAGGTTTGTCAACCCAAAACTTTCTGCAGGAATACTCCTGCCAGCTTTGGCAGTGACTTGTTATCAAAAGTAAAGGCCCAAAAGTATGGATATGGAAAGCCAGGATGCAAATTCCCACCCTACCTAATTCAAATCCTGGTCTCGAATATACCACGTTCCTACTTTGTGTTCTTTGAAATCCTCACGTTTCTAAGTGTGCCACACTGTATTAGTAATTAACTGCTCATTAGATCTGGGGTTTGAGCCTTGCTGTTCTGTACTGTGTGTGGGTAACATTAAATAATGTTTAATTATTTGTAATAATGCCAGGCAGAGAAAAAGTCCATCCCTGCAGCAACGCAGCAGCTAGACAGTAAAAAAACCCACCTGCTAGCGTCAAAATAGCTCCATACAGATGATAATAGTCTCAAAGACTAAGAGTTTTCCATCAGATAATTCCAAGAAACCATAAGCCTATATGATATATTAGATATATAAATTTTTATATATATATATAAAAAACAGGGGTCTAAAGAAACAATTCAGAGCACCTCTGAAGTTGGCTGGAGAATAACACTCTGTAGCTTTCTTGAACCTTCCCACAGCGCTCAGTGGAAGACATATAATTCCCTTTCAGGCTTTGTAGGAAAGTTCAGCTGCATAGCAAGCTGAGGGATTATTTATGAAAATCTGTAATTATGTGAGCAGTTCCTTATAGCTTTCCTTTATCTCTCTAGCTCTCTTATTAGCAGAAATTGCAAAACGTAGTTCTCTACTTTTAAAGGAAATAGACTTGAAACATTATGTACAATTTCTAGAAAGACAATTCTTGGAACCCTTCTCTTTGTAGAGATCAGATTTCCTAAAGGATGGGTGCTCCATTTCAGCCCTCCTTTTCGCTTGCACTGTGTATATGCCTTGTTAGCAATACTATTTAAAAAAAACAACCATCACTTGCATCTAGCTAAATACTGCCAGTAACTCTGCGAGTGCTAGTCTAGGTGGCCATAGTCACAGATATCCCGAATGGCAGTTTGAGCAGGACTGCTACTAAAAATACTGGTAATATTACTTGGTAGTCATCGAAATAGTCTCAGCAAATTTTTTAAAAATTTTTCTGTGTGTAGGTTGGGCTTTCTCCCTTGCATAAATTGCACAGGAAAATGTGTCACGTGTGAAAGTGTCTCTGAGGTGAAATGCAAAGAAAGAACTGTTGGTTTGTATTCTTTGGGATGTCAGAAATCTGCCTGTCTCCCATTAAGCAATTCTGTATTTTGACCTTTTCATACTGAAATAAAAGATCTTTGGAAGTTTCTGAAATTAAATATGTCCACTCCTTCTCCTTGAGTGCCTCACTGAAGTACAAATATGTAGTTCAAACTGATTAGAGAGCTTGGAAATGAAGGGAAGTAAGTATATGTCACAGCATACGTTCGTAAAGAAACAAAACAAAGGGGAAAATAGGTAATGAAAATGAAGTGGAAGTGAGGGCTATTTTTGTAAGGTTGCTGGACTATGTATGCATGCCAGATTTTCTCTATTTAGCTTTTCATAACTCATGTTACTTATATTGCTTTACTTTAATGTTATTTTAATGTTCTGCATTAAAAATCTTGCACGTTCAGAAAAGTGTCATACTCGCTTGCCATATTGAGAATGAAGACTCTCGGAGTGACCCAGTATAAAATACTCGTGTTGCTATGAAAGATTGAAATTAAGGACCAGGGTGGTTTGATTTGGTTTGCATAAGGACACATCGGATCAGTGGAACTGAAGGACAAATTTTTCATGTTCCACTCTTGCAGGAGGGACTAAATAAGTCACAGCCAGAATCTTGCCATTCATAAAGAGCTATCAGAAATCAAAACAAGTTTGGATGTCAATAGATTAAAATATAAAAGTGAAAGGAATTATGAAATGTAAATAGCCTAACGAAGTGGAAATTGGACGATACATGAATCCTCCTTTTTTGAATCAATGAAACACAAAATTTTGAGGATTATTCTTTATGCACCACATTAAGCTTTTAAATCGTGCGCATTTGACTGGCTTAGCTTTGCTCAAAGATGTAGTAGTCCCAGTAAAAAATATCTTGCCTGTTATTATTATATTTTAATACACTTCTATATCATTAGAAACCCTTTGCACATGAGATTTCCCAGAAGTAAAATAAACAAGTTTAGTATTTGAATCACGAATTAAATGAAAAAGAATAAACGGAATTTCTCTGAGTAACTTGGATTGAAAGAATCCTCCAGGTATACGATATAACTTTAAGTCTTTGTAGCTGTGGGATTTCAGTACTAAAAGTATTATGCAACATTTTAAAATATAAAATATTTATAGTAAAGAAAATTTTTAATATTTAATGGGAAAATTCTCATTGTAGTAGTTGTTCTTGCGGTTTTTAAAAATAGAGATAATTCTGTATAGTGTGGCATGCCTAAAAATAGGGAATATCTTAAGGTTATAGTCTGTTGAATTGAGAAATTTAGACGCTTTTGGTAGAAAAATAAAGGATGTGGATGACGGTTTGCTGACAGAGTCTTAGGTAATCATTTCTTTATCTCTTGGCCTTCGTCCTTTCACACTCTGACCTGTGCGTTGCTCCCTTGTTTTGCTTGGTTCTTTCTACGACACCTCTTTATCTGTGTCTGTGCTGGCACAGCTTTGCACAGGGACACGAGTTCCCCCAGCCTGTGCTCTGAGCTACCCCCGGGCTGTGTGAATGTGGTAAGCACGGTCCTGAGCCCGGGCTAGAACACCCCGTTCTCTTTGAACAGATTATTTCCTCGAGCTCAGGCTTTGCCAACAGCAGTCTCACTCGTTTGGTCAACTGTGAGCACACATGAGGAAGCGTGTGCCTATCTGAAAAATACTACTTTTTGTGTGACTGTGTCACATGCTGGGTCGCTTTGAATTTGCTCCCTTGTCTTTAGTTTTATACTGAGTGATTCTGGGTTCACCGACACAGGCTGCATGCACATCATAAACTCTTGCTTAGATTGTGTACAACCGGCATTAAGTATATGTGTATGGTTGTTAGAATATATTTTCATATTTGAAGAAATTTCCTATTCTTAACTCATGTAATCTGTTGTGTGGGGTTCTTTTTAATTTTTCAACTGTATTACTGAAGAATCATCTTATTCCTTGAGACATATTTCTAAGTGTAGTTAGAAGTTAAATTTTCATACTAGCAGAATACATTAACAGTATTGTGAGATATTTTAGCTCCAGCCTGAAAAATACTGTTAAAAAGATCACAGTTCTAACTGGAGTCTCTGTATAAGCTTATTTCTTCTCCGGCAGTGTGTGTGTGTCTGGTGTTTCAGTTATTCCTAATTTCAGTGATCTAACAAATTGACATTGAGAAATACGTTTCCTTGGTTATGATCTGCTTGCAGATAAGCTCAGTAGTCTTTTTTAGCATTATTTTTTTTAATCATCATAATAAACCTTTCATCTTTCAATCAGCCATAAGAGCTATTGTCTGCATGTTCATCTGAATCATACTGTTGGAAAGATTGCTTCAGTTTTAAAGTGCAAAGTGAGCATGTCATTGTGGTGATTTACAACAGAGTCATGGTGTAAATGTTTAAGATGGAACACAGCATTAAGCTTTTTGTACATAGCATTAGACAATTTACCTAAATGATCTACAAAAAGTATTTTTGCAATAAAATTTTGAAATAAAACAGTGACTAGCTGCAACATTGGGTGCTAAGCAGTAATTCTGTAATATCTTACAAATCTATGATCGTATACTGAAGAGGTTGTAGTAGCTGCAGGTTTCGAGGAATTGTGTGTGATAACAGTGGGGAAATTTAAATGGTCGGGTGAATACGGGGTAATATTCATCCTGCTATGTAAGTATCCTAATAGGGAATCAAACTGTTACAGTGAGGCAGTGAAGATTTATGAGCCTGGTAACCTCATGACATTGCTAAAACACCCCTGAATCTGTGAAGATAGAATCCCAACTCACTGCTTGTGACTGCCTGCACTATTCCTGTGGGGTTTAAAAGAGGGAAATCTTCTATTCCAGATATTCTGTTATTTCACCTATTCTTTCTGGGAAATGTAGATGGCTTAGGATACGATCTTAAAAAATATAATATGGTCTTCTGAATTCATAGTTAGAGGCCAAAATCAATGGCCTGTGTTTCTAGTACTGGGGAGGGTTGAGAGTCCAGCACGATGTCTGTAACAGGAACCCTGAGGTGGTAAATCCTTTCAAACATTTATTCAGGTGACTGTTTTGAAATTTATAAGTGTTAGATCATTAACACTGGGATTATTAATATGATCCCTGCCACCCTAGCATCTGGATGTCTCCCAAATGCTAATGAATGCATTCATGCAGCATGGTAGTAAAAAAAAAATAAAATAAATATTATCTGTAGTTTGCAGAAAGAGAGTAAATATTGAGTATTGCTACATTCCCAAATCTGCCAAAGGCACTAGAGAAATTATCTGTGATTTGCCTAAAGTGAAAGAAATAAAAAATATGTGACAGGGCTGGGAATTGAACCCACAACGTTTGGGTTCTGGGGAGGACTTTACCTCTGTCTTCCTCAATAAGTTTTGAAAATTATAAAAGCATCCTGTCATCCTACAGAAGACTCAACACTTTTCTTTTCATCTCGAGGTATCAGAGGGTATTTAACATTGCTAATGTGAATTCTAATTCATGTAAATTACTTCACAAGTGTGGCACATTTCTACCCAAACAGTTTTTATTTCACCAAGCACTTAGCATTTAGTTCAGCTGTGGAGGATGATGCATGCTAAAACATACCTGACATAATGTGAAAACAGCAGTATTTTGTGGAAGTGATATAGGAATAATACATAGATAGTAGTGCTCTGGTGACAGTGATACGTAACAGCCACTTGCTTTTCTTCTAGTGAAGTGAATACAAGCTAAACATGTTCATTTTCTGCTACTAAAAACTCAAAAGGCTTCCTGATTATTTTAGTCTTTCCTTTCTTTGTATTTTCTATATACTTCTAGTTGGTAAATGGTATGTTAACCTCATTCAGAGGATTCCCCAGTTCCTATCCAAAAGAGGAAGCAAGGATTTAATCAGCCCTGTCCTCATTAAAATCTTTCTAATGTAATCTGTTGTTCTCGAAAAGCTTAGCCTCAAATCTACCAAACGTATTTTAATTATGTTTTAGATGGATTGTGTCTGGAACCACGCGGTTGCTGAAGCAAATTAATCCATTACATCAGCCAGTTCAAATTCTTTGTCTGTACGAGAATATTTACAGAAGAGTCACAGACTAACTAAAGACACTCAATACAGCTTTTGGAACAGTGGTTTCTCATACTTCATCTTTTTGTCCCCATCTATGCATGGACTCTTTAAAAAAAAATAAAAATTAAAAAACCTAGACAATGTAGGCTTCAGTGATGTGTATTTTTAGCTCACAGAAGTAGATATTAGGAACGATATCACAGGTGCACTCAGCAGTGAAGCTATATTAATTTATTTAATTCCGTCTAAAATCTTTATAACACATAATAGAATTGCTACAATTAGGAATTTACTACTGAAAGCGTGCAATAAACAGTAGACACAGTAGATGATGTTAAATAGAAATATAAATTTTCAGTTAAAGTGTGCCATCCTGGAAGAGTTCATTTTCCGTGGCAAATAATCAGTTCCTGTTTAATAAACAAACACTAAACCACTGGAGAAGTCTGTGTGTTGACTGATTCATTAATCATTTTTTAAATCTTGCTAAATACAGTTTATTGTCTTCAAAGTGCCACTAATGACTTCGATTAGCTTTGAAGTGTATCCTTTCTTTCTCTGACTGTGCCTGTAATTTTGAACCCAAGAGGGCTTTCTAGTCCTCAGATGTGTCTGTTCCCCATTTCAAGATAAATTGCAGCCCCAAGCCTTCTCTAACTGTCTGTATCCATGAAAGAAATCTGGGACATGGTCACAGCTTTTCCTTCTCCTCGTATCTGGATTCCTTGGGTGAATGGGGATCTGAAAACTTGGTGGACCTGTTGGTGTTTGGTCAATAAACAGGTGCGGTTGTGGCCTTTATCCTGTGGATATTTGTGAGGAATGATGGTAAACACATAGTAAGACTGAGACTTTGAAAGAAAAATGTTTTAGTAAATAGACTGACATTGAAAAGAGTTGAACATTGGCAGCTAAATATGTAGTTAGGAGCTCATCTACAGTGTATCTCATTTCTGGAAAGCAGAATATGAGATTCCCAAGGAAGCTGAAATACTGATTCTCTTTGCATTATCTGCTCCAATCTATTATCATCTTCAAGTCTTGGAATAGGAAGGTTGTCTAATAAAATGCAAGTTAGGGGAAAAGAGGGTAAGAGAAAGAATCACACTTGGAGAAATGGTGAAAGGAGGAAATATTTCACGTTTATTATCTTTTCTCATGCTTTTCTGTATGTCTCTCTTCTCATTCCTTATTGTCAATTTATGGGAGGGGGATGTTTTCAGACAACAGGGATGCTGTAGGAATCCCAGCACGAAATAGCAGGACTGCTCAAGACACTTACAATGCGTCTCAGAGGAGCAGCCACCTCACTCTGGGTGTGCTCAAAGTAGACAGATCCCTTTTCCTTATTAGTTAGTTAGGGAGTGCTGATGGAAGAGAATGTTTACCCTGGGTGCAGCTCGGTTCAGAGCCCTGGTCCCCTGGGGCCCTGTAAATGGGATTGAAAGCTCAGCAGTTTGGCATTTAAATGCACTTGCTCAGTGCAGTTTAGCACGATGGTGTGGCACAGGCAGAAAGCTCAGCCGCAGAAACAGCATCTTGCTGCTCTGCTTTTGGTTGTTCCAGTGTTAAAATGCCACTCAGGAGATTGTCTATATGGGCTGGTGGCTGACTGCTCATTTGTTTTTCGGAGTTTTCATATTCCTGTGGCTTGCACAGTTAGACCTTCATGTGTTAGCTCAGACAACCCTGCTCTTGGAGTCTGTGTTTGTGAGAGTTCCTGGTAACGTCATATGAGCTGAAGGATTTCTTGCAAAATTGGAATCCTCAGCTGGCGATCTTAACACTTAGGCAAACATAGATGTCAATAAATTCCATATTGCTTGCTCTTTTTTTTTCTTTTTCCTCAATTGTTCGTTTCCTTCCTGGTAAAGGAAAACCATGTGCTTGACAGGATAAATGACTCCAGATCATTTTTTATTGGGACTGTTTTCTCTTATCTCTAAAGTACTTGAGACTTAAAAAAGCTGGTTATTTCCCTGATAATCTGTGGGTAAGATTTTTGCAGGAGGCTTAAGTCTACTAGAGAGACAGAAGTGGAAGTATCTCATAGCTGTATCTCCAAACATCTGCCCGTGCCTGAAGTGATCTATAATAGGGGCATTTCAGTTCTAGTTATTAACAATTTTTATGTTACGTTAAAAGCTTTGATGTGCTGTCATATTTAATGAGAAAATTTAGAGCTAAGACTTAGAAGAAACAGTTTGAGATGCATAAGTTCCATTGCAAGATGATTTTTATACTTGCAAATACTTGTATGGACATATTTGCTTTCATCTTACCATTGCTTTGCTATGGAGTGGGAAAAGCAATGAATATGTAAATTACACCAGTTAATAAAATTGCATACACACTTACAAATGTTCCGAAAATTTCATCCTTAAGGTTAATGTTTAAGTTGTATTCATTTATTGAATTGATTCTTTCAAACAAACTCAGCTTTGCTTTGACATTCACATTTGAAAAATGAACCCCATTTGAAACTACAAAATCTTACATGATTTGGCATTAAAGGCCAATGTTATTTCATATCAGTTATGTTGAGTACAACATTTAGATTGCTAAATTAGGGAGGAGTTTGAGGTCTGTGATGAAAACATGAAATTTGTGATGTTTAAATTGTTAGTTCTTTCTTAGGTGCACTTTTGCCCATGTTTGAAGTTCACAAGCTTTTTCTGTGCCATATATATCTTTGCTAGGCTTTATATGTCTTTTCTCTGATTTAAAGGGAAAACACTTTTCTGATGAGCATTAGCATTGTCCTCAGTGAGGCTGTATTACATTGCAAGACAGCAATTTGTTGCAGTAAATTGAAATTAATTAGAAGTTAGTGAAATTGTTTTAGCATAAATTTTCCTTAGTATTTCTAATATGCTTTCAGCCATCCGTTTCTGTGAAAAATGCTGGAGAAGGCTCCTAGGGGACCATGTACAGTGCTTGTCTGTATATTATGAAACTTTATTTTTGTTTTATTCAAAACTGTTTTGCCTGCAGGCTGCTGAATATGTTTGTTGACTTGTTTTCTCAGCTGATGGTTGCACTCTCAATCACAGGAAAATTGATCTAATATGTCCTCCAAACTGAGAAGATTTTAAAATTCAGGAAAAAAACACTCAATATAGGCACCAAATAAAGGTTTACTTATCTGCTGTGAAAACATTTTTCTCTGTGTTCAGACTGAACTGATATCTACAAATTCAATAGGTACTTTTAACTCTAATCAAGTTTTGAAAAAATTTTTTTTTTTCCTAAACAAAAAGTTTGTATTTTTTTTATTGTATTGTATTTACGAATATGTTTGAGAAAGTGAACCCTTCCGCCCCTAGCTCAAGGAGAAGAAAACTCGTGTGATTATAGCTTCTTTGAACCAGGCCTCACTAGCAAGCTCCCTTCTAATGCTGCCAGTTACTGATTTAATTAGTGGAATACGATTACAATTTACTTGTCTTTACTATGATTACAGGGGGAAAAAAATTAAATATATTACCTTCAAGGCCAAAACAATGTACAAACATTAGCCTTCCTGTTGACTTCAGAGACAAGTGCATTGTGTGTCATACTTGTTGACTTCAATCAATATGGCTTCTGTGATGTCCTGTGTTTTAAGTCTTTGACTTATTGGGAAATTTGTTCAGTCAATGTATTCAGGAGTTGAGTAAAATGTTTTGGATTGGGTTTTTTTGAGATATTTAATGAAAAATATTAGTATGATTCTTTAAGAGCACAGCAAAGAAGGGGGATGCAGTGTGATGCAATTTATTTTTTTTATAAATGGATTGGGTATTTTTACTAACTGGTAGCGTTCAAAACAAGGTAGATTATATTTTTTTGTCTTGTGGGGTTTTTTTTTCAAAGTTTCTGCCACCTTTTCTAAAGGAAAGTGTGAATGCTCTCATTAAGTTTGGAAGGCAAAGGAAAAAAGAAAAGGGCTGTAGGCTGAAAGGCATTCAACCCCACAAAACTCGTTGCAAAGTGAGCACCTTACAGAACTGCTATTTTAAAACTAATTTCACATTTTAGGGCACAAAGGTGTGACACAGTTAAAATAATATGTAGACTTGTAGAGAAGACAATGCATAGTCTAAGTTTGTTTTGAAGAAGCTAAAATTGTTCTGTGGTTTGATGCCTTAAGGCACCTAGTCTCTTAAATTAAGCTCCTACCCTAATTTACAGTTCTAATATATTAAGCACCTACTTCAATTAGCTTACAGCTTTAATATATCAAACCCCACTTCAGGTTAAATATTTTGAGAATGGCTGACATAATTGGTGTATATGTTTTCTGCCACACTTTCCTTTAAAAGAGTGCATTGAATCATTTTTTTAATTTATGTCATTTTGGCATAAACACAGAATAAGTCCAGTTTTTTCTTAACCAAGATCCGTCATTAGGCATAAAGTTCACTATGGAAAGAAAAGTTATTTCCAGGAACTTTCCCAGCTAAACGGTCCCCAGCTTTCTCAACTATGTGTGATCCTCATCTTAAGAAATTTATGTTCGTTAGAACAATTCCTTGGTGTGACCTGGATCCAGAGCGGTGATAAATCTCTGAGGATAAAGTGGAAAATCTGGAAATCAGATCCAGTTTGGATCTGGAATTCAAATCTGGAAAAGTGTTCTGTGGAATTACCCTAGATTGGAGAATGTTTATGAGTTCTTCAAAATCTCTTATACAAAAAAAAAAAAAAAAAAGAGTAATATAATGTATTAATTGCATCCCGATTAGTCTGCTGTGTGACTGATTCTCATCCGTGCAGCTATGTTTTCTTGCGTCAAAGTTAAACGTGAGATAAATTACTAAAATACTGTGACTGGCAATAATTTTTTTTGTGTAACTATTAGCATCAAAAACTGTATTGGATGATGTGTTAATGCATATGTTCTCTCTTTTGATCTCACTAGATGTTGAAATGCTAGCAATGGTATTTGCAATATTTCTGTTTAATTTTTTTTTATTAAGTTTACAAAGCTAGATGTAAGCACTGAAGGTTCTCAATGGAATTAAATATTAAAGCACCCTGAAGCTACTTTTAGTGCTGCAAAATG
Source organism: Chroicocephalus ridibundus (assembly GCF_963924245.1). NCBI lineage: Eukaryota > Metazoa > Chordata > Aves > Charadriiformes > Laridae > Chroicocephalus > Chroicocephalus ridibundus. The sequence goes on along the minus strand of NC_086288.1, from coordinate 32,108,336 downwards.
AGAAAATGGAGATAAGAAAGAAAAAACATGCTCAGCATGTAAATTTACGTTTCCAAGTAATAGGATTTGGCTGGGAACCAGTTCGTTGTATTTCTTTCCTTTTTTTTTTTTTTTCTCCTCCTTGCCTGCAGTGTTTAAAGCAGTAAGAATATGCCAAGGAGTATTAGGTTTTTACAGTGGTGTTATACCACTGGAAACAGGAAAATGTCTGTCTCAGCAGGCTATCATTGACTATTGTATGCTAGATTTCTGGAGGTTTCTTGAATGGGATTCGCGTGGCCTAACACGCGAATTCGTGTGACTAACAACAGTTAGTCAAACTGTATTTGTCATTTGTTTGGAACAAACTATATCTGCTGCATTCTCTCTACTGTCCTCCAGTTATATGCATGAAGCTAGATTCAGTGGGAATTTTGGCCTGCTTTTCCTATATAATCTGGACAAGGCTTGTGTGATCTTCTTGTCTTTGGTCTCCTACTGAGTCCATGGTTTGGTTGTTGGACTCAAAAAGCATTTCATCACAAGCCCAGTTATCTCAAATAACATCTCTGAATAACCATGGAGAAGCATTTCTTCTCAAGATCATAGAGTCATAAAATCATCTAGGTTGGAAGGGACCTTTAAGATTGAGTCCAACCATTAACCTAACACTGCCAAAACCACCGCTAAGCCATGTTCCTAAGCACCACATCTACCCGACTTTCTAATACCTCTAGGGACGGTCACTCAACGATTGCCCTGGGCAGCCTGTTCCAATGTTTGATAACCCTTTCGATGAAGAAATTTTTCCTAATATCCAATCTAAACCTCCCCTAGTGCAACTTGAGGCCATTTCCTCTCATCCTGTCACTTGTTGCTTGAGAGAAGAGACTGACCCCCACCTCTCTACACCTTCTTTTCAGGTAGTAGTAGAGAGCCATAAGGTCTCCCCTCAGCCTCCTTTTCTCCAGGCTGAACAACCCCAGTTCCCTCAGCTGCTCCTCATAAGACTTGTGCTCTAGACCCCTCACCAGCTTCCTTGCCCTTCTCTGGACATGCTCCAACCTCAACATCTTTCTTGTGGTGAGGCACCCAAAAGTGAACACAGTATTCAAGGTGCAGCCTCACCAGTGCCGAGTACAGCTGTCATACAGATGTCGTACTCCTGGCTTTCCCCATGCAACATGAAAGAATTATATTCCCTCATATTTTCTGATAGCATTGAAAAGCTTCATTACTGCCCCTTCTACATCTCTGCTTTCTGTGAAAGCTTCAAGGTCTCAGAATCATGTGAAAGCTCTGGACAAGTTTCACCCAACCGCTGCCACATTTGTGTATTAATAACTATTATGATCTAGTTTCTTCTAACTTCTTCTGTTTGTGATTCATCTTGCTGGAATTTGGATGATAAATTTCAAAATAAAAATTGAGTTTTGTTTTTAGATATTGTAACTCACCATGAAAAGTGCTGTGTTTATACAACTGGGCAGTGTAATAATGAGAATTCGGTGTCAACATTCAGTATCAGAACTACAAGTGGAATTTTCTGTTGGTTAAATGCAACTGTGAAACACATTTTTAAGAAGAAAATCATGTAAGAATAAATAAAGGAGGGGACGGAAATGTAGTGTTGTTTGGAACTGCTAATACAGTTTATATCTATGAATTAATTTTCAAGGCAACTGGATAAATTCTGGTCTCAGTTATGCTTTAGTCATTCCAGACACTAATTTCTGAGATTGGTATCTGAGGTAATAATTTTAAGTACAGAATTTTTTCTGTGCACTTCTAGATCTTTCTTGTAGCTCTTCATTGCTTGTGTATTAGTTGTTGCCTTTGTTAATATTTTTAGAGATTGAAATGAAATGATGATAAGTAAACTGAAAGACAAATATCCAAGTGGATACAGCAACAAAGAATGCTGTTATAAATCTTAATTACTGCTTTTCTTTTACATTTGCCTTCAAAATCAACACACTATTCAAACAGACAGAAATAGGACCAAGCAGTATTGATACTGGTTTCTGTTGAGACTGAGTTAATTTTAGCAGCAAAACTACTCTTTTTCTATCATTGAGAAGACAGCCTTGTGTTTCTTCTCAATATACATCATTTCCATTGGACAGAATCTGAGCCAAGATCCTCAGTTTCTCTGTCTTGTTCCAATGAAAGTAGGAATTGGATATTCCATTTCTGAGGTGATGAATATAATACCCATCCTAAAAGCAAGAGTGTCTGGAGTTCTCTTATAGACTACCCAGGCAAAACCACTTCCCTTCCCTACCCTTTTCCTTCTTGATCTTTGAAAAAGATGTCTGTAAATATTTGGTTAGAGCCTTATCTACAGCGTAGTGAGGAATGGAAAATAGAGAGAGAATTCTGATTTCAGGCGTGTTCAGTACACATGAACTCCAGAATGCTGTTCTCTCTGCATGAATGTAAGTTTCAGACTTCACTGGCTGAGTGATAATTGGATTCAGTCTCTTGTAAGGGGTTTCAGGAAGGTAATTTTATCTTTAATTTCTAGCAGCAACAAAAAGAGCAAAAGGCATATTATAGGAAAACAGCTTTTATGGCAATACAATATACTACTCCTATGAAAGAGCTGATCTGCATTTGTGCTTGCTATTGCAAAGTCCAGTGAATGTTATGCTGCATTCATTTTAACATTGATAAATATAAAAGGGATTATACAAAGTCTACCCTTCCTAATTCATTATTTTGCAGGATCACAAATCTGTTCTGATATTATTACCTTCTGGTAAGGTATAGATATATATGGTATATTGCCTGTAAATAACAACCTAACGAACAATTACATATTGGTACTGTTTTATACTTTTCCAGTTGTACTCTGTGATGGAAGACACTGAATCACAGTAAGGAAATTGATCTTTCTAAGCAACAAATAAATGGAGATTTCACATAGGAACTCTTAGAACTGTGTGCTTTAGTGTAGGTAATATGTAGACCTGCAAACGTGACCTGACATCTCCTTACCCACGCAGCTATTAATGTTAAGCAGAAATTAACAGTGCCCAATCCTTCAGCACTAACTACATGCTATGATATGATGCCATCTGACATTCAGAGTCACTTTAGCTTCCAGGTAACCTGGATAGGGGAAGGCATTAAAAATGCAGGCACCTTTTCTCTCAACAAAGTTCACTTGCTTGTGATGTGTAATTTTAGGATAACGCATTAAGGTACACGCTGAATAATTTGTTGGTGACTATGCTTTTCTTGTCCCTGTTACTACAGCCTCTGTAACTGCGGTGGGTTGACTTTGGCCAGTTGCCAGATGCCCACCCAGCCACGCTCTCTTTCCCCGTTCTCAACCTCACAGGGGGAGAAAATAAGATGGAAACGCTTGTCGGTTGAGGTAAAGACAAGGAGATTGCTTACCGGTTAGTCTTGGGGAAAACAAACTCAACTTGGGGAAAATGGATTTAATTTCTTGTCAATTAAAAGAGATCTGGCTAGTTAGAAACATAAACAAAAATGAAACACATTCGAATTCGGTCCTTTATCCTCAACACATCTACCTCTTTCCCTACCCTGAGTGGTGCAGGGGGATGGGGACTGGGGGAGTATCTTGCAGTACCTTGGTCTTTGTTTACTACGAGAGGTTATTTCCTTGTGGAAAACATTTTGCTTCTGAAATGTCTTCTGCAGCCTATTAGGTCTTGGAAATCCCCTTTAAAATCTGACATGAGAGAGTGTGGAAGCTGTGATGAACTGTAGTAGTTTGGCATTTGAAATTGAAATGTATGAGTTTGAGCATCATGTTGTTTAATGAAGCAAATCCTTTTCCAAAAGGTGTTTCTGATTTTTATCATGCCTTAACTGCTGTTTTTGCTTTTGCCTTCCGAGTTCCCTCTTGAAGGAAACGTTTGTGGATTGATCTGAGTTCTCCCCTTTCTCTGCCAGCTGTCCTTTTCTTTCACTCTGTCCTTCATCTCTAAATAAGAATGCAATGAACTCATTCATATAAAGTTAGCTTTGGAGTATTAATTAAAAAAAAACTCTGAAAGAAAGGCTGCCTAATTTATTTTTTTCATTTGCTATTGCAGTTCACATAGTTGAAATGTTCGTGTAGCCTATGCATGGGTTGTTTTTTTACTTTTGTCCAAGTAAAACAGTTTCTGACATAACTTGAATAGTATTTTCTACTAACATTCTCTGCTCTTTTTTATTTTTCTTAATTCATCTGTTACTAGTATTAAATTAAATGAGCATTTCAAGAAATAATAATTTAAAAGTTAGAATTAATTCAGAACTCTGGATCTAAATTCAGAATTTCATCATAGTTCAATTTCAAAGAGATAATTAGGTAATCCTTATCTCATATGTGTTTAGTCTAATACATTTTCTGCAAGTCAGTGAGTGAAGAAAGAAAATGGTAATTTTGGTTTCAGTAGAAAGATATGAACGTATACAATTTTTCATGATCCCAGTATAGGTTGTCACATTCTCATGGAGAGAAGATACTGTATTTTCCTTTGAGTTCCTTCCACAGACGTCAGTTCAGATTTGTCACCCTTACCCTCTCTGTCTGAAGGGAGCAAGCTCTTACTTTTCCCATGCATCAAATGCATTTTATACTGTTAACTGTAGACACTCTGTCAACGGCCTTGGTTTGCTTTCTCCACAGGTTATCCATTGATTTGGTTTCCACGTTGTCTCATAGGTCTGAAATGGACTACATAATCTTATGTGCCATGTAAGCTTGCTTGACTTGAAATCCGTCCTACAATCTTGTTATTTTTGATTGGCTTTCCAGCTCCGGTCTGTGCTTCTACTCCACTGGTACCCTCTGGCTTCTTAAACCCTTGAAGTTTCAGCATTAATGTTTAATAGCTGTGACCTCAGAATTTATTAAATTCATTTGACTTCACCTTATTTTGTATGGGAGCAGATTTTAAGCGTGTGTAAAAAAACCAGGACCTGATTTTTCTTTTCTGTAACGCCATTGTCATAAATAGGAATCAGTTCAATAAGAAGGAAAATCTAGATGTATTAGACACATTGTTATTTTTCATTTAGTATGGCATTATGGCTAACACTTCATTTTGAAACACAGCACAAAGAGGAAAATCAGCCTCTTTATTTTCCTGTAGAAGTAGCAGGTAGCGTGGAAGGTTGTATAGACCAATTTTTTCACTTGTTTCCCTACACAGCTAGAGCAACCTCCCGCCTTCCCCCCAAATACCAAACAAGCAATCAAAAAAACCCCCAACTAAACAGATTATAAAATATGAAAAGCCAGTGTTGGTTTATTCTGTATTCTAGGTAATTGCTTCTGGGGTTCACCTCAGTTGTAGGAGGGATGTCAGTTGTTGGAAGGTATTTTGAGAATCAGAGATTTGGCATTGGCATGCCAATTGAAATTTCCTTTCTTTCAGCTGCACCACTTGAAAGATCAGAAGTCTTGTGCTACTATGGTTGAAAATTATTTTTATTTCACTCGATTTTCTTTTTTTTCTCCTGTGTCCATGCAATGCAAGACACATGCAGCCTTAGGACTGTCAGTATAGAAAATGAAACAATCTATACAGAGTTAACATTACCATATGCTGACATTTGCTGATATGATTTAAATATGTAATTTTCTTCAACATAAAAAATATGTGGAAACTTATTTTACTTCTGTTGAATTCTGAGAAAGATAAGAAACTAATTCTAGAGACCATTAGAAATAAATGGGCTTAAAATGTTTACTAAATTCTTTTGTCAGTGCAGGAGAAATCTCCAAGAGGAAAGACAAAGATTTCTATTGAAATATTTTCAAATAGCAACATTTAATTGGTTTTAAAATACTTATTATCTTTTTCTAAGCACTGTGTGTGCTGGGTATAAACAGACATTTCTGGCCCTATGTACATTTTCTTTTTTCTCAAAAACAAAGAAAAAAAAGAAAAAGTAATTGCTGTAAATCTCCATGTGATGTTAAAGCCCCACTTGGCTCACGCTGATTAGTACAAATTAAATATAATGGTAATCAACCTCAGCGTTTAGCATGTGATATGGAAATCTGTGATTTCCATTGATTGCAGAGAAATTATACATATGCTATTTATGCAATATGCGAATAATCCAAAAATACTTTTTACCACTGTTATTGGTATATTTTGCAATTAGGCTGTATCCTTAATCCAAGGAGGGTAGAGAACAGTTCACAAATTATGACTCTAGTATAGCAACAGCAATTGAATGCATGCTTAACTTGAAGCATTTAAATAGTTTCACTGGAGTCAATGTAATTACAACTGAAAAATTGCACTGGATTTTGTTATACCAGGAGCAGTGGTTTGCAGCCAGTGCTGAGTATCATGTGTGTATCAATAATCTTGTTGGCACCCAGCTGCCATAAGGGGAGCTGTATGTGCTAGTACTTCTCGTTCTTTGCAAACTACTTGAAGGCACTCTCCTTAAAAACTTCTGTCTCTGAGAATGAGGACTTTTCAACAAAAGTCGTCTTTGCTTTTTCATCAGTTGTGTTCCTTCTTGTCAAACCAAAGAATTGGCTTTATGGCTGGCTTCACTAAGATCTTATCCAATGGTCAAGAAAAAAACCCCACATTTACAGTTAAAAAGTTTGTCTTTTGTTAAATGAATATGAAAAAGTGAGGAGAATAAGTGTCTTTTCAGCTCAATTAAAATAATGACATATGTGGACTTTAGGTTGCTACAGTATTGTTCATTCCTAGAGGAATTACATTCCTTTGCAGCAAGTTAAGTAAGTGTGCCACATTGATGCTCTCATAAGTGTCATTTTTAAGTGACATTTTGGTTTAGTTGCAAATCTGACACTGTAATTCATGTAAGTTATTTAATTGCGGATATAAAAGCCTCTCTCCTAATGCATGTTTTTCATTTCTTTCAAAATACATTTTCCCCTTACAGGTAATAATAACTGTTAACTCAGCAGGTGGACCGCTCTAAAGTCTAAAACAAGTGTATCTTTAAATAAGGCTAACAAAATACTAACAGCAACAAAGTGAGTGAAGCTGAGCATTAGCTGTAGGAAAATGTAAAGAAATGTCACAACACCCAGCTGCTGCAACCACTTAGAAAACCCTCTACACAGCTAAAGGATAAGGGAAGCAAGTATAAATTGGGGGAAAGCAGAAAAAATAAGGTATTAAAACCAAAAGAACCCTTGTCAAGAATAAATTTTACAGAATGTGATGATAACAACTTAGATATGCCTAGTGCCTTCCGGGCCCCCAGTTGTGAAGTGCGTTGCAAACTAATGACGACTGCTAAAGAGACATCCATACATGAAAAGTGGCAGTTTTCTAAGACATGGTTAGGTAGAAGAGACAAATAGTTTTCAATCAAAAGTGAAAACTGAGCAAAATATCTGAGCCATTTCCCATATGTGAACTCCAGACAGTCCAAACAGTATGAGTTTAGAGATAAACATACTGATGAAGGATTTTTCTACTCAAATACTACTTCACCATAAAAGCATAACTTGATTAAATATGTCCTGCCTATTTTGTACTATTGTGACTTGTAAGCCTGAAATCAAACTGTAAAATGAAGTATCGGAATTTAATTGAACATTTTTCTTCCTTGAGTTAGTGTTAATTCATTTGACTTTGATACAAACTTCATTTCAAGTTTTTAATGTTAATGACGTGTAATAAAAAAGTTATAATACAGGCACGTATCTTGTAGGAAAAAAAACCAACTAGGAACAAAAGAAGAGTCATTTAACTAATCAAAAGTATGTGGAAATTTGGAGCAGGTTTAATCCTGGTTTTATACTTTTCTTTTAACACTTTTCTTAGTGACATCTTATTATGAAGGGACTCCTAGAAATCTCTTTGGAAGAAGAATGATGGAGTCACCTTTTGGCTTTTTGCACATTGCACCTGTCATTGATATATTTAAAAAATCAAAGAGACAGAGATGTGCCCTTCTGCAAAGGACTGCTGGGTATTGATGAAATTATGGGTCATTAAACTATGCTTAAATCTAGCATTAGAATCTGAATTTGGGAATTCAGATACTGGACGGGTCTATTTATTGAAGAATCTTGCAAACCTACTAGGATTAAGATGGGGGTTAGTATCTGAAGGATGCTTTGGTTCATGTGTTCACATGCATCATTAGACTATAATTAAAACAAAGGTTAGCGCTGGTTTAAGAAAGGAGATACTGAAGACCTCTGGTTATTAGTTTTCTTTCAGCTTACAGAACTAAAATTGGTTTTGATACCAGGTGGAACCCTCTGATGAAATGGTTAGTTGTTCAATGTGTACTTTTGTAAAGTTAAGATCCCTTCAGCTATGATAAAAACAGTTAGGAGTAAGATTCCAGAAATCAGGGGTAAAAGCACTGTATTTCTTTTTGTGGTGTGCCAGTGCCCCAGATTTGGGATGAGTGCTGGTACGAGGAGGAGCAATACCTGACTTCTGCTTTCACTATGTAAGGCAAGTGTGAGGCATTGTTCTGGTTCAAATTTACAGTAAAATAAGAAGTTTGGAAAGTAAGAACTTAAATATACTGTCAACTATGTAATAAAGGAAGACCTATAGGACTACCTGCTGCTAGTTGTGTTGACTAGTTAAAGCTAGAGGTCAGGTTAGGTTTTGGGGATAAAGGATCGAAAAACTACGTTTATTGCAGGTTTTTGCAGGCTCACAGAGAATAACACAAATGACAGAAGAAAAAACTCTCTTAATTTTGGTGGCATTTTGGTTCATTGCCATTTTATTAAGCTTAAAATTATAGGAAGTTGAAGTTATGGGAAGGAAAAGACTTAAAATAGTCATGTAGAAGAGGGATGTGAAAGCAGATTGCATAATTTTATTTTGGTGCAGAAGTGTGGCCAACGGACTATGATTAAATACAGAATTGTGGTTAGTATCAGAGTACAGGAAACTAGTGATTGAAGTGGTCTCTTTACTTTGCATAGGACTATGCAAAGCATTGGGTCCTAATCCTTGTATTGGAGAAACCAGTATCTTATATTTCTGGATCAGGGTTGGAGATTGGAAAATTAAAAATTTCAAAGGTCAGTTTATTGAGCAAAGCCTGAAGGAATGTTCACTGTGGTGAAGATGTGGGTTTTACTTAAAGCCAAAGTTACAGTTAAGGCTCACAAGAGCAAGCCTTTATGGACTCAGTGAGTAACTCAGGAAAGAGTAATGTTCAACTAAGATAACGTGGAATAAAATACATGTCCTCATTAATTTTTTCTTCTAGAAGCCAGCATCTCCACAAGGGAAGGTAAGTGTTTAAATTCTAAATTCTAATTCTAAATTATTCAATAGAAGGTTAAATAGTACCTAAAGACTGATTAAAAGCTAGGTTACCCAGTAGGTAGTTTAGTCCAGTGGTCAAATTGAAAATGTGCGTGATTTTACCCTAAGAGAAACACTTGGATACAGACTTAAAGAAACTTAGAGACAAGTGACTGTTTCAACTCATCCATATTGTGCACAGACTCCAGATACACCTTAAAACAATGTACTGATGGTCTTGTGGCTGTATCGCTCTTACTTTGACTGTACACATGTTAGCAGTCACCATCAAGTGAATGCCAGAAAAGAAAATGAGTGCAGGAAGGATTGACGCTGCCTGTATATGTAATTAGCAAAGGTGACAGAAACAGAAGTGAAAGCTGGGAGTTTGTGCTTTTAGGCCAGCATACTTGGAAGAAGACCCCAATGTTATGAAGTTGTCCTTTGCAGTGCCATAGCAGCAACTGCAATGGGACTTTTTTTTCCCATTCAAAAATGAAATATGTTGCTATAGTTGCCAGACCTTTGATCACTCTTCACTGTGATCATTTCTGGGCTCACCGAGCTCCTACACAGATGGTAAAATAGGCTGATGTAGTATGTCTCTGAAATGACAATATTTCTCATGCTAGAAAGAAGCACGATGTGCCTGTGTGAGGGATATCTGCATTGCTATCACTAGCATTAGTTTACAGGTGATGCTTTGGACCTTTTTTCTTTTCTTCTTTGAGAGTTGTTGTGCGCAGAGGAAGGGAAAGCCAATACCAGCATTATACGAAGGGGTATGATTTAAATAGGGACGTTGTAAGTTACAAACATGACATCTGCCTTTCTTGGCAAGAGAACTGAGAACCTGGAATGAAAATGTTTTGGAACTATGGGGATTCATTTCAGAACAAGGTCAGAAACATAAAAGCAAATTATGTGGGCCAGTCTGAACATTATTTTTCATTAAAAATCAGTGCCCAAGCTTACTGTTAGATGCATTATTATGACCATATGTTAGGACTAAAGAAAAACAAAATGCATTTGGAAGACGCCATTGATCTTTAATGAGTGTGCAGTCTGTGACTTAATGAAGCATACGGCTTGTCCAGTTCATGAAGTGGAAGGGAATTTTACTGGGGACATGTTGACATGGCAAATGCTTGGTACGTTTTAGCCTTCACATTGTCATTTTTACAGTATGGTTTGCTGCAGCATTGAAGATGCCTCGACCTTCGTAATACAGCAAAATAACGACGGGATGTTCAAAAGAATTTCCAGTGAGAGGAAAATTTGACTTACTATGGCAGCATTACCGTTTTTGATAATTCATTTTAAACTGAATTTAATTCTTGTTATGTGAGAATGAGGTATCATTGCTAATGTTCTGTGTAACAAATCTCTTCATTCTATATGCTTTTTAAAAACCGTTTCTTCTAGAATGAGGGGTGCCAAAATGCATATACAATCTGGAAGTCAGTATTTCAGGTTTATCAAGTTTCTGGAGGTTTATCGCATTTTTGAATAGTTTAATTTTACTGAATTGAGGAATTTCAATTTCTAGGATTTCTGGAATTCAAAAAATTCACACAGATTTCACTGTGAATGATCAAGCACATGGAACATGTCTAAAGGAGAAAATACTGCAGTTGCTTACCCAACTGTTTACATTGCAAAATCAGTAGAGGATTGTCTCAATGGCCGGCTTGGTAGGTCCTGTTCCTTGTCCCTCACATGCGAAGGTGGAAGAAGTATGATATGCTCAGGCCCTGATGGAAACGGACATCAGGGTAAGAAAACACTTCAATACCCACCAAAAGTGAAAAAGGGACAATTTTATACCTTGTGTTTGTGAGTTCACCAGCCCACTGATGGTGGCAGCTGAGGTTAGTGGGCAGTGCAGGTCTGACTCTCTACCTGCCGCAGGCATGTCATGCATACTGAAGGGCCCAGTGGGCATGGCGAAGCAGTGACCCACTTGCTAAGTAAGCCTGTTATCGTTTTCATCTCAGTGGTTCTTTGGGAGGCTCAGGTCAAGTACCATGCTTCACAAAAGAGAAAAACCTGTGTGTTTTGTCAGATGAAAATGCAAGAGAGAAACCTCAAGGTCTACAAGTGAAGTTTTCTCACAATATTAGCCACTCTTTATGGCATTATTTTTGCAAAAGCAATCAATTCTACATGTTGTAAGACAGTTAAATGAGCTGTTGGCCACTACTAGAATGTTTTTCTGAGCTAGCATGCAACTGAAATCTGATGTGCTCCAAAATACTAGAGGGCACCACAAGAACTCATTGAGATAAAGAAATACTCAAATAAATGCTGCGGAATCTGGTCTTTCATCCTTTGCCTGTCATGCAAAATTTTTTTAACTCTCCAAGTGTAGAAGATTACTTGCACGATGTTTGCTCTTGATATCTCTAAATCTTTGATTTCCAGAGGCTGAGAGGTGTGCTGAAGGGGAGGTATCAGTTTTCTGGTATCTTGCATCTTTGCACATCGCAGTCAGCACACTGAGTAAATGGACCCTTGGCTGAAGCCATTACAGCTGTTCCTAAATTTTTGCATTATCTTATGTATTTCATCTGTAAATATATAATCCACAGTAAAAGTGCCCTAGAGAACTGAAATTGCATTCAAGTACATATAATTGTTGAGCTGCTTTTGTTTACAGAGCGGAGAAGTGCCTGAGACATCCTAGGTCTTTGCCAATATGATGTTTTCAACAGCTTACGACTATATATGCATTTCTATTTTCCCTCTACCTTATTTAACTCACCCACTTCTTGAATACTAAATTTTGGGACTTGTACAGTGTGCTTAATTTAATTTATATTAATCACGAACCTGAGAACACAGCCTTGTCTATCAGAGAACCCCCAAGTTTTTCCTAACCAAGTGTCCAAAGCCTGAAAATGATGAACAGAGATGAAAAAAAGCGTGACTAATTTTTAAGCAACGTACGACTGTTATTGATTTTAGGTGTTGTTTATTGCAGCGGGCAGTCCCTTTCCAAAGAGGAGCTGTATTAAGAATTCATTCCTTTACATTGGTAGATAAGAAAAATGACTAGAAGGTACTCTACAATATATATTCAGTTAGTATAAAAAATTAAGCACTGAAATGACAACCAAGGCTAAGTTCCGTTTTCAAGACCATAAAGTCTTATAGGTGTGTAAGACAAACTTGACAATGGAATTTAAACCCCTAAGCCGTTGAAAACTGTTCTTAGCCTTACAATAAAGTCAAGCAAAGAGACTATTCATGTGTGTCAAGTTAGGCATATGTATAATTCTTTTACAGAATCAAGGCCTAAATTTGTCCCTTTAAATAGCACTGGCCTATTTTACATGCACAGATTAAACTGACTCTTTGTTCGAATCTCCTCACAGCAGGAGCTCTGAGCATCTCCTTGCGGTCCAGGTGCATAAGTGGTCTCAAAGTAGTCTCCTCTGTAAAGTAGGAAAATAGAATTGACGAGAGAGGGGGAAGAAGAAAACTGGAAAAGAGAGTTAAACAAGAAGACCATGCTTGAAAAAAACTTTCTAGATTTTAAAACATTATTAAATCTTTCAAAAGCAAACATCAATAATTTGAAAATTAAAGGCTTGATTTTCAGTTGCAGAGAATCTCCAGCTCTCATTGACATTTGTGTCTCTTCTCACTCTTATCAAAAAGAAACCCATAGTCAATTATGTACTCTTATAAATTGCACACACAGATATTAACATGAGTCCTTTTAACGTCTTTATTTTTGAAAAAAAGGAAAAATTAATTGTGTCCTATTTGTCTTGTGGCCTTAAACACTGGCACATCATGTTAATTTTCTGATTGTTCAGCTGTCACCTAAATACTCAAGTTGTGTTATCTCACTTCTGAATAACATCATACCTGACATAAGGATCGAATGGCTAATCTGTGGGGATGCACATTATGTCCCTTCAGCTATTAATCATTGTAAATATTCAGAAAAATTGATTGTAGCCCAAGGAACCATTAATGATATTCAAGTATTATGGTTTTGGAGGACGGCAAGACTAACGCCATTCTGTTGGTGGAGAGCTGTGTCGAATATAAGTAGTGGACCTTGGCAAAACTCCTGCTTGGGAGGCCAAGGGTTCTCCTCTGCCTTCTGGTATTTACATCAGAAGTTGTGGGAGTACGGTGGTGAGGCTAGCTCAGTTTTATGACATGGTTTTGGAGCACCGAGCTTCAGAAGCTTTGAAGTAAACAGATCTGTAAGTCTGGCTATACAGGTGCTATTTAGTACTTCCAACTTAAAAATAGCTTGAGCTTACTGCCAAACTCTTTTAGTAATACCTGCCTAGAGGAAGTGTCCCTTTGCATATTGGATACAGTGTGGCCACTTCACTCTGTTACCTTTTTTGTGAGTGATCCAGGCATAGGGAGCCCCAATTTGCCTTGTTTTCTCCCACTTCTTACCAGACACAGGGTTGTGGCGGACTGCTTTCCTTTTTTCCAGGCTCTGGCAGCATCTGAGGGAGCACAGGAAGATGTTTACTCCTGTAGAGGAGAGGCAGTGGAGTATTGCTGCGCTCTGTATACAACGCCTGCATAGCTGCTTACTGCATAAGTCATAATCCAAAATTTGCATTAACTGTTGATGTGTTACAATGTCCTTAAGTTACTGTGGATTCTCTAAGCTGATGAAAGCTGGAGAGAGGAATGCCAGGATTTGCTTGGATCCCCATCCTGTGTATGTATGCGTACGTGCCTCTCTGTTGGTGGATTCCTTATGGTGATGGGCTATTTTCAGACGTATTCCATATATAGCTGTCATCCTTACGTAAACCAATACTGACTCTTAGTTTCTGACTGGATGTTGACCTGCTGTTAAAAGCTACTAAAAAGAATAATGATGACATTTCAAAACTTACTGTTATTTCTAATATATTTTGAGATTGAAATGCAAAAGTGTATTGAAATAACTGTCAAGCAGAATCTAGGCGTATTAAATTGCTCAGTGGTAATGTATAATTTTGGTGGTGACCCTGGTTATCAGTAAACATTAGAAACCATTTAGAGTTGCAGTTAGCCATTCTGCACAACTGTTCATCATCACTGTTCTACTCCTGATACTCAGACCAGTTTTCTGACAAGAAATTTACGCATTGTCCTGGTGTTTTAGCACGATGAATAACTGAACCTCATTTCATCCACTATCAAACAGCTACACTTCTATTTTTTAATACTTATTGAACCTTTGGAATATTTGAAGCTTTGAAAATGAAACTCTGACTGGCTCGTCGGAACAGACCATGATAAGTAGGTAATATTATGTTTTCTTACTGCAGTATTATCACTGTGCTTAGGTTTTACACAAATAATAAGGTGAGTCCTGCTCCAAGGAGCTTATGATCTTATTTATTAGCTGTACTAAGTAACAGAGTGGTAGGAGGTCCATTTGGCAATTAAGAACTAACTCGAGAAATATAGCTGTAAATGTGTTAGCCAAACTTTATAGATCCAGTCATGCAAAGAAAGTGAAATTATATATAATATAATTAATTACTCTACACAATACTTACCTTGAAGCTCTTTTTTCTTGTTACTGGTTTTTTTTAAGTCATACTGTGGCTTGAAGAATCATGATGTAAGCTAGTATAGCTTCCTGCAGAACAATTTAAGCAATTTAAATATGATCAATGTAATTGTGAATTATGGAGCATTTAACACCTTTCTTCCCCTGCATTGTATCTGTAACTGGATAATGCAATTCAAATGGATATTTTGACTTTATCAGTTTTGTTGACACATTAAAAAGTATTTTGATTTTCTTGCAAGGGAGAGAGAAAAACTTGATAGTGTATGACACTTTCCGTTCCTCAGAGAAAAACACCGAAACCAAATACAATAAATTATCAGGCAAAGGTTGTCTGTCTTCGAATCATACACAAACTGTCTTGCTATCTCCAGAAAAGAGCAAACTGTCAATTTTACAGTAAATACAGTGAAAGCTTTGCCAATAAAGCTTATCACTGTTCTGTAGTATGATGGAGACACTAGATTCCTGTCTCATCATAATGATACCAGAAAGTAACTATTTTAATCTGACATATCATTCTGAAAATGAATTAGCATGATTTTTTTTAGACTGCATTGTGACTGTTTTGTCAAGAAGTAACGTTTTGTTTTGTTTTGGGTACAAGCTATTTGTCTCCTGTATGCTCTGGATTAATATTACCAGTCAGCAGAGTCCACCTGAATTTTACTTACGCAGTTAAAAAAACCAAACCTATACATTTCTTTTGAAGAGAATCCTGCAAAATTTCACTCATTTTGGCCTATCTTTATTTCTCCTTGTTTAGGAAACAAAGCATTTATGATGCACTTTTTGTGGTGCTGTTATTCTGTTGTTTATTCCTTGCATATTCTCCTTCAATTTTTTTTTTCTATATCTGCTGATTGTGTCACCACTATTCTTTAGCAGAGCCATTTTTTAATACTTTTATGCTCAGGAAAAACAAAACCATGCTTAAGCTTCTGTAAAAAATGTAATTATTCTTACATGTAATAGGAAAGCGTAGAATTACCATTTTGAACAAAAGTTAAATTTAGAAATAATTTTGCTGTACTGTTGGTTGGGTCAATGGAACATGTGTATGTCCAAGAAATCATATGCTCCATCCCCTCAGGGAAGTGTTGAAAAAAGCAGCTGTTTCAAACATACTTGAGAATATTGTCCCTGCTTTCCCATAGACCACCATTAGCCAAATTGCTCTTTGAAGCTGGAGGATGGCAGCGGCTGAAGCTGTTCCTTGCTTCTTGCTGGTGAAATTACAGGAAATTTGGTACACTTCACATCAGGGTCATATTAAAGCATTAATTAATAGCAGCTCACAGTAGTACAACAAAGCCCCCTAATCAACCAAAATGTCCATGTAAGATGCAGAACTAATTTTGTCCTGGGAACCAAAAGGCCATCCCCAATAAAACCTACTTAGTCTCTGTGGTACTTGAAGCGGGTACAGAGAATTATCGCCATTGAATGGGTGGGGAGTGTGAGACAGGGAGGATCGTGTGTGGTGTACCTGGCATCTCACAGCAGCCAGCACCACCAGGGATGCTGAGGAGTCATGCTTATTGCATTCCCACTCAGTAAACAGCAACTCTGACTTTGAAGGAAATGGGAGGAGCCTGGTATTGCTGAAAATGATGATGTCAGCGAAAATGTGAGTGTGAAAATGGGAATAATGGATGCAGCAGCACACGGCTTACACAAGTTTAAAAGAAACATGATAGAAATCAAATAAGAAAAACTAGTCAAGCATATTCTCTTTCCCAGCATAAGTTGTTAGTAAAGTGGGTTTGCAAGGTCACTGCTGAAGTAGCATCACTTCACAATCTAAACAGAAAGTGCCCTCTGTCAGCTTTTATCAGAAGTTCACCTGAAAAAACTTCTGCACTTTAATATCCTTAACAGATCATAATAAAGTCAACAAAAATCAGGCTCTTTCCCCCTTTTTGGTAGCCAGAGGATCTGGAGGTATTTAAAAGACATAGACATGGTGTTTAGGGACATGGTTTAGTGGTGGTTTTGGCAGTGTTATGTTGATGGTGGAATCGATGATCTTAAAGGTCACTTCCAACCTACATGATTCTATGATTCCACGATTCTATGTCATTGTTTGACTAGAATGTGGCAAGTTAATCTGAGACCTCAGAAAACAAACAAAAGAAAGCATCCATATTGCTGGCAGCATCCCATAAAAGTGGTAGCCATGACCATTTTAGTTACCTTTTTTTCCCATGTCAGTCATGCATAATGTACATTAGCTCTCACTAAAGCCAATGAAAGCATGAAGAGAGACTGCTGGGAAAGAATAAGTAATATGCTGGAAGGAATGGAGCTTCTCAACAAGAAGCGAATACCTAGAGTAGATAATAGCGATCCATTTGCGTTGTTTAGGATGCATTTTAATCTTCAAAGATTAGTTTATAACATACAGTCTGGTCCACAATGACCCTTTCAGCCTTATTTTTCTCTCACCCCTGTGTATTTTGAGCTGCTTTTTCATTTCTTTCTTGGTACTGCTAAGTTGGTAGAGATCAGTGTTGTTTACTACTTTCATTTTAAGCAGGGTATTTCCAAATGTCTGCAAGGGCTGCAACATCTTAAAGGCTGGGGAGGAAAGAGACTGTATGTTTCTCATTTTTCTCATTCTGTATCCTTTTATACGGGAAATTACACAGCCCTTTCAAAAGCAGCCTATTCCCAGCACCAGATCAAATTAAAAGTGTCAACACAGTTTGGATGCTTTCAGTTGCTATTTTTGATCTGCCCAGTGTCGCGTTGTAGGTTCATGGCTACAGGCTGAGAGATCTGCAATTCCAACTTCCAGCGTTTCTTGATGGATTTTTTTCCACGCTCTTCTTTCTGCGGAGTGAAATTTTCTTCATAAAGAGGACCAGAAAAAAAGGCTTCCTACCATTTAACTGCGTAAGGGGAGCTCTCAGTGTCCCACAGCTCTGGCGCTTTGCAGAGTTGATGCATCCGTGCTACAAACCAGATGTTGATAACTTTTGCAGACTCGCATTTACCTGAAATGTGTAAGAGCAGCTGGGGGACTGTTTCCATTCACCAGGTGATACAAAGTTTCTAATGTTAAATTCAGCAGGTAAAAGAATTGCCTAAGCCCTTCCTAAATAAATGGAAAGGTAGACACCTTCCAAGAGTAATGAATCCTATATTAAGAGAGAGGAACTCAATAGCTCTTTGGAACTTCCTCTTTCCTTCCATTGACTAAAAAGTGTGTCTGTGTGAGTGGCTTTGATTTATACAACTAACTCTTAGGCATCTAACTAAAAGCGTTTAAATCTTGTTAAGATGTGTGCACCAAAGTATGGCTTTGGTCCCCCCTCCTCCTTTGTAAAGGCTTCCTTTGGCACGATGCCCCTGTCCTGAATGCCAGAGGCTGCCTAGTGCAAATAGGATTTGCATTGCACCTGCCACCTCAGCCCTTTCAAGGAGGCAAATGGTATACAAGTCCAATTTTTGTGTGGTTTTATTCTTAATTGACTTCAGACTGTATAGCATTAAACTTCATTCTTTATCCCTCTCCACTTAAAATATAGGCAACTTGTATATGTACAACAATAATGCTTTTGGCACTTGATAACATACTAAGGGAATTTATTAATCTCAAATTTTATCCTTCTGAGACTCTTGATTCTTGGAAAAATGATCAGAAATCTCCTAGGAAAAAGCTGCTTTAAAATCACAAATGGAGCAGAAAAATGCTGAGTTTTTTGATTGTGTTTATAGTTTTCTCTCTTCAAATTTTAATTCGCTTGGGAAATCAGGCAAGGGAAGAAAACCAACCCTAAAGCTGAACTCTTTAAATTTCAGAAAAATGGGTAATTTGTGGTCTGTGATGTTCCTAATTTTAGCTGAACCAGTCTCTCCATCTCTTATATGCAATTACACCTCAAGCTTTGCATTTTCAACTTTTGCTACAGGCTCATTAAAAACAATAGAATTAATGCATTTTCTTCTGTCATCCTTTGTGCATTATTTTAGAACTAGAGGCTAGTTAGCTCTCTTGTTTTTTTAACATCAGTACGTCTGGTTTATCAGCTCAATTGCTGAACTATACACTGTTTAATTCAGGGCCAGCTAACCATTGTACTTAATGTACAGACAGACCTGTTAGTCCTCAAAGTAGGTTTATGTTTAAAAATCTAGCAGTTTAGGACCTTGAGTTACTGTGGTTGTTGTCATCTGGTTGTGCGTTTTACCTCCATAGGTATCAGAGATTGTACAAGGATACCATATTTATATTTGGACTGTATTACTAACTATTTAGCTAAGAGAGTGGTTGTTGTTTAGCTAAAGAGAGACCATGGTTCTATTGATCTGTATATCCACAGTATCCATAAAATGTAGCGATAATAGGATATCAAGGTTCCTTCCCTTATTTATTTTTATGCTTTTCTCCTGATCTTCCCAGTCAACCTCACATATCTGTACTGTCTTCGCAAGCACTCATCTGTTGTGTAATATAGTTGTCAGATGATTTTTGTTGTTAAGCAAGTGCATGTTTCTGGGGTACTTGCTTGAAAGAAAGAGAAGTTGGCATATGTTCATACTACATATTTCAGAGCATTTCACAAATTATTGCACCCGATCTGAGTCCAGACGTGCATCCAGCAGTGTCCTGATTCCACAATGTGCACAAGCCTTCCCTTCCTTCCCCTGCTGCTGTTACGCACTGGTTGCTTTTCACAGAAAACCTAAGCGTCACTTGGAAGGATGCCATCCCAGGTGATCAGGAATCCATATTGTACATCATATAAGAATGTAAAAGTCACCAAAGAGACTATATAGGTGTTATCACCACCATGAGTGGAGAACATCCTCTGTGGTTTCTGAATTAGGTGATAATGGTAATACTGGAATACCCTTTCAATACTGCCTAGTCCGGGTATTTTCACTGTGACCATCTATACGATCAGGAAGAGCTGTAGCAGTTTTGCAGACTAAGTGCTCACTGGTGATCAGTTAATGGCTTACACTGTTTTAGACAATTTATAAACAAGAAGCTTATTAACTTAAGGAGCTCAACAAGGCATTATCAATGGATGTATTTTATGCTGCAGGTTTAGCAGATGTTTTACTAGCAAAAGTGTGATAAGGCTAAGAAGGATAAGATTGCCATTCCTGCTCTGCTATATGTACTGCTATAAGCACAAAAAGGATATGGTTTTTTGTGGGTTTTATTCTTTGTAAGAGGAAAGATTTGACATAACAAGAAATGTTTATCAAAAATATGTATTTGATGCACTAATTTAGCTCAAATGAATCAAGGCTCTCGGTGTTCTGCCCACCCAAAATAGTATCCCACTGATGTTCTTATTTATCTGGTAATATTTAATTATAATAAAATAATTCCTAGCTCTGAGACTAGTACTGATAGTATCTCAGAGCTGATGTTTCTTACACTCTTGTATGTTTATGACAGTTCTTTTTCAAGAGAGTAGTAGTCTAATGCTGGGTGGATTTCCCTGTAGGACAGGTTTTATAGACATATAAATAAAATGAAGTTCGCACTAGAAAAACTGTATTCCATTCAGCAGACAGATTTGTCTTTCCCATAACTTCAGTCTGTCCTTGCTGAAAAATTTGTTAGTGAGATATACTTTTCTCTTGGAACGGATGAGATTTATGCACACAAATGTATATCCATACATCCTACAGACTAACATGTGTACCTTTAAGAGTGGTGCAGAATGCTGATAGTCAGAGAGGTTTTGCAATCAGGGAATCTCGCTTTCCCGGATTCAGACTTTTTGTATGCATGTGCAGCGACAAAATACTTTACTCCTAGGCTGAAGTAATCCATGATCCTCAGACAGTGAAGCTCACTGGTGTCACTAGTAAATAGTTCAAAGCAGACTTTTCCATTGAGTTTCTTCAACAATAATTCTTTACCTTGATTTTTAAAGAGCTTAAGGACCAAGCAATAAATAAGGTGCTGTTCAGAAGGGCATTCAGCCATCAGCAAACTCATCCCAAAAAGCTAATATACTAAGATGGGGAAAAAGTTTAGGTAAACATTACCTGGAAGCCTAAGACTGAATGTTTTTTGTAGTAACTGGTTATTGCAAGGTTTTATGCATTCAGCTCACCTTCATTTAAATAGTGCCATGAAGTTTTTACTGGTTCTACATCACTGCTTGAAGGTCAATAAAAAGATCAGATAAAAGATGACTTTTACTTACCTTTATCTTCAGACAGATTATGTAAATCTGACATTAAGAGGTGCCTTCTCATAGAATATCCAAATATTCAACTGTATTTCTTAATATTCTTTGTGTTGGAAGCTTTCTAGTTTCTTCAATTTCAGATTTCTTTCATAGGGTGGTCAGTCCAACAGCAGACTGAAAAACAGAATCATTTTTGAGGCCAAATGATCTTCCTTCAGCAACTGCAATGAAAAAGCTCTGTTGAAAAGACTGTTAGCAAATCATATTATAGAAAAATATTTAGCTGCAAGCTCTGTATTATATATTGCATTTCAGAAAAAGAAAAGTTTCAGAAGACAAAGAGCAAAGTGTTGTAATTGAAAATCACCGAAATGTGAAGTATACACGTGTATATAACAGACTGAGCAGCTAGGAAGGGAGAAATTGGTAGCTCTTTCACTCTTGCAGACTTACTAGAGTGAAAAGAATTGATCCTATTAGAGGCAGAAAAGCATTTACATTAACACCACTCAGACCAGACTTTTACTTGTGTATGGTTTCCCTGGACCTGTACTCCTCTCCACCCTTTCATTCCACCAAGGTTTTGCTCTGTCCCATGGTAGGTACTTTAAGGGATGTATGTTCATAGATTATTAGTGTTCTTTGCAGTTATTTCTTAGCAGCCACTTTCACTGGCAAAGCATAGGAACCCTGCTTTGGCTATTACTGACACGAGGTTAAACTATTGCGTACTCTTCAATTGACTAATACCCGGTTAATGTATGTCAGCCAGATAGAATTTGACATGAATTGCACAGTTCTGAAAGACGTTCCTGCTTTTCTTTATAGCAATCTGAAATAAAAATCCACTTAGATTTGTAAGTCAGTTTATTTTAAAGATTCTCTAATGTAACTAATACTCTGTGACTTCCACTTTCCCGGATGTGCCTGCTGCCCTTGGATGCAGTCCAAGGATGCCTGTCACTTATTCAGCCTGTTTGTACCACATTTAAACCCTTTCTTTTAAAACAGGGACTACTGCTAAATTAGATAACAAAGAACAGACTCTTAACTTAGTAAAACCAGTGTAAATACAGCCAGACAGATTCTGTACAGGTATTTTTGGATTTCATGGTTCATTGTATATCATAAACAACAGGTAGCCAGTGGCTGTAGTGTTACTCAGTTGTTTTTCTTGTTCAGCAGAAAGGCTTTAGGGCAGTTGTAGCACCTAACATTATATTTTTAACTCATTTTAAGAATGACATAGATTACCAATTTTATTTCTTCAGACTTGTAAAAGCCTCTGTAAGCATCTATACCATATTTTTTATACATCCTATATACAAAGTATTAGAGTACCATGTAAAATACTACAGATTCTGCACAAATGTCCTGCAACTAACGGGAGGATACTTACCTTGTCTGCTATTCATTCATATTATTAGTCTTCCCCAGTGGTACTGCACATCTGAAACTTAGATGTGATTGTCTTAGACTATTAATGCCAGTTTGACAGAATTAATTGTAATTGTTACAGATAAGTCAATCTATGTACATTCTTACTTTGGGATGCCTAAAGAGGACTGAATGTTGAATAGGACTGTATTTCTGTGTACTTACTGTGGGTTACACTGATTGAAATTTTGATGATGGAACGCACAAGGAAGCAGCCAGAAGCATCTGCTTTGTAAAGTATTACCTGTGTAATACTGTGTAATGTGCCCGTAGTTCGTATTTGGTGCAAATGTAACATATCCTCTGATGACAATACAAAAACACGCTCTTGGAGATCTTGGTGCAAACTGGAAAGGATGTGGCATTAAATATTTCTAGTCTCTACATGAGAGAGCAGCTTGTACCCGTGAAGAGAAAGAATCACATGAAATGGAAGGCAGAGCACCAGAAAACAGATGGACATATGAATTTAGGCATCTAATTGCAGTACATACCATATTACTAAAAATGAGCTGTAGGGAGAGGCATCAGTGAGCTGTAATACAGTGTGCGGTCAAAGCGAGACACGTTAGACATTGCACCGAATCTACATGGAAAGCTGTTGGAATGATATTTAATTGGGATATTTTTCTCTCTTCATAACTGAGTGATTGTATACTTATTTGACTTCTGAGAGCTGAAAAAGAAATTTTTTAAGAGCTTTCAAAAATATGGTGATAGTTATATGTCTGGGAAAACTTTAAACAGTCTTTTTCATTCAGCCTGTATCTTAAAAACTCGCAAATGGACAGAAATTTGGGGAAAGAGCTATAATACCTGGAAGTTAGCTTGTTTTACTTATTTATTTTAAATAGCTCCAAAATAACAATACAAAAACTCTGATGCATTAAGAAGCTCTAATCAAAGGTAACTAGTCAGGGATCTTCTGCATTCCCCAGAAGTTAGACATCATTGTCA
The DNA here is from genome assembly GCF_963924245.1 of Chroicocephalus ridibundus. Lineage (NCBI taxonomy): Eukaryota > Metazoa > Chordata > Aves > Charadriiformes > Laridae > Chroicocephalus > Chroicocephalus ridibundus. The sequence goes on along the minus strand of NC_086288.1, from coordinate 32,084,994 downwards.
CTATTCCAGTAAAAATATCTGCTTAGTGTTCATGAGCCATAAAAACATCAAGCTGCATTAAGAAAGGAATAGAGACAAATGCTGAAAATATTTTAAAGCCGCTGTGTACATCACTGGGGCAGTATTTTGCGGAATATAATGTTCACTTTTTTTGCCCCATTTCAGACAAACTTAGATAGGGTAAGCATGTAAGGGACATGGATTATAGGTGCTGGAAATCTAAATTGTCTTATTTTTCTCTTAGCAAACATCAAGTCTTATTAAAAGAGATTATTAAGGCTTTCTGCCCTTGACTGCAAACTTTGAGAGAGACTGAATGCATTAATATTTAGCATCAAAAACCCAATTTCCAAGGAAAGCCTTGCAGTGAAATATCAATTGGATTCCAGAAAACATGGACCTCACAAAATTGACAGAGTCAATACTGAACATGAGCTACAGAAACTCTCACTATAACTTGGTATCATTCACTTCAGGTACCGTATCACTTTAAGTTGACTGAATTTAGGCAGCTTTTTGCCCTGTTGGCATCATGCAGTCTCCCTTAATTTTAATAGTATTTATTAATGCTACTTTTTTATTTGTACTCCGGTCTGTTCTCACTTCTGTTAAGAAATTGTAAGCACCACAATAAAGACTAAGCAGCTGTATTTCAGGTTGTGCATTGTTACACTTAAATATTTTAATGAAAGACTTCTTAGAGGCCATAGCAGTGACATGTTTATTGGAGTGACAAGTGCTGTTTTCGCCTTCCAGAGCAACTAATACCCATTTCAAAAGTTTCAGAATTTTAAACCTGCAGTATGTCAGCCATTGGTTTGCAATTCAGGAAATCATAAACATTAAACCAGTCCTATATCTTCTGTAAGTCTACCCTTGGGGCAAATTACCGTTGACTTCCCCACAGCTACCTTAAAAATTAATTTGACCCATAATATTCAGAGCAATAAAAAGATTTGACCTCTCTTTGCTATCTACTAGCTTTGGGAAATGTCCTGTGTTGTGAGATCCCACGTTCCACTTAATTTTACCAGTACCTGAGGGAACTGGCTTTTTAATTACACTTCTGGCTAAGAGGACACAGGCAGGATGGAACTAGATGAATGATATTTCCTGGAAAATCAATGAGCTAATTATATAGAAAAAGCAAAGCTCCATTTCACTTTTGCATGAAAGTCAAACATACTGCCCTTACAAGATATGACTCTTGCTTATAGACATGGTTCCTTCCTTCATTTATGAATGACATTAATCAAGATGCTATAAGACATGGCAATAGAATACAAAGGTCAGGGAAAGAAGACAACACAACTTTGATATTTAAATCAGCCATAGGTTCATTTATGATTCTTATTTGAATCCTTTGTGTTTTCAGAGTCAAAATTAGTCAAAATGAATTCCTAATTTTGCAGACTAATATTAGAATATTCAAAGAGGTAAATAATCTTTTCTGCCATAGTGTAGAAAGCTTCACCTTTTTTTTTTCCTTTTAAATCCATTTTTAAAAAAGTATGGATTCTCCCATTTTTATCAGTTGATTTCATTTTAGAAGAAATGTCTATCTGATTGTAGTCCTTCTTTAGATGAAGTCTCCCATTGCTGTTTCTTCTGACCGAGTGTCAATACTGGTTATATATAAAGTGAAGATCGTCCCCCTTTTAATAAGATCTAGTTGATGTGATTTATGACACTGATGTCACCAACTATTAAATGTATTATTATTTGAAGTTTCACGGTGCAGCTTATAATGATTTCTGTAACTATTCACCAGTTTGCATAGCTTCAATAGCTCTTCACTTTCCTGTTTGAAAACTTACTGCTCAGTTAATCTAAAAAGCATGTGCTAAATTGCTGCAACATGAGTATTTAAGGATTTTTTTTTTTTAGTTGAAATGATATCGAATAAACTAAAATAGAACATGGAGAAATTCCCAGATCAAATGCTTGTATCAAACATATTTGAACCTTTAGAAGCATCTTATTTCCCCCTCTAATTTTGTCTGTAATGATAGGTTCTCAGCTTTCTAGACTGTTACGTGTCAGCCAAGCTGTTGTTCAGGTCGTTGTGACTATACAGGTATGACTAAGTGTGAATTAGGTGGCAAAAGTTTCTATATTGAGCTCTGGCCTCATGTACTCCACCCCTGCAAAGCCTGACTGGCAGTCCTCAGGGTATGATGCTCTTATAACTCTCCTAATCAGAGAACATTGCCTTCGATGCGTGATGTATCCTGTACTTTTGTCAATTCTGTAAGTGAAGTGGGACCCTCTAACTGAGTTCTAGCAGTATGTGCCTTTGTTTTGTGGTCTACTCTTGCATAGTCCCCTTCTGTATATCCCCATTACATTACAAGAATACTGGTGCTCGGCAGAGTGTATAGGAGGGAAGCAGGCAGTGAGCTTGTAAAACAATGGAAAATCTGGGGCATCAGCAGCTCAAAGCAACACATCAAACGAGTTTGTTCCCTGTAAGAAGCTATAGACAGACCCTACCTTCTCTGGGTTTTATTTTTTCCATCTTTAAACTTGTTATTGTAATCCTTTCCAGCAGGCAGAGGAATGTTGTTAAGTTTAATTAAATTTAATGAACAGCTTTGTAATCCTCCTATGACATTCACTACAGGAGCATCTTGTGTCATTTTATTTTCCAAATGTTTTTACCTGGTTAGTGGAGGAGAAGGTAAACAAATAACATGTACAGAAGGAAAAATCTTATGGTCAGTTATTGGTGAAAATTACACAGAGACGAATGGTAAGAAAGAAGCAGATGAGATAACAAAATCAGGAGAATAGCTTATAAAAAAAAGTAAAGATGATGAGGAGAACATCTGTATCTGAGTGTCCTTTTACGCAGCTTATGCACTTTGTTTGGCAATAGCTCTTAATATATGCCTAGTGTCCATATTCTACTGTATTAGAAATACAGACTAATTATGAGCACAACTACAAACTGCATTATATGTACATAATCTTTTATCTTCCATATCTGAAGCTCTTCAACAGTAAATGGAAAATTTTATCTTTTTTTTTTTTTTTTCCCCAAGGTTTACTTTCCTATTTCTGTTACTTCTCCTTGTTTGGAATCACTTCGTTATTCATTTCAGAAACCCAGTAACATTTTTGTCATCTTTTGTATTTTGTGTTGATAACTTACCCAATTCATGCTTTAAATTATTTGAGTGAAGCTCACTCCCTGACAATTTTTGGTTTTGTTTTTTTTTTTTTTTAAGCTTTGTATGATATGGTATTGTTTATAAATTGTCATTTTCAACTTTCTTAAGAGGACAGATGTTAGGAGTGATGACTTGCACTGTTTTTTCTATAAACCTGTCTTTTAATGTCTCCTAAAAGACTCCTCCCATCTCTGTTGACTAAGGCTATAATTCTAACAATAAACAGTTCGGAAAGTCAAAAATTCACCACATACTTGTTTCCTAATCCAGTAAGAAGGTTAGTCATACTTCTGTATCTGAATGCTTTTTGAGAACACATTAATGAGTGTGCAGAGGTGTGAAGATCCACGGCGTGCTGTTATCCAAAGTGCTAGTGTTATTGCTATTTATTTTCAGGCCAGTGGATGGAATAAGTTTTGAGTTGTTGCCCATGGGAATCAACTTGTTTGACTTAATACTTATGGAGGAAAATGCAGCTGTTTATTTTCTGATGATCCTGCATTTTCTACTCTTGACAGGTCTACAGTACTTTACTCCTAAATTCTAGGTTGGGATTGTAGAGGGGAGAGGTTATAATAGATGTGACGAAATTGCATGTTTCTGAGTGAACGTCTAGACTGAAGTTCTGCAGTGCTTGGGATTTGCTGATCATCTGGAACACATAAGTCCCTGGATGGCTGTGAGCGCAGACTGGATTTGTAAGGGTACTTCAGACTTTAAAACATGTTCAAAGAGCTTTTTCTAGTCATCGAAATGTCTTACATGTTGCTCAAGAGAACATATGCACATTATTGTTTCCTTTTTCTAAAGAAAGAATTCAGAGGTGGATGGAAATTGAAAATGGGTGCCAGAGTTGCCTGGGATAAACTAGGTGTTGAACATGATAGGTACGATGATTTTTCTCCTTAAGGTGAGATGATGATCTGTGAAGGTCTGCAGAGCTGTATGGGGCAGTAGATGGAAAGATAGCTATGAAGGCGAGTTCAGAAATATTACAGGTAAAAGGTGTGGCAGTGAGAAAAGAGCCTCCTTAACGGGTAAATGGCAAGTGAAGGGAGCACTAGACAGGTGACGGTGACTAGTTGTACGCTACTCGGTCTGTTACAGTGACTGCACACTCAGGGTTCATAAAGTCGTCTTGCAGGGAATTTCATCTACCTTTTTCAAATTTGCTCTCTTTCACTGTTAGGAAAAATAAGACTTGGAGAAGTGAAACACAGGAGGCAAATCTAGTTACAAATGATTTATTATCCTACTACTGTACCACAGGGCCTGCCTATTAAGTTTCTACTTTTACAACTAGTTAGAGGTTCTGGATCATTTATATTCTGGATTATTTGTATATTATATTATGTGTGTTATTTATATTTATTATTTATATAGAATATCTATATTACTGATATTAATATTTATATTAAATATTGAACTTCTGTTGTGATAAACTTCAAGCTAGGAATGAAAGTTGTTTTGAAGAGCTTTTTTCATGTGTCTATCTTGAAATTAACTGTGTTTTACCTATTTAAAGATGTTTCAGTCCACTGTGTTTCAGCTATTGTTGCTTTGGGTTGAGCATCACCAAGTTGCTTACTCTTAGTTTAAGACATAGCCGGTGAAATACATATACCATACGTTTCTCAAAAGCATGACTTCAACTCAAATCTGCAATGCAGATAATTGACTTCAGGGTCAGAGTTACAGTGTACATCCCAGCATGTTCTCAACATTAGAACTAAATGCTTGAGTCTTTTAGCACTTCAAAATGTCTCGTGGGTCAGATTTAGTCTCTATATCATTCTAAATGGAGGGGGTTTATTTGTTTCTTAGACTTTTTATTTGGGAAGAGACTTAAAAGGGTAATTCTTCCCGTACGTGCATCTTTGCTGTTTAGTGAATTCCATAGTGAGGCTTTCCAGATGTCCTAAAGAATAGTGTTCCTTGGTTTGCTTCTTACTTCTGGAAAGGGGTTGTAAGATTTCAGAGTTAGGTAAGGTTGATCTTTTTGACAAGACTTTGGAAAAGCACTGAAACATAATTGCATACTAAAACTTCTCAAAATTTCCTCATGCAGTATGTAACTCAAGGTTTCCCTGGAGCATCAGTGTTTATAAAAGATGCAAACTGGGATAAGAGTACTGAGGTTATAATAACGTATGATACACCTAATCCAGATAATCTCAGACAGATTTCTGTTTTGGATGTATTAAGAGGCTGCCAAAGGAGACATTTAGTCAGGAGTGGGAAAGCATTTGAGACAGTTAGTCCAGGCCTACGTTTTAGATTTTGAACCTAACCCAGATGTGTGTTATTAGCTCTTGAAGCTTTTTCTAGCATTTTCTGCTGCATGACGGAGATCACAAAGTCTGTTCCAGACAGTAGTGTGACTATTTCTTCTGCTTTCTGTAGCAGACTGCAAAGGATGTTGGGGAGGTGACAGCAATAGAAGAAGCAAATTTTAGTGGTGAAATGAGGATAGCGTAGCAAAACTGAAGAGTTTTTGCTCCAAGAGTGAGGTCTGTGCTGTCAAAGTGATGGTGAGAGACTTGAGAGACTTCTGTTTTTCGATTAAATACTGATTGAAGTACTGTTTTGTCAAAGGGAAAATAGGTTGACAGGAGAAAGCAGGAAGGTTCTTAGGAACCAAAAACAATATTAGTGGAGTATGAACCATGAAGCTGTATTTGCAAAGAGGACAGGGCACGTGGTATTAACAGCTACTCTCAAATCTTGACTCTGACCCTTTTAACTGGCATCAGGGGATGTTTAAAGAGTGTCTGCAGTTTGAAGGTCACACAGCCATGACAGGGGTGTCAAAATATTTGAGAAATGGTGTATAACACGATAAACAATTTTCCATAGTGGCTTTTTTCAGTGATCGTGGGGGAGAGAACAACTGTGGTATTAACAATAGTTAGTAAGATTCATAGTAATGCAATAGAGGGTGCACATACACCCGTATAAATACATACCATACAAATTGTTGGCAAGTTATCTGTGCTTTTGGCACTTATGTGAAGAAAGGCCCTACTTTAATAGATGTGCAGTGAGACTTATGGTTGCCATGGGAACTGCTACTCTATGTTTTGCGAGAATGTGGTTATTATTAATGTCGCACTCATATTGAGATTTTTACATGGGCTTTTTTATTTTAATTGGGCTGGTTGTGTGCATTCCTGCCCAGTTAAAAAGCAGCTCAGAACAAATGAGTGTTTTCATTATTAGATGTTTATCAGATCCAGAAACACGAAGAAAATTGCTTTCCGTCAAGGCAACGTGAGAGAGTAGAGCCACTGAGCCTTTGTCTCATTAATTTTACAAGAAGGGAAGAGTAGTGTGCAGTTAGCACACGAAGATAATGTCTGTTTACTTTGGTAAACCTTACTGGCAACTTGATAGGTTAAATTTTAATACGGTGCTTCTGTAGGCTATCATGAGAACAAAGGGAAGTATGATTTTATTAGAGAGCTCAGATAGCGTTTATTTTTCTGATCTTATTTTCAAAAGCTTTTGGACAGACCTTAAACAGAAAAATCTGTTTCAAGTAAATGGATTATAATGTTGAATTTTCAGGAAAACCTTGGAGACTTAAGAGGAGAATGGTCAAGAGGCTGGCAATTTTGTATTAGTGGGATGATAATGACAATTATAAAGGGGTTATTCTAAAGGGACAGTAATCTTTTGTAGAAACTGTTCTGGTAAGTGTCCAAAATGTAATTTGTTTTGCTTACTGGGAGCTCTCTAGAAATTAATCAGTATTGTCAGAACGCATTCCTTAAATTGATACCGTCAAGTTTTTAATAAAACTTTTATTGTTTATAAATAATGAAAACCTTCCCTCTGCTTTCTCAAAGGTGCATCTTCCTATTTTATGTGTTTGTGTGTTTTAAATTAATTTAGTTGTGTACAAATGCTTCAACCTTGTGAGCTGGCGTGCAAGTTCTAGAACAGGACTGTTAATAACTTTGGACAAAGGCACAGACATATACGTGTGGTTTTTTTTGTATTTGTAAGTGACTGAAACAATTTTGAAATTCATTGTGGATTTTTATTAGTATTTCTGAATGGCTAAGTAAGGACCTTTTATACTACATTTTCATGTCACTTTGTTCATGTGACACTTTCATTTAGATTTCTTTTCTTTATCAGAAATTTACACTGACATAAATAAATTCCTAACAGCAGAAATTAAAAAAATTAATTACTCAGAATGAAATGTTTTCTAGGAGTGAGATGATTCAGCTGTAGATCCAAACGTCCTGCAATAACTTGTTTCAGTAGCACAGACCCTTTTAACTAGAACAAAGTAATAAAAGTAATAACTTCTTAATGAATCTGTTAAAGGATCTGATATAAATGAGAGTCACTTGGGCTTCTTGGAAAGCAGACTTTTGATAGTTCCTTTGACAGCATAGTTACAAGTTACAGCTTTGCTTGGAAGTAGTCTTGGAATCAGCTGTGGCTGAATGCTTTCTAATAGTTTAACAAATGGGAGATAAGGTGTCATTTCCTTTCTGATAACTGGAGAGCAAGAGAATTGACCCTCTTGAAGTTTATTTTGGTAGACTTAGATCCTATTTATCTTGACTTCCTCCTCTGCTCTGTGCTGATTGCTCAGTGGCTTCCTAGTCAAGATTGCCATTAGGGGATCTGATAGGGTTAGTATGAGAAACCTTTTGTGCCTTTTCAAGACAAAGTTCCTGTGGAGGCGGGATACAGCATGAATGAGTCCTGAGCTGCACTGCCCAAAGAGGAGAAAGGTAAAGCTGTAAGAGGATCTGTTGGTTTGCTTTTCAAAGTAAAGTTGACATTTTATTTCTGTACCTGTTTAAGCTGCTGCTTCAGGCTTGAGGAGCCTAGGAAACCTGTTATCAGTGGAAATTTTGCTGGGCGGTGATTAAAGTATTAAGGATATAGGGATCCCAAACTAAAATGACACATATAACATGTGAGACTAGCAAAATGAGATCGTAATTATTTTCTGTGAGAGGTTATCTTATTTAGAAAAATAAGTCTCTCTAATTTGAACCTCAAACACACAAGAAGTCAATAGAATTGCACACCTGGCTGAGCCCAGTGCGCTCTGCCAATCCAAGGGTTAGTAAATTTTCTTTAAGAAATATTGGTGTGATATTATGAAGTGATAAAAAATCAATGAGGCAATGATTTCCCAGTCAGATGGAGTGCTTTGTTGTTAAATTAATTCTTTCACCTGACGCTGCACGGGCTGAAAAAAGTTGGAAAGCATTGCTGGGTGACTTGATGGAGATTTACTTGGTGTGTTATTCCAGAGAAGGCTAAAATGAATCTGCAAATGATGTTTTTGACTACAGTAGGGCACCTGCAATTATTCACTTCGCCACTCATGGAAGACATCATTGATTAAATTCCAAAGCCTATTGACTGTAGTGGCGCGGCTGAGCTTATTCTCATCTTGAGATTCAGCATTTACAGGGTGCACTTAAATTAAAGTTGTTGTTTGTTTGTTTGTTTTTTAAAACAAACAGTGGAGATATGGAGCGTGTTCACTATTAAGAGGGCTTCCCTCTGAATTATTGGCATTTTGTTTCTGGCAAGATAAAAGATGAGATTCAGGTTTAAGAACTAAAGTAAGAGGTAGATCTATTTGCAATGGAAGACTTCTTTCCTGTAGCTCCTCGTGAGATGGTTAAAACTGAGCAGAAAGATAGACAAGACTTTCTCAGTTTTCCGTGTCATTTGTGTGATTTGCTGCCAGTTCTGACACTCATAAAATTATGAAAATGTCATTAAAATGCTGTACTGAAAGTTTCAGAACTGGAACAATCTGAATAGCATTGGTTTTCACAAAATGAGAGAAAATTAACAGTATTAAGGGCTTTGTCATAAAAACGAATTGGAAGTCAGGTAAAAATGAAGCATGTCATTGTCATCCAAGAAACAAAGGAGAAACTGTTTAAGTCTGAGTGACTGTAAAATTAAAAAGGAAAGTTATTTTGTTTTCAATTATGTCATCAGTAGAAAACAGAAAATCTTTAAAATCCTGCTCCCCAGTAGGTAACTGCTGTGAAAGTCTGGCATGTCAACAATTTAATCTCAGTAGAAAAATGTCTTTGAGAAGGAAGTGGTCTCTTTGGGTAAGTTAAAACAGACACAACCATCACATGTGCATCTGTATTGACAGACATTGAGCCATTTTCTGTGCATCTGTTTTGATCTCTAACTGTATGTTGGCCATTACCTCTTCAATGTAACAGGCAAAAGCAGCGCAGGATGCATACCCTGGCATACTAACAGATAAGGTAAAGACGGTGACAAAGTCTAGATGACAGAGGCCACTTCAAATGGCCTATGAACTCTGCAGTTCTATTTTCTATAGCGAGTCAGTTAAAAAGTTTAAGTCTATAGTGATGTGTTCCTGAGACAGATGGGAGAAGACTGAAGGCTTGAGGAGGAAACTGAATCTTGGCATCTCATGTTTGGTGTGAGTCCTCTTCCTGATGAATTATTAGGTATGTTAATGGAAGAATAGTGACATTCTTTTCTTTTTTAGGTAAAAAGTAGCTTAAGCACCTGTCTCTAGCAGAACGTTACGGGCTTTCTGAACCTGAAATTCTCTGCATCTTTCCCCATCCTGGTGGTGGAGCTCAGATGTTACTGATTATTTAACTTGTCTTAAGTATACTGAAATCACATTTAAATCTCTCATTCCTTTTTGAACCTGGCCTTGATGGAATTAGTTTTTATTTTCCTCGTTTTATTTTTGGCTGTCATAGGCAGTGTCCTGATTACGCGTTGGCTGTTGCCGATCCCATTTTGGAGTCACCTAAGTCTTCCCCAGAGCCTAGCTAGGAGATGAGCATGGTTGATACTCACCTCCCGAAATTCAAATTCCCTTCATTGGTCTAGTTCTCTGTTCTCAATGCTCATCGACATTTCCAGCTGTGTGAAATGCTGTGAATCTATACATTCCAGCTGTGAATCTATACAAGTGGAGTGATCACTGTTTATTGAGATAGGCCTGCTAATGGGGAACAATAATTCTTTCCTGGCTTCTGCTACTTTCTCCAAGCAGGAAATGGTGACTTTGGAAAAATTTAGAGGTTGACAGGGGGGAAAAAAAACCAACAGAACTTTCAAAAAATTATGTTTTAAAAAAACCAACAACCCAACCCCAAAACTGTGTGATATAATGGCTTTTCCTGTCTTTGTCAATGCTTGTAAATTACTGCACTAGTCTAAAAGAAAAGAAGAAATTTTCTTAATGAATCTACCTGGGTTTTGTCCTGTAAAAGTGACTGAGGTACAATGTGCAAATTTTTTGTTTTAACGCCGTATGGGCTTAAATGTATAATAAGATAGCAGAGTCTGCTTGCAGTAGCACACATGAATTTTTTTGCTGTTCAATTGGATCATCTGCTAGTGACAATGTTGGGTTAAGAAATGTAAGAATTTGTCAAAAAAACACATTTTGGTAGTCATCACTTCTTTCTTAGGGAAATTTAGGCTCCTTTGTAGTATGAGGGAGACCTCTTAGCCTAAACCTTTTCATGGTATTATGGTCTCAAACTTGAAAGTTATCAGCTGCATCTGTAAAATGCATAATTGTGAAAACTTATCTTGCAGTTGTGTTCATATTCTTGTAATTTAGAAATCATTGTTATCCTTTTCAGCAACTGAAGTCTTGCTATCAAAGAGCTTTTCTGATGAAAGAACAGTTAAACAAGTACTACTTGCCGATAGTGCTCTAGTGCTGCTGACCCTCATACAAAAGAAATGACCTAATTAGCCTTGTTTTAAAATACTTTATATTCTGTCTTACTATAAGACCCCAAGTCTGACTTTCACTTCTCAAAATGTGTGGGATAATAGCTATAGCAAGGGGAACAATGAAGTGCTGCTGGTAAGGTTAACTGGCAGGTTTTACTGCTTGGGAGGTTTCACGTGAAAACTGACACAATGTTAAGTTGAACTTCAGTGTTTCTGAACTTCCAGGGCAACTGAAAATGAGACCTTATACTCTGTCCTCCATCGTGTTCATAAACTATACTGAAGTGAGATCCAGATAGCCCCTACAAACTGAGAAACTATAACCCCAAAATGAATTGGAAGTTTACTTTGACATGTAATGTGGGGCTCTTTCTTACAGTGTAATGGCCAGGGAAGCTGGAAATTTCCATCTTTCTGTAGCTATGATAACAAATCTGAGTTCTGAAAAGCCTCTCTAGGCTATCTTAAAAACTGAAACACTAATTGTAGGTTTGCGAGTATAGCTGTGATATATAATTTCAATTCAGTCGTGCACTGGTCAGAAAGAGAATCAGAACAAAATCACTGGCATTTTGGGTAATAATTACGTATATTTTTTTAAATGTTTGTTCTGAAATGGCTGCTGAAATGATAAAAAAAGAAATCCCTCATGCTATTGAACAAGTAATATGACAGAGGTTAAAATAAATAAATTGCTGCTGAGATTTAGTAAAACTCACGAGCACGTGTTGAACATAAAGACAGCAATCTCATCAGTTATGTATTAAAGTGCACAGACAGGATACCTTTCCAAAAGGTACATTGCTCTCTGAAGTATTTCTGTCAGTTTTGGCAATGTAACTTCTGTATCTGTCAATTAGCCTTATAGAAAAAATATTTCTCCTTGCTTTTAAGCTCTGAAGTTCAAGTTGAAAATAAAGGAAAGGTAGTAATTTCTGGCCGGAAAGCAGAATTTTTTGACTGTTGTTATATTTACATCCTTTCTTAAGTGATTATTGATCCTGGAAGAATTCTGAGATGTATCTTGATATTTTAGACTACACAAATGCTTGTGGCTGAGTTGAAGAAAGCATCGGTTATTATAAAGCTTATTTCAGCTGATCACTCTTCTTTTGAAAGCTGGGTACGTAATGGGAAAAGAGAGCCTTGTAGGCAAATTTGTTACCTGTCCACAGCATTTAAAGGGATGGTTTTTCAGGGGCAAAGGCACATTTTATTATCTGTGTGGGTGTTGGTATGAGGAAGCATGGTAGTTTGAGATCTCAAATATGGTCTCTTTTTTTTGTAATTTCTTAGGGCTGCCAGAAGTACACGTGTACTTGAATTTCAGTTTGTCTGAATTTGAAGAGATGGCACATCTCAAGTTGTGTATTTTTAAGTGGGTAAACTGATTTGACTTTGTATCACAGAATCTGTGCACGCAATTAAGAAACTTAGAAGTTATTGTCATGATGCAAAAAGTTATTCCTGCTTTCTGAAAAAATTCCAAGAAGCTGATGAAGAGCAGAGATATGCCAGTTCAAGAAGAAAACGTAATTTTATATTTATTCAGATGGTATTATATTTATTTTCCAGCTTTTTTGCATTTCAGTCTTCAGATCATTCAGGCTTTCGTTCCAGGAAATAAAGAAATGGTACTTTTACATGAAATACTTGAACAATAACTTCCCAAACATAAGGATATAATAATGCACAGAATTAGACTTGTTCTGTTTCGATAAGAGGAATTAAAGTATTCTGTGTACTTATCCAGAAACAGGATTTATGGCACAGCCTGGGAGGGTACCCCAAGAGCTTCGGTGTGCGATAGTAAGTAGGTTTATGGGGCAGAAAGACAATGGAATACTAAAGATTAAAGTAAAGATTAAATCACAAAAGAAGAGAAATATGATTTCAAACAAATCAAACCAGATGCTGTAAAAACCTAACCAATTTTCAACAGATGATGGGGTCATAAGGAAGGGCAAACAAGGCTCTTCTAAAGTCCTTATGTTTAACTCTATAACATCTGGGTTTAGTAAGTTAACTGCTAGAAATATTTTCTGAGATTACTTTTTCGGTGATAAGCAATCAGAGCAAGATGACAAAGAACATGATAATCTCTGATATTTTACTGAAAGTGCTGAAGGGCAAAAGTCTTCCAGTGCTGGTGAGGACGTATCAGTCCTTTGTGGTAAGTTGTTTTATCAAGAAAGTTCCATAACTTAATAAATGATGAAGTTTGAAGATTGAGTGCTGCAATGCATATGAGCCTAGGCCATGTTTAGATATTTTAACTATTGGGGGTTTTTTGTTAGTTTGTTTTTTTTTCCCCAGTGCAACACTTGAGGTATTTTTTTTTCTGGTTTAGGCTGGATCTAGACACGTGTCAAAATGAGAATTTTACTCTTGTAGTATCGATTTCTCTGTACACGGTAACCTCCTCTGCCTGCATCTGCCCTGTAACTTCTTTCTGAACTACCCAGTTCAGCTGTGTCTTTTCCAGACACCAAGGTCTTGCTCCAACACAGCCCAGCTACATAACCTGGTCTCAGATGTCTGAGAAAATTGTGAAATTATGAGAAAAAACTGTGAGAAAACCTGTAAGAAAAGTAATAATAGAAAAAAGGTAAAATTACGGGCAGAGGCAGAACTGTAGAGACATGGATTGCTAGTACCTCAAAGAATCGAGAGGAAAAGAGATGGCATGGAGAAGTATAAGAAAATAAAGAAAATGGAGAGGCTGGCTGGAGGTCAGCAGATCAAGCTGTGAGCCAGTCGGGTCCTTGGTGCCAGCAGAGGTAGTGAAGAGTGGTAGCTTGGCCACACAGGGAATCTACTCCAGGGAGCTCCAGAGGCTGACCCCTCTCCTCTGGGCTTGGGTCTGCCTGGCCAGCAAAACCCCTTTGAGTCTTTATCAGGGTAGTGAGTAGCCTAGCAACTCTGAAACTTGCTGTCTTGTCTGTGTGCTCATCAATAAGTAATTGCTTTATACTTTTAAGCTGTGTACGTGCTGCTGGTACAGTCTCTTTGCCCATGCCTAAATAAACTGACACAAAAGAGGGCTGGCAACACACCCACCCACCCAACCAACCAACCAAAAAGGTGATTCCAACAAGGTACCTAAGTATTTAAAGAGAAAAAAAAAAAAACCACCGCCACAAGCAAAACCAAAATCCAAAACACTTTTCCAGCACAGCGTACCTTTTCTTGAAAAGCTTGCTTTTCTTTCCTTCCTCAGTGTTGCACAGGTAGGACAACCTACAAAGGAAAAAACTTTCTCACTTGCGTTCTCACTTATTTATCTGCCTGTTAATTGGCGTTAAGGATGTGGTTCCAAAGACGAAGTGTACCATTACTTATGATTCCCAATACAGTTTGTGTTGTCTACAGTTTCTCTTGATATTGTTTCAATAGCAATTGTAGATGGAGTACAATTAATCAATATTTTCCCAGCAATTCAGGGTTGCATAAGGTGTGTGGGAGATGGATTTTGATAGTTTGGATCATATGTGTCTTGTTTAATTTCTCAGTTTAAAATTATTTCAAGTTTTAATATCTGTTAGTCCAACTTTATTTGTATCCTGACCTTCAGTATGAAAAACTTAAACCCATTGTTTCAACAGCTGCTCAGCAGAAGAGTTGACATTCTGTTTTGGTTTATTTCCTTGTCTCTCATTTAATTTTGTTTTGCATTTTCATTTAGGTTTTTTTTTGGCTGAAAATTCATTTAGCTATGAGGAGACTTATAAAATATGTATCACTGGAAATCATATTTTCTGCTTTGAAATTTATATGCCTGGTATGTGACTTCAATCCACCCTCATTATATCTTTTGGATAATAGGTTCTTTCATGTCCTTCTTCACCCAGCCCCTTCTCCTTTCTTTCTCTCTCTCTCTAATGTAATATCCTCATTGAAGTTAAATCCCATGCAGTAATAATCCTTTTCAAGACATCATTGCTAAAATGTACACGACATTTTAAAATTTTAGATTTATTGAGAAGAATTAATCCAGTCAAAACAGGGAGATAATGACATCTTTTTAAAGACCGCAGTCAAGTTATATGGAAGCCGGTATTTTATTTACAGCATGGTATGTTAAAATACTTGGTAAGCAACACAGTGTGAATGCTCTGGACCTGATTGTTGTTTTAAAAGACTGAAATCCGTTTACCCCATTAATCTAACTAATATAAAGAATTATACTATTGGAAACAGACAGATTGTTGGACTTCTAAGACGCTAACAGAGAAATATTTTGCTTGGTCTATAAATTCAAGGTTTTCTTATAAGTACTGCTACTGGGTGCAGCTCGGAAAAAGAAAAAGCCAGGTAGAAATTAGGAACCTCCACATGATGTCTTTCTAAAACTGGAAGCAAAAGCAGAGAAGAATGAATAGAATAGAGAAATATCACTGGGCATTCATGGAAAATACACCACCTCCAGAAGCAGAAGTGTGTTTTGTTTTGTTTTTAAACTTTAAAAAAAAGTATTAATGAATTACAAGATGAATTTTAAAGTTCCTCTAACAGCCGTGTTTTGCAACAGAATCCTGATGATACAGTAGCACTGTTTGCCGTAAAAGAATGTGAAAGACTTATTACAGTGGGATAGAGAAGACTGGAGCCAAGAAAGGGGTCAAGGGGAGGTTAAGGCGGGAAGGTGAAGAAAGGAAAACATATGATAAAGACTTCAAATAGATGTAGTTATAAAGTTACTGTCAAGTGATTATGGCAGAGCCGTGGATGGAGAGAAGGGTGAAAAAAAGTGATAAATTCCATAGGGCAGTGGTACCCTTTCTCTTAAGTCCTATATTGAAGCTTCTTGGGCTTTTGTAATTTTGAGCTAGTGCAGTGTTCATTGAAGGTGTAGGACATCTTTAAAGCAGGACTTATGCTTGTGTTAGCAGAATTAACTCAGTGGCTGAATGCAAATCTATTCTACTCTGGACTTTAAAAAATGCAGCTACTACAACAAAAAATGCAGTTGAAGGGGTTGCAGATGAATATATAAAACTAGAAAGAACAATGAACAAAGAAAAATATCACATGCAAAGATGAAGGAGAAAATGAAAGATGAAAGGCTTTTCCTTGAGTTGAGTTAAAGGTGAGGTGGTAGGGGGGCAATGAAGGTGAAACTTATTCAGACTGAAGAAAAGTAGTAAGCATACTGATAGACCTAAGGATATCCAACAAAAAACAAACAAACAAACAAAAAACCCTGCTGGGAGGGTTGGGCTTTCAAGTATCCCTACCTTGTTTTACACTTCTGTCAGAAGCCAAGCTTCATTTATATACAGTGTAGAAGTTTTAATGGTAAGGTTTTCAGTAAGGGGCCTGAAGAGTTAATGTTGAAGACCTACTTTTTCAGTAAGAAATTATTGATCCTGTTTCACTTTTGAAGGTTATTTTTAATGAAGCAGTACTGCCAGAAGCAATATATATGTCTCTAAGCTTTCTGCTTCTCTTTTCAGAACATGATAGTTTAGAACTGGTTGGGCAGACTCTAGTCTGTATATTTTCTTCCTGTTCGCTTGCTTGCTTCTTTCATGTAACATCCACCTGAGAAGCTTCAGAGAGTCCTGAGCGTAGTATGCCTATAGGAGTAGGAAAATGCTTAGTAGTTAGAGGCCTCATGCTAGAACTGATAAGCAGCTTAAGTAAAATGACTGCAAGAAATTCATATAAAGGTTTATCATAGAATCATAGAATCTTCATGGTTGGAAAGGACCTCTGAGATCATTGAGTCAAATCAAACAACCTACAATCTCTGCCACTAGAGCATGCCCTGAAGTGCCAACTCTTTCAGTACCACTCTTTCAGTAGAGTAATTCTTCCTAATATCTAACCTAAACCTCCCCTGCCGCAGCTCCAGACCATTTCCTCTGGTCCTGTCATTATTCACCTGGGAGAAGAGGCCAACACCCACCTCTCTCCAGCCTCCTTTCAGGTAGTTGTAGAGGGCAATGAGGTCTCCCCTCAGCCTCCTCTTCTGCAAGCTAAACGTGCCCAGCTCCCTCAGCCTCTCCTCATATGACCTGGTCTCCAGACCCCTCACCAGCCTGGTAGCTCTCCTCTGGACCCGCTCCAGCGCTTCAATGTCCCTCTTGTACAGCGGGGCCCAGAACTGAGCACAGTACTCGAGGTGAGGCCTCACCAGTGCCGAGTACAGAGGCACGATCACTTCCCTGCTCCTGCTGGCCACGCTATTCCTGATACAAGCCAGAATGCTGTTGGCCTTCTTGGCCACCTGGGCACACTGCTGGCTCATGTTAAGCTGGCCATCCACCAGCACCCCCAGGTCCTTTTCTGCCGGGCAGCTTTCCAGCCACTCTTCCCCAAGCCTGTAGCGTTGCTTGGGGTTGTTGTGACCGAAATGCAGGACCCAGCACTTGGCCTTATTAAACCTCATACAGTTGGCCCTGTCCCATCGATCCAGCCTGTCCAGGTCCCTCTGTAGAGCCTTCCTACCCTCAAGCAGATCAACACTCCCACCTAGTTTGGTGTCATCTGCAAACTTACTGAGGGTGCACTCAATCCCCTCATCCAGATCATTGATAAAGATATTAAACAAAACCGGCCCCAAAACTGAGCCCTGAGGGACACCACTGGTGACCGGCCGCCAAGAGGATTTCACCCCATTAATCACAACTCTCTGGGCACGGCCATCCAGCCAGTTTTTTACCCAGCAGAGAGTACACTTGTCTATGCCATGATTCGCCGGCTTCTCCAGGAGAATGCTGTGGGGGACGGTGTCAAAGGCCTCACCAAAGTCCAGATAGACAACGTCCACAGCCTTCCCCGCATCCAGAAGGCGGGCCACGTGGTCATAGAAAGAGATCAGGTTGGTTAAGCAGGACCTCCCTTTCCTAAACCCATGCTGGCTGGCCCTGATCCCTTGGCTGCCCTGCACTTGCTGTGAGAGCTCACTCAAGATGATCCTCTCCATGATCTTTCCTGGTACCGAGGTCAGGCTGACAGGCCCGTAGTTCCCCGGATCCTCCTTCGGACCCTTCTTGTAGATGGGCGTCACATTAGCCACCCTCCAGTCATCTGGTACCTGCCCTGTTGACCAAGACTGTTGATAAAGGATGGAGAGAGGCTTGGTGAGCTCTCCCGCCAGCTCCCTGAGTACTCTTGGGTGAATCCCATCCGGCCCCATAGACTTATGTGCGTCTAGGTGCAGAAGCAGATCATTGACTACTTCCTCCTGGATTACGGGTGGGTTGTTCTGCTCTCCATCCTTATCTTCCAGCTCAGGAGGCTGAGCACCCTGGGGATAGCTGGTGTGACTATTGAAGACGGAGGCAAAGAAGGCATTAAGTCTCTGAGCCTTCTCCTCGTCTTTGGTCACAACTTTCCCTCCCTGCATCCAGTAAGGGATGGAGATTCTCCCTGGCTCTCTTTTTGTTGATGTATTTATAAAAGCTTTTTCTGTTGTCCTTAATGTTAGTGGCCAAGTTGAGCTCCAGCTGGGCTTTTGCCCTCCTAATTTTCTCTCTATATAACCTAACGAGATCTCTGGACTGTTATGACTGTTTGTCTGCAGCTTGCAAGGAACTTTTCATCTGTCTAGGAAGTGTTAGTAACTATAACAATAAACAGCTTAGAATGGTCTCAAACAGATCTGATAGCTTGATAGGCAAATTAGAGCAACATAAACCTTTGTGCTGCTGTGATTTAGGAGGACTAAGAAAAAAGGACCTTAGACAATTACATTCTGAATTGTTTTACTTTCAACTTCTATTGGTCTCTACGTTTTTATTCAATTGAGCAAGTGTTAGCTAAGCATTCTGTCAATGGGCTTACAACAGTGATTCATACCGTCTTTTTCACTAGAGGAAATTAAGTGATTTTGAAAGATGAAGCGGTTAAAGTCATTTTTCCAGAGCACTGTAGTTGATGTGTGTGTCTGTGTTTATGTGTATATCTGGCCGGTTACAGCCAGACTTGGTAGTGTGATAGAGGGCCTCCTGGGTAAACTTGCTGCAGATTTCCTGTAAGTATACAAGCAGGTGATAGGAGATTACCTCAAACACTTCTAAGAGGGTTTTACAAGGTGAAGTTAAGCGTGTGTGTATGAAAGAGAGATTGTGATTCTCCATGTTAATTTAGGGGAAAAAATAAAATTGAGACTTCCTGATTGCAACATCCATGGCTTCATTGGCTTAGACACACAGAGTAGGACAACATAGACACAGGTGTTAAGGTTGTAGCTTTATTTTTACAATGTAATTGAAGTAACCGTATTTGAGCATAGGTTGCATTTAGTACATGGATATAAGGTGACCACCCAAGATGGTGAGGATATTAAAAAAAAGAATCCTTCATGGGTGGGGGGAAACCAAGGAGATGTATTCAGCTGAATTTGAGGTGGTTTTTCTCCTCCTTTCCAGGGTCATGGTATGCCAGCTTGGATTCTGTAATGGGTTTTCTTAGTCATCGCTCAAGAGCCACCAGGTTGTTTCTGGATCTGCTAATTGCAGGGGCTAATAACTAAAGCTCACCTGCTAGGTCTTTTGATAGTTTGCAAACTTTGTGACACAGCAGAAGAACAGCTGCTCTGAGCAGCTTCTGATTTTTTCCTGATGGTGTGAGGGAGTATGCAGTTGGTCCTTGTCCATCAGGAAAGAACAGTCTTGCTGGTCTCTGCTGTATCACAGGACCATGTGCTTGTAACGCGGATGACTCTGCTTCTGTTGTGGCCTGCTAAGGCTGAACAAAGGAGCTGCTATTTACTTTTTGGCAATTTGCTATCTCAGGTGAGTTCAGACTTACGTATTCTTGTGCGCCTTGCATGCAATCATCTTTCTTATTGGGGCTCTGATGAGGATGGCCATTAGTGAGTCATCTTCCTGCCTGGCCAAATCTTTTACTAATGGGAAATCTTCATTTAAGAGTAAAAATTTGCAGGCAGAATCTGGGTAAAAAATTGCAGGCAGAATCTGGGCAGGGCCCTGAAACTATTACTGTTACATGTAGCTATTTGAGACCAGGCACATAATTGCTGAGAGCATCACGGAAAGTGCCACTGCCACTGAGTGATCATTAACAGCAGAGTCTGGACTGAATTCAGCACTTCCCAGCTGGCCATAGTCAAGAAAAGGAATTACTAGAGCAACTGTCTTAAGCAAAAATATCAGGATTTGTGTTTTTGCATTTTGTGTATATATAAAGTAGTTGCATGAATACATTTGTGGTAGCTAGAAATGAAAGCTTTATTTTTAACTACACAGTAGCTGAGCCTGTATTTTGTATTAAAAGGTATAATAAGCTTCAATAGGAAGCCCTGTAGTCATGATCAACAATAGATTTTTTTTTTTTTTTAATCTTTTTTTCTGGAATGCTTAACCACATCCCCTGTGCCAGTATTTGAAATTACTTGAGTTTGGATTATAGCATAATATAATTTGACACTGGTAGCTCTGTAGAAATTTTAAATATGTAAATGCATATGCATGAAAACCTGCTCAAGTGATTTCCTATTCACTGCAATGTGCTTTGGATGATCAATCACTAATAATAGTAATAATAAAAATCTGAGAGGTTATGCCCTTCTTTAATTTTGGGATAGCAATAGCACCTGTGGGATTTTATCACGCACCTCTGAAATGAGCAGCAAAACTGCTGTTGACTTTGGAGGCTACCCTGTTAGGAATTACAGCATGCTTGCTGCTTCTGGGCTTCGCAGATGGTACCTGTGTTGGGCCTGGAATGATCTTTCACTTCATTTGGGCTTGGACAATGTCCCGTCTTTGAAACTGTTGGTTAATCCCAGTGGCTGGAGGTCACAAAAAGTGGAAAGATTTATAAAGGCAAGTACAAGATAGATTTATACTCTAGGCTCATGTCCCTGAAATTGCTTCCTATCAGAACCTCTGTGCATATATGGTGAACTCGAGAGCTGGGCCAGGCGTGGAGGACCACCAGTTCTCCATTTATATAGCTGTCACTTGTATTTGGAGTCCCTTCTAGTGGGTCAGTAAATCTTTGGCAGAGAACATCTGTACTTGTTTGTACATTACTGAGCTTTCAGATTCTTTAGTACATGCTCCTCCACCCTCAATGTTTTAAAGACACAGAATACAGTGCTGCAGAGCCCAGATTGTATTTCAATATATACTATAGCCCCTACAGGGGTTCTTAGAGGTATTGGATGAAAAATCAGTTAAAATAAAGGTGAAGGAAAAGGAATCATTGCTGATGAATAGCAGAGGAAGAAAATTATATAAACTATAAATTGTATAAAGTTAATTAAGATTAAGTACTTGCACCAGTATTCCTGCATGCATCTTCTTTCTTGTATGGGAAGACGTTCAATTTTAAGTATATTTCATGTGATGATTCATGGCAGGTATGTTATTTTGTACAGCAAGATAATATGATTCATCAAGCTATTTGCAAAGGACAGGATGAAATAATAATAGGAAATAATGGGTGATTAATTGTCAGCTCAAATTCAGCCTTAGATCTTGATGTAGTTTTCTGATTTGGATACGTGGAAATTTTGAAACTTGCCCACTTTCCTAGGGTGAGAAAAGCAGCATTGCAACTGGGCCTTTTGCATCTTTCTTCTCATACTTTGCTGTAAGATGAAATTTGACTACTTTCACATTTGTAAGTTAGAACAGCTTGTTGTACAGGTATTTTCCTTCCCATCAGGATTTAATCAAAGTCCTGGAAACTGATCCCATCAGTGCAGTGTCAGCTAAATTGACTGGTTGCCCTTGTGTTTGCACGCAGCCACTTGTAATGTGGATATGTAATACAGGTGCCTTTCCCCAATAACCATTCAGATTACAGCTAATCTATGGCAAGTGGGAAGAGGGCAGGATTGCACATCTGGAGATTGAATTGGATGACTACAGAACTGCAGTGAAACATCTGTATTTACTGCAGTTGTGCAGACACGCTTTTTTCCCTCCCTTTTTTTCTCAAGTGGGTGGCTATTGTTAAGATGTTCTGACATGGCTTGCAGCTTCTGTTACAAAACACAGTATCTTTACATGATTTGCTTTGTGAGGAACAGTAAGATGCATAATGGTTTGGAAATCTAAGTCTGGAAAGAGCCAGAAGCTGTTGAATGGCTTTTGTTGTAGTGCACAAGCTGCTGTAAAAGGGGGGATGTTGCAGAGGTAATGTTAGTTTAATTTGCAAATGGGCTGAGGGGAATCGTGATATTGACTAAGATTAAATGCAGTCAGTGTACAAAAAAAAAATCCTATAAGCAAAGCACCCTCCCCAACAAAACCAAGAAAAACAAAAAACAAAACAAACAACAACAAACACAAAAAAAAAAACAGCAAAAAAACCCAAACGACCCAAAACAAAAAACCAAACACAAACCCTGACACCTGAGGTTGTCTGTTTAGAGATATTTTAAGTGCATTACAGTGATGAAGCACTGAAGATGCGATTTCACGTCAGAACTGTGTGGATAGATATTACTGAACTTGATAGAAGAGTAGTAAGTCTCTCATAGGAGGCCTCTTCATCATCTTTACATCAGTACAGTGTAAGGAAAACTGAAAATCTGGGCTTACGATGCCTAAGTCCTGGGAGGCTATCTTAGCATTGTTCTCCCTTCTGGGAGAGCAGCGCTCTCCTTGCTGGGTGTTTGGCCTCGTTCTGAAAATTCTGGGTTGCTCAGTCTCATTCTTTGGCACTTTTTAGAAAAAGCTCCTCTGCTTTTCTTGTCTTTCTCATCTTTCCTTGACATTGCTTAGATCCTGAAGTATTTCTGAAGGTTAAACCGAGAGCTTTTGAAGTAAGCATATGTATATTTAGAATTTACTGATGCTTCTTTGAAGAACTGTTCTTGCACTCTTTGAATACCTCTAATGAGTTTCCTTAGTTTGATTTAGAAACATAACACAGCTCAATGTTATTGTAAAGACTCCAGATGTGTTTCATAATATGTCTTATGGAAATGTCTGATGCTGAGAAAGAAAAAAGAGAAAGTCTGGTTTTGGGGACTGTATTTTGTTAGTGAACTGGCAGACAAAGAACAAACTAAGAGCAAAACCTGAAGCTACATCCTACTGTTTGACGTGATAAATATTGTTTGAAGGTATCTGACACCAACCAGATGCACTGCAGATAATAGGCTTAGTATAGGAAATCGTTTTTGATTTTCATGAGGATGACTCAGCACTTTATTTTAAAAATGGGATCTATTGCTCAGTTAATGCAATGAATTAAATAAGATCACTTTCAGGAATTACCTCGGGGAGGGGGAATCTTGTCCCTGATGCTTTTTTTTCTTCTTAGATGTCAGAAGGATTGGAATTGAGCACAATAAAGAAAACGTAACTACCTTTCATCGATAGTTCTTAGGTAAATGTGTTAGAAAATCTTTGGTGTGTTGTCCTTATCTTCTCCTTCAGCTGTGCATTAGATCTCCAGATAGATTAAAAATCCTTAAAACACACCAGTGGCAACAAGGGCTACATGTCAGAATTGGGTACGGCAGCGCAAATCAAAAAGGGCTCTGTCAAAATTTCTGGATTTATTCTGGGATTATGTTTAAAGAAGAGCATGTTCTCCTGGAAAAAGTAAGGAAAGTGATGTACGCCTCAGCTAATGCGTCATTTAGTGAAGTCCCTAGCTTGGTGTTTGCATGTGAATAAGACGTACTTCAGAAGTAATCAAAGTAGTGGATGAGAAGAGAAAACTGATTGAACTGTTGTTTACGTCCTTTGTAGGCAATTTGGTTGCAAAACATGGGACCCAGCACATCTTGAATAAGAGTATTTGTGCTTTCAGTATGGCCTTGGTTCTTCTCCTGTTTTTGACAACCTCTCTTCCATCTTTATCCAAATACTGTATTAGCAGTGACTCTAGTTACAGAAATACTTCTGACTGACAGTGATCACAAAAACATCAGTTGGTTTTCTTCCAAATAACATGGAACATCTGCTAAATATCAACTCTGGTTTTTAGAAGTACCATCCCTGAAACTCTCCATAGTCTGAGAATTTGATGAAAACAGTTTGTTTTCCTTATATTCAGCCCTGTGACCTTTTTTTGTTTTGGAAACGGAAGTGTGGCAGCTTTTTCCTGTTTTGTGGGATTTAGATAAGTTTTGTTTCTTTGTTTCCCCTCTGTCTAGCTGGGGAAGAATAATTAGAGCCAGGCAAATTAGGGGATAAATTTTGTAGTTTATTAACTAGTCTGTGGTTGTACTCAGTGTAGATACTCTCAGTTCTTTACTTATTTCCGAGAGATACTTTCTAATTACAGTAAGAACCCTTAGAAGAAAAGAGGCATTTATGAGGAAATAGTCTGATACACTATTCCTAGTGTCCTTGCCTATTTATATGCAAACTACGTAGAGAAGCGCTAAAAGTATTACCTACAATATATATTCGTGGGGTTTTTTACCTGAGGAGTAATGCATGAAAATAAAATAACTTACAATTTGTGTTATCAGAGGTTCGTCCAGTTCTGTCGTAGTGTTTTCTGCATTAATTTTGTTTCTTTGCTTGATTGTTAAACTTGTTTTGTTGTTCTCAAGAAATTGTTCGGGGGGGTATAAGTCGTGTTGATGTGTAGTATTGAATTTTTACCTACAGAGGCAATAGATTGGGTGAACAAAGGTAATAGATTGGGAGAACTAAAAACCATTTCAGAATATAAGAAAATATATAATTGCAAATATATCTCCCTCCAGGTGTATTTGGAGGCATTTTCCTTCGTTACTTTCATTGCTATGCTTAGAGGAGACTTCCCCACCCCCCTCCCCAGAAGTGCTCAGCATCTGCAACTTGGAGGTGGTGGATGCTGAGTGCGCTTATACACTGACCCAGAGGAGTTACCTGATAGTGCTTGGGTCTGTCCCTTACAAGTTTTCTCTACTGAAAGAACATTCACCAGGAATTTGAGATCAACTTCATAGTGCCTAAATAAGAAGTAAAACTCTGCATGGTTACCTCTATGCTTGTACGCATTCTCAGACCTATTTGTGAGTAACGATGATTGCTTTAAGGCAAGGAAAATGTTTTGTGCTCTGTGTGGGAAAGACATTAAGTGTGTTTCCAGTTAAGCATGCAATTGCCAGTTCCAGCTGGGAACTCAGGTGCATAACCTCTGGAAAATTGCTGAATTTTCTGAATGCTGAAAATTCCTCTCTTATGAGGAAAGGCTGAGGGACCTGGGTCTGTTTAGCCTGGAGAAGAGAAGGCTGAGAGAGGATCTCATAAAATGTTTATAAATATCTAAAGGGTGGGTGTCAAGAGGATGAGGCCAGACTCTTTTCAGTGGTGCCCAGTGACAGGACAAGGGGCAACGGGCACAAACTGGAACACAGGAAATTCCATCTAAACATGAGGAGGATCTTCTTTACTTTGAGGGTGGCAGAGCACTGGAACAGGCTGCCCAGAGAGGTGGTGGAGTCTCCTTCTCAAAAGGAGGAGACATTCAAAACCCACCTGGACACATTCCTGTGCAACCTGCTCTAGGTGACCCTGCTCTGGCAGGGGGGTTGGACTACATGATGTCCAGAGGTCCCTTCCAACCCCTACCATTCTGTGATTCAGTGTCTGTGTCAAATCATCGGATATGAACCTGCAAAAAGGTCTCACTTCTAACTTCATTGAGTAAGTTTCCCATGATCATTCCCAAAACATGTTCCAAAGTGGAGTTGCTCCTTTTCCTGAGGAGAGGATCTTGGTAGTTTTTAATGTATTTTTAAAAATATTTTTTTTAACTTTATCATGTATTTAATGTGCTTTTCTAGTAAGCAAAAGCAAAAATTGCCTTGTGCTTTTGAGACAAATAAGTGTTCATGACAGTAAGAGAAGCTACCGTTTGGCAGCAGGGACACTTAGGAATTGTCAATTTTGTTATCTGTCTTAAAATTATGTGTTGAGTGATGGTGGAGGGGAAAAAAGCCACACACAAAAAAGTCATTAAAGGGCAAACAAGACAGGGTTACAGTAAAGCGAATAAAGCTGCTTAGCTTACATTTACCAAATGCCATAGGGAGTAGCTGTTAGTAAACTGTACAATTTATTCAACTATAAATATTCTGTAGGGGTTTGAACTGAGTGTTTTGTTCATCTGGAGAAATACGTTCCAAGAAAAAGGAATCCAAAATTCAGAATCATGCACCAGTGTCTGTGAGTTCACTTTTGCATATAGCTAACTTGCAAGCAAAAATAAAGATACATGCAAGTAAATAGCGGGTTTTATAGCTCAGAAGTTACTGAGGAAAAAAACTGAAGAGTTAGGTGTTAGCTTACATCTGGGAGATGCTGCAAACCTAGATACATCACAGATTCAGAAAAGATTAAGAATTTGCTTAGGTTTTATCAGTGCAGTTGCTACTGAGTGCTAAGGGAAGGGTGGTGTTGAGGCAGCTCTGGAGAAGAACAAGGAGAAAGCAAGAGTGAGGGAAAGTGGAGGAGGTTACGGGTAAGAGAGATGTCAGTCTGAGGGGAGAGGAGCATCCACCCAAGGTAGGAGCAAAAGAAAAGGAGCCTGATGGAAAGGGAAAACCTGGCACTGTAGGTTGATTATGGAGCAGTGGTGGTGAGAAACAGATGATCACATTGATGGGGAGAAGGGAAACAAAGCCACAGAGGCAAAGTTAGGATGCTAGTCACAGAATCATTTAGGTTGGAAAAGACCCTTAAGATCATTGAGTCCAACCATAGATGTAGCACTGCCAAGTCCACCACTAAGCCATGTCCCTGAGAACCACATCTACCCGTCTTTTAAATACCTGCAGGGGTGGTGACTCAACCACTTTTCTCGGCAGCCTGTTACAATGCTTGATAACCTTTTCAGTAAAGGATTTTTTTCCTAATATCCAATTTAAACCTCCCCGGGTGCAGCTTCAGGCCATTTCCTCTTGTCCTATCACTTGTCACTTGGAAGAAGAGACCGAGCCCCGCCTTGCCACAACCTCCTTTCAGGTAGTTGTAGAGAGTGATAAGGTCTCCCCTCAGCCTCACTCACCATTAATATTTAAAATGTGTCTAAACCATCTTTGGGACTATATTTTGCTTTCTATTTTAGCATTGTTGTTATTACTGAGACTTCTGAAGCCTGCCAGGGTGGGAAGAGACATCAGGAAAAATCAGGCTCTTTAGATCCAGAGTGTGGCTGGCACGCAGGGTACCATGCAGCAGGCACTTCGTAAGGGGGCAAATAGTCTTTTCACTTCCAGGTGTGTCGGGGGAGGGTTATCTACACAGCAGTGCTTGCCCTTCAGAGAAAAGACGAAACCTGCTTTGCCAGTGTGGTGTCTGGATGGCCTCTAAGCAGGCTTGATCACAGCAGAGGGAGGCATGTCAGTGTTTTTTTCATATTATGGCTGCAGCAGATTGCCCTGAATTATTCCACCCTGACGATGTGCATCTCTCGCTTTCAGACACACTTCCAGGCTTGCAGCACTCCTGTTTGCCCACATCCCCTTAGTATGTAAACCTAGGCTAGCAGCTCTCCAATGCAGATAGTCTTTATCTGTCAAATGTGGTCATGCCACAGAGGCTTAGTCTTTCTGCTGCATGCTAGTATCCAAAGGATAGGAATTCTCTACTCTTGGTGTCTGATGGTCTACTTGGAAAAATTCAGACATCTGGAACAGTCTTGGAGTGCTCCCAGACTAATAGACTCATCGTTATTTCAGGTATATGGAGCTTCTTTCCTGACTGTTTGCAAAGAATTGCAGTACAGTATTTTGGATACAACTCTTGTCTATTTTCTTCATTGCTGAGGTTTCTGCCTGGCCATTGATAGAAGCTGTGGCCAGCTTGACACCAAACGACAGGCCAGGCTTTTCTTCTGGCATTGACACCAGTGAAGTTCTGTAGGACCTGAATGTGGCCACATGTGCCAGGCTTCATGAAACTGCATATTATTCTTCTTCATATCGACTTACCATGTTACAGAATTCCTGCAAGGTGATGTGACTCAGATGCTTTGACTGATGTTGGCACTCTTGGACAAAGAAGTAATGAGAAGCAACCATGCAGTGATAGTTTGAGAAATATAACACCTGTGGGACTGGCCATCTCTGTATCTTTTCTACCATAAGCCTTTTTGTTTGTGAACCAATTTGTAAGTTGGTATTTTAGATCCTGAAGCACTTGCAAACATTTTGAAAGAGCTTTTCTGAAAACAATAGAACATCTCTGCCATGTCCATCTTAGACAAGTGAACTTCTATCACATTGAAGACCAACCCCTGTCCACTGCAGGTGCTGTACCAGTTCAGTTGACCTTAACTCTCTAAACAGAAAGCGCTGTGATCAGATCTGTTGATTTGTGGCCAAGTACAAAAACCAACAAAAGATTGTATAGGAAATCACTTATGACTGCTTTTCTCCTGTGCTCTTAGAAGCACAGGAGAAGGCCATCCCCATGTCTCGAAAAACGAGCCGACGGGGAAGAAGACCAGCCTGGCTAAATAGAGAGCTTTGGCTGGACCTCAGGAAAAAAAGGAAAGCTTACATTCTCTGGAAGAGGGGGTTGGCAACTTGTGAGGATTATCAAGATATAATGAAGCTATGTAGGGGGAAAATTAGAAGAGCCAAAGCTCAATCAGAACTCAGCTTGACCACTGAACTTAAAGACAGTAAGAAGAGATTCTTTCAGTATATCAATAGAAAAGGGAAGACTAGGGAAAATGTAGGCCCACTGATGAATGAGACGGGTGCCCTAGTGGCGGAAGACACAGAGAAGGCAGAGTTATTGAATGCCTTCTTTTCTTCGGTCTTCACTGCTAAAGCTGTCTCTCACGAATCCCATACCCTGGAGGCAAGGGGGAAGGTCTGGAGAGAGGAAGGCTTTCCCTCAGTTGAGGAGGACCGGGTCAGAGACCACTTGGCCAATCTGGACATTCATAAGTCCATGGGCCCTGATGGGATGCACCCGTGAGTGCTGAGAGAGCTGGCAGATGTTATTGCTAGACCACTCTCCATTGTCTTTGAAAGGTCATGGGGAACAGGAGAGGTGCCTGAGGACTGGAGGAAGGCTGACATCACTCCAATCTTCAAAAAAGGCAAGAAGGAGGACCCAGGGAACTACAGACCGGTTAGTCTCCCCTCTGTCCCTGGGAAAGTAATGGAGCAACTCATTCTGGACGTCATCTCCAAACACATTGAGGAACAGGAAGTTATTGGAAGTGGTCAACATGGATTTACCAAGGGTAAATCATGCTTGGCCACTCTGACAGCTTTCTATGATGTTATAACTGGTTGGCTGGATGAGGGGAGAGCCGTAGATGTCATCTGCCTTGACTTTAGCAAGGCTTTTGACACTGTCTCCCATAACATCCTCATTAGGAAGCTGAGGAAGTATGGGCTAGATGAGGCGACGGTGAGGTGGATTGAGAGCTGGCTGTGTGACAGAACTCAGAGGGTTGTGATCAGTGGCATAGAGTCTAGTTGGAGGCCTGTAACCAGTGGTGTCCCCCAGGGGTCAATACTCGGTCCAGTTTTGTTCAGTATATTCATTAATGACCTGGATGATGGGACAGAGTGTATCCTCAGCAAGTTCGCTGATGATACCAAACTGGGAGGGGTGGCCAACACTCCAGAGGGCTGTGCTGCCATCCAGCGTGACCTGGACAGGCTGGAGAGCTGGGCAGAGCAGAACCTAATGAGGTTCAACAAAAGCAAGTGCAAGGTCCTGCACCTGGGGAGGAAGAATGCTAAGCACCAGTATAGGTTAGGGGTGGACCTGCTGGGAAGTAGTTCTGAGGAGAAGGATCTGTGGGTCCTGGTAGACAGTAAATTATCCGTGAGCCAACAATGTGCCCTTGTTGCCAAAAAGGCCAATGGCATCCTGGGCTGCATAGGGAAGAGTGTGGCCAGTAGGTCGAAGGAGGTCATTCTCCCCCTCTACTCTGCACTGGTGAGGCCACAACTGGAATACTGCGTCCAGTTTTGAGCTCCCCAGTTCAAGAGGGACAGGGAACTGCTGGAGCGAGTCCAGTGAAGGGCAACAAAGATGACTGAGGGACTGGAGCGTCTCCCTTATGAGGAAAGGCTGAGAGAGCTGGGACTCTTTAGCCTGGAGAAGAGAAGGCTGAGGGGAGACCTTATTCATGTTTACAAGTATCTAAAGGGTGGGTTGAAGGAGGATGGTGCCAGACTCTTTTCAATGGTTCCCAGTGACAGGACGAGGGGTAATGGGCACAAGTTGGAACATAGGAAGTTCCGTTCAAATACACAGAAAAACTTCTTTACAGTGAGGGTGACAAAGCACTGGAACAGGCTGCCCAGGGAGGTTGTGGAGTCCCCTTCTCTGGAGACTTTCAAGACTCGCCTGGATGCAGTCCTGAGTAATGTGCTCCAGGCAATCCTGCTTTAGCAGGGGAGTTGGACTAGATGATCTCTAGAGGTCCTTTCTAACTCTGAAGATTCTGTGGTTCAGTTTAACTGCCAGTGGACTAATTTCCCTGCTTTGCCTTTCTGGAATAGATGGGAAAAACCCTAACCTAAACACTTGTCAGGTTAACATCAATAAATGGAATTTCCTCCTTCCCCATCAAGACAGCAGCAATGTTCTCCTTTCTGTAGAGTCATTAGACAGAAAGAGAACTTTCATTCTTCTCCCGTCTATGAAAAACAGAGGTAGGGAAAACCAAGATGTTCTGCAGTAGCTGGACACCAATTATATTTCTCTAAGTAATCAGCAGAGAACAAATTTTTCCTTCTTAAATGGAGGCCCATATGCTCATTGATTGTAGCCATACTGTACAGGCTGCTGTTTTTCATGCACTGTGTTGGGCGGTAAAGAAGGCTGGAGGGAATAAATGTATTTGGCAATATTAAACCTTTTATTGTAGGAGCAGGAAAGCATTTGTGGTCGCCAAAGCTGTCAGGGTTTACTGCAGCAAACTGAAACATTGAGGTAGAATGATCTGTGACTTAACGATTGTATGGATCTCTTATCAACTAACACAGGTGCTCTTTGCAGGTTTAGGGTCAGCACATATTTAGGTATTGCTGTATTAGGATGCTGCTGAGTCACATGGAGGCATCATTTCTTTCCTTGTTAAAGCTTCTGCTGGGCAGTGATGGCTTGAAATTATGTATGAAAGCTGAAGGACAAGGCTTAGATAAATACATATTCTGGAAAAAGCATGTGTGATTCAAATATTTTTAATAATGTGAAAAATTTATTTGCTATGTGGATTGGTGTAAGAAAATATACTGTATCTTCACTCTATAAAATGATGCATGTTATTCAGAGATACTGGGTGCAGTTCGAGAAACTAAGTAGTTTAGAAAAGTAAGGTTATATGGGTTTGAGGAAAAGAGAAACTGTTTCAGGAAATACTTAAAGATGTAGAGGAACGTGTGGTGGACTCGTGTCTCTAAGTGATACTCAGAATTGCCTCGTTAAAGCTGTTCACATGTGAGTGTTACACAATGCTGAATAATATTAGGGAAATCTTAAATATGTTTTTGCAAAACAGAAGATTTCTGGAATGGCACAAAATATCTTGATGTTCACTCGCTCATTGGAGTATCTGTCATAACAAATCTAACTGTTACTTGCCTGTGTTTGTGGGAACATGAAGAGAATTTTGCAGTGTGTTTTAAATCAATTATGTTTCTATTCCATATGTCGATAACATCTGTATGTTCATAACTTACGCTAAATCAGGTGTCTCAGGACAAAGCTGATCATTGTAGTTATAAACATCTTGGAATTTTTTAACAGATGTGACTGTCATAAAGCACTATTTGACAAGAATTTATTAAACTATTAACAAATGTTTCATACCTCATATGGGCCTGTCAAAGATGAACGCTATTATCTAACCATGTCTAGACTACCTGTCAGACTAGCAGAGGAATTGGCAAGTCAGCTATTTTTAGTTAGAATTGAACTAGAAAGTGAAGTTTGTGATATCCAAAAATAACAGGTAATCAGCATATGGTTTATCTTTGATTTTGATATCTTTTTATCATACTTACAATGTATAGGAGGAGTTGTATGAGTTTAACATTCGGAGTACTTTAATGAGAGATGCTGTGCGAATGATAATGTATTACCACTGAGCAGTACTGAGTATTTCGACTATTTGTACGTATTTAATGTTAGTTCTTTGAACCTATTCTTGATTTTTAGATTGGAAAAAAAAAAAACATAAGAAAATAGTAAAATTTCTGAAGTGTCCTTTTATGAGTGACTATGATCAAGTCCCAAAGTTTGCCAAAGTCTTTATGAGTGTCTCTTTTGATCCCTATGACCTTTGGATCAGGTTGTAAGCATTTCATGCTTTCTTGTAATTCCTCTCTTCTTTCTTTGACATAGTGACATACTTGGGATGTATCCTGAAGTGCTCTGGGAGCTGAATTGTTTTGCTTCTGAAAAATTTATCTTTACTGGAGATGTCCTTGGACTCTCATTCTTTGCTTTGAAGAAGTATGTAAGCATCAGAGCATTACCCACCTCCAACAGATATGAGTTACTAAAGTAATTGATCTCAGAGAGGTTTTTGGTGTAAATGTTTGCTATCTGTATGAAAACTATCATTTGTTCATTGTATTGACCAAAAAGAAAAAAATATTTTAAGCCATTAAAACTGGCTGATGATTTCTTACACTGAAATAAATCACAGAGTTCAAAATTCAATTACAAAAAGACGAAAAAGTCCGATTTCCCCAAATGCTTTCTTTGTACAATCAGCGGTATTTCTCATAATTAATTAGTGTTCACTCCAGGTTTACTACTTTGAATATCAGGAAAAGTTGAGTACACCTCTGTGCCCAGCAAGGCATTGTGTTTGCTGAAATTCTGTGCTAAGTAGCACACAGCCTACAGTAGAGAGATTGTGGGTTCACCACACGTTTTTCTACCAGAAAGTATTTCTCTCGCAGTTGGCCCCAATTGAATTCCACTCTTTTATAGGACTTCAGGGAACACTGGGTGGGGTTGTTAGAATCATGTTTGGTTTAGACCTATATTCTACCTTTAGAACTGTACATTGGGTTTCCACTGAGGTTTTTATGTGTCCACTGGTAATAATAGAAAATCTCTACATGATACTACAGCTTCAAGGGGATTAGAATGTGGTTGCCTAAGAGACTGCTTCTTATTGCACGGCCATGTTTCTACAGCTGTTAACAGCAAACTCACCCGCGGTGCGTTTGGTACGTGGGAAAGAGGAGTGAGGAATGCACCAGCTCCCTGCACCTTCTGCCTTCCCACACGGTTTGCAATACCAGCATTTGCTGGTGCCTGCCAGTTTACCACCTATGTATGAAACTCTTGTACTTTCTTCTTGTGGTATCCAGATTTGGGGTTAGCATCTGGAGTGACTGATCTAATCTCTAATTAAAATAAGAAGCAATACAAACTGCTAAGACAACCCTGGAGCCCATTTGTCCCTTCAGCTTTGAAGAATTCAGTATCTTTTTTTGTTTTGATGTTTTTATTAAGATGTGTCTGTCACTGTTCTATGCATTCAAGGAGCAAGCTTCAAAAACTCTGGAGGAAAAGACATAGTTATTAAAATGTAAATAACAACTTGGTAGATGCTACCAAAACTTGATAGATACTAAGTTCTGCTTAGCATTCTTTAATACTGAGGCATGTGTAAATACAGTATTATTCGTTATCATTGCGCACCTTTGTACTGGAGCAGTGATGAATTTGTCCGCATGCATTTTCCTGCTGTGTTGATTGAATTCAGACACTGCATTCAAATATGAGGTGTGCTTAGGAGCTGCAAAACGTAGGCTTTCGCTGCTTGTTTCCAACTGTGGCATCTGGGTGACTGGCTCTGTCCTCCTCTCTGACCTCTTGTCCAGCTCCGCTGCTCGGAACTGTAGCAGCTGTGAAGCTGTCCGTAGGGGATAGCGAAGGGTTAGATGACTGCTGGGTAATTATGCAGGTACGACTGGCAGGAATTTAGCTCCCTGTTTGATGTCTGGGGACATACAGCAAAACACCATTCTGAATTTTTTTCACAGTCTCTCTGCAGACCACGCACTTGTAATGGTTTTAAAAGACTGCCTATGGGTATTTGCTGGGAACATAAAAATAAGCTCCCATATTCTGCCCCCTGAGCCAGTATGCTGCCGTTACTTAAACTTTATATTTGTGGGTCAGTGACATATGGGGGTATATACTTCAGAACTATTGGGTGCTTTTTTCTTAGTTAAAAAAAAACAAAAAACAAACAAACAAAAAAACACAAAGAAAAAAGAAAGATTTGGGTTTCCTCCGGATAAAAGTATTATATTTATTTTCTTATTCTTGGGACAGTGACAAATTAATCCAAGCCAGTAAGATAGTATTTCATATTATTAACAGAACTGGGTCTGCACCAAACCTCAGAGCATAGAAGTTGTCCGTAACCAGATGGGACTTTGCCTGTCTTTTTCTCTATCACTTCTGTAGCAGGGTTTGCAACCCCTAACCAGCTGTTATCAGGGCCAGTGCATCAAGATTTGATTCCTTTCTGCTCTGGTAGTGGCGGGTGCTGAGTGCTTGCTCTCTGCTGGGCCCTGTGGCGCATGGTCTTCTCCCATTGAGATCCGGAGGCTTCTGCACAAGGAGAAGGGGTTTTTGAGATAAAACTCCTGCAGAGCTTATAGGTGCAGCACAGGCTGTAGTCCCTCAATGGTACTATCCTTGCCATCTGGGATTTTAATTCCAGAAATGTTAGGGGATGAATTGAGATGTTACTTAATGAAATATTTGAGAAGCCTTGGGCAAAACTTGAGTCGTGTAATGAACTCAGGATAACTTTGGTGGCACAGTGTTTTGTAATGACTGCTCTATCTGGTACTAACAGCCAGCTCCAGTAGTTACACCCCATGCCTCAGTGCCAGTTTACTTTGGTGGCATGTGATGCTAAAGAACGAGCATTACTTGATATCGGATGCATCCTCGTGTTGAGTTCCTTACAAACAACTTAAGCCAGCTATCAATACCCCTGCAATGAGTTACACCTCACTTACGGTTAGACCCGCTGCTGTGTATTTACGCTGCAAATTACAGGGTGATGGCTGAGCTGTTCCATCTGACGCAAAACCAGCTAACTTGAGCACCAGTAGTAGCGTAACTGTATCGGCTCCAGAACCTGCTGCAGCCTGAAATGCTATCAAGTGTAGGAGTAGAGGTATCAAAATCCTGCTGTGCGGGGGAGAGCCACTGCAGGAGGGAGCCCACAGGAGAAGTTCTTCTGTGTTTATTGTGACATGTGAATGTTCACAGAAGAAGTAGTGAGTGCGTTGCTCCCCATCAAAAAAGTTTCTGTTTAAAAGTAAAACAGCAATAAAATTTGGCATGCTGTCAGAACCTGATTTTATGATGGCAATGTTATAATAATGTTGACTTTTAATTAAATGAAGTTGACATATTTTAAGTCTGCAGATTAACCATCTGTTGCTGCATTAATGAATATCCTTCATGGCATCAGATCAGGACCCATGCTTTGTTATGTTTTGCTTTTTTTTTTTTAATTCCCCCAGATAGCTTTCTGAAATGTATATTTGTTGATTAAAGCATGAAATATTGGCCAGAATCAATTTGGATTAAGCATTTACCCACTGCTGGGAAATGAACTTTGTGTGAGGGCATTTTCTGTATTTCTGCACTCCTTCTAGGTTATAATGTTTCTGAGCAGGATTTTTTGGTAGTCTTCTTTACTACTTCTCCATGCCAAATACCTTTGAACAACACCTTCTGATTTATGGTTTGTGAGAAATCTCTGTTAACATACATATCTTTTGCATAGACAGTTAAACTTGGAAGTTCTTCTGGTTTTCTTTATGAAGGTGGGATGTTTCAAATGGCTGTGCAACTTAAGTGAAATAACTTCGTGTATGTGTTTTGTATATTGAATTTTCATCTGCGGCACCAGATGTATTGTGCATAAAACAAATACTGTTTTGTAAAAAGGACTCCTGCAACAACCAGCTAAACAATATGCTTAGTTCCATAATGAAAGAGAAAGTAGCTGTAAAGAGATGTTATGCCATAACTTGCAGCTGCATCTTGCTTTGCTTTAGTTATTTAGAATGCTCATTGCAGGTAAGAATTTTCTGTTTATAAAATGAATTAATTTTACTACAACTTAATCTAGATGAGCATTATTGTCCTCTGTTGCCCTTCTGTAGGGAGTTGTTCGGATATGGAGTGTGCTTCCTGGCTCACTTTCAGAATGTAATTTTTTTGTAAATTCTTACTGTTCTCATCTTCTACTCAGACCCTTTTGAGAACACCAAATAAGATGCCTTCCTCTCCTTGAATGCCGGAGATCTGACATTCAGTTTTGTTTCTCTTGAGAGGGAGCTTAAAATAATGACAATGGTCAAGCTGGTTTTCATGGAGCACTTTACTCTTACTGGTGACCGTGGAGGTGGGGATGGACAAGTCTGCTGTGAACAGTGGGTGAAACACAAGTGGCCTCTTAGATGTCAGACTCGTAATGTTAGTCCCATGCAGAAAGCAGACCACAGCTGGAAAGAACAGGTCTGGTACTTGATTTTGTAGTGAATTTTTTCCAGCCCTGTGTTACCTATCTTAGTCCTTATGTTATCCTCAAAACAAATGGTTTGGCTAATGAGAATTCTTTTGTTGTTTCTTTTTTGTTTTGGTTTGGTTTGGTTTGGTTTTTTTGTCTCCTAATGTAAGGAAGTATGGTAGCTAACAGAAGCATGTGAATGGCTTGACACACATCATGAATTCTTTTTTTCCACAGAGGGTGTGCACGTTCTATTGGTATCCCAATAAGATAGGCACAGACACTTGAACCTGATTAATGAGTTTATTACATAAAGAATGGAAGTAGTAGAAAAGGTAACAGCAGTAATAGAAAAGGTCACAGCAATCTTATGTCTCTTCTGGTGTTAAGATAAGTAGTGGGAAAAGTGATAGCAAGCTGAAGTCCCTTCTGATGCTAGGAACAGAATCAGAATCACAGAATCACAGAATCTTCACAGTTGGAAAGGACCCTTAAGATCGTCGAGTCCAACCAAACAACCTACAATCTCTGCCACTAGAGCATGCCCTGAAGTGCCACATCTAGATGTTTCTTAAACACCTCTAGGGATGGTGACTCCACCACCTCCCTGGGCAGGCTGTTCCAGTGCCTGACCACTCTTTCAGTAAAGTAATTCTTCCTAATACCTAATCTAAACTTCCCCTGCTGCAGCTTCAGACCATTTCCTCTGGTCCTGTCATTATTCACCTGGGAGAAGAGGCCAACACCCACCTCTCTCCAGCCTCCTTTCAGGTAGTTGTAGAGGGCAATGAGGTCTCCCCTCAGCCTCCTCTTCTGCAAGCTAAACGTGCCCAGCTCCCTCAGCCTCTCCTCATATGACCTGGTCTCCAGACCCCTCACCAGCCTGTCCTCCTCTGGACCCGCTCCAGCCCTTCAATGTCCCTCTTGTACAGCGGGGCCCAGAACTGAGCACAGTACTCGAGGTGAGGCCTCACCAGTGCCGAGTACAGAGGCGCGATCACTTCCGTGCTCCTGCTGGCCACGCTATTCCTGATACAAGCCAGAATGTTGTTGGCCTTCTTGGCCACCTGGGCACGCTGCTGGCTCCTGTTAAGCTGGCCATCCACCAACACCCCCAGGTCCTTTTCTGCTGGGCAGCTTTCCAGCCACTCTTCCCCGAACCTTGGCCATCACAACATCAGATGAACCCCTTCAAGCTGATCATGCTGCTCATGTCCTGTCCATGATGAGGTTTATCAGCACTGTGGTCTTTCGTATGATTTTCTAAAAAGTAAACAAACACATTCGTCATTTCTGCTATTGGGTAAAGGAATGTTAGGTATAGGTATGCTGCTTAAGGTAGTATAAGGTAAGGTAAGCATAAGTGGCTTAAGCCACTGAGGTCTGCTCATAGCAGCGTGTTCCTATGTGTCTCCATAACGACAAGTTAAAGGTAACCATGGTATATGCTCAGGTTACGTAGTGGTTACTCATGCTAACATATGGGTCTTTACAAGCAAGGCCTGTGGTGATACTCTCCCTAGGTTCTGTCTGAAATCACTGTCTTCTCATTACAACACCGTCTGCAGTAGCCCACTACAAATTCCTAGCCGTTTTGCGAAGTGGCCAGATATAGCTAAGGTGCCCTGGAGCAGCCATTTGCATGGCATGGTGTTTGCCACTAAAAACACGTCATGGTGTGGTCCAGACGTTCCCCTTGATGCATGAAGAAGCTGAGTGATTAGCAGCTTTGATATAGATGTCCTGTTCTATTGAAGCCACTTTCCCTTCAGCAAGGGTCACAGTCCAACTCCTAGGATGAGGGACAGAGAGAGAGAGAGGAAGAGCTCTGTGCTTGAACTCCCTGGGGAGAAGGCCTGACATGCTGATCATTTAAAATCTTTAAAAGCCCGATGCTGTCTGAGTCAAGATGGATATCTGGCAAAATAACAGGGAAGTAAAGGCAACCCTGTTTAGGACTTTGAAGTCATCAGTGCCATTTTAATGTTAAGTTTCCATTTTAAAAAGCAGCCTTTGAAAACATCTTCTTCAATATATCTCCAGGGATGTGGCATGGTATCTCCCATTAATTTCGCATTAATTTGATTAATTCCACATTTAATAATGTTCTACTGCAAACAGAAGTCACCAGTTAACTGCTGGATTTATTCTAAGATTTGAAGAAAAAGAAAAACCAAACCCTCTTGAGTGTACAAGAAAACTATTAGATTGTGGTTTTTTTTTTAAGAAGGTGGAAAAAAAGCTTTGCACTTTTGTTAGTATAAACATTGTTAGGCTTTTATATACACGTTTTTCATGCCTAATAACTGATTGATATCATTCATCAGTATAATTTGAATCATTGTCATCCTGAAGGGAATTGCCTGATTAAAAATATTTATCTCTCAAGAAGATGAAAGAATGCCAACGTATAAAAGATTAGCAAGTCAAATTTTCTAAATTCAATGCAAAACCAGAAAGTACAAGGTTTTATTTTCCTCTTGCAGCAGCAGAGTGTGAGGATCTAGCCTCCCCCTCACTGTATTTTCCCTGCTTTGGAAGGAAGAAGCTTAAGCTACTTGGTGAGCACTTCTAGTTTTGAGATTTTCATGGTAAATAAGCTGTCAATACTGATCAATCCAAACGCCAGTTCAGCTGTGAAAGGGCTTGTGCCTCAGATACTATTAATGACTTGTGGTAGAAATTAAGTTCATATTCTTATAGGTTTTTCTTCTCATTGTTACCACCTGCTCAGACACATTACAGCAATTCCTCTGGAAGCCAAGACTTCACCCTGTGTCTGTCTGTCACTCTCAAATTCCCTCCCTTCAGCTCTTGAATATCAGTTCACTCAAATAGACTGCCAGCTGTACGAGAGAGCTGGCCTCTAGCTGTAGCTGCTGTCTCTTTGGAGGCAGTTTAACCCAGCCTGGTGCTGTGTGGTTTGACACCCTGAAGCTGTGGGAAAGATCTGTGAAAATTAATTGTGCTTTCACCAAAAAGGCAAGGTCAGGCTTCAGAGCCCTGGTCCTTTGGTGATGGGCTCTGCAGCCAGCTGAAGGTCAGCGGCTGTTGGAGATAGTGGCACAAGGGAGCGCAGCTCTGTCCAAGCCATACTGGTTGCACTGTGGTGCAGGTGCCAAGGTGATGGTAAACTAAAGCAACCTGTGGAGGCAAAGCAATGGAGGTTGCCAGGGAAACCTGATTTCTTCAATCTGAATGAACATAGAATATGAAATGTCAATGTAAATACTGTTACGCTTCATTTCCTGAGGATGCAAGTTCAAAATAAATAAAAAAAAGTTTTTAAGCTTTATTGTTTCTGTCTACTTTGGAAATTCTGTTAATTTTAGTGTGATGAAATCTTCTTGTCGACAGAGCTTATATTCAAGTGTTGTGTAGTTTCTGTGTGCAAATACAGGAGCCTAGAGAGCAGAGCACAGAGGTTTATGTTTAAAATCATAGAATAATTTTGGTTGGAAATACCCTTAAGATCATCAAATCCAACGATTAACCTTAACACTGCTATGTCCCTGAGTGCCACATCTACACATCTTTTAAATACCTCCAGGGACGGTGACTCAACCACTTCCCTGGGCAGCCTGTTCCAATGCCCGACAACCCTTTCAGTGAAGAAATATTTCCTAAGATCCATCCTAAACCTCCTGTGGCTCAACTTGAGGCTATTTCCTCTCATCCTATCGCTTTTTACTAGGGAGAAGAGACCGACCCCCACCTCTCTACACCCTCCTTTCAGGTAGCTGTAGAGAGCAATAAGGTCTCCCCTCAGCCTCCTTTTCTCCAGGCTGAACAACCCCAGCTCCCTCAGCCGCTCCTCATAAGACTTGTGCTCTAGACCCCTCATCAGCTTTGTTGCCCTTCTCTGGACCCGGTCCAGCGCCTCAATGCCTTTTTTGTAGCGAGGGGCCCAAAACTGAACACAGTACTCGAGGTGGGGCGTCACCAGTGCTGAGTACAGGGGGACGATCACTTCCCTAGTCCGGCTCACCACACTGTTCCTGATACAGGCCAGGATGCTGTTGGCCTTCCTGGCCACCTGGGCACACTGCTGGCTCACGTTCAGCCGGCCGTTGACCAACAGCCCCAGGTCCTTTTCTGCCGGGCAGCTTTCCAGCCACTCTTCCCCAGGCCTGTAGTGCTGCATGGGGTTTTCCTGACCCAAGTGCAGGACCCGGCCCTTGGCCTTGTTGAACCTCACACAACTGGCCTTGGCCCATTGATCCAGCCTGTCCAGATCCCTCTGCAACGCCTTTCTGCCCTCAAGCAGATCAACACTCCCACCCAAAAGTGTGCAAGAACTCCAAAATGGCTATATTTAGACCCTACATACAGCACATTTTTTGGTTACTTTCCTTCGTTTGTGCTCATTAGTAATGAGTTAGTGAGTTATGGTTTGGTGGAGAGAGCATACTGGAAGGTGATATTTTGCAGTGAAAATTCACTGGCTTGAAATAATGTTTTGGTGAATAAACATGACAATGCAAGTCGATCCAGAAAGGTTACATTAAAATGTGTCTAAGTATCTAGCACTATGGAGGTGTGCTGGTTTAGCATTATATCGCTTTTAAAGTATACAACATTGCTGCATCCTTGTGAACTTAAAATAGTTCGTTCTCGTGTGTGATTTTTTTTATTATTATTATTTTTTTTAAGCATGAGTTTCTGTTTTTCTTCAACAAAAAACTTCAAGGTTGAGCTGCAGACTTCTAGTCTTCTGGTCAGAATATTGTCTACTTGTCTGAGCTTGTTTTGCCCAGCAGCTCCCTTTTCCAGTGACTGGAGCAAAAGAAAAAAGCAGTAGGAGTGTGCTAGCATGGTGTGAAGCCTCAGAAAATAACCTCTGCCCTGAGAAAGGGCTGTTTTCATCTGGGAAAGAACTCTGACTTAAATAAGGGCTATAGTACACGCAAAGACAATTATCATTTGATTGCTTGCATGTCTGGCCTCAATTTCTTGTGTGCCCCATTTATCTTTGTAGGATGGAAGCTCAGCATAAAAGGAAATAATGTCATGGAAAGTTGTTGCTGTAAGATTTTGACAGCCAGAAGGAATTTAGATAAATCCTTCAGGTAGCCAGGCAGAAATACTTAAAGGTGATTCAGAACTACATTTCTAAATGGGTAAAGCTACGAGGAAAGTTCAGGCTCCTATTTTAAAATATAGGATTGGAATGGAATTCAAAATTCTAAGTAAATGAACACAAGCTAGCACTAGAGGAGGTACAGCTGTAGTGACGCTCCACAATACTAAAGCTAATATGTGTCGATGTACTGACTGTGCTCATTGGTGCAACATAGGCATGAAGTGGATCAAAGTTTACTGTCACAAACGTGAATGTTATGGGGAACCTAAGTGTATTTAACATTTAAGAAAAAAAATAATAGAATTTATTCCAGGACTAAACTGTGGTAAATAAAGGAGATCAGGGACTGTATTATGAAAGCTTATGGTACAGGCTACTAGGGTTTATAGATGAGCACAGCCCTTCCCTGCATGTCTCTCCGTGAGGAGCATAAACAAGAATTTGAAATGCTGCAGATGGAATCATGAGGCTGGGGATCTGTTGTCACTTTTGCTGTTAAGTGTGTGTAAATCTGAGGAGGGCTTGTTGCCAGTACATCCATCATTCCATTTTCCTCCAGAGATAATTGTCTTAAAATAGCTGATACTACGGTACAGTCCTTGATCTTCATTTTTCTAATTATTATTATTCACTTTGAATGGGAATTTAATCAAAGTGTGTGGGTCTTGCCCTTTAATAAAAAAGCTATCTCCAAAGCCTGATTTCTTCTTCTATGTGGCTTTTGGTCCCTAGGTGTGCAGACAGCTAGATAGATATCAAATGCAAACTCAGAATAGCGTGCAACACGTCTGGTTTGCCTTTTACTGAAGCTTTTCCTTTCAGAATGAAATACATCTATGTGCCTGATGTGGGTTTTTTTTCCAACATTGCCACTGGCAGATGTGGACCTCCAAGGT
Source organism: Chroicocephalus ridibundus (assembly GCF_963924245.1). Taxonomy (NCBI): domain Eukaryota; kingdom Metazoa; phylum Chordata; class Aves; order Charadriiformes; family Laridae; genus Chroicocephalus; species Chroicocephalus ridibundus. The sequence goes on along the minus strand of NC_086288.1, from coordinate 32,042,680 downwards.
CAGAATGGCAATGTATCAAAGTCTCGCTCAGTGCACGACTTGAGCTGAGCACATACTTGGTGAAAATGTCGAAGGGTGTAATGAGAAGTACATCAAGCCATGGAAAAGAAATCACATGGAAATGATTTGGATTGAAATTTAAATATGCATAAACTGTGTCTTAATAGCACTGCTTAGTGTTTCTTAACGTGAGCTTCCCTTTCACAGCGTATTGAAGCCACAAGGATTTCCCTTTCCACATGACACACCACATGCTAAAACTTTTTTCCCCATTTCTAACTTGAAACTTCAAAAGCAATCACCATTTCTGACAATGGCAGCTATTTGGTTAATAGCTGAGCTGAATTAGAGCTGAGCTTGATTGATTGTCTTGTATTAAGTGAGTCGGAATCATGGTTTGGTTAATATAACTAATATTTATGAAATTTTGTTCCAGTTTGCTGTAATTTGCAGTTTATCATTCCAAATGCATCCTTCTATTGCAAAACTTAAATGAAAACTGACAGTTCTTCACACAGTACTTCTTCAGAAACTGTCACTTGGTGAATAGCATTATCAGCAGAAATTTAGGTTGTTGAATTTTTAATAGAAGTTTCCTGATATTATTTAAAGTAGCCTGCAAGTGTAATTATTTAAACATAACCAGCGTGTAAATAACCATGGTTCTCTTTCTACAGGAAGAAAGCTCTTTACAGAAACATTCAAAACATACCTTAGATGTAGGAACTGTTGATGATATTTCTTGCTACTGGTGACAGATTGACAACTGCTTAGTCAACTCTTGCCAATCTGCTTTCATTATCTGCTAATAATTACCCATTGACTTGTGTGCTCTAAGTCCCTAAACTTTAGCCTTTTGCTAGCAAAGTGAGAGGAACACAAAACTCTTTTTTTTCTCAACCTGAAAGCTATGGTTTTAAAAGCATTAATCTGACACATCCTGAATATGAAATGCAGAATGGGAATTTTGGCTTTCTTTAAAAAGATATCATGGCCTAGATCTTCCATCTTCTTGCACGCTGCTTTGCGCTGTTCCAGCAGATAGGAGCAGCAGGGCAGCTGGCACAATTTACTGCCCAAGGAAAGTGCTGGAGGGAAGAAAATCCCTCGGTGGCATTGTGCCAGGAGAGCTGTCTTATTTCACTCCTCTTTGCAGCCTGCAATATGAAATATATGTCAGAGGACACCTTGGGGAGAAAGCAGAGGCGAAAAAAATTTGGCTGGAGTAAATCACAGAGTCCAGAAGCGCTTTGTTTACTCTCTCACACTTGAACACAATTTAGAGCAGCTTTGAGGTGGCTCCAATTTGTGATTCGATGATAAAAGGAAAAGGGGAAGGCCAAGGTATAGCCACCAGTGCATCAACAGCATCAGGATAAGCCCTACTGTGAAACATTCATCTTGAATTTATTAAACGTCAGCGTAGAAAGACAGCATGCACAAACTGTAAAGACAAAAATAATAGTGTTCTCTTACAAAGTTTGGAAAATAGAGCTAAAACTTCCATACCTGTTCCTCAGTGTGAATTGCGGGTGTGCCTAATTTCAGAAAAAATTTTCCAAGGGGAATAAAGGAAACCAGTGCAATTTCTACTATCAGCCAGCCTGATTTTTGAAGCGTACAACAAGAATGGACAGAAATTGCCCATAATCTCCTAGGAAACCTATTGTTGCACTGTGTGGTATATTTTTCATTTTCAGAGGAAAAGGATATTGAGGAGTATGGAAAAGCTAAATTTCAATATAACTTCAGAAAGAAAGGGTCAAGATTGCAGCCAGCTGATCTGCTTACATTTAATTGCCAAGGCAACAGTTACAAACTGTTATGAAATTTGACAGAAATCTTTCTATTCTGTATATGCATTCATATGATTATAAATTGTGTCAGAAAATAGGAATATTAGGATTGCAAAAATCAAATATGTGAAAGATAGGAGATACCAGAATTAAAATTGCCTTCTATCAGTAATCCATTACCTTTTTGTATGTAGTTATATTGTAAAACAGTTTTTCCTGTGGGGTCTCATAAGTCTTACATACTGAGGAAATTCTCAGTTGCTCAATGCATGTACTTGTGCTTTTAATCCTCCATGATGTATATCTGAATGTTGTAGTTATTGCAACTTCTCACTAAATACATCATTATTATCAGTGTTGCAGTGGGAATTTTGTATTAAAGGGCAATGGTCTTGAAGTGCTGCATAAACTTTAATGAATTTATACTAACTAAAGGGAAGTTGTTGCTTTATCTCTATTTTACAAATACACAACTGACTCTTCAGGAGATTATGACCAAAATTGTCAAGCAAACATTTGTTTGAAGAGGCATGATCTGAATTTTCAGAAGCACCGAGTCTTTACGGCAGTGTTTCCATTCAGAAAACCGCTTCAGTCAAATACAGTTGTGGTTTGAGTGGTTAGCACTTCTGTCAATCTGGCCTCAGGTGTTGCCCACTGTGCATGCAGGAAATGAGAAAGACACAATTAGTAGCCATCTGTGAAATGTTTGCCCAGCATCACACTGGAGCTCAATGGCAGAGATGGGGATGGAATCCAATTCTCCAGAGTAGCATTCTTGCCTTCACCATCAAACCCTCATTTCTCTTCTGTCTGTCTCCAGCTCCATTTATTAACTCCTTGCAGCATTGGCAACAAATGAGGCACAGACAGCAACCTTCACTACTCAGCCCTCGTTCATTTGTGTTGTATTGTCCCACACTACACACTTGATGAAGCGCTCATCTCACGGGAGAGGAATAAAAAGTACCTTTGTGAAATTAAAACCTGGTAACATATAGAGAGCTGAATACAGGCATTTTGCCTAGATTTTGAGTACTTGGCGTTACATCCTTAATAATCTTTTAGTGCAAGTCTTTTGACTTTGAAATGTTTTATTTTTTATATATGTTTGTGTGCTTATGTATTTAAAAAATTTCTGCAATAATGGCAACTGTTTCTAAAATCATATGCAACTTAGACGCACATTCGAAATATGAGGTGCTATAAGGCTGAGGAGTTTGGGAAGAAGTTGATATTATTATTAGTTTTTTGTATTTTAAGCTGTGACTTGAGAGTAGAAATGAACAGTTCCTAATCTGGAAAATGCAGACCAAAAGGAGAAAGGGAATCAATATGCCTTGGGAGTTGATTCAAAACAGAATATCAAAATGATTGTTCAAAGGAAAAACATTTCAAGAGCAGAGCTGAATAGTGAATTCTTTTGCTAAATAACTGGAAGGTAACTTAAATATAGAAAGTCAGTAGTTTTCAAGTTGTTTATTGTGTGAATCATGCCTTGGTTTCACGGATTTACTCTTCTACATTGAGACAATTTGCTCTGTTGCAGTACCCATCAAGGAGCATTAAGGCCTGGAGATGAGAGACAAAGATGTAGGGTTTTTGGTCTCCTTCAGGTTTCCCCGAGGACCTGTTAATAATAGATTCTGTGTCAAGAAAATGTCGGGAAAACAGCTTGAATTTCAGACACTGAGATCACTGCTTAATCTAAATCAGTTTGCCAAATGCATTTTCGTCAAGTTTTAGAGCTTGAAAACAACCCTGTAGATTTTACAGTCAATGGGATGTTCATATCTATTAGACTGGCTGTTGCTTAAGATTTTCAGATAAGTTAACTGCTTAGATATACTACAAAAAACCCCCAAAGCTAGCTGTCTGTGTGGAACGCAGGTCATGGCTGGTGAGCTCTGTTGATGAGGCTTCAAGGGCAGCAGCAAGTGGAGGCGGTGTGCAAGGAATACGGCTGAGTTCAGAATATGGGACACAAGACAGAGTCAGGGAGGGGTGGGTCACAAAGCCAAGAGCCAGACTGAAGCCATCAGGGTCTCTGCGTGTACAAAAAAGCCCTCAAGTACTGTGTTCTGCAGACTCCGCTTTCTGCCTTTAGGGCCCTTATGCACTCAGGGTTTTCTGTCACTGAAACCAGTCAAAGCCAGCTCTTGATTTTCTCCAGCATCAGTGTAAACAGCATCACTTGCTGATGACTTGTCACTTGCTGGTCCCCTGTGGGTCACTACACTTTTGGTGTGTTAAATGACATATTCCAAGTAAACACAAGGGTGTTCCAGCTGGGTTTGCAGCTGAACCAAAGTCCTGTGACCACCCCGTCATCTGCTGAGACCTGCTATGTACTCATTGTTGCACTAACAAAGTGCAAATATTTGTTTTTATTATTATTTTTAATTATCCAGTACCAAGGCAGCAAGAGTGGATCATTGTCTAGGTTGTTTTCCGAAGATGCTTTTTATTGAATAAAGTCCAGCAAACTTTAAAAAGTAATTTTGTGTAGATAGCATATATGAGTGATTTTTTAAAAGGCTTATAAACTGATATTTTTAAACTGTTCTAGTTGTGTCCTATTCAGCACAATGTATATTCTACATTTTTAAGTGAAAAAGTCAGCTTACAGTGAAATATGCAGTACGTAGGATTTACTTATGCTGATGCCTTCATTGAGAATTTAGTAAAGCACCTGCCCAATTCTAGTGGGAAATACATGTGTATCCCAAGAACTAAAAGGGCTTTAGCATTTGATCTGATAAAGCACTCTATGAAGGGAAATAAGCATGAGCTTGTGTTCAAATCTGTAGCTACTGAGGAAACATTTAAGAGGGCCTACAAGAAAGCCGGAGAGGGACTTTTTACAAGGGCATGTGGGGATAGGACTGGGGTAATGGCTTCAAACTGGAAGAGGATAGATTTAGATTAGGTATTAGGAAGAAATTCTTTACTGTGAGGGTGGTGAGGCACTGGCACAGGTTGCCCAGAGAAGCTGTGGCTGCCCCATCCCTGGAAGTGTTCAAGGCCAGGCTGGATGGGGCTTTGAGCAGCCTGGTCTAGTGGGAGGTGTCCCTGCCCGTGGCTGGGGGATGGAATAGGTGATCTTTAAGGTCCCTTCCAACTCAAACCATTCTATGATTCTATGAAAATGAACTTTTTTTACACGGAACTTCAATCACTGTATAATATTTCTGGAGGCCTACTTGGTTGATATGCTTATATGTCTGCATAGGAACTTTAGGCAAGGATACTGATTACAACACTTGGTAACAAACCTGTGGTGTTGCTAAATATATAGAAAATGCATGTGTGTATATGATTCATATGGATATATTGCATGAAAATGCTACTGTACCCATCCTCAGTCCAAATGACAGATAATCAAATGCTTCATAGTAGATAACACACTATATTATAATTAGGGATAAAATTGAGGAGGCCTAACTCAAGGCATTCTGTTACAACTGCTGTTCCTGTATTAACTTTCTTTCTGGAACAACAAGGTTATTTCTACATATGTTGTGTCTATAAAGACTATGTAATGGTGATGAAAGACACTTTTAGAAGAATCCATGGGTGAGCAGGACGAACACAGCCCTGTTGTATGTAGCTTGCACATCTTGGGATCAATAATGTTAAATGCTACTGAGAAAGTTTTCCATACTGTAAATTTTATAGTTAGATTGTGAATATTTGAGTTTAAGAGAACAGTTTTGACTTAACATTTTTCATAGCCTCTATCCTGTGTTTAGCTGGAGAAAATATAGAAGGAAAACCCCAGATGTAATAGATTTCATATGTGCTGAAGTATGAATTACTGTTCTGTGTAATTTGAATTGTCTGTTGAACTGAAGCGACTTACCTTTTTGTCTCATAATTCCTGAAGGTAATTGCCATCTCAAGTGGTAGATAAGTAGAGTAATAGTAGAAAGCTCTCTGGGGAAACAATAGTATTGATTTGCTCTTGTTTTCAATTAATACAACGTTTGTTCTTCTTATGTTAAAGTCTATAGGTAATTAATGAATTAAATTCTGTGTACTTATGGGGGCATTCAGTTGTTGGTGACCTAGAGACAGCTGGGAGCTGCTACCAGAGAGTAAAAATGGCAAAAGAACTGCAGGCTTGCATGTTAAATCTTTAATATACCTCTTTAAACCTTAGGCAGAAACTGTGTATAACCAGCGAAATGACCTGAAATTTTGATGTTATCAAACCTGAATTAATCTAACTAAATTAAAGTACTTCTGGGTAGTTTGGTATACAGAATAACTGTATTTACTACTACTAATCTGTGTAGTGCTCCTATGGGATTTCATAAGCTTAATAAGGTTTAGCCGTGACTTCTGGTATCATCATAGACACTACTGGAAATAATATGAGGTGTCCTCTTCCTTTTTATTTTATACTGTAATGGGGCTTAAAAGTACTGTGCTATTTTCGCTATTGTGCTTACAGTGTGAGGTCAAGCTAAAGAACTGAGTAGACCATTGTAAACCTTGTGGTACTTCTGCAAGAAAAAGTACGTTAAATTTAACATCTTCAACAAATTCCAGTATGACTAATTTAAACAGTTTTCCTGAAATACTGATATGACCTGTACAATGCACCTGTATTCAGGGATTTCTTTTTAACTCAATTTTGAAATAGTTTAAGAGTCTTGATGAGGTCATAAAACTATTTTGACAAAACTCAAGAAAAACTGACCTAAGCTAATGTTTTATTTTGGAGACAAATAAAAGTAATTTCTCATATGTTGTGAGACCTCAGGATGTTTTTGAGCTTAGATGAATGAAAACTGATAATTCAGTCTCAATAAATCCACTTGGTGCTTGGATAGATCAGTTTCTTCTGCAGATCCCATTACATACCGTGCTGTATGAACAATACTATTTTGTTCCAGAAAGGAACTTCCATAATTTATCCCAGAAGCGATTAATTCATTGTGTTAGACAGCAAGCCATTAGAAAGCTGATTATTTTTTTTTTCATACCGTAAGCACTGGACATCAGTAACACATTTGCCATCTGTAGATGCACAGTGTATCATGATTTTTGCTGTATTTTCCATTAAAGTTATGTAGGCTAACTGAAATTTTTAAGGGCATATAGGAGCATTGAAAAGTGGCATTTTTCATTTTAACTGCTGCACTGTCAGCTTAGAACATTTATTGACTAAAGCCTTTGGACACTGAAGAATCATTTAAAAAAACAGCATGTATAGCTGTTGAACCTCTGTCATTATTGGACATTAGAGTCTATCCCATACTCATCATCATGGTCTTGGGAAAACGCCCAAGAAAAGCACTTTGGATATTTCTGCTGTGCAGTTATTGTATTATGAAATGCTATAAAAGCAGCTATAGATTCTTATCATTCATCACCATCCACCAATATTAAAAGTGTGTCTACTGTGACTTCAGGTGTTTATGGGCCTGTCTGCACTGCGCTGATTGGCTTCCCCAGGGATGCAGTTTCCCCGGCCAGTGCCTAGTGGTGCTGGTAGGGTGTGGATGAAACCTCAGGAGCACCCACCCTCCAAAGTGTGCACAGACAGTATGACTCGCACCTCACAGGGACCCACTTGGAATGACCCAATTCTGCCAACACATCTCTATAAAGGACATATGGCATGGCCCACACCATCCATCTTCCACTGCTGCCGGGATGCTTCCACACACAGCGTGGTTCTTTAGAGAGTTGCTCTGCCCAAAGCTCAGGGAGATCTATGCCTTCCTTTCAGTTGAGAGCGTGTACATGTAAAACAATTTTAACAGAGCCATCCACAAAGCCATGTGGAAGGTTGAAGAGGTCTATTCTGAAGTAGTAATAACTGTTCATGGAGGTAATCCTCTTGCAGAGAAGATCCAGAAGGGCTTTGACAAAGATGCTACAATCTGAAATGTGGAATAAGCACATCTTTGGGAGAAGAGAAAGGGAAAGAAAGATCACCAGGCTTCAGGAATGGAGGAACGTCTGGTAAGAAAAGTGGTCAAACATCTTGCACATCTGCACAGTTGCAGGCTTCCCTTAACCAGGTCCTTAGACAGCCTTAAAAATGTCATATGGCCAGTGGAAAGCCTCTTTATGGACGAACGTGTCTCAGTCTCTCTGTGGATCAGCAGCAGCCAAAATATCTTCAGCAGCTCTTCTCCAGAGCTGTGAGGTAGCCAGGAGAAATCCACAGTGAGCTACAAGGGTTCATATGGAACATATCTTTTTTTTTTTTTTTTTTTTTTCAGCCTAAATAAAGGGGGAAGGCCTGCACCAATAGTCTCTGTTAGGGAACTCACACCAGCCCCTTAAGGAGTAGGAGCAGCGTGTCAATGAATCTGTTTCTGGATCACCTTATATTTTTGGATGAGTTGAAATCAGGTGAGGGACCCTGAAAGAGGACTGCAGGATAGAGCTCAGAGGCAGTGACTATGTGAGGGTTGTTCCCCAACCCAAACTTCACATAAATTATCTTGTCTTCCAGACTGTCATATGGTTTTAAAAAGCTAAAAATAAAAAAGCTGAGGAATACTGGTGACCTGTTTAGGGAGTGACAGCCTTTTTCAGATTTTTTCTTTCCAAAATATTGCATATTGAAAACAAGGGTTTATGCTGACCTTGTCATCTCTTTTCACTCTGGCGCAGGATAGTCTGATAATCTCATGTTCTGAGTCCATGAGTTAATGGCTCATAGTTTTGATGCAAGGACTGAAAAAGAGAAGGAAGGAAGCCTAGTAACTTAATTCTTGTTTGTCAGAGTTAGACAGTCTTTCAGATTTTCAGTCTTTCAGAGGAATGCTTTGTTTTTCAACTTCCTAAAAGGGTCAAGATAGACATGGTTTGTAATTGTGTTTCTTTTCAGTTATCTCCTCTTCCATGGAAATACCCTCTAGTATAGAAGTAAATTGGAAAAGATCTTGAGGGCTTTTTTCTGTGGCTAAGTGCTCTCTTTTAGGATAGTGCCAGCTTATATTGACCACAGTAAATGAAGGTGGCCTGTATAAAAGTGTTTCATACCTGTGCTTTGAATATTGTGTACTTGTCCAGTAAGAAGAATAAAAAATAATTTTATTTATGTAATCTGAGTGTGCTCTGAGTAAAACCTCCCAGTGACACTGCAAAAGCACTTGGCTTTTGATAAATGTTCTATTTTGTATTTGGTTTTTTTTGTTTGTTTGCTCTCCCAGTGGATGGGTGCCTCTTTTGTATTTGGTTTTTTGTTTGTTCTGTCAGTGGATGGGAAAGAGGATGGGAACCTCTTTCAAGGTTAAGTAGTCCCTTTGCAAGGCCAGTACAGTTTGCTTACACTTAACGAGGTATTTTTTTTATGCTTGATAACAAAGCGTTTCTGTGGTTTATAACACCTTTTCTGAATTTATTGCCCTGTACGCAAGTGGGGTGGCCCCCAATGGGACTTTGCAACTGCAAGAGCTTCCAGCAGGTACTTGACCTGGCAGCCAGTGGGCTATAAAAGGCTGAAGACCAGGAGCTGCCACAGGAATTGTCTTGCCACATGCTAAGCTGAAGCTGGAAAAAGCCGTGGGTTTCAAGTACCCCAACTTTCCAAGTGTTTTTGGCCCAGCAGCTGGGTCTGTGCGTGTGTGCATGCCTCTGAGTGAGTGTTTCCCCTGAATTCTGCTTTCTATTTTGATCACCTACTCTCAATAAAATTAAGCTGAATGTGGGTTGTATCTGACTAGTCACTACTTTGGGTAAAGGGAGGACAGGGACAACAGAGACAGGGAACATGCAGGGGAGAAAACAAAGAAGTGAGTGCTGAGGAGGGCCAGTAGCACCTGGGTCCAGACTATGTGGTGGCACCATGGGAAGGGAAATATTTGGGCAGTGTATATAGGTAACACTGTACACAGGCCCTGTAGTGAATGAGTATGTGGGCAGGCTGCTTGCTGTGCCCCTGCTCTCCCATTCCTCCCCCTCTAGCACCTTTGTTGTGGTCCAGGAGTGTCAAAGTGATGAGTGGGAGAAGCCTGGGGAAGATGTATGCATGCGGTGGGGACTTGTTAGGAAGTCCAACAAGCGAGTCTGAGAGAAAAGAGTATTTATCCTGATACAGTCTCACATGGGCTAAGGCACTGCAGTGTGTCCTACGTCCTATTATTTTTGTGTGTGTTTGGAAGGATATAAGGGGGAAAGGTTACAAGCAAGCCTCTTCCCTATTGTAGACATGTTAAAAAGTAGCTCAGCAGAGAAGAAATGCTCTTCACGTGGTATGTTTATGATATACAAGAAGGAAGGATCTTAATAGATCAGACAGGGAAATCTGGCAAGGGCTGGTGGTGGTGTCAAGAAGTGCTGGGGAGTTTCTCAGTATCTGATGATGTGCTGCTTACACACCCGGCAAGGAAAGCACTCTTGGCTAAAGTTTCCTTGGGTACTCTGGCCATCCTGAGAGGCCTGAAAATAATGTGGCAGTACGAATAGGTGCCTGATACCTACTTACGTCCTGGTGTGTCCTGGGAGGAACATATGAAGTTCTGAGGGGTGACAATGTTATGTGCATAACTTGCCTGACTGATATTGTCATGCATGAATCCTCCTGTTAGGTGGGGAGCGTCTAAGGATCAAAATGGAGTGGAAGTGTCTTCTCTTGGTGGCCCCAGTCCACAGACTAGGGGTCCTAAAGATAAACCTGGCCGATGTAATTTGCATATGGAATAGGAACCTAGGAAGCTGTTCTTTACCACTTAACAAAAATGTGTTTTGATGAAGGTATTCTTTTTTTGTAGTCTTGTGTTCCATATCTCTACAGGCTGCTTTTCAAATCTACTTCTTTATAAAAAAATAAAAAAATGCAGACCTACATCTGCTTCATTATTTTGTGATTCTAGCAAATGCATATAACATGTTTAATATTTACTTAGATATTAGGTTCCAACTGTTGGTAAATGGGATTCAGTGAATACTTGCAACCTTTAGTGGTCATTGTTTTAACACTAGGTGAAGAAAGAACATTTCCAGGATGTTGCAGCTGGGATACTATACAAGACAGTCTAACCTATTGTCACTATAATACCTCCCCTATGTGAACAAAGTTGATATATTAAATTTGTCAGGATTTGTATAACTTTTCATGCTAATAGAGTTATTGAAAATTGATTATAGATGGGGGAATAAGAGAGGTTTATTTAGGAAGGGTAACTTTACATGCCATTTTACTCGATTTTTAGGCTGTAAAATCATTAGATATCTCTCTTCCTATCGCTTGCCTTTTAGATTGGAAAAAAATAAAATAAACCCCTCAAGCACTGGCAAGTGTTGCAGCCTGCCTCTGTGTTCTTAAGTAGAGCACTTTGGGATTGTAGAAAGGTTAGGAAAAGATTTCTGAACCATTGACCTGTTCCGTTGCATACAGCAAGACATCTCAAATTCAGAGAACTGCTGGCTATAGTTTATTCATTCATCCTAGAAGAATCAGTATTTTATATACGTGTGTACGGATATGTTGAGTGTGGGTGTCTCAGTGGCTCTGCTTTGTAGCAACTGTCTAAAAGAAAATATAAGCCCTCCCATTACTAAGTGACGGAGAGAAAGATAAAAGCTGTCCAGTAGAGACCAATGTGTTGGAGAGAAAGTTTTATGAAGTCTATTTTCTATGTCAGATCTATGCTTGATGGCCAAATATTGTGATCTCCCTGTGGTATCTCTCCTGCGTCATGTTCCTTAGGTTTCTGTTCCTGCATGTCCTGCACCTCCTGACTTGCTTTTGATTATGCTTTCTAAAGCCTTTCCTCTCTTGATCCTGAATAAGTAGTAATTATATTTAATTAATGATTCACTGATATTATTTAGAACATACTGCATGTTTATATACTTATTTTTTTAAATGGAGTGAACTTTCAATCAGTTGTGTTAGCTAAGGAAGTATAACATGAAACGGACTTCTGGGCTGTATTCTGAAGAGATGGAAGGATTTGTTTATCAGGCCTTTAAAAATATATAACTGCTTTTTTTATTATGGTACTATACAAGCAGCGTGAGCTATAGCATATGAAGAAAGACATGCGGAAGCTCTCAGGAAGATTTACTTGAGCATTATCAGTGAACCAGTGAGTGGTCTGGAGTTCTGGCAGTTTAAGGGTTTTTCCTATTACTATAAAAGAGCTTTATGAGGGGTTTCAGAGAAGGTGGACTAACAAGTCACAGTCTTGCAATCATGCTTTTTTACAGCTTGTGTTGTACAGGGAGAAGTTGATGGACCTCTGATAATTTGTACCTCAGACTTAAAATAATGTGCTAATATTTTATTTACAATTTTTTAATCTTAGCCAGTTTCTCCCGTGGAAGAGAAAGTTAGGACTACTACTTTGGGAATTTACTGGCAAATACCATTATCATTTTAATAGTACTTAAGCTGAAGAATGATATGTTTATTATCTTTATATCACCAATTTTGAAGTCTATTTCAAATTATTGATTTTTCACAAGGGAAACAGAATGTAGACATAAGTAGAGTTGTTTTCCATATCAAGGGTTGCAGGACAAAGCAATGCTGTGTTGGAGCAGGTTTGTGCTTCCAGATCAACCTGAGTCAGTAAGTCTGTGCCAGAAGCACAAGTGCTAAGTGAATATGCCTACTCAGGTCAAGAAGCACTACAGCCATGTTGAGTAAGTAAATCAGCAACCAGGAAGTATTAGTTGTGCCCCACCACACTGATAATGCAACTCTGCAATTCTGAATCTATGTGGGCTTATACATTTGTGCAATTGTGCTCCTTCATACTTCTGGTCTGTAAGACCCTGGCTTTTATTTATTTTTTGTTTTCCACTGTTTCCTTGTTTCTCCATGAGAGTGCTTCTGTCAGTTCTTTAAGTGTCTAGCAAAGGTGTCTTTATGTTAGCTGGATCAGATGGACAGGAAACTTTTCTACATGTCCCCATACATGCTCTTTTCTTTCTCTTGCACATTTGAAGTTGATGTTACTTATGTTAGTTCCTACTACATCTTGTGGTTTCTCTTTACCCTTGATATTCTCTTTCTACTTGCATCTAATTTTGTGCTTCAGATCTTTGGCTTGTACATCAGCCTCACACTATTGATTTATGCTTTAGCAATTTCATTTTAGCTTCTGTTTTCTGATATGCTTCTTTCTCATCCTTAAAGTTAACAGAAAACTCAAGACGTGGATGAGGTGGCATCTATTGCTGTACCCCTAATTAATGTCTCCTTTATCCCTCAGACTCTTGAGATCAGTCTTTTGATTCCACGCTAAGTTAAAAGCTCTTTCTGCTTCAGGACAAGCTGAATCCCTTACCCATACTATGGGATGTAAACCTTGCACTGTGATCTGGCTTGCTTATAGATGTGACCAGTTTCTCTGCATCTGCCTCTCCAGTATCCCCAGCACCAGCCAGCAGCAGCAGTAGCACCACTGCACGGGGGGCAGCTGGTGGCAACGGGGTCCTGGCCATCCCCAGCAGCCTGATGGGCATACACAGATAGCTCCTCACTGCAGTGGGGAGGCATGGGTCCTCCCATTAGGTCCTGGGCATGAAGTCCATAGGAGGTGTGACATGTGCCCGCATCTACTGCCCCTGGCAAAGTGCATCTCCTTGCCCACCTGGAGCTGAGCTGAGCACATTTGACTGGGATCATGAATGGAATTGGTATTCATTCAGAAACGTAAAATCCATTATAAGTTAGCTATTGTTACTTTTTTTTTTAAATGATGGAGAGGATATTCAGAGAACAATGGTATTTTTGTGAGATAACATTGCTGTCCAGAATGCAAATTTTAGTGGTGTTTTTTTATCTTTTGTGCTTATCTTGCTGTATCTTGATGTACTATAATAGCTTCCTGTACCCAAGATGGTGTAAGTGCTTAGCAAGCTTATAACTTTCTGTGCTAAAAGTGAGTGAACAAACAGAAATTGTAATTATTGGGCTACTCCCTTCTTTATACAGAACATCAAAACTAATCAGTTGGCTGATACAATTTGTGGTCTATTCTAAATGAGCTGTTGGCTCTCTTTTTAGTAATTTGCCATTTCTTTTTTGGTAGACTATATTTAACATTTGGATAAAAGAAGCCAAAAAAAAGAGTTTTAAATAATGAACAGTCTTTTTCCTTATCCAGAATCCGCAGTGGATTCTGGTAGTAGTCACTATTATTTTTAATTGTTTCTAAAGGAATTTAGAAGAATTGTTAGAAAATTTTGACATTTATCCAAAGAAGTGGGTTGGACACGTTTGTCTTATTCTACCTAACAGGTGATGGAAAAAACCCAAAAAGGTCAAAATCACTGTTTGACTAATGCAGTAATGGAAGTCCCAGGCCCTGAGCTGAGTTTGGTTTTTATTTGTTTTCTACATATCCATTGCTGTGATATCAAAACAAAATGTTAATTAGTACACATATTTTAGTCAAGGGGGAAAATTACTTTTAAATTGTATTAAAATGTTACAACAATGTGCTTTAAATTTTAGAATCTGATGGATTAACAGCATTAGATTAATACCTGGTTACAGTAATTGGATATTGGTACCAGTGTTGTTAGCAGAGAGATCCTATTAACTTGTTTATGGAGCTGCCTTACATGGCTAATCCAATTTGGGGCTTAGCATTAATTATAGCAACACGGAGATGAATGGATATTGGGTGCAGCACCTTTCTGCAGGGAAAATAGTGCTGGTGGGACAGGGTTAGTTAAGTTACATGGATAACTGAAAAATATCTGAGCTTGAGAAGGGCATACCCAGAAAAAGTTAATCTGTGCCGTCATCGTGCCTGGTGATCAGGATTATCCGTACTTCTCTTCTGAAAAGGAGCAGGGTCCACAGGGGTGTCCTTGTTCCTGCCAGAAGGTAAAAGAGATGATTATAATTTGCATCTATAAGAATGTAATGCAAAGGTTTGTTTGCGCACTTCTACTCTTTGTTTGCGTGCAGTGTACTCTAGGTTTTTACTGATCTTTATGGGCAGAAGTGCGTGCTGGCTCACAAAAGGTCTTGCCGTGTGAATATAATAGTTTGGTCGAATTGGAGACAGAAGGAAGGAAACGAGCCCCTTAGCCTGTCATGCATGATAGTTGCATACAAAACTTGGTTGACCTTGTGCTAAAGTTGCCAAATCAGGGCAAAACGAGGTAACTCGCTTTGCAGTCCACCTAAATCTAAATGATTTGTGTTGATGAATGCGGGGTTAGCTTCTTCCCACTCACATCTCCTCTTCCATATGACTCTATAGTCTGCATGTTAATGAATAGGCCTATAAGGGTATTATTTTGATTTTACCACAGTCAAACCAAAATAAATATGAGACTGGTTCAAATACTATAAAGTGAAAGAATGGCTTGAACTCTGTTGTTGCACATCTGGGTTGAGTACTTCTGATTTTTTGGATTAAAGTAGGGTTGTGTTTCTTGCTTAGTGAATTTTTTTACTCATGTGTTTGTGGGGGTTTTTTTCCAAGCTTTTTTCTAGGTGAAAATTTACAGCAGACTGATTATATATTAAAAAGATTTGCTCATCATTTTAAGTGAGGTAAAATGTCAAAAAATGTTACTGCAATATTTTTTTGCCTGAAAAATATAGGATGAATAGAAAGGTGGCAGTACTTAAAACTGCTTTTCTATGTTGTGTGGCTTTCCATGATGAAAAGAATCTTAACCAAAGCCTACATTTAAAGATTTTTGTAGCAGAATTTACCAACTTGTGAAATGGTATAGCTCTTCACATGCACTGTGCTTACAATGCGTACACGAAGTTGATCGTCGGGTAAATTTATGATGTTACAGCCTATCTATTTTCTCCCGTATTTGTTTTGTAGCCTCTCCAAATTTGGCATCTCGCTCATGTCCTCCTTCCAGATCTGTTTCCGTCTAAACCGAGTGCTCCATTTTTCTCCTATACTTTTCCTGCAGCGTCCCCTTATACTTACACTTAGTATTTCAGAGCTGACAGAATTGGGTATTCATGGAAAACATATGCAAGATTCACCAGGGAAGGATTTTAAATTTCACAAGGTGAAATTATAACACTTTTGAAGTCAGTGACAAAACTCCCTTCAACTACAGCAGGACCTAGATTTTATCCTCAATTTTTAGTCCCAAATAAGCACTTCAGACATGAGATTACCCATTTCAGAGTTCACAGTGGAAAAAAACTGAAAAACAGAGAAATAATGGCTGTTCTAGAAAAAGAGTCAGTAATTGGGTAACGACAAATTAAAAACTGTGTTGTGTATTCTTACCTGCTTGCCAAAGTCATATTATGCTGTCAGCTTCTAGGCTGGTACTGATGTATTACAGACCCATGCAATGGTATGTAACCTACTTTACATGGCAAAATGCAAAGAAAGGGAAAAATGGCGTCGTCATGTTCTCTCTATATAATGCTAATGTGGAGTGACCAGGTTATTGGAATTAAAATCAGTTTCTGTCATTTTATAATCAGATAAGCAAGTTTAATGATTTTATGTAAATGTTGAGTGAAGCAGAAATGCAGGTTTTAGTCCAAGTGACTTGGAGGATGTGCTTGCTTTCTCTCTTCTTTTCCCCCTCCCTCCAAGTCTGCTAAGCAAATAGAACAGACTATCAAGTAAGCACACACATTTCAACCGCCCATGCCAAGCTCTAAAAGCGTGAAAGCACAGACACAGTTTAATTAAATTTATCCAAGAAATCCCCAGACTAAAAAAATAAATGGATAAATATACAACACTAATGAGTCTGGTTTTCTCTCTGGTAATATCAGTAGAAGTGTGTGTTTATGGACATAGGAAGGCAGGTCCCCACCACTGTATATAATCATCATTTGGTATTCAGGACTCACAAAGATGTTTCATCTGACTCATCTCTTCAAGTGTTCCTTTTGGAGGGCTGAAATATTTGTCAGAGGTCTTCAAAGTCTGAATTACTCCAATTTTACAATACTTATAGAACTTTTGTTTATTAAATTGAACCTTTCAATATCACTTAGTTCATGCTCTCCTGTTTTCCTTTTTAGACTTCGCTGTTGAATAGGAGAAATAATGTGGTTTGAAATGAGATCGCGATGTATGAAGTAGTGGTAATAGTTACCTCTTTTCAGCAGCACTGGTGAGGTCCTTTCCATCCAGGACAAAGGAGACAAATAACAATGTTTCCCTGCAGATTCCCTAGTGGGTAACTAGGGAAGCTTGTTTGGTGCCAGGCTTTCAGTGAAGTGCTAACCACAATGCAGAGTGGATGTCCTGCTCAGATAGGAGCAAAGCACCTGGGATCTGTCTCTGTGAGTTAGGCAATACGCCTTCTCATGAGTTGTCGCGCTGACCTACGCAACTACCATCAGCAGCAATGATTCAAATGTCAACAAGATTAGGCAGCAAAGGAGCTTCATCTTGACCTTCCTGTTTGCTACTGCAGATTTACATATAGAACGTGTCTGTATGGGATCACAGTACTTTGACTATCAGTCGCCTTGGAAAGCAGTCTTTGCAATGCAGTTGGCATGCACAGAATGTATGGGGAAAGACCACTTCCGAGGCGCAACATATGGGGGAAACCTGTCTTGCTTGAAGACATATTGCCTGAAGTAGACAGCTTCTGTAATCTGTGTCACACAGGTGGCATTGCTCAAAACTGATGGAGTCAGCACATGAATAGTGTCACAGGAATATTAAAAAAGAAAAAGCTAGAAAAACTTTCAATGAAATAAATTTCAAGAATGTCACTTTAGAGCTGCTACGTAAGAACTAAAGCCAGCTAGACCACCCATATAACCTTTCTTGAGCTTGGGATGTAGTCCTTAGGTAAGAGGGAATATAAAATGTCAACTGCCATAAATCCACTTGAAAATCTATCACTACATGCTCACCAGATTGTTGTGTTGGTGTCATGTTGCTGTGCCACTGTGCTTACAACAGTCCTTCATCAGGGAAGGCTGCAGCCCTTGTTCTTCTCTTTTAAGGCATGCTGTGACTCACAAGTCTTTCACTGGTATGGATCCTACTTGTCTACACCTGAAAGATCAGTATTTCTCTTTCCTTCCTGTTACATCCCAATTTCAAATTTTGTGAAAGTTTTGAAATCAGTCATTCTTCTTTTTAAATAGCATGAAAAGTGGATACAGATAAACAAAACAGTCATTTAAATACTTTCCTTTCACTTTTCTTGGTATTCTGAGGTGTGTTGATGAAGACATATCAGACACAGTGGCTGGTCCTATGATTAATTATTGCAGTAATCCCATTTTCACAGAAAAACTAGACAAAACTGAGTTGTCATGCCTCCTGTTGTGCCAAAGAAAAGATGCTTGTCCTGTGTGTAGCTGAAATGAGGGACAGGGAAGAAATGAATGCTTTTTTTTTTTTTTTAAACTAAAAAAAATAATAATCAGGAACTCTGTGATGCTAGTACATGGATTCCAAGTTCCCTTGGAATTGAGTTGAATTCCAGTTGACATGAGTACTGCATTGTAGCTGCATTTCCATGCTGGTCCTGCTGAGAGGAAAATGAGGTTGTTGACCATAAACTTGTCAACTGATGCTGCTCAATGCTTGTGAATAAACTGAATGCAGTTCATTAATAAACTGAATTTATTAATAAACTGAATGCATAAACACAAAATATGATCTCATTGTCCTTTAGCTTGAAAAGGTGGAAGAACAAATCTTTAAGGCTGAGAAAAACCTTTCAAAATAAAGAAAAACAAAACAAAATCCCAAAACAGAAGCTCTCAAAACAAATCAAGATCTCTTTCATAAGAGGAAGAGCTACTATAATGTACCTTGTATCTGTAAAGATAAATCTCTAGTGTTTTAATGGAACAATTATTTCAAAATAGAACTTGATGGAAAAATCCTAGGTGTTTTTGAGAATTTCATTCTCCCTGAATATAGGGAGGCAAATAGCTTTCCATTTGTCTAATCCAGAGGCTGGCGCAAACTTTCCACCCCTCCCTTCTTTGCTCTGGGTGTTATGATGGGGCCTCTGTTATGTCAATGGACTTCACTACATTAGGGGCCAGTCTCAAGTTACGTTAAAGGAGTTGCATGGACTTTGGCTATAGTTTCTCTTTAGTGTTGGTGATAATCACATAGTAAAATTTGCTCTTATATTTTATCTGTTACATTAGATTACATTTTAAACCTAATGGAGATAATGTACTAAAGTCACCGTTATGACACACTGGAAACACGTTCAGTAATTATGATCTGCAGAAGCAATTCTGCAGAAGGGCTGTTCAGCTTTCAATTTGAAAAATTTAGCAAAGGTTTTTCTAACGAACAGTCAGAGAGACTGAGGAAAATGTATGGTATTGGTGTGTCTAATTGGGTTTGTATCTTGGTTTCAGTGTCTGGGAGAGGGAATGGGTACATTCCCTTGTTGGTGTTTGAGTCAAATCACATTCAACCTTTCAGGATTCAGGTATTTCTCAAGAGTTTTTTGTCTACAGGTGTGGTTAATAGGCTCTTTCTGTATAGTGAAAGTTACAGCAAAATTTGTGGTATTTCAGAAGGCTTCCTGAAGACCCTGCTCAACTACAAATGGCTTTCTGGGTACTAGGAAGAGACATGAAAAGATGAAAATTATTGTTTAAAAGGAGACAATAGAAAGGAAGCAGATATACCATTCTCATTTGTATTATGCTATTGGGTTTTTTGTTGTTGTTTGGGTGTGGGGTTTTTTTTATAATTCCTGTCCTTTTGTTCAGATATCTGTGGGGTTTGGGGAAAGAGATAGCCTTCTTATTTTGCCAACACACACTGGTTTAGCATTGCTGTGGTCTTGCTCCAGAACGGCGGATTCTGGCATAATAGTGGCAACAAATAATGATGATGTTGAGAGTTGGTCCAGATGTTTATCCTGAGGTTAAAATCATATCAACTATGCAACCGGACATGATTTGCTTTGTCTTCTTCCTCCTAAAGCAACGACATATTATGACAAGTCAGGATGGTGAGCAAAGGATGTGTTTAGCTTCTCTCTTAACCTGTTCAGCTGCCCTTTTGCTCATCCCTATAGCTTCATCTTGCAAACTGGAATCACACAAAAGAACTTTGGAAAGCCTTTATTTCGTAAAGCATTTCATGCATCTGAAATTAAAATCTTTTCCAGTAAGTCTTCACATCTGAATTCTTGAGATGTAGCAGGTTAATTATTTTTTTTTTCTTAACTTTGTTTGAGGTATTGGTAGCATGTATTAGGAAGCCTGTTGCAGAATACTGTAGCTGACTTTATATGGAAATTTTTGCTATTTAGAAGAAGATAAAAAAATCCCCAAAACCATCATTGTCCATTTACAAAACATGACTGAATTGAAATGTTTGTCCAGAGAGAACGTGGTTGGCAGCTGCATGAGGCTTAATTACTTTTCCTGCAATTGACTGGCTGTTTCCATTTTGCAAAGAAAATGCCATTCCTCTTTGCATGAACCACCAGGAGAGCAGAATGCAGAAGTAATGTCGGTTTCCTTTTCCCCTCCTCCCACTGCCCCTGGAAAGTGGGTGCTACACAGAAAATCACCTTCTTCCCACTTGCGTGAAGATCCCACTCCTTAAAGGTGCTGATGCCCTCGTGAATGGTGGTGAGTGGTAGCAATGTCCACATGACACTAGTGAAGATTGCTGGCATGATGCAGTTCTTCAGAGGCGCTTGATGTCATCTCCTGCAGGGTAGGTCTAAGATGCATGAAGTATGAAATCCTTTCTCACTAATTATAGTGATGGCATTTTTTCCTCTTGTGTTTCTGTTTTGTAGGCTGTAGGTTATGAGAGTGAAAACAAGTGAGATGTTTAAAGGTGCACATAGCTGTCAGAACAGTGTCTTCCCTACCAAAATATCCTTGGTTTACTCTCATATGTAAATGACAGATTTAATTATAATTTATCCTGAAAATGGAAGGGGGGGGGAAGCAGGAGGGAAAAAAAGAAGATAGGTCCTACCACCTGCTAAAAAAAGCAGTTTCAAAACTGAAGTGAATAAAAATGGTACTCTCTTAAATTGTCTATGGAGATTTTTCTTCTTTTGCCCGTTGTGTCTTGTCATTAAATACTTAGAATGACCTGAAATGTATTTAAGCAGACAAGAAACAACCACCTCTGCCATGTTTAGAGAAATTCAGGTACTGTAATTTGATACACAGGAACTGCATTAGATACTATGTGTCTTGAAGTAGAGACCTTCTAAAAACTGCGAATCCACATGCTTTTTGTTTTTCTGCATTACACTTTGTCTTGCATTGTAAAATTGGTCCTGAATCAGGAAACACTTAAATGCATGTTTTCCTTTTCATTTAGGAAAATAAAAAAAAAAAAGGGAAGGAAAAAGGCTTGGTATATCATTCATTCATTCTTTATAATACTGGCTATAGAATTCCCAGAATTATTCCTGTATAGAGATAACTTAAGCTTGCAAAAACATAGCTTCCCTTCTACGTTTAAAGAAAATCACAAACCCCTCACCTCTAGGAAGTTATGGATATTATATGGTTACCAGTGTAATTGTAGAAGGTGCTTTCCAAGCATGTTTTTTAGAGCTGGGCTGTTTCAGTCCATTCATTTTCACTGCATTATCAAAGTTTTTGAATATGAATTGCATTAAAACATGAAGCCTAATTTGACAGTGTTTCTTTAAATAAATAACATATGAAAGTTCATTTTAATAGTGTTCAAAAAGAACGGAAGAAATTAAACATAGACATGTGTTAGTATGATCTCCAGCATGAATACCACTGAGTTATTCATGCAAATTGAATGTATCTTTATCTAGGGATGACAATGAGTTAAGCTAGCTTAACAATTCAAGCAGGCTTGGAGCCAAGTGGATCGAGACCAAAACTGATGAAAAGTTCACTGAGCTGTTAAAACCTCTTCATCTCTAATAACCTGTAGTATTGCTGTTTTAAGCTTTTTCTCTAGAAAGTTAATGATACTGAGTTTCCATTTGGTTTTTAAGAGAATACAGTTCAATTACTGACTCCAGGACTTATCTGAGGGAGGAAACTGGATGTGTTTTGGGTTTTGGAAAGCTTTAGCACTGATATAGACTGGGCAATAGAAGGTTTTTCATCTGCTTTTGACCTCAAAGGGCAGTTTGGTTTTCAAGTGAGACATGTTAGATGGGCAATAGCTGAATTCATCTGTTGTTAAGACTCGCTAGTGGAAATAAGAAATATTCCTTCAAGTCTTGTGAAACGGGGAGGTTCTGCAAGGCTGCGGTCTCTGTAAACCCATGATACTTCCTTTCCACTTGTTGAATTTTCTTGCTGTTTGGGATTCTTTTTTTTTAGCTTGAAGAGAAATGTCTTTGAGGCCAGAATTGAAATATCTGTCTCTGTGGAGAAGAGCAGTTTCTCAAAATAACTATGTCCAGTTGTCATGTGTTGGGATTTCAGCTGTTGTCACCATTGCTTGAAGTGCTATGTCCAGCAGCTGGTTCGTGGTCATTGGTTTGGGGCTTAAGGTCCAATGCATCCATCTTTCAGAAGAATCCAGGGGCGGTTGTTTCACCTTTTGTTAAGAAATATTGCCCTAGATTCTCGTTCAGGGTTAACGCGTCCCCCGTAGGAAGAAGGTAAAGGACATCAGAGTAGAGAATAGACAAGTGGGTTTCAGGTTGTGTTTCATACTTTGCTTGCGTGGGCTGCAGCGGGAGCCTTTGCAGTGGTGGGTGCAGATCACAGCACCCTCAGAGCCATCCTGGCTTGGACGCAGGTGGGCTGTGCTCCCCTGGAGGCTGCAGGATTGCTGCAGCAGCAATGGGCCTTGGTTGGCAGCTGACCTACATCCCTCAAACAGCTGTATGCCTCTTCCACTTGCAAAACTCCGCATCCTGCTGGGACCACAAAGTTTGCATAGCAATAGGGTTGTTTCATCAGCTCTCTATCCCACGCAGGAACACCTTCCCCAAGGCTAAATTCTGTCTGCCTTCTCTTCCTGGGCAGGAACAGATACAGGGATAGTGGTGGATACAGGACAATACACCATATTAGGCAGTGCATTACTCCAAAACAGTGGAAAACAAGCTCCAGTACAAGAAATATAAACCCTGCTTTTCTGTTTCACTTGCCCAGGCTCATATAGTGAGCAAAGATCATCATGGCCTGAGTAAATTTACAGCACAATTGTTGTTTGATGATGAACAGATATGTTATTTTAAATGCAGGGAAATAATTCCCTATATATATTTTCTCTATGGTTTTGGCATTTTAAAAATCCTCAATGGATCCTAAAGTGTCTCTTTTCTGAGCCCAATCCACAGCTGCTCATGACAATCTGAATATTACCTCTGACACGCTGAAACCTACTGGTTTCTCTATTTCTAAGAAAATAATGTGTGTATGTGATGATATTTGGGAGCAAAACTCACCATTCACTCTTACTCCCCATCACCTTGGTGTTTGATTAATACAGATGAAACGTGATCTTTCAGCCCTGGTATGGCCTTCTTAAAGACATTCACAATTAATGTGCTCCTTCAGAAGAGGGCTTTTTTATTATTATTATTATTACTGCACATAAACTCCGGGTGGAATCTAGCTGACATTTTTGAAGCATATTCACCAAAGTTATAGAGAGACACACAGAATACAATCCTCAGCTTAGGTATTAAGGAAATAGCCAGTAAAATATTTTTGGGAAGCAACCCTGCAACCCTGTGACTGGGCTGACTTCCATAGCTACAAAATCCTTCAAATTGTTTTTACTGCTTTTGTAACTAAAAAACTTGACTTTTCTGGCTTATGTGGCTGTTGTATATCTCTGCTATATTTCTGCCTTTTTTTATTCACTCTTGGAAATCTATGCCTCCTGCAATTCCTTCCAAGAGGAAATTGATGTGATAAGGGGGTGACCCCTTTGGCTTATCTTCAGGTCCTTTTGCTTATCCATAGATTTTCTATTTTCAAAAGAAATGAAAAGTATCCAAGTAGAGCGTGTGTGGGGGCGATTTCCAGATTAGTTTTTGCCCACACCATAACATCTACAACCCTGGAGCTGAAGGCCCATATGTCACCAGTTTCCCTTTTTCCACAGTTGGCTATATGCAACAGGAAGGTTTCTAAGTAGGCTTTTATCGTAGCTGACTTGGTTCCCTGATGCAGAAAGCATGCCAGAAAAACATATCAAAAGGTTATCAAAGCGCATGACAGGGCTAGTTCATTTGGACACCAGTGGCTAGACCTAAAAAGGAAACTGTGGGGTAAACGCAGGTGGCCTTTGAGCTATGATAGGAGCCTCTTTACTCAGTGACCTTCTTACTTCCGTGGTCAGCATAGCCCTTGAAGACAGTGTCTGAAAGTTGTATCTTTGCAGACAGACTGTGAACTAGAGTGAAGGTGTCTGAAATGTTTAAAATGTATTGTTTATTTACAAAATAGTTCTTAATTTATCTAAAGAATATTAAATCTTTGATTTTTTTTTTTTTTTTTAAAACGTCAAATTTGGAAAAAGTTCTAACAACTGAAATGTAGTATCATTTAACTACAGGTGAGGAGGGCTATTTCTTTTTGCCTTTTTTTGCCTTCCTTCCCTTCCCTACAATAATAGAGGAAAAAAAAACCCCAGATTAACCTAAAATCACACGGACAAAATTGTTTAAGTATTTTTCACTTACACAGTCAAAACAAAAAAAATATTTCTATTCATCTCTAGCTATCCCATGTTTCACAATGAGTCTTTAGGTACCTTTGCAAGACCTTTGACTTTTATGCTTCAATGTTCCCAAGAGAAGAAACACAACAGTTTGTTGTTTAGCAGATGGGGTGGCTTGGAGTCAGTTACGCTGGAAGAATACTTTGAAGAGAAATGAACTGTGCAGCTGGGAGACTACTGAAAGGAAGACCTTGAGAACATGCCGACGTATCCCCTCCCCTTTGCTAAAGCTGTGCATTCCCCTGTATGTCAGAGAGATATTTCTATTAACATTGAGAACAAACAAAAGTTCAATTTGATTTTTTAAAAAGAGAGAAACATTTTTAAATTACTCTGCAAAGCTGCAGTTGTGTGGAGCAGGGGGGAAGAGGAGTTGAGAAGGTTGTAGCATTTGTTCTCTCTCCTCCCTAGACTTCCTTTGTAACCCATGGTAAATTGCTTAGTCTCAACACCTTAAGCTTCTGTTTGTTAAAATGGGGATAACATTCTCACACTTCACAGGAGGTAAGAAACAGAATTTATTCATATCTGCAGAGTATTTTGAAATTCCTATAAATTAGGTGTTATAAAAATGCAAAGTGTTCTTTCTTGATAGCAGTTTAAATTTAGCATTAATATTTAGCTCTCTAACTCTTTCCTTTACAAATAGGAACCTTCCCTGCAGAGATCTCATTCATCTTTACTGAGGTGTTTGCGCTGGAGCACCTCCAGTCCTGCAAAACGTTTCCTCGTGAGATTGATACTGGCAAAACAGTTACATGACTTGGGTGGGATGGCATATAGCTAGGAACTTAGATGCTGCTTCATTTACAGTAGAGACAACCTAAATGCATTGCGACTTCCTATAATTTTTCATGCATTTTCCGCTTTCTGTTTTGCATTTTGAAGATCAGCACATCAGTTTGGCAGAATCTCCAGCTGTTGTACAGACACACAAGTTAAGGCTTTTCATGTTTAGTTTTACTTTTGTTCTCCCAGCTTAAGGAAAGGGTAGGTAGGGAAATAGATGACCTGATAAAATTTCATTGAGTAAGTTTATGATTTTATACTAATAAAGTGATCTTGGGACACACAAGGGTTATTCTGGCAAAACCAAGGTTTACTCAGTCATCTGTGATTAGTTCCTTAGGAATGATAACAGTCTTGCTGCACAGTAGTGTTTTTATCTCATTTCATCATTATTTAAGAGGGACGACTAGCATGCCTTCCAGTTAAGAGAGGAATAGCTGTGAAAATGCATGACTCTAGCCCATTAGATAAAGTCTTGCTCACTGGGAAGAGTCCAGCAGGTCTCTTTTTGCTTTTGCCCTTCACAGAGATAGGATGAATGGTGTGGACTTTGGATTCTTCCTTTTCTTCATGTGCCAAGTTGCTTCTTTCTTTCCGTCCCTTTGAATTTTGCGGTGTTTCTCAGGCACTTGTTCCATTTCAAGAGAAAATGTGCTGAGGGACCCAGTTTAGATTTTTTGTATTGACCAACAGTGAATAAACAGAAGGTATGAGCTGCTTCTGGTAGGGAACATTTCAGCCTGCAGTCCTTCACCTGCAACCAATAGGTTGTTATTGCAAAGTTGCATATTTCTTTTTCTCCTACTGTGTTTCTGCTGCTCTACTTTGCACTTAATTGGGTGTTGTGAGCTTGTGTCCGGTGTGTGCTGAGCTACTCACAGTATGTAAGTGCAGTGGCACATAGTTTATGAATCCTAACTGTCCTTATGCAATAGAAGCACCGTGGTGTTCAGGTTGACCGATATTGCAGTGCCTGCAGTCGTGTGCAATAACAAAATGTAACACAGTATGATTTTCATAATAGCTTTAGGCACTTATAGATGCTTTGGCATATAAGCATCTGGGCAGGAGGTTTCTCAACCTAGTGTGTAAGACGTACCAAGACAGCTAAAATCTGATTGGATCTTCAGTACGTAGGTCTTTAGTCATTCTGCATGAGGAAATAGTCTGTGTGCGTGTTCATACAAATCGTGGGTGCAAACTGAGAAAGCAGTATCACATATACTTTTGCGCATAACCACTAGGTTTCTGGCTCCTCAAGTCAGCTGCTGAGTCGCAAAGGTAGTTAGCACGAAGAACTTGACCCTCATAGGGTCTGTCACCAAGGTACCACCCTCACATAGGGCGGCACATGTAAAAATGTTGAAGAAGCAAGGTGGGGGTTGCTTTTAGGGTTGTGGATTGATGGAGACTCATTTACAGCTCATCAAGAGTTTTGTGTGATCTGTACTAGGCTTTGATTACGAGCTAAGCATTGAATATGATACAGACACAAATGCCATTATCCAAACTTAGCCAGGTGTGCTTCATGCAAATTTTCACTAAAGTCTATTGAATTTTAAACCATATGGTAATTCACATTAATCTTAAAACACATAATTGCAAAAACGCTGGAAGTGAAAGATTTTTTTAAAAAAACATAATTGGAAAATATCACAGTAAAACAAGTATTAAAACTAAAGATGAGCTTCCTATAACTTACAGGCTATGATAAAGAGGAAATATTGTATACCATCTGAAATCAACTGTTCCATTAAAAATGCTAAAGCCTACTTCATACCATATGATAAAACATCTCAAGCTTCAAACTCGTTAGTAGTATATCTGCTTGAAGCAAAAACAGTTTTATCTACTGAAAAAATATGGCAGATATTGTGCAGTGGGGGTAATTTTTTTTTTGCTATCTTATGTTGGGCAACTTGAGAATCTGGGAGGTCTGTTTTCCAAGTAATAAAATCCTTTCCTAGCCAGTACTTTTGATGGTCTTTTAAGACCTGAGGGCCTTTGAATCTCACTAGCTCACTATGACTGAAGTAAGCATGAATGTTTCACAGCATATGTAAGCATTTGGTGCATCCTCAGTCTACTTGGAAAAAATGTTACGGGGCATAACTTTTTGAGCAGCACACCTTAATTCGAGCTGCGCATTTGAAGAGTCAGCGATGGCAAGCTTTCTTTTTTCTGAATCACAGTCTATCAAAGGAAATAGAAGT
This sequence comes from Chroicocephalus ridibundus, assembly GCF_963924245.1. Lineage (NCBI taxonomy): Eukaryota > Metazoa > Chordata > Aves > Charadriiformes > Laridae > Chroicocephalus > Chroicocephalus ridibundus. The sequence continues at coordinate 32,015,299 of NC_086288.1, read as the reverse complement.
AGAAGAGTTTCACTGCAGGAACGAGATTTCCTGCTGATATCACCTAACAATGCACTTTCTGATTTCTGTAGCTTCCATGAGAAGCAGCTACAATAATGCTGGCAACTGAGGGAGCGGTAAATGTACTTGCACTTGAGCATTAGCTGGAATCTGAAGAAAGTTTAAGTAAGATCTTAAAAATGGTGTACCTCACACTTCTTCACTATTTGCCCCCCTTTTTTTTTTTTGAATGGCGTTCTAAAAATCCTATTTTCATTAAATGTCTTTAGCACTCCTAGTGTTAATTCTGGCCCTAAATCACTTGCCAGTAGGAAACGTTCATCTCTGAAATTATCGGCAAATACTGTACAGCAGAAGTACAGGAGGTGTACTTTTGAGAGATTTCCCTTTTATTTTATAAAAGCATGTACGCAGTTGTGGGCATATGTGATCAGTGAGAGTTTTGACTTGATTCTAGGCAAATTAATTACTGATCCTTTCTGGTGTGATAGATTAATTTTAGTAGAGCTCAAGTTGTTTGTGTAGCCTTCATTCCCAGTATAAAGTATTCTTGGCTACATGGGCAGGCAATATAGATTGTAATGGGATTAATAAGGACTTTCCATTGTAAAATACTTGTCAGTTTTCTGTATGGGTATATCAAAGCAGAAAAGAAACCCATCTGGGTTAAGCCAACATGCTCACATATCAAAGTCTGTGGTCTTTGCCTGCCTAACTCTTTTTAGTGTTCATTTACATAATTATGTCAAAGGAAAACCTGGCTTTCACTAGCAACCAATTTGAACATTAATTGTACATTAATTTGAACATTAATTATCTTTTAATTATTGCTTTTGTGACTGGAGAGTTTAGCTGGTAAGGCATAAATGATCAGTGATTAGAAAATTTAGCAAAATGGAGGATTTGCCGGTGGAGGGAAAGTATGGAAATAGGTATGTCTTTTGCCAAGTTTCACTCTTCTTTGGTTCATGAGGTTAATGACTATATGCTAGAGATTTGCTTCAGGTTACCGAAATTGCAGGCAAAAATCTCAAGTGAAAGAAGGGTCAGAAAGGGAATCCTCTTCAAGCAAAACTGCTCTTTTATTTCAGTCAATGACAGAGGAGACATCTTTGCTCAGTGGCTAGAATATATTATCCTTTTCAAAAGGCCAGTTGAAAGAGATTCAATAGATAAGCTAATTTGAAATCAAAAGCTGTGGGATAATGCATTAGTCTCCCCTCGTCTGACACTATCCACCCAGGAAAAAAATACACAGGCTTGGGCTGACCCAACATAAGGAATTTGACCTACCTACACAAGTTGCAAGGAGGGAGAATGCCAGTATGTGCCCGAGGGCAAGGTCTTCTGGGAAAGCTGTGAAGAAGCTGAAGTCTTGAGCCACTCTGAGGTCCCACAAAGCAGTAACAAACGTATTTCAAACAAAGCTGCAGTTAAAAGAAGAACCATGAGGGTGCATGCCTTTATATTTCTAAAATCAGCCTTCCCCAGACAGTGCTTTCCTTATTGATTGAAATTAATTTCTTTGTTTCTACTTTCTTTGCTCCAGTCCTCAGTAAGGGAGATGGCGTGTACTGTGAGGTGTTCACAGCCATCCACACGGTATGGTTGGGAATCACTCTTGCAGGTGAGTTGACTATTGTTTTTCTCTTTTCAGGTAGTTCTTGTTGAAACATTAATTTCCAAGGTTTATGGACCACAACATACCCTCTTTGCCATCTCTGGACATAACCTGCACTGCACATGTCTCAAATACAACTGGCGGTCTGTACCTGCCAGTTGAATAAATTACACTAAATAAAGGCAATCTGTCTCTCAAAACTGATCAAACCGATTGGCTTAAAAGCAAAGAAGCCAAGTAAAAATCATGCAGGTCTGATAAAGTTGCAGTGATGTGACACTAGCTTCAGTTGAATCAACAGCCCACAGAAGTGTCTTAGCTTCTTGAGAGTTCCTTACGCTGGCTACTGGCTGAAAGGATATGAAAGCTTTATTATTTTAAAACATAATTCCCTTCTTGTTTCCTGCAAAATAAACTAGATTTTTCTCATGAATTTGGCCAGAGTACCCATATGATGAAAAATCTTGTATATTTTTGATTTCGCCTTTCTAGCATCCAGACTAAGAGGTGGGAAGGGCAGCTGTGAAGGTGAGGTTGGTGCGGTGCTGTTGCTATGAAGGGAGGATCGGGGATATCGTTTAGGAAGTTGGAGGCAGATAAATTATGGAATTCTACTTCTGACTGGCTTTGTTAAGCTACAGTTTGTATGTGGCGTTGGGCACATTGTTTCTCATTCCTTGTCAGTTATTCCTATCATGGGAATGGATATAGCAGAACACCTTCCCAGGAGGTAAATAGGAAATCTCTCTTTAAATATCTCTTTCTATATTCTTAAAAAAAACATCAGCTATCTCTTGTTTTCTACCTGGTTTTGATGAATAGATCTGCAGCTCAAGCTTAGCCACATTTGTAAAGCAGAATAGTAATATCAAACTTAATGCAGGCGTTACAAAACACGGTGTGTTTGCGACCCAGTAGCATTACGCCTCAGATCTCCAATGCAGCTTTTCCCATAAGGCCCTGACTTGCTTTTGTATGAAAGATGAAACAACAAAGCTGTTACAGAAACAGATCACTTATGAAACAAGAGTTTCCAGCAAACAGCGTCTAAGAAAATTTGCAAGCACAAGCAATGCTTAACGCAATCAACTGAATTGTTTTAACTTCTGAAAACATATTATTTCTTATTAATGCCTTAAGCTCACTGGATGTTGTTTGTACAATTTTTTCCGTAGTATAAAAATAAGGAATGCTTTCTTCCAAAAAGCAGTTATTAGATTTTTTGCTTCCTTATCTTATTTTGAGTCATAGTTAGTAGTCATAATCAAATGTTTAACTCGGGCATATACCCAGCTCGTGAATGTGGGCTACCAAGAACTAGGATGAAATCCTGTCCAAGTTGATATACTTTTCTAAAGATATATAGCGTGTAAAATGCTGTGGTAGTATATAGCATTAACCAGGATGTCACAGCTTCCGAAATGAGCTCCTGACAGGGAGCATATATTGGCGCTCTGGCTGATAATGGCCTTGCTAATTTACGACAGACTACCATGTCTGTAATAATAAAAAATCTCCTCCTTGTGCTCTTTTGATATTTTCCCATCGATGCATGTCATTTTTTGAACAGGATAAAATAGCTCTGTCATAACATATAATATCTGTTCTGTAAATGCAGAAGATGCTATTATATAGAAGGAAAATGTTATACTGTGCTGTGTAGGCAAGATAATATAAACAGCTTTGTATTGTGTTTGTTCTTAGGTAACGAAATTCATTTATCCAGTCAACCTCTGTTTTGAAAAAGGCTTTTTAGAGAAACATACATAAGGTTTAGCTCATTTGAAAATGAGTTTCTGACTTCAAGAGTGCAGAAGGCTTAGTTTCAAATCAGTAAATTGATCTATTGGTAAAATCACCATTTTACAAATCACAAATAACAGATTATAGTAATGGCTTGTTGGCAGTGAGTCTCTGTTGGAAAGAATTCTTTATTTGAATCCTTAAGCTACTTTGTTCTCAGTTTAGACATCCATTTTATGAGTGGAGCCTTTTCTATCAGTAAAACAATTACAGGAAGCCCTTTGAATGGTCTGTTTCTGAAAGTATAATTCATTATGCCTAACTAGTAGATTTAATATTGTTTATTCCTAGTAGGATCTTCTGCTTGTAATTTGAGTGCTAGCTTTTTGGGTAGGTTTTAAGAAGCAGAGTTTACGAGTTTTGCAAAGTCAATAATCAGGTATTGCACAATATATGGAAATTCACGTTTATATATAATGTATACTTGAAGTGTGCAAGAAGAAAACTGTCATCCAAGTTCAACACGACAACATCATTAGAAAAGGCTAAGATATGAACTATTGAGGTATCTCATCTATTTTTAAGAGAAATCAAAGGGTAATTTGCAAGAATTCTTGCCCTAAAACCCGTGTTGTTTGTGAAGGCTATTTCAGCACTGGGGGAGTGCGGTTGCTCAGATGGCCGGTGTTGCTCAGATGCCTTCCTGTGAAAATGCAGAAATCTGAGCATGCTCAAATACTTTGCTTTCAGCCCTCCAGTTAAAGAAGTCCCTGAAGTTCATCAGCCAGTTCATTATATATAATGTTACAGTATGTGTGAAGATAATGGCACAGGATGGTAATAAGAAGTTGTTACAGCCATAAGGTACTGGTGGAATCTCAAATTTCCTGATCTTGCCGACCCACTTCATTGTAGCATTACTCTTTTCAGTCTTGGCAAATGTCCTGCCCACTGGGATGTGGGTGCCTGCCCAGAGATTCAAATGCTTTTCTTCACATCTTCCTTTCCCCCTTCTTTGTGGTCAAAACATGATTAGCAGTTCTTTAACCTGTTGGAGAAGTCTCTGGGGTCTACTTCCAGCCCCTCACCATAAAGACATTTCTTGTGTCCCTTCCTCATACAACTGATGAGTGTAGTGCTGAAGGGATGCATGTCCATGCTGAAGGTGGCGCCCTCTGCAACATATCCTCGTGGTGCTCTCTACCAGCTCTGGAAAGCATCAAAAACCTCTTCTGAGTATTTTGATCTGTCACTAGTGTGGACTCCCTGGGGAAACTGGATGAAGGGAAAATAAGGCCTTTGCAGCAAAAGGATGGAGACAGTAAGTGAAAAGATTCAAGGATTCATAAGTAGTTTGAATAAATCACTGTCTGAAATACAGGGCCTTTTTTCTGTCCGCCTACCTCTCTGTGATGTTTCCCATCAGTATGGTACTATGGAGCTATTTGAAAGTCATCAGAAATTTTAGAATGTCATCTAATAAACCAATCTAAAGAAGCCAGAGTTTCCTAAAGTTTTCCTTCTGTTCAGAGATCTTTAAAATAATACTGAATAGCTTTGGGAAATTTGCCCTTTGAAATACCAAATACTAATATTTCTTGTGTACTAGTTTGGACATCTGATCCGTATTTTGAATCATTACATTGAATCGTTGGCAACTATCAAGTCTACTGATGACTTCATCTTTAACTCCAAAAATGAGATCCAAAGAAAGGTTGAAAGAATAAGAGAAATATTTTTGGTGATACAATAAATATCACCAGAGTTGAATTTTTTTTAAAATTTTTTTTTTAAAGAAAATAGAGAGGTAAGCATAGGAGAAGTACAAAGCATAAACACCTTCTCAAGAAAGAAAATACAGGATATATTTTTCTAATCAGAAAAGGAAAACGTAACAAAAAGGAAGGGTGGAGACCTAAAGGCAGGTAAATTCAAAAGATTTAATGATGATGAGGTGTTAATTCAGCAGTGACATAAGCCACTAGACAAAATAGGGAAAATAGTGTCTTGATGTCTTAACACAGGACTAGATGTCATTTCCAAATGTGTAGCAGTCCGTTATTCATTGCAAGTCTGTCTGTCTGCTACTCTCAGTGGTGCTTAGAGTGACAGAGCACTTGCACCACACCTCTCACCATTTTCTTCTTCTTCTTCTTTGTTACGTGCCATAACAGTTGTGAACAGGCAAATCCTTTCCCTTTGTGACTTAAGTTCCAGGCAGCAGAAATGAGCAGGAAACCATTTTTCTTTATTATTGAAATGAACTTTCATTGGGGGTTAACCCTGGTAGGCAGCTAAGCACCACACAACTGCTCACTCGCTTCCCCGCACAACCCCCACTGGGACTGGGAAAGAGAAAAGGAAGAGTAAAAGCAAGAAAACTTGTGAGTCGAGATAAAACGTGTAATAAGTGAAAGAGAAGTGGAAGAAGAGGGAAAGAAAACAAAATAAAACAAATGATGCAAGGGCAATCACTCACTACCTCCCATGGGGAGATCAATGCCCAGCCAGTTCTTGAGCAAAAGATGGCTAACTCCTCTAAACCCCCCCCCCTCCCTTTTTTTGCTGAGCATAAAGATACATGGCATGGGATATCTCTTTGGGTAGTTTGGGTCATCTGCCTAGTTGTGTCCCTTCTCAACTTCTTGCACACCCCCCAGTCTGTTCCCTGGGGGAGCAAAGTGAGAAGAAAAGGCCTTGATGCTGTGCAAGCACTGTTCAGCAACAGCTAAAGCGTTAGTGTGTTACAACATTGTTTTGGTCACAAACCTAAAACACAGCACCGTAGGAGCTGCTATGAAGAAAATAAACTCCATCCCAGCCAGACCCAGTACAGACAGGCCAAAAAAAAAGTTGTATGAAAGGTAGTTGATTTTTTTTATTTTTTCCAGAAAAATATTGCAGGTGAAAAATTGGAATGACCATTATTATCATAGCAGTCCAATAAATCCAATGCCCTGCGGCAAGGTTAGGCTAGCTACAGTAGGTAGAAGTCAGCAGAGTATAACAGTCACCTAGTCTGGAATGTCCACTAGTTTATTGACCCTAATATGGCAGACCGGAGTTCAAGAGAGTCATTTGGCAACTCTTCAAACCCTGGTCATACTGCATTACTTGCTCTGGTGCGAAGAAAGTTCTCTTCTGAGCCTCAAAAAAATCTTCTGTGGAAAAAGGTCCAATGAAACTGATATATTCCTGATGGGGATGGTGGTTGTGGCTGTTTATTGAGCCTTTTCTGGCGCAAAATGACATAGTCAAACATTAAACTTCACTTGTTGCAATGAAAGGTTCTGCTAGATGACCTGGACAAAGGTGGTATTCTTGCCATGCTTCTTGCACCTTTTTATTCCAAAAGTAGTATTTATTACAGACTTTGGGTTTTTGTTTTTTTTTTTTAAATCTTTATAGATCATCATCTTTTTTCATCTTTATATATCAGGGACAGACACCCACACTTATGCATCCTCTGTATCATATGTTAGTCTACGGTCAGCAAGAGATACTGTTGTTATAAGTCCCAGCATGAGGAACAAAATTTATTTTTCTACAGCTAGTAGAGAAGATAGCTCACGTCACCGTTCCTTGTAATACACACAGGCACACATATTTATTTGTAATTATAACTTCAATGAAATTCAACCATAATGGCCATAGGAAGTGTAATGCTGGAAACATTATTCACAGGGGTCCTGCAGCCAAGGAGCCTCCTGAAGCTGGGTAGTTCAAGAGACTACTGAGTGTTCTCTCTGCCTGAAGCAAAACTTCCTAACCTTCTTTTATCAATACAAGAACTATCCTCATCAGCATTTTTGGTACATACCGATTTTCAATATGAAAACTTAATAATTTCCTGTATGAGTTATATGGACAAAAAATGCCCATGCATTTGTGGGAAGTTAATATTTTTTAACATGAAAATTCTCATATAATAATGCTATATGAATAGGAGGCTGTTATTATTCATAAAGAAAGATAAAAGTTAAGAAGGCTTGAGTATAAAAAACAGCAGATTACTTTTAAGTTGTTTTAATTACGAAATAAAAAGCATACAGCATAATGAAAGGAATTTGCCGGAAATGCTGTACTCTTCAAAGGCATAACATTTTCTTTTCCAGCAAGCTATTTGTAAAATTTATTTAATAAGTCCATCAAACTTTTACTGGGAAAAATAGATATTGAGTAATGTCATTATTTAGAGGCTCCTGGAAGCTAAACATGGAACTGACCTCACTCAGACCAGTGGAGAAGAGGCCTGAAGAGCTTTAGTGAGAGTGGAGGGTGGAATGGCACTGCAGGGAAAGACGTGCTGACACGTTGACTCGTGCTTGATTTTTAGCACCTAGGAGGCCTGACTGCTATTCTGGCTTTGCTTTAGTTTTCCCGGGTAATCAGTTGTTGGATGATGCATGTGGACAGTCCAAGGAAAAGGGATGAGGGTGACTTTTTTCATGTGAGTCCTCAAGTATGAAGTTGCACTCCTTCTTCTGCTTTGTAAACCTTGATTTATTTTCACTGTGCTGCACCTACTAACTCCTCCTTCAGCGTGCTGCATGGGGCACTTTTTGCTTGGTAGGTATAGAGTTAAGCCCCCCCTCTAGCAAGGAGCAAGGAGGAACCAAGAGCTGTCCTTTCCTCGCTGTGAATTCCCAACACTGGGTGATTGCTTATGCAAGGGGGAGCAAGGACAGCCATCACGGCTGCCTCTTCCGCTTTTTGCTGCGTTTGGCTACAAAACTGTTAAAATGAACAATACATAGTCTTGGAAAAACAGGGAATGGGTAGGTGCCTTACAAGGAGACTGCTGTGACTGGTAGACTATGTCATTTCAAGGTGCCTCACATTGTGGAAGCTGCAGTATGACAAGGGTTGACACCATTTTCGGCGTACTTCTGCTGGTGAACTTTTGGCAGTTGTATGATCAATCCGTGTACTTCAGGCTGTTTCTTGCTCAGTTTGTAGTTTCAGTGGAACCGAGAAATCTGCCTGTTTCCAGGGTAGGGTACCGAATGCTGTTTATGCTCTGCGATGCAGTCATTGGAAAGTTAAAGATGTGCAAGTCCTTTATTGGATTTGATCCCTCATTCCCAAAGGAAACGGTGCATAGCCCTGCTCGTTTTGCTCTCTCTTTGCTGTATCCCGCAGCTACTGATGAACATTCAGCTCATTGCTGGTTAAAAGAATGTGAAGGGAAATGCCTTAAAGCAAAATGTATTGATTCACAGAACAATAATAAAATGCATTATAAGAAAGCGCTAAAACTTCTTCCTCTTCGAGTAAGGAGTGTGCACAGAGGGAAGGAAGGATTCAGATCAATGATTAGAAAAAGGAATTAATGGTAAACAAAACCAAGTTATACCAAAGCTCTTCAGAAATGAATACACAGAAATTTCAAACTATGAGTGGGTTGCCGTGTTTCATCTCTGGATGAGCAGGATGCTCAAAGACAAATGCAGAGGCCAAATCCATAGTCACTTTAAAAGGAATGGAAGATGAATGGCAGACTTGCAGTCCTTTTTCGTTAAAATACTCAAGCCCATTTTTTTTTAAAGAACAGTGTCAGTGGGAGAAACTGGGAGCACATTACTCAAGCTTATGAAATAGCCAGATGGTTACAGTGGGAGATACAGCTTCAACTCCCTCCGATCAAAAAGGGAGAATCTGAGTTTCATATTCTGTGGAAGCCCCCTAACTATTGGCAGTGGGAAATAGCACTCAGCAACATCATCTGTGACAGTTTTGCGATCAAACCTCAACCATTAAAGTCTGGTTTCAGACTATCATGTGAATGTGGCTTCAGTTAGCAGCTAATTTCAAAGTGAAAACTTTTTTCTACAAATAACCTAATTGATAAAAGCACTTGCGTTTCATTAGGTTCCACAGTCCTCAGTGAAGGTGAGTAGACATTCCTAGCTAATGCCATGCCCCTGCTTGTTCAGGTTCTTAGAGAGGCTGGGTATGAAGCTGGAAGCTAGTCAAGTTAATCCTCTGTTGTGTCTGAATGATAGGTATCCTTATGCAGGATAAGGAGCCTGCAAGAGATCTGTGCACTTCAGTATTTTTTAAATTTGATTTTGAGGACTTCACTGGGACTCAACATTATACTCAGAGAGTTGCAGCTCTGCCTTCTCCTTTTAAAGAGCCAGACCCCCTCTGTCCACCCAGTTTGGATGGCCCTGACAGCGCTTGTGTGATGTGGATAAGTTACTTGAGTATTGAGACCTCAGAAGCTTATGTGGGGCAACAAGGTACTTCAAAGGTCTGAAACAGGCTCTTTTTGTAACTGGCATTTTGAGGATCATTTTTTTGCCTCTTGCTAGCTCTCAGCTAAACAGTAGTGATGCAGTTCTAGATATGCTGTATATGTATTTTTCTATAAGCAAAAAGAAGTATTGTGAAACCTTGGAAGAAAAGAAGATTAATTATCTTTTCCTCAGCTGTAGTCCCTCGTGCTGGATTGTTTTGAACATTGTTTTGTTCTTAGTAGATCAGTCCAAGACAATGAAGTGCCTTCATGCCAATAAAGATCAGCTGGTTTTGTCTTTCCTGCTTAAGACATATGGAGTCTGAAAGGAGCTCTATACAGAGATCAATAGTGAACCATTAAGAAGACGAAAATATCGTCTAGAAGTGGCAGCAATGGATTGGGACTTGAAAATCTCTTTTCTGCTCCTGGGTCTGCCTGTAGCTGGACAATTTACTTCCTGTCTCTCTGCCTTACTCCCATCACATGTAAAATTACTATATTAGTGCTTTTGCAACAAGAATGACTATTAAGGTTATTCCCATGGCTGTGTGGTACATGGAGAAACAGTGTGTTGTTTCATACCCAGCCTTAGAGCAGCCCAGGCAGTGCAGCTTCTCGCCTACAGTTAAGCTAGATACCACATCCAGGTCCAGAGGCTGCCGTTGGCTGTGTAGAAATTGCTGGCCTGCTCAAGGTAGCCTGGTATACGTCCGTGTGGCACTGCACTGAAAGGGAAACATTGGACGGGATGTGCAGGATGTTAGTAAGTGTATAAACACCTTCTTCTCTCTTCCAGATCACTGTATATGGCATTTCATTTCCAGAGAAAAAAGACTTATATTTTTAGTGGATGTCAATAGGTGAAGCTCAGTGGAGCTCAAGTGATTTACAAATGCTGAATATTTGGCCCCATATTTTCTTCTGCCTAATCCTAATTAAAGGTAAAGCAGTGGTTTGATTCTGTTTCCTCACTGAACGCTGACTGATGCTGCAGTGCCTTATCTCTGATTTTATTGCTACTGGCCTTTTCTGCCAGCAGCTCTTTTCCAGATAGATGTGGGGAATTTTTATTGACAGCTTATTTTAACAGATCTTATGATGAAGGATGGTTCTGTTGCAGAGGTAGAGAGCAGCTGTGAGATGGGTTTTACTGGCTATGATCCAATTTATCTAAGTTGTCTGTCTTGCTGTGACTCATCAAGTGCTATAAAAAGTAGATGTGAAATGGGCAGGGGAAAAAAAGCAGCAAACCCACCTCAGACTGAAAAGGCACTTTATGTCATGGTGTCGTGTATTAAAGCAGGCCAAGAAGAGCAGACTCAGGCTGCCAGTATCACTTCTCTTTTAGGTAAAGCTGTATGTGGTGAAGTTCCTGTCTAAAATAGCAGATGAATTACCATGTGGAGTTCAGGTGTGGATCCTGAAAAAGGATTGCAGTCATAAAATCAAAGACAGACAGCATTTGGAGCACTTGTCCTATCTAGGTAATAGTTGGTTTACACGTGTGCTGTATCTTCCTGCTCAAAAAATGTCACAGTGCAAGTTTTGGGCCAATTGTCCCATTTTACATAGAGCCTTAACCTGAAAAGGCTGACTCACCAGCTGTTTCTCTGATGGTAGGAGTCCATGCTTTGCTTTCCCGCCCTTTGCCTTCTCCTCAGCTGCGTGAAGGGAAAGCAGGAGGTTATTTACAGCTACCTATATCAGAGTCATGGATTTGCATTTGCGATAGACACGGGATGGAAAAGAGAGGCCATTTTGGAAACTACAGCCTTTGTAAATATGTGTGTATTGAAGCTGTTATGGTGTTACAGGCAAGAGTAAACAGAAGAAAAATGGTTATGGAGTAACACTTTGACAGACATATTCTGCTAGCTGAATTCAAGTTAAATGATACTTTTGGCTGCACAGTCTTCTTAAGAAACAGTAAGTGGATGGTGGTACATACAGTGTGTACAAATTTTTATATATACATACAGATGCAAATATAAAATGATGCATAAATTCTGTATAAAATTATTAGTTATATTAAGCATATCTAACTTCTTAAGGGGTTTTCTATTTTGTATGGGTGGATGTTGTGAATGCTTATGAACTGTGCATATTACCCAATGACTAATTTCTGAGAGAAATGATTTAGCATTTCCAAAGAAACCAACTCAAGGCCCACTGGCATCATGAGAAAACATGAACTTACACGGGCTTCATCTCACTCTCTAAAAAATGAAATCAAGTATGTGCTTTCTAGCTGGAGAAGGTTGCTCTGGTGAAGGAAAAAAACACAGATGAATGGTGTTTCAATGAATGGTATTTGCAATAGAATAGATAACTTATTTCTAGTATCTGGTAATTCTTTTATGCTTTAAAAACTAGAGCTCCTCTTCTTGTTATTTGACCTAATATTTTGCCTTAGAGGCAAACGTGGTAGGAATCTGCAAAACCAGCAGGCTTTTGATGAATTTCCAAAATGTAAAAATACTCATCTTTTCAGATTTTACCTTAATTACATCCTAATCTCTCATTTTAGGAGTTAATTCAAAGCCTATTCATCTTACTCTAATTAGTTTCAGGTAAGTCTTTAGTGGCTGCACTTATGAAAAATATTTATCAAATATACCCCACCTAGGGTACTGCATCCAGCTCTGGGGCCCCCAACATAAGAATGGACCAACATGGACCTGCTGGAGCGGGTCCAGAGGAGGGCCACAAATATGACGAGAGGGCTGGAGCACCTCTGCTGTGAGGACAGGCTGAGAGAGCTGGGGCTGTTCAGCCTGGAGAAGAGAAGGCTCCAGGGAGACCTTATTGTGGCCTTTCAGTGCTTAAGGGGGCCTACAGGAAAGGTGGGGACAAACTTTTTAGCAGGGCCTGTTGTGATAGGACAAGGGGTAATGGCTTCAGACTAAAAGAGCGTAGATTTGGACTAGATATAAGACGGAATTTTAAACTATGATTCTATGATTTTAATATGTTAAAATTTCCCTTGTTACTCTTAAAAAATGCAGTATGAGCAGCTTAAAAATTTCTTCCATTTTTTTCACCATCTTTGACCCAAAAGCTATTCCCTTCCTGCAGCAGTATCAGATGTCCCAATGTAAAGTGAAAACTGAAAAATGTATCAAGCTTTAAAAAAAGATGCACACAAACCCCAGTAATCAGAACAGTAATTTCTTTTGGATTATATTTTAAACTAGTATCTTCAGGGGTGTGTTAGCTCAGCACATAGAAGTTGGAAGTTAACACCTTGAATTAATATCTGTACTGGTTTTATTGTTCCACTTTTAGTAGCCTTTGGAGGTTGAATTATTGCTGGTAGAAATAGGAATAAAATAGTTTTTAAATCCTAAGGTTCTTGTTCATTTCTAGACACTTCTGTTTACATCATGCTCTTGGGGTTTGGGGGATTTTTGCTAAACAAAACGTAAAGGGTAGGTCAAATTTCAGTAATTTCTTAAATTTCTCAATAGTACATCTTTCATTATTTTAATCACAGAGGGTTTTTTTTTTGTTGTCGTGATTGCAGCATTAAACCAGACTCACATAGCGACACTCTTCTACGGTAGTTAAACTAAGCTAAGCCTTTTCTAGAATTAGTTATGATTGTATTTATTTATTTTTTAAATTTATGGAGTCTGTTCACCTGGAAATGGTACACTGTTTAAAGGTGCTTTGCCACACTTGATCCTTTTTTGTTTGTCATTGATAAGCTAAAGCGGGTGACGGTGAATATACTTAATTTCATGAAACCATAGTAAGGGTTTCTGATTAGTAACATGCAAGAAATAAACTGTTGGGGACAGGGAGTGGTAGTAACAGCCAGCGTTTCATTTGTTGCTTTACAGGTATGAAGTGATGTCCTCTGTGGAGGCAGAAGTTCTTCATAAGGTGATAGCTGGGACCTGATTTGTGTCCTTGAGAGATTTATAAACTGGGGAAAGACGTAATTGTCCTTTTTAAATATTTGGAGAGGTGACCCTTGAATTTGCAAGGTTTGTGAAGAAGTTGCTGAAGCATTGCTGTATGACTGATTAATCCCCCAATTAATAACATTTATACTGAAATGGCTTCTTATATTGGTAATGGCACCAAATGACCTTGACATATTTATGCATAAAACAACTTACTATATATAGCGATGATATTAAGCAGTTTTTGCAGTTTGCAATTAAATAGCTTTAAGAGGCTTGTACCCTTATTGACTGTTTAAGCATCAAAGATATTCTACAGCATATTTTCCTACTTCCAGCAGTTATCCTTGAATTTATGTGTTCAGACTGCTTGTAACACAGAGTAGGCTTTAATTAAAATATTCCTAGAATTATCTAAGTTAGAATTAAATACAAGTTTTCCATAAGGAAAAAAAAGATGTTCTTCAGGTTTTTTTGTGGTCTTGAAAACTCCTGTGTGATATATAGATTTCTGTAATCATCACTAAGAAAAATGTTTCTTCTGGAAACATTCTGAAAAATGTTTCTTCTGTACCTACTTTTTTACTGTAGGGAAGCGGAATTTTTTAGGAGACTCATTAATTAGCCTGAACACATACTTCATGGAAGAAAAACGTGCAATAGAAGTAGAAGTCCTTTAAAGTGTATTTTGAAATTTTTAGGTGTACAGAGAAGTTTTTAAAATCTAATACTGCAAAGCATTTGTTATAAGAACAGTTTAGTTGCCCTGTTTCTGTTGCTGATGTTTGTACCCTACTATGTGACAAAACGTAAAATGTAGGTATTAGAAGCAGAACCTGGACCTAAGCAAGTGGAAAACACTGGGAGAATAAAAAAATCCTACAAAATAGCACTTAGTAGGGGCGTAAATTGGTGGTACTTTTCTTCTTCAGTATTTGAGTTTCAGTAGAAAGAAAAGTGTAGATACAGTGTTGCTAAGTATTTCACAAATGGTAACATGTCAACGTGAAAGCTTTTTTCTTTTTTCTTTCCCCCCCCCCCCCTCCAGTGGGGATTTTTAATCTCACAATATTGGTTCCACTCAATTGACTATGAAATACTGCAGTTCCTCAAAATCAGAGCCACAGTTCAGACTGACCCCTGGAAAGAGTGCTACACTGGCTATTAAATTAGGCTGCAACTCAGGTAAGTTATCCACATGGTTACACGTTCCGTTTAGTTGCCCTCAGAGGATTTAAATCGTGAGCTCGGTTTGCTCGGTTGGGATAATGGAGGTCTGCCATTTTGACTGATAAAATCATAGCATTTTTTAACCCACTGAGGGTTTGGTTTAGCTTTGAATTTTATTTTAAATGAAACTTTAAAGGAGATGAAGGAGGGAGAAATGACCAGAGAAATGAAGCTTTCCTCCTGTTGCAGGCCATCTTTTTGGGGACTCCTGAGGTTCTGAAAAATGTGAAACTTTCTTTTCTTCAGCATCCCTTCAGTATCTGAAACACGTTGTTCAGTGTCATCTTCCATTCAGACAATACATGATGCATTGTGTTACATCAAACAAGTTCAGAGTTACTCTCAAAATTCCACGATTTTTTAAAATAGGCTTTTATACCATAAAGTACACATTCTGCTCTTAAGTGAACTTTCAGGGAGTGAACGGATTTCTTTCAGGTAATTAGGAGATTAGGAACTCGCCAGAAGTAGATTTTGCTTGTTTGTCTGGTTGTTTGTTTATAGGAGGCTAAGACTGTCCAGATAAGCTGCAGTTCCATCCCTGGCACATGTTGACTTTTTCTTCTCTTAAGTAAATTCTTTCTTAATTCCTTTTTGCTGGTCTGTATTCTTTGTGTATTCTTTCATGGTTGTAGCACGTTTACAATTTGTTTCCTCTGCAGTCTGTTTTTTGCCTCTCAGAATACCTTAAAATTTCATTGGATCTTAATGAACAGTTTGGACTGGTTTCATAAAAGTGATAAATAATTCATGGATCATTAATAAAGGGCTTTACAGTCGTTCCCTGCTGCCCCATCTTGGGGATAGTCCATACTTTTTTTTTTTTTTTTTTTTTTTTTTGTAAATTAAATAATCTGCCCATCCATTCATGGTAAACTTAGCAGGATATATGGATAGAATGGAAGAGGTGATTAACATGGTTGATAAAATCTACAAGAATAAATCTAAATGACAGATAACCCTTTTAAAAAAAAAACACAAGCCCAATCAACTATATGAGAAGGCTGTTAAAAGCAAGCAAACCTTTTCTTCCCTATGAAGTCTCAAAATACAAGATAATAGAATAAATGCATGGTATTGGTTAATAAACACCTGATTGGGAGATTTAAAAAGACATGAGTTGGGATTCTGGGTGTTTCTGTCCGACTTCAAAAGCGCAATTCTCTTCCCTGTTTCCCATCTGAAAGTGTGAAAGAAAGTATGTGCTTACTTATTAAAATGCTCCTAGAATTAAGTAATATTTGTGCAGCATTTTCATTATACAAAACACTATTGTAGGCTCAAATATTATTAGTATTTCATATTAACTTGGGATTCTTATTATTTTCCATACTTTCGCACCTCTGAGAATACAAAAATACAACTTCTGTCATGTACTGAAATTTCAGTCTCTGTATATCTGTTGACAGCATTGCAAGAGGAGAGAAGGTATTATTTTTAGTACAGGTTGCCATTGTCACAGTAAAAAGCATAGTTAGTATTCACTTGGATAAATTATTGGGATCTCAAGTTATTTTGTTAGTATTCATATGCCTGCTTATTTTATATTCTAATGTTTGGCTGTAGCAAATATACCACTATGCCATTAGGTTTCTTGTGTTAACAGAGGAGGGTGCATGCGCAGCACACACCTGCTCAGGGGCTGGCAGTCTCAGGAGGGTTTATGATCACACATTCACCCAGAGCTCTTACTGTTGGGCCCCTACAACCCGTGCACAAGCATGGCGTGACGACAGAGAGGATACAGTAAAAAAAAGTCTTTATTGTTTTGTTAGTTTTTCTTCTTTTCTGAATTCTTCAGCAAGTTGGATATCTTCTGGGACTAAACCCCAGGTTTGGTATAAATCTTTAGCACGTGGTAAGAAGACTGGAGCAATCCTCAAGTTTGATGTACTGGGGTGAATATTCAAATCTGCATGTGCCAGTTCCTCATCCTCTGTGCTGGTCGTCTTTGAATCCTATTCAGCCTTCTTTCACCCAGGTTGTCAAGAGCTACTGTGGGTAACAAGGGTTTCTTCTCCCCAAGGAACTGTTGATTTGTGAAACCAGGGAGACGCGCATGCTTCTCGACATGGGTTTTATCTGTTTTGTCTTGGATTCCAGCTGCTGATGCTTCACAGGTGGTTTTTCCACAGGCTTTTTTTTTTCACTTCTGTTTGGTCACTGATGTGGTCCGTGCTCATGGAACAAGGAGCACACAGTGTCTTTTGTCTAAATAAGCAGTTCACATCCTCCCCTCTCACCCTGGGAGGAAAATTCTGGCTCCCTGTGCACCTTCCAGGCAGGTTTCCTCTTAAATATCCACTCTTTTCACTTGTTGCTGGGCAGAGATGGACATGACTGTGGGCTGAATTTTGTCCCCTTAATTTCCACAGGGACTAGTCCATAAAAGACTTCTAAAACTGGCAGAGTGACTCTGGGACTGAGGAGTTTTGAGCTGATCATGGTGATCAGCTTCAAGCAGAGGAGAGATCAGTGTTGTGTTTTTTCTCCCGATTCAGTTTTCCATTCTTGAGCGAGTGTGGATGCTGTTTTGTTTTGTTTCTTTTTACTCTCAGAAAGGATTTTTCGATACATAATCGTGCATCATCTCCCTCCAAAGCCTTGGAGGACAATTTAGGTCCCTGTAGCCCCTGTGATTTTAGCAGCTACTGAGAGGCATAGTAATTAATTGGAGATGATCAGATGATCCCTCAGTGTGACATATTGTTTCGCCGTGCACTGGCAGGAAAGGCAAGGTTTGACAAGAATTTCAACAAAATGGAGATAAGAAGGTACAAACAGGTTAAATATAACATTGTTTTTACCAAATATTGTCCAGTAGTCCTAAGGACAATTGTTTTGCCATTGAAATGCATAAGAATGCAGTATGTATGCAGAGCAGTCGATGGGACAACTGGGACTGCAGAGAACAGAGATCCTCTTCTATGAAGCATTTTATTTATTAGTATGCAGATATTTTAATCTGAGGACATCCAGAGGTTGCTTTGACCATGATGAAATGGAAAAAGAAGAGGTTTCACTGGGTTGAGAGCTTGGTTCTTCCGTTGCCTTTGGCCCTTTTTCTGAAAAATATAAAATGCTTGGCGTATTTTCATTTGCCATTAAGACAGCATGTACCTAAGGTTAAGTATGCAATTAGGTCTCCTCTAATAAATGTGCCCTTTGTTAACACATCATTTTACTCTCTCAAATCTAATATAAGCATGTATTTTCCTAAAATTTGCAATAAACGACCTTTAACCATTCAGTGGATCAAATGATGCTGCCTCTTCCGCTGTGTTCAAAGCCAGTTAAACACACTGTATTCAGTCAGCAAATGACTGGCTACGTAGCCATTTAGACCCTCAAAAGCATAACCTGCTACTAGAGAATTCTGTGTTGTACACGCTCTTTCTGCAAGGTAAATGTACAAAAGAGAGAACGGGCTGGATCTCCTGCCTTTAGGAGGGCCTGGAGTCAGATTCCCAGCTGGGGTGAAATACTGGGAACTACACTCATTTGCACAAGCAGCGGAGCTGGCTCTGGCTCTCTGTGTTACCATTTCTCTCTCTCTCTAACCTCTTTGCAATGCGGCTTTTACTGTAGTTTCCAGGCCTTGCACTCAAAATCCAGCTTAATTTTAATCTTTGTGTCTCCGATATTGTTAAATTGTCTTCTATGCCAGTGTCCTCCTGGATATTTTATGTGTAATTTGCTAGGGGGGTTGTGTTTTGTGACTCGGAATCTACTTGTTTGCTCCGATTTGCAGATGAACGGGACACCATATAACGACACCAGTATTTGCATTCAGTGTGTGCTGCGTGAAATCCCTGACCCCTGGTACATGTTGTATGCAACTCTTGGTGTTCCTGTGTTTTACTCCCTGCTAAAGACTAAGTATCGCCTTTTTCCTCTGATATAATTTGTTTAATACTGATGCACTTTAGCCACAGTATTTGGAGCTTATTAGTTAGGAGCATTGCACGCATCATTTAATACAGTGACATGCTGCAAGGTACTGTATGGGAAACTCTATTTGGTTACACATTCCAAAGTCTTTGATCTTTTCCGTTGTTTCCTTGGAACACCTGTGGAATAGTCTTACTAAAAGTCAGCAAAGTGCTATTTCCTTAAGAAATGACAGGCAAAAATAAGGTGAAAAAATTATAATGATTCTTTTGAAATCTGTGGGAAAGTCCACGCTCTTACTGCCTGTGATTTAAAACAGAAATATGAGTTACTGAAACACAACATTCTGGTTTGTGTAACTCTTTAGTTGCTAGCAAAAGGAAAAAAAAAATAATTCAAGTCCTTATGACTTCTGGTGTACAACAAATACAATTGTTTTTTATTCTAAAACGGTATAAGCATCCCCATATTCCATACGTGCATATTCTTCCTAGAAGCAGGCTGCTTTTAAAAGAATAGTGAGGCTCAAATTTCCACATCCAACTTTCTGTTTGAAATTTTAGCTTTAAATTTGTTCATTTTAGTTTGGTACTAGAGAAAATAAAATGTAGATGTGCATTTCTGGGATCACTGGCGGTGATGTGAATTGGTCTTAAAGAGAATATGTATGTACAATTAAGTTCAACTGCTTTTAATGCTGATATTCAGGGTCAATATCTAGGGTAGGCGCTAGGCGGAACAGTACCGTGAAAGAGACTGAGTACACCTTAGTGTTTTGCCAAAAAAGAGTCTTTGGATGGAAGCGTGTAATGTTGGTGTAATTGATATAGCTCATAAATGGTAATTATAGATAATTAGTCCCATGAATATTTAGCATTGAGGTAGTTAACAAAAAGGTTCTAGTGTTTTGCAATGCTGGCAAAGAGTCTGAAACAAACCTGGTATATCCTAATAGACTGTTTCTCGGAGTGCAGTAAAAAGGTCATGTTGTGATTGCTAATCCAAACTGCATTTCTTGCAGGGAAAGGGACTAGATTCTGACTTGGTTCTTTTGAAGAAATTCATCTTCTGAGCTGACGCCACATGACTGCAGATAGTAAAGCACTAGATCTTAAAGATAGATAAGACCATGCCGTGCTCTTGCATGAGGTTATGATTCCCTAGCTGCACTCATTTCATTATAGCCTGGAGAAAGGGAAAGCAGTGTGACAGAGCATGGCATCTTTCTAAACAACTACATCAGTAGAAACCCCCTGCAGAATTTTAAGTCATTCATCATCTTCCCACCCTCATCGCTCCTCGCTGTGCTGATAAAATACTTTGCATCCATTATTAAAACACATCTTTCTGTATTAGAATGGCCCTGCAGCCAAAGCTGTTCTCTGCTTTGTTATGTGAGGCCACAAACTATACAAACTTCTAATTTAATGTGTTTTCTGACAGTCTGGCGTTGTCAGACTGCTTTTGGCGACTAACTCTCTTTTTTCTGTTGTTCTCGTCAGTCAAAAATCTGCAAGTTAAAATGAGGCGACATATTTGTTTGTGGTTTGCATAGAATTGAACAGAAAGACAGCACAAACTTTGTTAACAGGAAACACAAGACTTTAATAATGGGTGCCCAAAGCAAATCACCCAGTTTTAATTCTAACCCAGTGTGAGTTATAGACTTGGTAAAAAAGTTGCCTTTGCCCTGCCATGTTGTATTTGGTATACAACATCACCCTGAATATGTCTTATCTTAGCTCAGTTAGTCTTAAGATTGGGTGCTATTTAAAGTGAGTACAATGCACAGGATTTATTTAGGTTTTGTGTGAATCTAAACAGAGTGGGCCGTAATGTGTGACCATCTGTCTAAAGAAGGAAAATTACATTAGAGTTGTCATATGTCTTATTGGAGGCTTCTGATGGTATGAAACAACATATTAGATTAGTATATAAAGGAATAAATTGAAAGGGGGAGAGTGTGAACGAGGTCTTCAAGGACTAATGTGGTATTTTCTCATATAAAAGACTTGTTTACATAGATGGTTTTCTTGTATCTGAAGATAGCAAAGAAAAGACAAAAAGGTAAATATCTGAATATTGCTGAATTCTTCCCTGGAATGTTATTTGCCTCTGATAATAGCGGTTGTCATACCCTGTTGCAGCGCTAATCTTAGAGCATACATAGGCATTACAGGAGCAATTTTGGGTTCTGCTTTGGCATGTTTCGTTCATGCTGGGCTGATGTAGGGTGACTCCATCAGTCCTGTTTTCTGTTAAGTGTCAGGAAATTCCCCCTGTCAATACTGGAAGCCCTGAGAATTAATATGGTACAAATAAGTTTGTATATAGGCATTTACAAATGTTTCCTTTTATACTCAGAAGGAGAGACCAAGAGCAAGAGAGATTTAGGAATACAGATGATATAGATGCTTTTCAAAGGAGGTCTTGAGGGGGGAAAAACAACTTAGTTGAAGTTCTGCAAGATAAATACCAGTGCCTTTTGGGTGTTTGAGTACAAAAGGGTTAAAACCAACTTGCTACATTCAAAGAAAAGAGCAAATGAAAGACAAGCCTACCTACCAGTAGATTCTCAATGCTTTTTCAGTAACAAATTTCCAAATCCTTTGTTGCCATTCTGTCACAAGGGTCTATCCTGCTGCCATAAGTGTGTGGGAATTCACAGAGCTAATTCCCATAACATCAATAGGAATTTTGCCTGTAACTCTTTCACAAGATTTCATATGTATTTGAATGAGACATTGCGTTTTATCTTACCAGCAATCTACAGACTTGAATTTTCCTTACTGTTCTCTGACAGACCATGACAAAACACTTAATAGTGACACAATGGCTCATTCACAGCTGTTATAGTCTATTGTGCGGTATGGCATAATTGGAGAATGTTTTAATCGGTTGACGCTCCACTCTGAGTAACACGGATTATTGACATGCTACACCATGGCAGCACTTGCTACAAGCTAACAGTCAGGCATCTCCCAATGTTCCACAAGCTGCAACTCTGTAGTGCACAAGAGCTATAGAGGAAGTATTATAGCAGCTACTAATGGACAGTACACAAAAATCTTCACAAGGATTGTCCAGTGGCTGCTCTTACGCACCGGTAACCGCAAAGTGTCAGCTTGTAAAGCTCTGTGTTTTGTCATGGGGGGCTGCCAAAGAGACGCGTTCCCCTGAGTTTGCTGGGCTTTGCTGAAACAAACATCAGTTTTATTGGGATGCTGAAGATCCTCAAATGTGTTATGCTGTGGAAATATGCATTTCCCATTTGTGATGATTTTTCGCTCTATCTGATCTGTAGCCAAACATCTCTGCTTTTGTGAACTGGAAATCATCTTCAGAGAATTTTACTTATCTTTACATATGAAGGTATGTGAAGATTCATTTAGCCTAACGTGAACCAGGGGTCATCCTTGAGAACTGTCATTCCCTCAGGGAAGCTGCACATTCCACCACCTATGTAATTGACTCTAGATACAGAAAAAGATCTAACTAGTGGAAACCACTGATACTTCCAGCTTATCATTGCTAGCTTTCAATTTTGCATAATTACATATAAATTTAAATGACATCTCCTCAAATAGAAAGAAAAGAAAGATTGATAAAAGAGCAGTGTTGAGTGGCCCGGAGCCCTGTGTAACACAAGTAAGCAAGGGATCCTGGTACTTAAGGAAATTTGAGAATATGGGAGAAGGAAGAGGAGAAACCCGCATAGAGCCCTGGAACACTGCTTTTCCTTGGCCTATGGTGCACAAAATTGTCGATAATTTACAGGAGAAATATTAAACAGAGAGCTGAGCCTCTTATGTGTTGGGCATCTTAGAGTGCCTTAGCTTTGAGAGAGGGTTCCAAAAGTCTCTGGAACAGATGCAGGCAGTCAGGCTCTCAGAGGGAGTTTGCTGGGAAGGAGGAATTCAGACAATGGCCTAGGGGTAAATAATTTAATATATAGAAGCAAAAGTTGTATGACCAACTAGTTAGTGGCATCACTAAGTTCCAGCATCCAATGTCTTTGGTAAATGATTAAACAGCAAAGTAAAGAAGCAAGTGTATTTTGCTGGTACGTATTTCCAGATTTGAATAATTCAATAATCTTGCCATGAAAAATAAAAATACACAGTTTATATGTCTCACACAGGTTTGGAAATTCTGATGTGCCACAGCTTTCCAAAGAAGCATGTTAGAAGTTGAGAAGCTTATTCAAAGCTTAGGCTGCCAACTGGATCTGCAGTAGGCAGGAATTTCACAGGGACAGCTTGTTTTGCAAAGTATCGTGCTGCTGCTTGTTCTTTTTTTCTGGGATGGAAATAACCAAGACTAGATTATTACTTTTTTTTAATTTTATTTTTTTTCCCCCCTTTATTTTTGAGCTTCAGATGGAAACAGAAAATGCGAAGGAGTACAGAATTATGTATTCTCTTAGGGTAATAGGACTTTACATACATAGTAAGAAAGAATATGCACATGGTACATGTAAACAAACGCTGTTATATGTGAGCCTACAGCATCAGGGCTTTTTCCTAGTACCCAGAAATGTATTGCCACAAGCACTCAGAAGTGGCTTTGTGTTCAAAGGCAACTTTGCATAGTGAGATATATGTACTTCATGCTGCACAGTACATATGTATTGAATAAATAAAGTACATAAATAGAGACACTCTCCAACTCCATGGAGTTCAGTTTAGGCATTTCCCAGTTCAGAAACCCTTGTTCTGTCACACTTTGCTGACCATGAGCAGGTGTCTTTCCTAAGTGTCCCCCTTCTTCCTGCCAGAGCCATGCCTCTCCTGAAACCACAACCTTTCGCTCTTTACGGAACACGCGTGAGCCCAGAGGATAGTAATAGATTCATCGGCCTGTCTTCCCCTGAAGGATCACAGCTAACCTGATTCAGCACAAATATTTGCTGAGTTAATTAGACTACTTCTTTTATCTCAGAGTAATTTGAAGTAAGGTTTGGGTTGATTCTTGTAATATTTAAATGGATGTATGGGTTCTTGCTTCTTTCTCACAGTTTCTGATTTTGTCATTGTAAAGCCATCTGGTAAAAAAAATGACTTTTCATTCAATTATTCACTTATTTTATGTGATCCTCTCACAGATTTATGTATGGACTGTGCTATGTTTCTGGAATTACTAAGTAGATTTGTCTACCTGAGCCCACGTAAGGTGAATCCCATGGAGCATGTCTATAGTAGAAAATAGCTACTGGAAAGTGTTCATAAATCTTTCACAGTTTCAGATTCATTTTGGTAGCATCTTCACCGAGCTGATCAATAACAGAGTCTGTCATTTCTTTTGTGCTTCCTGACCTCTTTAGGAAGATACAATGTTGTCAAAATCACAAAAGAACATACTTAATCAACTTATATCACCCCCAGTGTAGCAGGTTAGAAAATTGAGGTCTCTCTCAAAATGATTTTCAGATCATCTCCTAAAGATTACCTCCTTAAAGTTTTCTTAGAGTTTACACTTTCAAACATTTTTATATCTGTGGGATTGAAAGTGGAACATATTTTTTCCTGTCTCCTTGGAGACCTTGAAATTGAGACGGTGTTTATTTTCACTTGTGGCATAAGCAAACTTTAAAAAAAATAAAATCTGTCCTTACTCTGCTGGTGGCTCATAAGCCTACTCTAGGAATCAGTTCTGTAATAGTCTGACAAGTGGAAGATTTAGGGGATTTCCCTCCCCCCCTTTCAGTTTTTTGTTCTTATAGAAATAATATCAAGTTTATTTTACTGGGGGTGGATTGATTCAGGTATAAGCAGAGTTTTAGGAAAAACTAAATTTGTGAGAGAACGACAGTGTGGCCAGCAAAAGTCAACTCCATCTTTTCTGCAGATCCCTGTTTGTCCATCACCACTGCCTATTCCTCCACCTCACCAGACATATATTTTTTTTTTTTTTTTTTGGGGGGGGGGCGGGAGGGACAGGGGAAGCATGTCTGGGTCCACAGCTCTGCCTTGTTAGTTCACAGCCCACTTAAAGTGTTAGTAGTGTTGAATGGCTGACTTACATTTTTCATACACGTGGATTAACACTGAACACTTTTTTCTCTCTTCAACCAATGCCCTAAATAGCTCCAAAGTAAAAGTCAAAGGTAATTGTCCAGTAAGTGTTTCTGAGCAAATCAGAGCAAAATATCCGCAAAAGAGCAGATCTTTGTATGTGATCAAAGTTTTGGATCAAGTCTTTTCTCAATCAGCTCTTATTTAAAGGTACAGAGATATTTAAAATAAAAGTAAACTTATGTAAAATCTTTACCCTTACCACCCCCAAAAAAAACCAAGATCTGTCTGGTTTGAGGTGAATTTCTTGTCATTGAATAGTAAGTTGCTGACACTATGCAAGACAGGAGACTTTCCATCAGACAAACACTATTCTTTCTGGATTATGACAATCCTCCCCTTTGTTTTCACATTAATGCAAAAATGATGTGATTGCTTTGATGTAATTGTAAGAAAACACACTAATTTGGCTTCAATAGCTATTTCAAGAGGATGGATATTAAATGGATGATAAGTACTTATATTTTTCCCTATTTCCTTTAAAATATCCTGACTGCTTAGTATCATTTTATTGCCATTGCTATCAAGATTTCATTGCTTCCTTTATTTTGATAATAGGGTGGTCAACCTTTTTGGAACGAGACTGGACAAAAGTTGACTTATAGCGAACTGGAGTTGTTCTCTTCAAAAGAGTAGTCAGACGTTGATTGGCAAATTCCTC
Source organism: Chroicocephalus ridibundus (assembly GCF_963924245.1). Classification (NCBI taxonomy): domain Eukaryota; kingdom Metazoa; phylum Chordata; class Aves; order Charadriiformes; family Laridae; genus Chroicocephalus; species Chroicocephalus ridibundus. The sequence goes on along the minus strand of NC_086288.1, from coordinate 31,989,927 downwards.
CATTCCCTACCTCTGCCACTCTGGGCCTTAATGAGAACAAAAGATTCAGACTCGAGCAAGAATTTTTTCTCTCTTGTGATGTTTAATTTCTAGAATATTGCAAAGATTGAAAAGCTCTGTTAAGAGGTAATCTGATTAAATATCGGTATAATAACAGTCAGATTGTCAAGGAAGACTTGGACTTTATGACTTAGTATTGAATACATTGACTTATTTCTTAAACCGAAACAGCAATGATATAAACAATATGCTGAGATACGTCCACCATCTGAGATATATATATGCACACACACATATTTTAATATATATTAAAAATATTTTTCTTGGCAAATGATAAGTGTTATATGTCTCCCTTTACCGCTATATTCAGGCCAATGAATATTTGTTTTCTCACTTGAGAAAATATATCCAGAAATTTTAGACATTTGTAATCATAACCAAGAGAGAAAGATTGAAGGCCATACTGGAAACACTATAATTTTCGCTTCTTATTTTAGAGGTAGAAACACTTGATGTGGGCAATTTTCAAAGTGCTGAGAGGAATGTCATATCCTATCATTTAACAGCATTTGTTGATGATCTCTATTTCCCAAGTCTCCTGCGAAAATTCAGCTCCTCGTACTGTACTGTAGAAATATACATAGTGGCCTATATCAGTGGAAAAGTGACTGAATCCAGACCACACTTACTGATTATTTAACCTGTATAAAAATAACCAGATTACATCTCTGTCTTGTTCTACAGTATTCTCAGCCTGTGACATGAATTAATGTTTAATCTGGATAGCCTCAGGGCTGTGAATTAACTTCCATTGCAACCTTTGGCAGGTCAGCTCACCAGCAGTAGTGCAAATGTGGTTACTTTACTATCCTCTCTTTTTGGTGGTCTGTGCATGACACTGTATGATTTTATCTCAGGAACTTGCTTTTCTAAAATCTACTATATTTGCAAGATTCTTGGCAAAGTATTATTAAACACTAAAAATTCTCTTTTGGAATAAAGGTCAAAATTCTTTTTATGATATATTACCTAAAGTAGCTTACTATATGTTAGAAAGAAATAGAGTGAAAGTCATTTTGATCCGTAAAAATTAATGATTAGTTTATTCTTTCAAAACCAATTATGCAGATTCAAAAGCTAGGTTTGAATCAACTGTTAGATGTGTCCTCTGTAAAATGTGGGCAAATCCGCTGAAATTACCAGACTTACACGAATTAAGTGTAAACTGTACAAATATTCATGCTGCTTTTATCAGTCATTTGCTATTTATAAAGGAAAGTAATATTTTCAGGGAAGATTGCTGTATGGAGTGTTTGTGTTGGTCAGCACTGTACGCTTTCGTTATTAATAGGATTTCTAATGTGATAATATGGAACCCCGAGTTCTTAATTAAGCTTTCCTCTACATTTTCATAAGTTCTTACTTGATAATGGCTCTTGATTTGAAAAGGCAAATGAACAGAAGTAACGTACAGACTTTGGTAACTTACAACTGTCTTCAGAGTCAAGTCAATCTTCCAGCTGCAGCTTGTCATTCAGAGGTATTTTCTAATCTGATTATGGAAATTGTCTAGCATAAACTGGCATTAATATATCAGCTCTTCCCTGCAAAATATGGTGTCAGTGTTTACCTACGCATGTCTAGTGTTCGCTGTAAATAGCTAACATTGTGATGAGGAGCTGAGGATGGAAGAGTGAAGTTGAGCCTGGGAAGAATGTGAGAGTCGGGGAAGCTGTTTTAGTTTTTGTCTTTTTCTCACTATCCCAATCTATTTTAATTGGCAATACATTAAATTATTTTTCCCCCATTCCGCCTAGTTTGGCTGTGATAGTAATTGATAAATGATCTTATAGAAAAAAAATCATAGGGTTGGAAGGGACCTCTGGAGATCATCTAGTCCAACCCCCCCTTGCCACAGCAGGGTCACCTAGAGCAGGTTGCACAGGAACGCATCCAGGCGGGTTTTGAATGTCTCCAGAGATGGAGACTCCACCACCTCTCTGGGCAGCCTGTGCCAGTGCTCTGCCACCCTCAAAGTAAAGAAGTTCCTCCTCATGTTTAGGTGGAACTTCCTGTGTTCAAGTTTGTGCCCGTTACCTCTTGTCCTGTCCCCAGGCACCACTGAAAAGAGCCTGGCCCCATCCTCCTGACACCCATCTTCCTGTCCTTATCTCAATCCACGAGCTTTTTCATCTCACTGTCTCCACCTGCCTTGTTGAGGAGGGGGAGTGAGAGAGCAGCTGGGTGGGCATCTACCAGCTAGCCAATGTCAACCCACCACATACAAAGAAAATGAAGGTCTAACATCAAGTTTGAAACAGATTTAACTCCATAATAAGCCCAGCAAACAGACCTTTCTACAGAAGGCAACAACATTTGATCTCAAAAAAGTTGTTCCACCAGTATATTCACTTAAGTTCCTCATAAGAGATGAAGGAACAGGAGTCAATATTCAGACTACCCAAGCTTGTCTTTTTCAGTTCTTCACGTTCTGTCACTAAATTGACAAGAATAAATTGCCTTCAAATTGCAAAGTCCATTTAAACCATAGGCTACATTAAGACAATACTTTTGGTAATTACATTAATTCAGCAGTTTACCAAGATGAAAATGTGTCCCCTTAATCCATCCGCTCTTTATCATGACTGTAATTAGTAACAAATTGTTTACTTGCCCATCAAAACATTTTTCATTGCCAGCAGCATTACACGTATGTGACATTTTTCCTTTACGGTAGCTAGTATTTTTGTTCCATTTTTCTGTTTATTGTATCAATTTGAGCCAAAATGGAAGATACTGGAAATATTAAGTTTTATCTCCTAGCTCTTGCAAGTTTTGAGAGATTGCTCACCTGTAAATGCATGTGGCATGGGAATACTGAACCCAATTCTCCATGTGTATAAGCATTTTCTGATTTTATAAGTTTGACTAAATAAAAGCTATCATACTCAGTACTGATCAGCATGGTCGAGCAATTCAAATTTAGCAGTAAGAAATGCTAGTTCAGGACAATAATTAAATGGAAGCTTTCTGTCTTGATTGGTAGCAGTTTATGGACTTACGTTGCTCTTGAGACAGGTTAGTTGATATTAGCTTCTGGGTTTATGAAATGCTGAGACTCAGACATGCTTGTTTTTCTGATATTCAGGAGAATAAATGGCTTGCTTGCAATCTACCTTTTAACTGCCAACTTTTGAATAGTGTCTTACTCTTGTTTTTTTTTTTTTTTTTAGTTGTCTTTTTTGTGCTGAAACCTTTTTTTTTCTGTCTGTCTGGGTTTACAGGATTGACCTCTGCCTGTAGATTTTCCCCTCGAGTCTTTGTGATCCTGGTATGCCCATGAACTGGATTCCTAAAGGGAAAATGAATTCAATCCTTCCTTCATGCTTTATAAAAGCAGCTGAGTTGTGTACAGTTCACTTACTAGTTTCATGTATTTTGTTAGCCGCAGGAAACTTCTGGTACAAATAGTTTAGCTAGCAACGTTTATCTTCCCCTGAACTTGATGCCTCTTATTATTTTAGTTTCCAGTTGGTGTGTTTCAGACAGGGTAAAGACACTCTTGGTTATTATTCCATCTGCATGGCTAGGTCTATGTAAATAAACAGTAACAATACTAATAGTGTGGAATCCCTAAGAAGTTCATGATCTTTCTGGATCAGCTAGCAAATAATGCTTGCTTACCACTATCACGAGCAGGCTGTAAGTGCATACAAAAGCAAACTGTATCTTGGGTGCCTGAGACCTTTTTCTCCTTTCTGAAGCTGATTAAATAATGTAAATGCATACATACATAATAAGCATCTGCGTGGTCGGACTGCCAGAAACAAACACATTTATCACCATTGCTCGGGACTTGTTGTGTTGTGCAAATATGTTGTCTAAGTCTGATACAGTGGCAGCCCTGTGACAGATTTAACAAGATTAGATGACCTCCAAAAAAAGCTTTGCAAAGCATTATAGATAATGCTATGCAAATTGACAAGCAGCACAGACAAAAAGCTTAATAATTACTCCTTCTCCCTTTTAAAACATTTTTTTCTTTTGGAGGTCAAGCCAGGTTAATTTATAGAGTCCGAAAGTGTCTGTTACACATACTGTGGTCATTTTTCAGGAAATGAAGGAAAAAAACCCAACAGTTTAAATTAGGAAAAGTGATCAGTGCAGATTATGTTAACAGGTCTTCTCTGAGCCTCAAAGGTCAGGGAATTTCAGTTTACAATAGGACAAGCTCCAACAGAACCAGCACTCAGAGTTAATGTGACCCTGCTGGGTTAGAAAACGATTTAAAAAGACCAAAAAAATCCCCAGCAAGCCATTGACAAGTAATTGCTCCAGCAGTGATACACTCCTACGTTGAAGGATTTCTTCTGGATAAACTCAGTGACATCTAATTTATGGGTCATAGTTCCCGTAGCCCTGTCACATGAATGCTTTCCAACAGCACAACTCTTCTCATCACAGAACTTCATTCTATTGAGGCATTTGCAGAATCGTGCCCAATGGCTTGAACTTGGATCAAATATTAAAACTTTACTGAAAAAACTAACCCCTATCCTTGGTCCCACAGACAATGAAGTGATTAACTTTATGTGGTTTTAGTGGTCTTGCCAGCTTCAAATCATTATTTGTGTGCAAGTTTCAACATTTTTTTAGGGAACTGCATTTAATCATCCACTATAATCTTAAGAGGATCCATATTACAGCAATTACAGCTTGTATGGATGGATTTGAGCTTGGCTGGGAATTGGTTATACTTCACAAGATTGGTGTGAATTGTAAATCCATTGCAAAATATGGAAAACTGAAGTGGTTTTTTGGTTTGATTTTTTTTTTTTTTTTTTTTAAAAAAGGTTACAGGCATGGTTGCACCCTGACTAGATTTTCTTCAAGTGACTTTCAACTGGTGGACAATGCATGCAGTCCACAGGCCCAGGACAGCTCCAAGTTAACCCCTGCCTGAAAGGTGGGAAGTGTGGACATCATCAATTGTGTAACTCCTCAGGTTGATGCTTATTGGGCCTTGCTGCTAGCTAATGTGAGCTGTTCTCTGAGATAGCTTGGGAGCTGGAAACTACTGTGGGAGAGGTGTCTGTGTGTCTAAGGTGCCCTTCTTAGTAGGGGCTTATCAGCATTCTTGCATTGGCCATCTGTAAGGATTTTGAGGGTCAGTCATATGTAGTACTGACCACACTGTGAGCGTGTCAAATCATGGCTAACCATGACAAGCCACATAGGACAGGTGAGCACGTACATTTCTAAATGTCTAAGGCAGAAGTTTTCTCACCAGCCTGAAAGACAGCCAATAGCCAGCTCAGCTTTAAATTTAGTAGCGGTTTGGGACAAAATTCTCCTATGACATTTTGAGAACTTCTCTTGAAGTCTGTTTGAAAATGAGACACTGATAGCTCAGTCATTGGGGCAGTTTTGAGAAATGCCTACATGAAAGTGGAATGAGCAATATATTGATAAATAAACAGAGAGCTACCAGTGCATTTTATGTAAGACTCTCAATGCAGATTTGTGGAAGGCGAAAGTACTTGTAATATCATGTTCAGTAAATGACTGGTTTAAATTATTAAACTCTGTTAACCTTCAGGTAGTGTTTGACACAGCTCTGCAATCCATTTTGCAGCATTTTCATTAAAGATTAACAGCCCAGGGTCAGAACTACTTTCCCAACTTCACCATAGTAATAAAAGGCGAAAAAAAACCCACACAAAGAGAATCATAATCCTTCTGGGAAAGTGAGGAATTTGGCCAAAGGTCCTCTAAAGAAGTAGTGTGAGTTGACAACATTCGTATGGATCTGACTCTGCGTTCTGACTGTAGGGCAAAAAGAGGACCTAATATTACACAAGGACGAGCTCTCATGATCTTTTTCATGTTAGTGCAGCTTGGCAAATAACTTTTTTTTTTTTAATTCAAATCAAAGCTCAGTTCCCAGACTGTTGATATTTTCCTATTATTAATCACAGCCAAACTTTGGAGTCACTACCAAACCATGATGAATGAGTAAATGGTCAACGGAAGGTAGCAGAGCCCTAGCTGATACTGGGACTGCATTGCTCTAGGCAGACATCGCACAAACACATTGCAGGAACACACAGCTCAAGCAGAGAATGGGAGAAAACATAGGGACAACGGAAAATGTGGTGTTTCATGTGTTAAAGCTGGTGTTAAAGTAAGACAGAGCCTCCTCATCTTTTCACTTGAAGGCTACAAACTTAGCCACCTGGCCTTTTTGCTTACTTGCTGTTGGGTTATGTTTGTGTGCTCTTCTTGGTTTTTAATGCAAGATCTGAATTGTAAAGGAGGGTAAAGAACTGTCTGTAAAACGCTATGGAGATTTCGGGGTTGCTCTGTTTGGTATGCTCCAATAGCATCCATTATATCATTTGGAAATCTAGGGAAAAGGAATTGTCTACAAGTCAGTGCAGGAGTTTCAGTGTCAGTCTGTTCAGTGTGTTTCAGTATTAATAATAGGGGTTGGAACTCTAATCATTTAGTTAGACGGGTCTCTTCATATAATAATACCTTGGACTTCTGACAAATAAACAGATGTAATTCATTGACCAGGTGGCCTCAGCCCTGTCTTCAATTTTGCCTTTTTCTCTTTCTGTTGGCTCACCATCGATGTTAAGAGAACTTTTGCTTTATCCAAACTGATTATCTTAGTAGGGTAAAAAATTATTCTCAGACAGCAAAGAAAAAATTTTCTGCTCACAAAAGCATTATAAATGCTGAGAAATTTTTCAAGGCAAATGATGGATTATGGAACAGTAGAAGAAAAACTTGGAAGATGAGGACAATAACAAGACCATCAGGCTAAGATAACCAAGAAAGACTTTAAAAGTATTCTTTTCTCTATTCAAGGTGGTATATTGCTGTGTTCGTTTGTTGCCTTGTTAACTATGGATTATGATCTTCTGGTATTATAGAAGAATGCATCTTGTAAGTGGACTCTAGGCCACCACCTCCAAGATGTATATATTGTTGCTTGTGTGAAAGTAAGAACAGACAAATCACACAATAGAAAATATAAGCTGATTGATGCAAAAAAAACATTTAAAAAAACCAAAAAAGTCAACCCTTGTGTATGTACAACACTGCATGTGTGCCTAAATGCATTGTGCTTTTGTTTACTGTGTTATAAAGCATCAGCTATTGGGTGCTGCCAGAGGCAACCTGTTGCATTACTTCATTCTATAGATGATCTTTTGTCAGAAGTCCTCTGTTTCTTTGAGATCAATAGAATGACAGGATTGCCTTCTGTCTCTGAGTTTTTCATGTTCTCTAACAGAATGACTCGTTTATAAATGTGCATTTTACTCATGTTAAGGAAACTGATAATTTAAACATTGGTCTTTCCCTCACCTGTGCAAACCTAAGAAGAAAACACCATCTGATAGAATTAATTTAGGGCTAAAATTCAAACAATCTTCTGATGTCTGAAACTTCAGTGCTCTCAGAAAAGAAAATGCTTTTCAGTTCATGAACCCTAGCAAGCTTTGCAACTGTTTACTTCTCCCCATCCCCTTTTATTCCCTTGATTAGATATCAATTTGTAGGAATTTCAACAAAAAGACTACCCAAGGGAAATTAGTGTGTAAAGTCCATTTGAACACTAGAGTTCAAATACCCTCTCTACTGAGCAAACAAGAAGAGGAGTAATGAATATTAAACAAGTCTGTCCTCATTACAGCGTAACACCTGAGAGTGCATAGCTATAATCCACAAGACATCGGCGTTGTAGATTGGTGGCTTTTTCTAATATGAAAGGGTCTTCCAGCACATGTAGACTATCAATGCTATATATTGACTGTTCTAGATTTGTTTTCATGCAAGCTGAACATTATGATTTTTCTTTCACATCTCATATAGACATCATTTCAAACAGAAGATCCTTCTCGTCTTATTTTTGAAAAGAAAATTTACTGTTATCACACAATTCAGATCCAGGTATTAAATATAGTCTCCCAGTAGTTGTAGTTTGTAATAAGATATTATCCAGAATGGAATTAACCCGAATTAGCTCAATTATCTGTTATTTGGCCCAGTTGCATGTTCAGAATCCTGTAAATAATAGCCAAGAACTTACTTAACTTGCACACAAGTACATTTTGTACAAAAAAACGTACTTCGCACAACAAATATTTCTGTAGTGCATCGTCTTGCCAAATGATATAGATACTTAAAGTTTATGTAGGTTTAAAAAGATCCAAAGCAATTAGACAAATTCAAGGACAAAACCCCTGGAGGACCATTAACTAAGGGACATGAACTCTGGTTTTAGACAGCAGTAGTTGGAGTTTGGGCGAATATACTAGCCGGGTGTTTACTTTCTAATTATCCTGTGTCCTCAGCTTTGTCTGGATCTCATTTCAGAATGATAATGTTAGAGTAAGTTTTCAAGTCAGGCAAGGGGTGCCCCAGTTTATACCAAAAAAATCCATTTAGAAAATCTGTTTCTGTATGATACCATGCATTATCTAAAATACCAGAAACTTGGATATGATTTCTGATTGCCTTGTATGCTCATGAAATAATAAAATTCCATTTCTACTTTGAAGGAAAAAATATTTCAGATTCAGTTGATAAATTTAATGTAAATATTGATAAGTAACTCCTGTGATACTTTCATCTTTTTAAATAAAAAACCCAAAGATCCTGCAGTTCATTCTCTGCCTTCACAAATAACACTGGGATTTCAAATCTTTTAAAAAGTATTTTTCATGTATTGTCAGACATCAAACTGTTGCTTGTTACTGCTTTTAGGAATGTAGAGTTCAGCAGTGAAAGCTGAACAAAGCTCTTAAGCATAGCTCTTGAGCATTTCTAAAGAATATTGCTGATAAATTAATTAAGAGCAGCATAAAGACATGGAACATCAACATTAAAGTTTGATGGCACAGCATAAATCTTCATAGTTACATTTGATTCATTGTAGCCGGGAAGCAGACCATTACAGGATATAGCTTTTCTGGCATTGGGGTTTTTTGGTTTTTTTTTCCCTTGTGAATCCTGAGTAGTGTCACCTACAGTTACACAAAGAATTCTTCCTGCATATTTACAGACTGTAATGTTTGTCATGATTGACAAACATTTAAGTGCATGCTGGCAATTATTTGTCAGAGTTGCTTTGAAAAGCAAAGCCCTGCCTGGCAGTATTCTCCAAGTGCTGACCCAAAGTTTGTTATATTTTGTAAGTCAGCATACAAATACGGAGGGGAAAATAAAAGCAGAAAAAAACCCAAAATTCTCTAGGCTTTTGTATTTCGATGCATAAACTGATCTATAGTGAAGCTGAGGGCAGGTGTACAGTTCAGTTGTTAGCATATGGCCGGCTAGACCCTTTGACTTTGTTGTGCACATTAAATAATTATGTTCATGAGTTAATTTCAAACAGATGTGTTTGTAGCATAAAGTGTACATGACTTGGAAAATATGACCATAAAAGTCTGAAATGCCTGTTTCCAAGCCTGCAATGAAACAGTTTGTATTAGTAACTGTTGAAAGCAGGCTGTTCTCGACATAAATTCATTGAAATATTTTGGAGAGTTTGCAGTCAGAAGGTAATTTTGCATTTTTACTGGCCTCGTTAAACATCATCTTCAACTAGGAATCATAAGTATTTTCCACATTGATATTTCTACTCTGTTTACAAGATATACTCTCTCTGTTTGGTGTTAAGTCCTTACAATTTTGAGTAATTTTCAAACTTGTCTTAACACTGATAAATATTTTTTAGGAAATATTTCTAGTTTGAAAGCTGATTAGACAGGTTAATAGAGGTATTACTATTTTGACACGTTAAATCATGATACCTGAACTATGCTCTTTTGATTGTGACTTTTTTTTTCCTATGGCTGTTTAAGTCCTCATCTTTCTGTTTCCTTGCATCTTCAGCAGTGGTTTGCCTGTGCGAAACCTAGTGTCTCAGTTGCACTCATCTGCACATTGTCTGCATGCACAGAAGGGAAAGAAGTGGCTTGAGAGCCATATGTTTCCAGCCTATGAGTGGTCTAGAAAGATCTGAAGCCACAAGCAATTTTAAAGAGATTTCGAACATACAGGCCATATTAGGGTCCCAGCTGGGGAATTCTGGGCATCCAGCTCACTTCATTGTTTAAAAGGCATCCTTTGCACGATCTTTGTCACACTCTTTACCTTTTTGTGCTCTTTTCCTTCATTTTCTCTTCCTTCTCTTTCCCTCCTTGCTGCCATGTCATTTTTGTATGTCTGCTTTTTCTAGTTGGAGTGGAATTGTACAGATAAGGCAGTTTTTTTGCAGCCGTGTTTCATCTTTTGACAAGTCCATCACTTACACAGCGACTGGAGCTTGCGTTTTGTGTCAAACTCTCCTCCGTGCCCAGGCCTCGCTGGCTGCTGGCGAATGCAAACAAACAGGTTGGCAGCTAATGATCACATGAGGTGCTGCAGCTTGTCCTTGTCTCCCTGGTAGTAAAGAACATCATTGCACCTTTTGTTGCACCAGAACTTGAGCTGTCAGCACCCCAACGAAATCTCCAGCTAGCCTTTTCGCTGTGTGGTAATCTTCAACTGGGGTCTGGAAAGCCTGAGGAATTGAGTTGTTATTCCTAGGCTGAGATTTCTAAAGAATATGCTTTATACTGACGTATCATGATACAATTTCTAGCAGTGGTACATTTTAAAAATCCCCATATGATAGCTCTGGGGTTTGGCTGTGTGTCTCAGTGTGTAAGTAAAACTTCAATCCTCCTTCTTAGAGATAGGTGATAAATCTTTTTGTTCTCTGATAAAAATTCAAATCTCTATTTTAGTGAGAAACCAAGCACTTTGAATCTAATTCATGGCTTCCTCCCTGAGTACTCCATGAGCTTATTTTAAATAAAACAGCCATAATTGGTAATAATAAGAGCTGGAAGAAAGAATATCTTGCATAAGCTGGAATTTGTGATTTATACTGGCAGTGACATGCTGAATTCAAGTGAGTAATGAAGACAAGATGGGGGAATGCCTCAGGTCCCTGATCTGTTCTGCTCACCTGACGTTGACAGTTCATATATCCTTGTCTGGGTCAGACTAAACTATTATGTTAGTAATAGAGCATATAAATGTAATATAAAACAGAAAAGCCCAGAAATTTATTTTGCATAGCCACTGAAGCTGTGTCCCAGGTGTAACATGGACAGTGTATTAAAATCTGCTCACAACTGAGATGAGCAGAGATGACATGCAGTCTCGTTGTTCTCTAGGGAGATGGAGGTGAAAAACCTTAGCTTATTTTCTGTGCTCTTCTAAAATGAAATCTTAGGTACCCTTAACATCTGTGGCTCAAAAAGCATTTGTGGCTCGTTGTGGGTGTTGAAAACAATAGATGTTGTATAGGCAACAATATGTAGTGGCATAACCTAAAAATTGAAATTGTTTTTTAGAGAAAATTCAGGCTTTTACTGCCACCACAGCAAGATAAATGGCAGCTGAAAATAATTTTGCCTTGCCTTTGACATTTTAGTAATAACAAGGTTTTTAATGCCTGAATAATACAAAGGTAGCCATACTTTATCAGTATTTCGTCTTGTTTAACCAGTGCTTAGTGAGTGAGTACAAAGAAAAGAGCGCTGCAAGAATTTATAAGGCAAATACTGCTCTTCCTGTAACTGCAGTAAATCTAGTCCCCATAATGCCTGATGTATTTGTCTACAGAAGATACCATATTTCAAGATGAAAAAGATGATACAAGGGCTGTGTCCTTTTGGACAATTAACAGTTTCCATGACTGGTTGTACCCTGATTGGACTATCTAAATGCCTCTATGCTAATCAGTGAATTTGGTACTTTTTAAAACAGTTTTGTAGTGTTGGATTGTCATGCAGTGTTCTTTATTGAAAGAAGAATGAAAGAGAGGATTTTTCTCTTAGTAGAAGCTGGGATTCTTGGGTTTTTTTCCCTTTCTACTGCTGACAGTCTCCTCTGCTCGACAACTGGCACGATCTACATGTGCAATGCTGTATTTCTCAGGAATTTTCTATATTATAGGCAGAGGTGTTGTGAGAGAAATATTTTCACTAATCATGACTAGCCTGATAGTCTCCTTTGTAAGTTTGTTGGGTTTTTAAGCTGGTTGCAAGTAGTTGCTCACAATTCAATACATGTACAAATATATGCAACAATGAATGTGGCTGGGAGGCTTGCAAAAAAAAATAATAAAAATCACAGTGATTGTCACTAATTTTGGAGAGTGAAGGGAAGAGCTAAGGTTACATGACTGTCCATATTAATTCATTTCTTCATTTTCAGAAGTCTGTATTTATTGAGAGATAACTTTACAAGACGGAATAATGACTGGATAAGCATTACTCACTTCGTGAAGGTTTGCTTTTGTCACTATCTCATTTACTGTATTTACTTATTGGCCTTCTGTGAGAAAATCCCGTCATATGCTACGTGTTATAATATCAGCTGGGATATCAAATCTTTAATCTAATCCCAACCTGAAACTTCTAATAGCTGGCCATACCCAATATTATCCAGCAGTGTTCAGATATACAAGTATATTGCAAGCCATTTCTTTGTGCAACATGTAGCACTATCAAGCAGCAGAAACTCCTACATTAAACGCAGGTTTCATCTAAAGTAAGAGATTTGGCTTAATACACCTTTACCAATCTGTTCAGAGTAGTTTTAGAAGCGTAGAGTTTTGGCGAGATTAGTCTTCTAAGAGATTTTTCCATTCCTGAAGTTTTCTCTGTTTCTTTCCTTCTGCACCTTTCTGTTGTACTTCTGCTCATCTCATGGAAAACGCCAAGCTCAAAACCTGACTCAGACATTTCAACAGGGCTTCAAAGGGCGCTTCAACAAATCCTAACCATCTTGAGACAAATTTTAGTATTTCTGTGCATAGTCTTATATTCAAAAAGACTCTGAGAAGGGGGAAGAATCACTACTGTGCCAAGAGCTCTTTGCCAGGAACTGATGTTTTCTCTGTAGATTTGTACACTATAGTAGGGAAGAAGAATCATGGTAGCATAATTAAGCTACAGAAATTTACATCAGGAAGATTTAAAATCTGGGCCCAAGGAGACCTGAAAGTTGAGGAGAAAAAAATAACAAGGCCTTGTTATTTTCAGGTTCTGAAAGGATAAAACTTGTAGTACTTTACAAGCAATATTGCATTGTGTTTGTGCATCTGAATATAGCTTCTGTTATAAAGAAAATTTGTAATGATTAGACTGTCGTGGGCTGGATTCATTAAAGGGATTAGCTTGTGTTTGGGCATATGTGTTTATGTAGCTGTGTGTGTGATGTGTGCATATAAATCTATTCCCACACAGAAAACTTTGTTAGCTTTAACTTCAAACTGATAGACAACATACCCCACCAACACAACCTGCAAGGTGGGGAAGGGAGATGAAAATGGGGACTGGGGACTGTTCTTTCTTGTGTTCCTCACTCTATATTGTATTCATTAATTATGTCTTTTTACTGCTATTTAGTCTCTCTATGCTTTATGCAGAATCTTGGAATCTCTTTTCATTCCAGATAATATGGAAGCAGTTCAGACTTTGACCCTGTTTCCTGATATACGGTCATGATCTTTTCTGATAACAGCTGAAGCTGTTAACAATGACACATATGTTCTTCCACATCTTATTTTTTATAGTTTGTAAACTCACAGACGTTGTAACTTGCATACTTGTGTGTGAGACAGGACTGCAGATGGAATTTGTGAAATAAAACCATCCTGAATTGTGGTGTTTTGGAAATCTGTCTGTCATGTTGGTGGTCTTTTTACCAACTTGGTGGTCTTGGTATTTACACCAAATTCTACTCTGTTTTTAATAAGGTTGGAGGGTGCATAATCATTATGTGTGATAATGGTGATGTATGGATGGTTTATTTAACGTCAGCAATGAACAATGGGACCCCTGAGCTTAGTGGGTAGTTCCAGTTCTTTACCAGAATAAGCCCTGTGGGCAGCTCTTAATGTGGTGATGCCTCAGGAGTCATTAATTCCAAATATGACTTCTCTTCAAGGGTTATCCCTTTCTATTCTTCCATTTCTACTTTGCTTTGCAGAACATATCCTCCTAACCTGTAGTTTGTATTCTCAGAAGCTTGCTTCTCTTTGCCAGAAGAAGGCGGCCATAGCCATCTATTGAAGGATTGCTCCTTAGTGGCTTATCTAATAAAATGGTATTTTTCTGGAAATGTCACATATAAATAAAGGCCAAAGATCATTCAGCATCTCTGCCAGACCCCCTCCATCATGCTACGCTTACTGTCACAAGACATTTAGTTTCATAAGAGAGCAGCTGTGCCAAGTATTCCTAATGAAAAATGAGTACTGGTCAAAACTGCTTTGGCTTTGACTGCAAAACTTGCAATTCAGGCCAGGGTGATAAAAGGCTTGCAAATATGCATCAGAAGTCAGCAGCTGCGACTGCTCCTATGCTGTCTGTGGAATGGGTGGGCTTCCCCTCAAGTTAGCTGTGCGCTACCTCATGTTACTCTCCTTGCATTTGCCAGGGGTCTGGCCTGGTGGTTTCGTCTGCTACTGGAAATCAGCATAAGGACTTCTGCTATGGCCACAGACTCCTTTCCTAAAACACGGCAAGGCCGGGAGCCTGCTACAGCTAGGACACAGGATTTTCTCTAGTGAATGGAACAATTTCCCTTAAGGTTATTGGGATTTATGGAATTATGGAACATGGTGCCTGTGACATCTTGATTTATCTTTTTATTTACACTGTGATGAGGGAATTTATTATATTGATTGAACCTGGTTAGTTTACTTATATAGTTTACATAGAAACATAGAATCATTTAGGTTGGAAAAGACCCTTGGGATCATCGAGTCCAACCATCAACCCCACTCTACAAAGTTCTCCCTTACACCATATCCCTTAACACCACATCTAAATGAGTCTTAAACACATTCAGGGATGGTGACTCCACCACGTCCCTGGGAGGTGATATGAGAGGGGGGAAATACATGTTATCCTGGCAGGGATAGGTGGCTGTCCTTTTGGGTCCTTTTTCTTACCCTCTTGCTTATATGCATACTATGTGTCAAGGTGGCAGATGAATAATTTGTTCTTTACTCTAACCGTATATTTGCTCTACCTAATTTCTCTTGCTCTTTCCAGGTCTCGAATTTCTTTCTCCCCTTGATTAGTAACCATGGTGCTTGTAATGTGCAGCAATTATAGATTGGAACATACCAGCATAGAGTAATTTATGCAAAAGTAATTACTTAAATGACTCTTCATTATATTGCAATCAAATCCTAGATGCTCTGGTATAGATGTTACATATCCGATCTCAGCATGCTACTTAAAGTCTTTGAGTCCAATTCTGAGATGATGTAAATCAGTGCAGCTCATTTACACAGCTCCAGTGCTTTGAGAAGGGCTGCACAGGCTTGTGCAAATTGATTTACAGCTATAACAGAAAAGAAATTGAACTTTAACACAGAAAGGTAGATCTGAGTGAGGCCAAAGTATTCTGAGAACAATGACAGTAATCGTATTCTTTCTTCTCTGAAAGTCCTATATGAGATAATTTTCTGCATTGTTACTTCAGCCACTGAGTTAGCTGCAAAATGGTGAATGTTGCTTATGTCAATCTAAAGCGTAGCTGGGGTTTTTATTATTTGGTGTGAAAAGAGGAGTTGCTGGCTCACTGAAGACCTTAGCAGTGTGGTAGTCACACTTTATGATTCGATCCTGTTTAAGCTTTATAGTTGCAAATTTGCCTTTGACTGTTGTCTCGGCAATTTTAGGTAAATCTGACAGTAGCTTATTTGGAGGACTGCAGAGGACTGCATTGCGAGATGTGTAACAGAGGCTACAAAATATCCTAATGAAATTAGCCTGTCTAGTTCATGTTGCAGGGTAGTGATGAGCGTTTGTAGAGACAGTTGCTCTAATTCGAAGTATTATCATTGATTGCACTCTGAGTAATGTGGAAACTGAACCTCATTTCCTCTATAATTCAGAGTGAAATTTAAAAACACCCAGATCCTCTGATGAGGCACAGAAAGGTGATTATCAACCATGAAGCCTTTGTGCAAGCACTATTTCTACATTTTAGGCTACATAGCTGTGTTTGCTCTAGTTTGAATGAGTGCAAGGAAAACCCTTGTTACTGATTCCAGTTTTAGTTATATTCAGAGATTTGCATAGAGCGCATTTAGTTCAATCAAGTCTTATGAAAGTAATTCCAGGAAAGTCTAAAAATCTCTCAGCTGTGGTACTTAACGTGGTCAGCAGGAAATACCAGTGAGAATCCATCCATCTTTCTGGTTCAACTGCTTTGTCATTAGATAAACAGCATGGGATCTGTGTTTCACAAAAGTGTTTCTTCCAGCAAGAAATGGTTCCCGCTTTGTACGAAACAGTTCAGTGCTAAATGTCTTTATTTCTTTGCAATTCCACCTCCTGCCCTCCTTTCTATTTATTATGCAACAACGGCAAACTGATCTCAATTTGTGTGTGAAGAGGTGATGCCACACGTGAAACATTTTAATGTATACCCTTAGTTAAGTTTATTTATATTCAGACTGTTACTACTTTGATTTCATTATTTTATTAGTTGGCTAGTCTGTAGGAGATTACTGAAGTTTATTTACATGTGAACGTGCATGTGAACTTCACTTCTAGGTTATAGCTACATCTTACTGTATGTCTAAATAATAAAATTAAACCAGGTGTTGACTGCAACTTACCATTCATACAAGTTTACTTTCAATTCATACTTTGAAACTAACAAAATAGAGGTAAAAATGAGAGGTTTGAAGAGACACTTGGCTTATTTCCATTACCTCTCTACTTTTAGGACTTTTTATTTGTCAAATATCTTGTTTACATCTAGAACAGCCGTGTACAGTTTCCCATTATGGAGTCTTGGGGAACTTTTTTTTAATAGTATCAAAGGGTTGATTTGGTCAACAAGCTTTTGTTCCATAAAAATGCTTTAATTGCTAGAAAATCACCTAGTGCCCTTCTGTTCATCACAGCAAGGACCTGTAGTCAGAACATGTTGTTGCGCTCTGAAAGACATTGTATAAAAATGGCATTGTACAGTGGCATGCATCTTGAGCAAAACTTTGGCAACAAGTTTAACGCTGACTAGAGAGAGAGTACAGCTGCACTAACATAGTGCAACAGTTGGGATAATAACCCCACACTTACATGTTTCATTGAAAAACCTAGCTTTATATGAAGAAAAGACCCTTGATATTATTTTGCTATTATAAGTAAATTTAGGCTATCTAGTCTGCAGAGATTTATTGAGGCTTTACTTAAATTTGGATGCAGAGATCTTAAAGGTAGGTTACCCAGAACTGGAGAATTTAATGACTAGCTTGAATTGTAAAAATGCACAGATTTTTATTTCTCAAGAATAAAGGAAAGGATGTGCATCATGTACACGGCATTTGAAAAGTGCTTCCCTTTTTTACAATACACAATGATACGATTTCAGACTCAATACAATTGGGGTTTTTTTAGATAAAGGATCATCCATTTGTCACCAGTTCTGGGCACGTTTAGCTCATTTTACGACATTTGGAAAACAGTGCATATCTGAGGCAAAGATGTCCATTTCTACCGCAGATTTTTTCAATTTGGAGGATGTGACTAGCTAGTCAATGAATCTAGCCCACCCCAGCACGTGGTCATTTTTTCAGCCTGCCAAGGGAGCAGGACCACTGAAAAAGCACAGATTTCAGTGGTCTCTAACCAGAAGTATCTAGCAGGCTGATGGATGCAGTGCAGGCCACACCTCTGGCTTTGCTGTTGTCCTTGAGCTAGCTAAATGAAAGCTAATGTGGGGTTGTCTTCCTGGATAAAATCCCACCTTTGTGTAGTACCTTGATCAGCTTAGATCATCATGCACTGAAAGGCATAAAAAAGGCATACAACAGCGCTCTTGCTCTCAGCCATTTCTTTCCTAAATACACATCATCAAGGCCACAGTGTCCCTTTCCCTTTTATTTTCTTTTCAGTTTTGCTAAAAGGAGCAAATTATTTTTGCAAAACAAAAACAACATTAAAAGAGGTTATATTATTTAGGTTATTTTGAAACTTGAAACTGAATTAGAAATACATAAAACATGAAAATTAGTGCTTTGAAATATGTGCCTGGGGTCAAACCTGTGGGTATTGAAAAAGCATATATTCAGCTCTAATTGAGTCCCAGCTGAGTCCAGTGGTGGAGGGGTGGAATGGGGGCAGAAAACAGTGTGTTTTTTTAAAGACAGTATAAAAATATAGCAACTTCATGGTCTTTGTTTTTGACATGGGCCCTCTGTTTTTCTGATGGTCCAACGCTTCATTTTTCTATGATGCTCCAGTCTAGTAGATTGGTCAGATTTCTGTAAGTTCTTAATGAAATCAGTGAAGGAATTTACTTTAATCCTATTTGTATCCCTTTATGTCTCTTTCCAAATACTCAGGAGAGCGTACGGATTGGTGTTTCAGATCTGCTGTGTCAGCATTAGTCCTGTTTACTTCATGGGCATGATGAAGGTATTTAAGTCTAGCAATAATAGTGCTAGTGCTATATATTTAGAACCAGTGATTTTTTATTAATGCACAAGTGAAAAGACCTTCTGTCCTATGAAGAAAATCTGAGCTGAAGATTTGTTTGTGAAGTTTGTAATTTTGGGGTTTTTTTTTGTCTCTAGTTTAAAATTGTTCTTTTTCTGGACTCTTCATTTTTAATCTTGGCATGGAACAAACCATTTCTCCTTAGGTAGCTATATAATTGTGTCTTGTACTGGAGCCTTCAAAGGTTTCATTTATTTGCTTATGGAAAGTGTCTGTCATATTAATTTACTCAAAATCACCCTTGGATAACAAAGAGAAAGATAGTGCATGCTTCGTTAAGTAGAGCCCAAGAGTCTGTGTAGAGGATCACAGAATCATAGGGCTGGAAGGGACCTCTGGAGATCATCTAGTCCAACCCCCCTGCCAGAGCAGGTTGCACAGGAACGCGTCCAGGCGGGTTTTGAATGTCTCCAAGATGAGAATGAAAAAACCAACTGGATGAGAATGAAACAGGATAAGATGAACAACAGGATGAGAATGAAAAAAAACAACAGCATGAGCTCCTCTATACTGTATTGTGTCAGTTGAGTGGTTACTTTCAGAAGTCACCGTATTGAATTGGAAAGAGCAATTATTTTTCATTCTTTTTTAGAGATTAAAAGGAGAGGGGAAGAAAATCTTTCACGTTATTATAAGTTGTCATTAGTTACGATAAATTTTGTACTGAGGAACACATATATGAGTGACATGGTTTGGGTACTTTCAACATTGGTGAGAAAGATTATCTGAAATCTGTGACTAATTAAAACTACATAATTTAATAATTAGATTTAATTAATTAAGGAAAATTGTAGCCAGTTTTGACAACTGCAAAAATTCTCCCAAATTACCGTTTTTGGTTTTTTTCATTTCAATTCACAAACCAGCAAATTGACTACAAAAATACATTGATTGTTAGAAACCAATTAAACACTACCTGTTATTTCACATTAAACAAAATATATTTGATAAACTGCCAAGCTGTAACACTTAGGCCAAGATTTATGTGGATCCATTGATTTTAAGAGAGTCAGCACCTAAATTATTTTTTTGATCTGTCACATAGTTCTTTGCTTTGAAAGTTGTACAGAATTAGCATTTATTTTTATTTCTTACTTATTAAATAGGTTGTGTTAAAGTGCTGAGGTCTTGAGAAGGTCTCCTGAGATCAGGTTTTGTGTCGTATTCCACAAACACTAGATTAATCTTGAAGTGTTAGGATTTCAGGTATTATCACAGTAATATATCCTTGTCCTGGAGGACCTAGAGTTGTTATGTTATAATGATCCACTTTAGGTATCTTTCATAATCTTTATTTTCTACAGATATGGTGTCTGCTTAGCCTTCTACTATAGCAATGTGAAATCTACAGAGACAGCAAAAATGAGAAAATATTTGAATGTATTTATCAACATTGACACTAATAACGCAATTTACCAAGTTATTCTCTGTAGTGCTCAGCTTCAGGATTACTGAGATCCGCCTTTTTTTCCCGTTTTGGAATGCATGAGAAATGTACAAAGCTCTTGAGGATTTGGAGTTACTCCAGGGATAACAATTATTTCTTGAAAATGTGATTCTGCTTTTTTCACTTTTAAATGCTTCATTTCATGACTGCAGAAAATATTTAATTTGCTCCATGAAGCTCTGTGTCCTGTCTTCCAAGGTATCAGAAAAAGATTTGTTAGTTTAGACCTGTTTTCTTCTTAAATAATATCAGACTTTGCAAAAAAAGCCTTTTTCCAGTAGAAGTCTCAGACCATAGTATTTTCTATTTTGCTGAAAACCACACTTTCTGGGGCTAGGACCGTGGTACGCAGAATGTGTCAAGGCTGTTAGTAGCTCTAGAAGAGCCAAGTAACAGTTGTCTTGGCATAAGAAATGAGCTATGGAAGGGAGAGGAAAAAGACTGGGGCTCTTTGGTTTGAAGAAGAAAATGCTGTAGTGAGGATATGGCTGAGATGGACAAAAGCATAAAGCAGATCAGGGTTGCATGCACCAAAACTACGGCAAGTCCTTCTACAATGTAGAAAAGAAAGTACTTTTTTTATTTATTTTCTTTAACAGTGGTATTGAACTTCTGGAATTTGTTGCCAGAGGAGAAAATGCAGACAGACAAGAGTGGGAGGTTCACAGAGGATTAGTCAAACCTGCGGGCAGCAGGTTCATAGCAGACATCGCAGGGAAGGGGTAGGGAAGCCTTTTCCATCCAGCATTCCTGGGTGAGTGACCTGAGTTGTCTGGGAAGGAGAAGTGGGAATGGACAGACTGCAGATATCTGCTCCCAAATAGCTTTTCCTACTACCACAGTGAGAGAGACAGGGTAGATCGATGTACTCAGTTTCACGTCGGGTAGAGCAATCATTGATCAAAAGTGCAGCCACAGTAGGATATTTCTTACACTCTTAACTAAATCTGCATTTAAAAAAAATAATCCACAAAGTGTAGTAGCATTTGCTGAATTTTAAACGTTATTTTTGGGGGCTGTTTTCCCATCTCGTGGTTTTCTTTTGCCGTTACTGCTTTCAGCATGTGCTCTCTTTTCATACATATAGCAAGAGCATAATCTCCAGAGGGCTTCATTCACTCTCCCACTTTCCCCCCACTGTTCCCCTGTGTATGTTTACACAGTTTTAGTCCTGTGACATAAAGGCACATATATTGCATGTACATACATTTGAATTTTGCACAATTCTGAATCACTGCCCCAACTGCAGAACATTGTAACAGGTTGTATCCTGTCCATCTAGCTATGAAATACGGCTAGACTGTACGTTTGGAAAAAACCAAACCACATCCATTTAATGACGCTTTCCCTTATTATTGGTGTACTGACTTCCAATATGAAACATAGTCTTCAGTTATAAATGCAAGTGGACATTAGCTATGGTTCTCTGATGATGTGAGTATGGAAATAAAACTAACAAAAGGTACTCTACTCCTACACGCCACTTCAGTAATCACATCCTGGGAACACGGTGCAATTAGTGGACTTTGGGTATCTGAAAGTCTCTGCAGTTTTCCTTTGACTCTGCAGGAAAGTTCAAATGAACCAAACGCACAGCTTTGGTAGATAAGTAATAAGATAAAGAATTTGGATTCTTTATAGATCCTCTGAGATTTGGGGTATGGTGACTCAAGAAGCATTATGTGGTTTAGTTTGCATTGACCAGTGCTTGCAGAGTATTGATTATCTGTCATACATATAACCAAAATCATGGCTGGTGAGGGGAGAAGTAGTTTAGGATGAAAGAATCAAGAAATACCCTGCTACAAAATGAAATGTGACATACTCACAAATGAAATAAAACCAACATCAACACCTGTTGGTAATTCTGAGATCTTGAAAGGAATTCCACCTATAAGAGAATAACAAAGAATAAGCAAATAGCTTAAAAGCTAAATTAAAGGAGGGTTTCTCGAATCTTTTAGAAACACAATGTAGTTAGTAAAATACATGATTTTACAGATTATTTAGTGGATAAATGACCAGTTTACAGCTTTGCATTGGATAGCCAAGACTCCATTTGTTTATATAACTTGGCGCTGGCCTTACTCCCGTCTCTGTACATTTGACAAGAAGGCATAGAGAGAAGAATTGTTTTACTGAGTTGTTGAGTTAAGCATTTGCTCACTGAAGTTTTCTGATTCAGAACTAATGTGAGAAGCAATTTTTGTAGTATATCCTGTGTGGTGGTGGGTGAATACTCTGTATGTGTTCCCAAGATGCTAGCATAGACAGCTGTTCTCATAGACTAGAATGATAAATTTTTTCCTTCAAAGATTATAGAAGGATAGAGGTACGCTTTATGTACTGCAGGCACACCCAAAGATTTTGCCAGGAACCGGAAAACATCATCAAGGTCATAAGTGAGCATGGTATTACTATTCCTCTCTCAACTCTAATTGGGATACTTCATGCATACTGATAATTTGTGTAAGAAACTGTTAGGCTCATGTTACAGAGAAAGACAAAAATCAGTAAGTATATATTGTTTTTTTTCCATGCGGGATATTGCTTAAGGAGCAGGACCCTAAATTTCTGTCTGTGAGCTCTCATGCTGTCACCCTGGAAATGACATAGTCTCACCTCTTTTTGCCTCTTTGATCCCCAAATCTCTATCAAGGATAGAATAAATTTAATACAAAGATTGCACACTGTTGGTATAATATAGTGATGTAAGTACAACTTGCACTGTTTTTCTAGGGATAAGCGTTGTTGGCTTGGTGTAGGAGTTTTGTGAAACACGCTAATCCAGTTCATCCCCTAGCCTCTCTAGAGAGATTAAAATATCCCATTACCTTTACATGCTCCCTTTCATAAGGATTAGGGTCGTGTTCTTCTGATGGGAAAGAATGGCGTCACGTCATTCATGTTGACATGAGCAACAACATGATACCCAAATAAACCAAGTAGCAAATACTCAGTGCTCTGTAAATGAGCTCTGTATAGAAGTTTCTTTCTAAGCAAGTAAAATCCTACTTAAAATGCATTTAGAGGAAATTAAAATAGGATCTAATCCAGAGCTCACTAAAATTAATAGAAGGGTTTGTGCTTACTGCAGTTCTGTGTGGTGATGAATGCATTCAAAGAAACTGTGATCTGCTGACAAATATTTTCCTAAAGAGATGAATAATGTGTATTTGCTTTGAATTACTCACTCTGACCCCAGACTGGGTGATACTCACGAAACTGTGCATAAAAATTATTGGTAGATCCTAAAGGCAGATTTTACTGAGAGCTTTCTGGAGAGTTTTTTGAATTCATAAATCTTCCTGTAGAGATCAGCCCTTGCATACCTTCACTGACAAGCTAGAAAGCTTTGACAATAGTCAGAACTTATTAAGGGCATAATTGCTGATGAATGGCAAGACATTTCACTTATAATTCAAAGTATGCTTTGTACATCAGCCTGGATATTTTAGCTGTTATGTAGAATTTAATAGAGAATTAAATCCCTCCTGTCAGATTCTAGAGAATTGTAAAAAGAATCTGTAGAAAGTTTATTGCAATTTAATCATTCAGCTATGGTATCTGTAAAACCTTTTTTTGTCTCTCTACAGAGCCCTGCTGTTATACTTGTATTATAGGACTATTTCATATAGTATTCATCAGATAAATTTCAAGTAAATGTTTGTTACTATAGTACAGAAGGGACTGCTATAAAAAAGTGAAAACATAGCTATATAAATAGGAACGTTTCAAGTTCTTTAAAAGGTGCGGTTTGTTTGTTGTTTCTTTTAATGGGCAAATGCCAGTAAATTTTGGCTGAATTTCTAGGCAGCATCAATCATTTGTAGAAAAGATTATGTTTACCTGGTATGTAAATGACCTTGGAGAAGGATATATTACAAAAAGATTGTGCCACTAGCAAAACCAAACTTTGGCTGATGCTGATAGCTCAGGCTTTGTGTTTTGTCCTTAAATACAGTACATCTCTAATCCTTTAAAATAATCAGTATATCACTAGGATCAGTATATCAGTACTGGGTTACTTTAATGGATTAGAGACATAAAAGTTTAAAGGGCAATGAAACTGAGACCCAAAAGTAGTAATACGCACACTACAACAGGAAAAGGGAGAGAAATGAAGATTTTAACTTAAGAAAGTTATTTGTAGGTAACGCAATCTGCATAGAATACTACATGGTAGCAGAAAAAAAAAAAAGAGGCAAGGCTTGTAAATAGACAATTATGTTTATAATTCATTTTAAATTATTTTGGCACAAATTGAAGAAATAATAAAATTGCATTTGGAGTAATTTGTGCACTTCCAGTGACCTTACAATAAGAAGGACATTGCTGAGATTAGCTTGCAGCAGAGACCTCTAATTTACAGTCTGCAACATGTGAAATACTGGCCAAATTTGATCTGTGAGGCTCTAGGGGGACTGGAATGAGGGGAGTATCATCAAGGTGTATAAAACCCTGGGAGACAGGGAACAGGATTGATGCTAATACACTATTATTAGACATAAGTAATTTAAACCACCAAGATACGTAAGAATTTGTGGAGTGAGAAGAAATTAATTCATAAGAAATTGAATCACTTTCTCTATGCTCAGAGTAGGTGAAAAACAGACCCAGTGTTCTGAGTCAGCATTCAGTAAATTGGTCCAAGAGGGAGCTGGGCGAGATTTTGAAAACATTAGCTTATGGTCAAATTTTGTTTTGTACATTTGTGTTCGCTACTTATCAGGGTTTCTTGAAGATAGAGCTGATGTCCAGCCATCACCTTTGCACTTGGGGGTGAGGGGCATATACCCACTTACCTAAATACATTTTCTTTCCCCACTGAGACAACACTGATTTTTGCCCTTTCACAAATGGTGATGGGGCGGGAGTGCCTGCATGCCTGAGTGGGTTGAAGCGGTCATTAGTGCATTTGCTGTTCCGAGCTATGTCTATTGAAGACATCTTTCTGTCAGTGGAAAACAGTGATTCAAAACATCCCTAGACAAATTATTTTCTTCTATCAGAAAATACATGAAGCGGAGAGAGAATCTGCCATGTCTTCTTAAAGATCACAGTGCCGTAAACAGCACCCACTCAGAGAGTACTCAACATTTCCTTGTGCCATTCCCAACTGTTAAAAAATGTAGATGTATAAAGGCGATGAATTCTCTAGGTGCTGTTAGCAGGTAGTAAAAATGGCAGTAATGCTGTTAGTGGAGGTGTTGCTTTGTCAAAGGAGCTGTTGTCTCAAAAGGAGCTGCACTAGACTGCTCTACAGATCCTGTGGGTGATTCATCTCTAATTTGGTTGGCAAAATAATGATCAGCATGGCAGAGGACTCACCTGCTCTCCTAGACAACTGCATAGAGATAATAATGAAATGTCATTGACTTAGGCATCATTACACTTATCTTTGAGATCCCTTTCAGCGTTTATCAATTTTATGGCAGCTGTAGGCTTTTTGCTGCTTTTTGTCAGGGCTCATTCATTTGTATTATTTTTTCTCATTGGAGAGCTGTGTAATTTTTCCCAAAGCAGAGCTATGCATCTTCTAGCACTAATAAAATTCTTGTCTCTTTTCATTGCAACTTGCCTCCAGAGCAGGGCCTTCTGGCATACTCTGCAGCAGAGAAGACAAAATAATCAATAAGCCCAGATCTGAAAATTAAATGCAACATTTGTTTCGTTACTGAGCTCTACATGGCCTAAAACAGATGGCTTTGTGATGACGCTTTTAGTGTGCTCATAAGGATTTTTGACTCCTGTATGATTTTTATTTTGAAAATATAAATTGAGTGAATGGCTACCAGCACAATGACTTGACATCTATTATCCCCCTTCACAGATCAAGAACTGTAAGTGATGTACAATTAGAGCAGTGCTTAATAGAACTCTTGAAATTAAATGGAACTGTAGTATATTGACTTCATAAAGCTCTCCCACTATTTTATGTTGAAAAATATTTTATTCTATGTTTGTCATTGCTTGTATGGCTGCTTGCATATGTTGATCTGTGTTCTCAGCTTATACCGTGGCAGATAGTAAATGTATATGCATCAATATGGTTAGTAAACATTATTTATCTAATGGTGGCAGGCATGAGACAAAATGTGGGTTTTATGTATATTTATCCTTTCTATATTACTCTGATTAATTTTTCTTGCCAGAATATACTAGAAATCAGATTCTGTCAGATGCAGTGTGGTAGTTTAAAAATAAGAAGAAAAAGCACTTTTGTACTGCTGTATAACCAAAGAAGCGGTTGACTACATAAGTGATATCCCTTATCTGGGCTGTGATTTACTCCATTATTCCTGGGTGTTCAGGGAGAGCAATGTTATGGCAGTCTTCCAGATAATGTCATTTTTAAGGTGGATAAGAGGGATAGCCAGAACACTTTAGTTAGCGCTATTTGATATTCTCAATTGGTTAGAAATTGTACCCACAAAGAGCATCCCCTCCTACATCCATGTCTAACTGCAGTCAAGTTCCCACGTCTCATGTTCAGTTGTAGGGCAGCACTTTGTTGTGATGGTGATAGCACAGGCCAATGGCCATTGCCCCCTTATTAGGATGCGGACAGAAATATAGTAACTGATACACATGGGCTTAGACAGTGCAAGCAGATCTGAATCTCTTCTTTTGTCTGAGAGTTGTCTCAAAAAATCTTGCAATATCCCCAGTACACCTCAGGAAGCAGTAATGGCTTACATGCACATGAAGAATTCATACCTTCTTTGAAATCAATGTGCTCTGGTCACAGTTATGATGGACAAATAAAAAAGTAATATCTGCAATCTTTAAAATAATTACTATACATAGGATGCAAAGCATTTCAATCAAGGGTTCAAACCAAAACTATTGTTCAAGATTTTTGCAAACTTTGATGAAGCAGAGAAACTTTCAATTTGCCATCTACTTAGGATTAATATAACTTCAATAAATGAAACAATTGGTGAAGAAAACTTCCTGAAACCAACAGTCTTCTGAAGATGAAAGATATTTCATAAAGCCATGGGTTGAGTGATCAGCCAGTTACCTTCAGGAAGCCGTGGAAGCGCTCTGATTCCATCCATCGCCAAGGGTTTAGTTTCCCTGAGAGGAAAAAGATGCTCTAATTGCAAACTGTGGGAGATAATGGGTGCTCTAGCACTTGGCCAGAAACCAAACATGCTACTGATTTGGGATGGATATTCCGTCTAGATGCACCCAAAAGAGGCAAAAAAATTGCATTGAAATGTTTGAATACCCACTTTTTAATAATCCAGCACTCTCAAGAGTGGTCAGTCAGATCATGTCAGGACTTGGAGGAGGAAGAGCGGGATTTGCATCAGACTAATCACATTTCAATATTTAGGGATATCTTTTTGATTATTTTTTTTAACTTCACCTCAAACCAAACAACAAATCTAGAGTGCAGGCTGACAGTGCAGACAGTATGCCTTAGAGGTTTAAATGGAAATAAACCACAAATGGAATGGAGAGAATTTGTAGGGAAAGATACAAGTGTGTTATTCCCAATTTGTAAAAATGGTCAACTTTTTTGTGTGCTGAAGTAAGAAGCAGTTCTTAATATTGCCTACTGTGCCACCAAATTGAGCAATCTCAGTGAATTACAGTGAAATTGATTAATTTATGGCAGGGATGTGAAGTAAACACTAAGAAAACAATGGCATCTCCTTGAAACATTTTATATTTGCTTCAAGAGCTCATATGAACATGAAGAGGCTTTTATCATAAGTTTCATTGTGAAATTTAATTTGCATGCTCAGTGCACTAAAATTTCTTTGATAGGAAGGGATTTTGTTTCAAGTTTTGCTGCTGAAACATTTCCTAAATACTGATTTTTTGTAATGTTGTTTCTTCATCTCACTGATGTAGAGATGTTGTCTGCTGATAGTAATTCATCTTTTATGCACCCCATAGGTCACTAGCATTCATTTTTGCTACCAATAAAGAATGTATGTAGTCCTAGAAGTAGTATGCGTATCTATAGTAAAAGCATTTTCTGTTCAGATCTGTGATTCCTGACTTTATGAATCAATGGACTATGATCAGTTCTCAAACATAATATTCAAGCCGCCATAAACCCCTATCAGACTTGCACTTGAAAATGCTTTAATGGTTCTGCCATTTACTATAACCTCACAAGATCATGGCTTGGAAATCATAGAAAAACTGGGAGTTAGACTGTTTAATAAAATAAACACAATAAAACGAATTGTAGGTTCCACTGACATCCACTGGAGCAATGTTGGAAATGCACATCCTTTCTGGATGCAGTGGAGGCAGTTGAGCCTTGGGGATTCACCTGTGCAAGAGGATGAATAATATTTGCAGTTCTGCTCACTTTAAAAGCTTTATAAAAAGAAATATAATTTACAGACAACAGAGATTTCAGTAGTACTCTGAATGCGTTACCCTCGCCATACTCAATTCTCTGTCCAGGAAAGGCTGTGGAGACTTGCACTGGCTGTAGCAACACAAGATATGAAGTTTTACTTTCTTTCCAGTAAAAACTTAGGAAAGCATGGGACTAAATGTAGAATAGGTTCGTTATATTTGGTTTGAAGATTTAGAAAACCAGAAAATTTATTTCCATTGCTAAAAGAACAGCTCTTTGATTACTTAGTGGAACTCTGTCATTCTGAATGCTAGATCTCTGCTGATAAAAAATGTAGTCTTAATTTAAAAGAGCTAAAACATCAGACACTGAGCACCTTTAAAGTGTTTTCCAGCCTTTAGAATATGAGAGCCTGCCGTCTTTCATTATCACCTTTGAGGCAAACGCCAAAGGAAAGGTCACCTCCTTGGAACTGGGAGGAAAAAATGATTAGCAGATCAAATGGCACTGCAACTCATTGCTAACCAAGTCATCAAGAATTTCAGGCTGTCAGTCGTCTTTCTTTTCATACCACCACAACTCTTAGTGCTCACCTGACTTGGTAGCTATGAAACAGTGTTCCCCAGCAAGCGCATTTTCTGCCATTTTTTTCTTTAGTTCTAACCATATGTGTGCACTAAGCTAATTCAAGTATCAGTGGAAGTGATTCCTGGGTTTGACTGTGAGTATTGTTGTTCTGGTTTTACAACAGAGGGTGGAGTCTCGACAGTAATACCCAATCTCTCTTGCTAGTCTTTAAACATCTTAGCTAGTCCTTATAAGGCTAATTACAATTAAGCTCTCTAGGTTCATCACTTCAAGAACTATTTGGTGTATCTCCAAAAAGGCTAATTGCAATCCTTAAGTATGGCGATGGCCATACTTCACTGGCAACTCCATCTCGTAGAAATCTTCAGGAGTTATTGGCAAAGATAAAAATTTGTCTAGAAGGATTTACAGCTTCTTTGTCTGCCTTGGCTGTCAGATATAGTGAATTAGGAAAGTGCACCTATGAGAGAATGCCTTTGGCATTCGTGTGGTGTCGGTAATCTCATGGCACTAAGAGAAAAGATATTTCTTCAGTTATCCATCAAGAAATCAATGGACAGCCACAGTCTTGCCAACGTGGATCCATGTTGTGTGCTTGCTGTTAGTTCCAACCCTGGGAATTACCTTATTGATGTCACATCATTATTGGGCTCTTTTATCAATAACACATCTTCCAAGGGATATTAAGTCATTATGTTAGATCCAATAAAGTTGCTGAAAAAAAATAAAACATAAGAAATTCAGGGCCTGATGGAAGTCCATTTAGAGTGCTTTTTTTTTTTTTTTTTCAGTACAATTGCCTGAAGCCTTGATTATTGACTACGCTGTCCTTTGCAGCCCTCTTCCTCTCCCCTCCTCCTCCCCCAAATCTGTTACTGGTTCCGTACACTAACATATAAGAAAATATTTTTCTAGGATCTGTAACTGTGAGTATAGCTTCTAGTCTGATCATACTTTTGAAAAGAGAGAATAATAACCTCCTTCTGGTTATCATTTATGATGGAATTGCGGTAGATGGTCTGAAAAACTCTTTGCAGCCACGGGAGAACACATTCATTCTTGTCTTCAGCTCATCAAGGCTGATGTTATAAAAAATGTCTTCCAAGAGTCTAGCTTATGGAACGTCAACAAGATCTTTGGATAAATGAAGATGAAACTGCCTTACCTTATCTAACTTCTACTTCAGGCAGAACAAAGGCAGTGAAGAATGTACAAATGAGCACCATCCTTATGTTATCTTTTTATTTATGCTGCTGATGCTGCAAAATGGGGCTAATGCTGCTGTCTTGATACGTTATTTTCCATTACAGAGACCATAGAGTTAAAAACAAAATAAAACAAGCTAGGGAGATCGTTCTCTGCAACAATTTAGTCCAAACTGCCTTCCTTATTCTATTACCGGAGTCTGAATTTTCTTACATAATGACAGACAATTTTTCTGAACCAAATCTGCTCAGACTTTTATTCTCAACAAATATCTTGGAAGAGATGCTAATGCATATCTAATTAATTACTCTTTTAATTAATTGACTTTGAAAAGTTGAAAATCATTGTTTCACAAACACTTGCAAACAATGGGCAAAAGCAACTGTAGTATAACTGTAAGGAAATAGACTAGCTTGTGGTGCAGCATTTTACAGATGAAGGTGAGTCTGCAGAGGCATATCAAAATAAACAGAAAGATCTCTCTCAGGACAGATTCTGCATCGGAGACAGCCTTACTGCCATTCTCCTGCCATCAACACAGGGAGTGATTTTCTCAGATTTTGCATCAAGACTCGGGCTGCGTGTTGTATGTTACGTAGGGGGGACCATTGTTTTTAGGTTTTTCCAAACTTTATTAATATTTAGTTTTGGATGAAATTCCGATGGAATACCATTCTGATTTTTCGTTCCTCTTGCCATAAGCTAATCAAATACCTAAACATTTGAAACAGAACAAAACCAAACACTCAAAAGCTTGTAACCATCTCAACAATTGTCTAAAAACCAACAAAAATATTTATTTATTATTTTTAATTTTTTTTTTAAGGTTATTTTACAACCTTAAAAAAAGCAGGGGTTTGTGTGTGTGTGTAAAATTAAAAGCTTTCTGCAATGTATTACTGATTTCACAGTTGTGTCTTAATTTTATGCAGAATACCGTTTTGGGGGAACAGTGGGCAATGGACGAATAAAATAGAAACAATGAATAAATGAGGTTTTCCTCACAGACGTGCAGCCGCTTCTTGGCTGAAGCACAAAAAGCTGTGTGTTAATAGTGTATAGCAACAACGTAAGGTTGGAAATAAAGAATAATATCATGCCTAATGAAAACTGCCAATGCAATTTATGCAGGTAGGATGCAATTACCCAAATTGGAATATAGCCAAGCATGAAAGCATCATTCTTTCTGTTTCAGAAAATGCAATGGCTACTTATGATGTAACAAGCAGGAATTTTTTCAAGACATTTGCACATACAAACCCTAGTCCTTTACATGCAAATGTAAGGGATTTGTATATTGCTGCCTCAACCGTTGACGTATTTTTGTGATTTTAACATAGCAGAAGAGCCAGGCAACTATTCCCCTGAATCTTTAAAAAACCCCAACAACTTCCTGTGATATACTGTTCTAGACATTTTGTCGCTCAAAGTCTGAGAAGGATTTATATAGCTTGGGCACATTTTAAATACATGATTTACCAGATTTGCTTTTAAAAAAGGCATTGCTGTGGGAGTATCTTCAGATTAAAAAGAGAATGTCTGTTTCATACTTCAGCCTTGTTGCAAATTTTTTTCTGAAAAACCCAAACAGTATATAAACATTGAGTAAATTATTCTAGGACAGTATTTTGCTGAAAGTTACTGTATTTTGTATAGAAGACCATAATAATACAGCAGTCATTTGACGCTGAATTTAGAATTCATGTGGAAAATTATGTAGTTCAAGACTTGCACTCCAATATTAAAATGAGTTCCACTTATCAAAATGTCATTTATATGCCCTTGACCCATAAAAAAAGAAACTCTAAAGTTATGGTAGAAGGCAGTTCTCCACTCTTCTCATGTGTGCTTTATCTACGTGTTCTAGTCATTTCTACTGGCTGGATTTTTTTCATGGGTTTCTTCCATGGCTCACCCTGTACTACTTTCCATACTGTATACCAGCCTGGGCAAGGGGATCAGATGACCTGCATCATTAACAAGTGAATGTGAACCTGAAGCCCAAGTTGATTTCACGTGTGACTGAGGGCTGGAGAAACACATAAATCGAGATTCTGTATGTGGGCTTAGTTAGGCTTGCTTAGATCCACTTCTGAATATTGCTCTATGAACAAGTGTTAGTCCTGGTTTAGAGTATTAAAATATCTTCCATAATCTTAGGCTTTCTTTAAAGTTTAATTGAAACCAGTGTGACCTATCATGCTGGTTCTGGCGGGGGTAGGGTTAATTTTCACAAGGAGCTGGAACAGGAAACAGCCAGGTCGGGGTGTCCGGAACAAGCCAAAGGGGTATTTGATCCCATGTGAAGCCATGCCCAGTATATAGCTGGGGGAGCGAGCCGGAAACTGTGGGAGGAATTGATGCTTGGAGTAGGCTGGCCTTTGGGTTTTGGTCCATGAGTGGTGGTATACTAATCATGCTTTTATGTTCCTCTATCAGTATTATTGTTGTTTTCCTCTTTCCTTTGCTTTTCTGTTAAACTGCCTTTATCTCAACCCACAAGTTTTGCCTTTTTCTTCAGATTCTCCACCTGGGAGGGGTGGGGAGAGTGAGAAAGTGGTTCTTTGTTGCCGGCTGGGGCTAACCCATGACACCTATACATTCTTGTCTAATGCAAGTGCAGTCCTAACATTATGTTTCTACACCTACACAGATTCCAATAGTGCAGTTTTGGTTAGTTTGCGTGTTCTTTCAGGCATATAACTGGCATGCCAGGAAGAAAGAGACTGAACTTCTTTCATTGTTTAGTAAAGATTTATTTTGGGTTGATTTGACTGAACTTGAGAGTTTGATGGCGAAATGGCACTTTGGAGAAGTGCTGTATGAGAATAAATCATTATGAAATAAGCTTAAATTGTCCTTAACAGTGGCTCTTTAATCCTATTACAGAAGACTAATTAGTGCTAATGTGTATTTTGGAACTTTTCAAACATTGGTTTTCCCCTGCTTATCATACATTAAAAGGTTCACATTCAACTGGCATCATTTTTACCTAACTGAAAGATACTATGGCAGATATACATTTTGAACTTTCTCGTATAACATCCATTCATGATATCATTCAGGTATGGACACTGGCTTTCTGAGACTAATCAAAGTGATTTCATTAGCAGTACTTATTTCTGGAAGGGGGAAAAAAAAGAAAAAAAGAAAAAGAAAGCCTTTATCTTAAGTTAACATTTTAGCCTGCCTGCAGTCCTCAGATCTTTGTTGACATTGTTGTCCTTATTAATGGAGAGTTGGTTCCAAACAACAGGCAAAATAGTCAGTAGCACTAAAGACAGCAGCAGACAGACTGTGTTGCTGAAGCCAAAGGCAACCAATTTTGGATGTTTTCAAGTAAGCGACCAACCTGAATGTTTTCTGGCTAACCCTTTGCTATGGCCAATGTCCTGTGCATTCTTTTTCTGTTTACCTGTCTTGCCTCTCGTACTGCAGCCCAGGAGTAGACCCTCAACTTTTCCCTTCCTTTTCCCATGCTAGAAAGACATGGATGTGTAAAAGCTGACTTAATGGGAGAAATAAGAAGCAGGGCAGGCAGAAATAGTGTCAACATAGACAAAAATGTAACTCAGGCACTGAGTCAACCGACTTGAATAGCCAGTGACTGAATTTTGTCTCTGAAATTCAGGGTGCTGAATAAGAACACCCATTGGGAATGGCCACTGGAACGTTCTAACCTCTGCACAATGACTAGGAATCGTTGCTAGCTGGCACAGGGACTGTTTCACATCCTAGTGTGGGTGTAACCTGGGGAAGAAGGAGTAATAAAAAGTTGAGTGGGGAAAGAGAGAAAGGGGAAGACATCTCAGATAAGAGCAGATTAGAAGGGAAGACAACTTTCACAGGTAGTGGGTTAGTGCCATTTTTCATTATCTAGACCTTCCCTGAACTGGTCTCCAAGACATTTTGCCCCCAAAATTGACCCCCTGGTGTCAATGATCATTTGAGTAACCCACTGAATTCAGTAAAGAAAGCATCCTGACCAGCTGAAAATTTCCTCCTATATAGTTGTGATAACATTTTGTTTGCTTGATTGTAGTTAAGTAGGGTATATTTTAAATATTTAAATAATATTTCCTGGAAAAGATGACAATTTATTTTTTCATATTCAAGCACATTTTATTGTTTAACTGCCTAGTTATTTAAATCAAATGGAATTAGGTATCTAAACACCTTTGAATATCTGAAGTTACATCTAGAAAGATTATTAAAAATGTAGGGCTCTGTGGTACCTCAATATAGTCAATGACAGAAATCAGAGAAGATGTTTCTAAAAAAAATAATGATGCTATCTTGATATAGACTTACTTAGTTGTAAAGAGGGTGGTGAGGTTTTGGTGCCTGCTTTAAAATATATTTTTACTTCATTGTAAATATATTTTCCAAATACTGAAAATATGTAGGCTGGGTAATTGATTTGCATTAGATGAGCATTTTCAGAAATTAGTATTTGGCCAACTAATGTCTGCTTTCAAAATATATATTTAAAACCTTTTCTTTTGCTGAACATGCCACTGAATTTGCTGTAGATTAGATAATTATCTTTCATTGTCCTTACATTAAAATCAGCTGAGCTTAATTCAGCTTTTTGACTTCTCAGTCTTGTAATTAACTTTTTTATAAAATATGAATAGAAAACAGAAAACCTGGGAGTTTCTTAGCTCCAGGACTTGGAGAGCGACAAATCAGCAGAAAGAGCTGAAGAGGTTGAAAGCTCTACCCACATCCGTAGTATTATTGATGGAAGTATCATGGGGGAATTGAGGTCATGACACTGCCAGAGCACATGACACACATATAGGAAGACTGACAGGTGTAAAGACTTTCATCCTCTCTCTGTGATATCCTTATGTTCCCCCAAATACAATAAGCGTATATATAATAGAATGAAATTTCCCTCCCTAAAATTAGTATCTAGAATAAATTCCTAATTATTTTCCTTTTATTCTTTTTTTTTTATGATAAGTTGTTTACCATGGAACACTAATGTTCACAGAAAGAATATGTAAGGGTTGCAGGGAATTTGTTGGGGAAAAATGCATTTTAAAAAACGTAAAGATAATAATAATAAATTAAAAAAAAAAGTTTATGGAGGAGTAGCAATGAAGATCACTGGGATTGTGAAAAACACTTGTCAGATAATATTCCAGTTCTCTGAAGAAAGCAATCTGAATCAAAAGTACAGTTGGATAGAAATGAAAAGCACAGAAATAATTTGTTCAGGGGTTCAGGCAAAGCTGTCATTTTCAAACTTAGCTTCCTTTTTTCCAGTCAGTTTTCTTATGCACAGACCTTTTTGTATATTCTGATCATTTAACTTATAAAGCGATTTATGATTAGCATGTAGAAAACACAGAGACTTTCATTTATGAATTAAAGCTTGTAGTGAAGACAATTACATGGCAAACCTGTATGAGCCTGTGTCATTATACTGGACTACAGGAATCCTCTTTGCTTCTCATTGTCTAAAAACTTCTGGCCTTTGGTGTTGCCTTACTTATGTGCTTGGAAGCCTTTACTAAGAAATCTTCAAACCATTCCAGCCACAGATAGCTCCTCTAACAAATTGGTGCAGTATTACTGGATAATGTTCAGTCTTTATGTTTTCAGAAACCTAAGAAGAAGGGATACACCAGTAGGAGAGATTTGAATCCAGGTTATACTTACCTGTTGTGACAAATCAGATCCTTTGGGGAAACAGTAATTCAGTAACACAGTTTCTATAGTGTGTTTTGGGTTCACAGTATGACAGGGCACAAATTTTAGTCATTAAAAAAAGCAGGTAATCTCTATTATTCTCTACTCTTTCTGTGCAGAAGAATTCTTCTGCCAGGGATTGTTCATCCGTAAGGGTAAATCTTTGTAACAGCTTGAAAATATGGTCAATGGACACTCTAGATGCCACTGTATTGTATCTTAATGCTGGTGCTATAAGTGCATCAATGACATTTCTTTCAGACATTCATTTTAAAATACTTTAATATTCCTTTGGAGTGGAAGCAAAAGAGGATTCACAACTGTTTCTAAATCCTAGATTTACTTCCTCCTCTTTCCCTTCACAAAGCAGTAGTCAGACATTGCAAGAGCTGGAAAGTGTCGCTAGCCAAAGCTGATAGAAGCAACGTAGCTCCAACTAACGAGGAAAATGTTGCAAATATATTTCCATAAAGTAGGAGCCTGTAGTTGTTCTTCAGGTATTGGCACAGACACAGGAAAAAAAATCAATAGTGGACGTTATCTGTAACTGACCTAATGTTTGAATGTAAGGTACCTCACCAAAAATAGGTTAATGTAGCACTAGTGATTACTTACAGCCAGGGGAATTCTGCAGATGTTTAGAAAAAAAAAACCTTAACAGCATTTTCTGTGGGCTGCCATATAAAAAACACTGATGGTAAACTCAAGCATATTTCAAATATATTTGGAAACAAAACAAACAAAGAACAAAAACACTAGTGGTGGGCTGTACTCAGATGTTTTGTAGCATTGTGAGATTTACTAGAGATTTTTGGGGGCCCAACTATAGCCCAGTTCTGTCTGCCATACGTGAGGAGGGCAGTGGATGTTGCCTACCTGACCCCAGCGACAGGACAAGAGGTAACGGGCACAAACTTGAGCATAGGAAGTTCCACCTAAACATGAGGAGGAACTTCTTTACTTTGAGGGTGGCAGAGCACTGGAACAGGCTGCCCAGAGAGGTGGTGGAGTCTCCATCTCTGGAGACATTCAAAACCTGCCTGGACGCGTTCCTGTGCAACCTGCTCTAGGTGACCCTGCTGTGGCAGGGGGGTTGGACTAGATGATCTCCAGAGGTCCCTTCCAACCCCTGCCACTCTGTGATTCTGTGATTTTGTGTTATGATTCTAGTCCTTGTTGGTTACAGCATTCATGTAAAATGATTTCAAGTATAAGTTTCAACAGTAACAAAAGGCCTAAATTATTGCTTTGAACTAGCATAAATTGCTGTGGTTCTATTAAAATCACTAGAGCTACACTGATATATATCAGTTGTGCTTCTCAAAGGGTTTTTTTTTGATGGTCTTA
The DNA here is from genome assembly GCF_963924245.1 of Chroicocephalus ridibundus. NCBI lineage: Eukaryota > Metazoa > Chordata > Aves > Charadriiformes > Laridae > Chroicocephalus > Chroicocephalus ridibundus. The sequence continues at coordinate 31,952,708 of NC_086288.1, read as the reverse complement.
TGAACTTGTTCCTACAACAATTAAGTGAAAGATGATAGCTATAAGATGATATAGCAGCATCTGATTGCTGCTACAGAACAGACTTACAGAAGTAATTTTTCAAGTTAATGCATTGCATCTAACACTTACACAGGTTTCTTCACACACAAACTTTCCCTGAAACTCCAAAGCACTTGGGTATTACTGAGATGTAATGCTAAATAATCGAACTGCTTACCTAATCAGGTTTTTAAAATGCAGCATTCACCAAGGTATCAGAGTACCTTTCCCAGATGCTAAGAACACTAGTGTGTTAAGTCATAGAAAAAAGTGTTGGGCAGACAGGCATTACAATTTATGGATTAGTAACACGGCATGACTCAGGTTTCTGAGCAAGGCATGTGCAGAGTACTGGTGAGAATCTGTGCTCTCGGGTGTAAATGGTTCCTATGCAAAGCCATTAACATCAAACTTTTGCTATTCTGGTTAAAGTATAAAAGATAGTACAGTCCCACGTCCTTTCTAAAGAGTAATTCCTGAAATGATTCACAAATTTGTTTGCACACCTGTCTCAAATTACTGATGCGCATGAAAGTGCTAAGCATGTGCAGAATCGGAAGATTTCCTTTTCCAAGTGTCTTACCCTCTTTACGTGTCTTTCTCTCTAGTTAATACATACTGCATGTCAGACTGTGATATGTGGTGGTGGCAAAATGGACAAGTTCTGTTACTTCTCTGGTGTGTGAATGTAGTTTAGGAAATTGGTGATCACTTTTTGTGCATCCGCTGCATTGTACAGCAGAAGCTATACATTTCTAATAGGCCTGTATCTCACACAACTGCGCAACAGCCATTTTAGTATAAACCAAAAGGTGTATGCCCTAACTGAGGATGTTTGATCAATCCTGCAGGCAACCCAAAATACTTATCTTGAGAAGTATAAGATTCTCCTATGCATAGTAGTAAGGTGTTGATTCCAGAAGTCAGTGTCAGCACCGGAGCCTACTGAGAAAATCATGCAAGAAAGAAAACAGGAAAAGTCTATGAAATACAGCTAAGACTTAGTGGATGGGAGAGGTGCCTAACATTAAGGGACAATGAAGACTAGCAACTTCCTGACATGTACATTTTTATTTAATTTTTTTCTCCTCTTCCTTGTGGCATTTTCCATATTGAAACAGACCTCTTGGCTCACATGTAATGAGTCCTATTCAAGTGGCTCCCACTTTATAAAGCATCAGTGACTGCTATTTAACTTTTAATGGTAACTGTCCTTAATGCTAACTTCTTTTCTGTTGTCCTTCAGACACTTCTTGCTAGTAAAAGTAATCCCATACATAACCTTCATGTTCTCCTTCATTTCTTATACAGATGTTGAGGATTATCTGGCTGGGCTGATCTCTCACATCTCATCACTAATCTCTTTTGTCGGCTTGTCCATTCTTCAGATATTATCTATTCTTTTGAAGTTCCTCACTTTTGTCCCTCATATTCACTGAAGGAACAATGACAAAAGATCCAGTAAAAATAGCTACATAATTTACATATTTCAGCTCATTCTTTAGACTAATGCTAAATGTATAGCATTATGGCCTTCCTTGTCTCTTCTACACATTGTTTCATACCTAGGATTTATTAAGACTATGTTGATCAATAAGAGATAAAAAATACAGCTTGTTGGACTTGTCTGTAGTTGGAAATATTAATATTTGACTCTCAATCACGATGGAGGACTCTGTTCCTTTTATATTTTTTTCCGTGTTATTAACTCTCCCATACCAGCTGTCTTCAATAGAAAGGCAGGCAGATGTCTGCTGACAGCTGTATTTAGAAATTAAAGTGCTTTCCAGATTTGAATCCAGGATCTAAAATTTTAAGATCAATGCACAGATACTATGGAGGTGAGAAACTGTTGTTTTCAGCTGGGTTTCATCTGAGTACTACGTTGATCTATCGTTCCAATCAGTGTTTCATCATGTTCCTATCCTAGGAAAATAGCAGCAGGCAAAATTGCACTGGTTCGCAGAAGCTCAGCAAGCTGATATTTATTTTTGAGGTGATGCCATATTTTTGAGAAATACAATACAAATATATCAGACTGATGATGTAGTAATCCTTATCTCTGAGGAACTCCACCCAGGAGGAATGTTAAACTGGCTTCATGTGTTTTCAACATTAATTAGCATTCTAGATAGATTACTGGGAGTCTGAGCACTTAGATTTCACCAACACAGTATCATATTTCAGACCTGTGTAAGCATAGTAAAATATCTAATCATGTGTTTTGTTCCTCTACTTCTGGCCCTTGTAGTCAAATATCTGTCAAACAAGTCAGAAAAGTTAAATATATTTATAAAGCCCTAACACTGTTTCTCGAAGTGAAGCCATGAGCCTTGCGGTATAGAATTTTGGAATGGGGAAGAGCTTTTATATTATTATTATCAACCTGTTGCAATATTTGTGCTGCAGCATCTGGGTGTAAGAGAGGCTCCTGCATTTCCCACGGTAGTTGTGGAGGGAATAAGTTGTTCCCGATTGTAATTTCAAGCTATATCGTGAGAAATAAAAAATTGTTCCTCAGATGGGTTGGCCCCATCCAGCAGCCAAGCACCCACCCAGCTGTTCATTCGCTCCCCTTTCCCGCAAGATAGAGAGAAAACAGAAAGAAGGTGAGAAGAATGAGGGACTGACATATAGATGGTTTAGTAAGTGAAACAAAAGCTATGTGTGAAAGCAAAGCGAAACAAGGAATTTATTGACTCCTTACCATTAGCAGGCAGCTGTCCAGCCACTTCCTGGAAAGCAAGACCTAAGCATGAGTTGTTTGGGAAGTCAAACACTGTACCCACAAACGTCACGAATTCCTCCACCTTTCCTTGAGCTTTTATTGCTGGCCACATCATACCGGATGGAATATCCCTTCGGTCAATTTGGGTCAACTGAATCCCCTCCCAACTCCTTGCCCACTCCCAGCCTACAAACTAGGGAGGCAGAGAAAGCCTCACAGCGGTGCAAGTACTGCTCAGCCATAACCAAAACACTGGTGTGTTATCAGTGCTGCAAATCCAAAGCACAGCACAGCACCATTCGGGCTGCTATGAAATATGTCGATTCCACCCCAGCCAGACACAGTGCACTTCCTCACCTTCCGAGGAAGAGCTGTTGCTGCTGTTTTTTTGTAGTCCAGCAGCAGGCAGTGTTCTTGGTGAGCATTACTTAGGTCAACCACTGCCAGTGGCCAGTGCCTGACCTCCAAACAGTGTACCCCACCTTCCTTTCACCCACATCTACTCAGAGCTCTCCTTGATGTGGTGACAAGGCTCTGAACTACCCTCAAGTCTGGGCTTTGCTTTGAAAATCACCGCTCAACTCCGAGTGTATTTCTGCTGTACCTTGTGCCATAGCTCATTGAGCCGCATAATAGTGCCACGTGCGTCACCACATAGTCCCATAGTAAAAATGCTTGGCATCCAGAGCTGGAATTATGGTAAAGGTGGAGTGCGCGCTTCAGGAACAAAGGTCTCTAAAGGCTAAGAAATAGATTAGTAAAAGCTACAAAAGCAGCTGACATATTATATACATTATACAATACTTTTGTGGCGTATTTGAGATTCTTGTGGGAAAATTAACCCCTAAACTCATCAAATGTCCATTTTTGAAACAATTTTGGTTCTGATAGCAAATATATTTTAAATTCTATTTAAACAGTTTATGAGATGCCTGTAAGATAAAACAGCTTTATTCATTGGAGAGTTTTCTTCTCTCAAAACTATTAAAATTTCAAGTATCAAACATTCAAAGTCCCTAGGCCAAAATTCATAAAGCTTTTGATGTATTATTTTACATTAACAAACAGACGTTGTGCCTGATGAATTGATGTTGAATGTGTTATATTAAATTCTTAGATTCCCCAGTTGCTTGGGTAGGATTCTTCACTTTGCAGGATTGTCTGGTTTTACTTCTTGTGTGATACAGTAAATGATTAATATACTAATTGTTCTTAGAATATTGTATCTGCTGTTCTTCAGAATTCAGAACTGATCCTGCTCTGAAGTGCTTCCCCCCACTCCTCCTCCACTTACTGAAAGTAATAAACCCATGCCTTTCCTTTTCAAAAGTAATTGAACCACTTCAAATGTGAAAGTATAGATTGTCTCTACACTGTCTCTTCAATTCTCCCACGCTACTTCTTCGCCTCTCAGCACATTCCAGGAGCTTCATTGCCTTTTGTTTTCAGTATAACAGCCTCTGTTTCTTCTTTAATTTTGTCTGAATGCCAATTCTTTGTCTTATTCTTTCTTTCTGATGTTGCTTTGTCTGCTAGGTTTTCAATTGCCATGATTTCACATGATCTACTCTTCTTCAACCTATACCCTATATATATCTTTCTCTTCATTGTTTTACAATACTGTCTCCTCTTACTTGCTCTTCAAAGTATGTATCTCTTTTTATCCCATTTCTTTCCTAAATTCACATTCACATCTGTTTTAGTTCCACTTTCCTGGTAACTTTTTACTCATTTTCCCACTGTTCATCCTCTACACCGTGTCGGTTTTTTCCCCCATATCTCTTCCTTCCTTGTGACTTCAGAATGTTTTGGGTGGACCTGAAAGAGGATGCTGGCCAAGTGGAAGGTTTGCTTAGCCTGGAGAAAAGGAGGCTGAGAAAAGGAGACGTTATCACTCTCTACAAGTACCTGAAAGGAGATTGTAGAGAGGTGGGGGTCAGTCTCTTCTCCCAAGTAACAGGCAATAGGACAAGAGGTAACAGCCTCAAATTGCACCAGGGGAAGTTTAGACTGGATATTAGGAAAATTTTTTACACTGGAAGGGTTATTAAGGATTGGAACAGGCTGACCAGGGGAGTGCTTGAGGCAACATCCCTGGAGGTATTTAAAAGACGGGTAGACATACTGCTTAGAGATACAGTTTAGTGATGTTTTTTGTCAGAGTTAGGTTGATGGTTGAACTAGATGACCTGAAAGGTCCCTTCCAACCTAGGCAATTCTATGATTCTATCATTCTATGCCAAATTCCAAGCCCTATGTGCAAAATGAAGGAGTTTGATTTTTTTTTTATTTCTTTTCTCTCCTCTAAGTAAAAGCAGGGCTTGCTCCATATTACAGTCCAGTTATCAACCAAAGATTTTTAAATACATTTCTCAATTTTTCAGGGTCTAACAAACGTTTCCCTTTTTTCTTGGTCCTAATTTATCATTTTATGGCAAATTGTGTGGAAAATTACTTAAAAACAAAATGGAAAACAATCAGATAAGAACTTTCTTGAATCTGATTACATCAAGCAAGGAATTTTCCTCCAGAAAAAATAATGACATTAATAACAGCTGTTTTGGGCAAATGAGGCCAACATTTGCGTCTGTTTATATTTGATGCACTCATTAAATATAGATTTAGGTTGTATGAGCTGTTCAGAAGACATAAAACATTTAGCTGCTACTCTGATGTTAATTTGTGGTCACAGGTCCCACGTGTCTAGTGGGATGTGGTGTTACAATATTTATTCTGAAGACCAAGTAGAAAATGTGATGATACACAGTTCTTATTCTTTGAAATTCTACCTGAAAATGACACTGGAATTCCAGCCATAGGCTGTGACTTTTCTACATGGACAAAAGTTTGCATGAAAAAACACCAATCAAAACCAAGTGTAACAAATTCATGACCCTGATTAATTACACAAAAATCTTTATTACACGCAACAAATAATAATGACAGCCACCTACCACATTGGCTGAACTTTATCTGTCGTTATTATGATTCTTTGTAAGGCTGTATGTAGAAAACCGATTTCAGCAACATTTCCGAAAGAATTACAGGGTTTTCTTGTGGCTATAAAATCCCTTTCAGTCTAAGGACAGAAACAAGTGGTATATACTGCTGTAGTGCAGATTTCAGTTTTCTCTTGGCTTGTTTGAAGAAAACAGAAAGCTTAATTTGCCTTCTCTGGCTGTCATAATCCAGCCAAATAATTGCATAAGCAGCTAGCCAAAACTAGAAGACGCTGGCTTGGCTGAAATGTTGGAAGCAATAGCCCAAATGGTAAGGAGCCTGGGGACAAGGAAATGAGGCAGCATTATTAGGCAAGATTAGGTAATTCCTGTCATTAGGAAGGCAAGATCCGTAGTGAGTTTGGTTAGTGATGGCCAGATGGATTAAAGGAAAGCAGACAAAGATAGGTGTTGAAGTTTGGAGTTCTCTACGCTCCAGAAAAGTGGAAGTTCACAGATAAATTTTGTTTGAACAGGTAGAGCAACACAGATAATAGGGAAGGCCCTGGTGGGAGGAGTTACAATAACCTCAGTTTATACTGATGAAAGCACAAGCAGGAATTTTAGCTATATGGAAAGCAGGAGAAAGGGTGGGTCCCCAGAGGAAACCTAGCAGAAGCATGCAATAATGGCTGTTTCTTCTACTAAGTACCCTCTTTGAATCCACCTTTTCTGCTGATTTCTGTATAACTAAAGTACCAATCCAACCAATCCTCAGTGGAAAGACAGCTAAAATGAGTAGGGCTTTGGGAAAGAAAAAGGTCAAAAAGACAGCAAATCTTTTGCTGAGTTAAGTTCAAAATGATGGCAAGTCTTCCAGGAAGATGCATCAGAGAGATGGACTTAGTATTGTCAGTCCTGCACATTCAAACATAGTTGTAGGATGGGCACAAGGAGTATTTTTTATTTCTCCCTCTCTGTTGATGTTTGGAGTTTTGGTTTGCCCTTTTCCTGTGTGTATTTTCAAGATTGTATCTGCAGTTATTACTTTGAATAATCTCATCTTTCACTTTAAAAGAAGTTATGTTGAGATCTGCGTATGATCCCAGCCTTAAAGAACTACAGTGTTGAAAAGTTTGTGGTAAAAATATTTCATTGTAAATTTCCTTACAGCTTTGATCCTTTGGCAATAACAAAGTTGAAATTTAAGTGTAATTATGTAGCTAACTAAGGGCATACTTAGAACACCCACCTATCTGTTGAATTGTCCAAACAGCTTGGAGATGTATTTAGATACATCCTGAGCCGTGTTATCTTTTTTAATAGAACTGAAGAGCTTTAAATGCAGACTAGTCTACCAAGGCTGCTGGTTAATGTGCCTCTGTCATGTTCAACATTTCAAAGATCATATTTCAAAGAGAGTTTATTTTTAAATTGCATTTTAGTCTCTGATATAGTGTCTGCAGTTTAGAAAAAATCAGCAAATGGGGCTAAGTAAATGCAATCACTCTTATCCTGTCAGTATTAATTTTCTACACAATATTTGGAATGATTTCATATTCTGTTTAAATGAAATACTTTCAGTTCTCTCAGTGAAAAGATAGCATGGCTTTTGAATGTACGCATTGCCTGCTTTGCCTCTGCGTACTGCTGGTGCCTGCTTGCTTCACAATGTCATAGCTGAGCATAAAGTTGACTGTGTGTGAGCAGATTTTTTGCTTTCAGTTCCTCCACAGTGAGGGCTGGAAAGGCAACAATAGCTGTGAGCACTGCAAATCATTCCTACAGTAACTTTAATTTCGAAAGCAGAAATGGAAAGTACGGTCGTCTCTTTGTTACATGCAAGACAGACAACTACAGGAGCTTGTTCAATAAAACAGCTGGATGAATTCCATAAATTTCAGTGGCTTAAATTCCTTTGTAAAATAAAAGGAATTAGATTATGTGTACTATAATTTCCATAGCTAAAGCTGGCGTAATTGTTGCCTCAATTCAGGAAACTATCTTCCTATTATTATGTTTGTACAGTTTAGCAAGTCTGCATCATGGTGGTAACTGTCATGCTTGGAGATTGTTTTATATTCTACTGAAAGAAGAAAGCAATGAAACCACTTTTTTTTTTATGCTACATAAAATGAGGCTGTAGAAAGAGAAATAAAAGCAGACAGATTTTGCTTCTGTGTTTAATCAATCAATAAGTGTAACAAAGCTATTTTAAGGAGGCACACTCGATTTGTAGGGTCGTGCTTCATGTGGAGTCAGCAATTTATTGAGTAATGCTATGGCGTAACTCCCAAAGGCATAGTCATGGGGAAGCTTCTCGGGCATTTCTTAGGTCTAGCAGCAAGGGCAGCTCTTTCACCCAGCATCTCAGGCTTGTCCAAATCACATTTAGTGGAAAATGGAGTGCATGTCTAACAGGGAAGGAGATCTTGTTTGAGAGTATGATAAATGTCTCTCTAAGACTCATTTGCCATAACTGTAGAGAAGAAACAATTCAAACATGATGTTAGGGCACTCTAAAATGAATGGCATTGCCATCCTCTGCAGGATGGTTACAGGGAAGGACTCTGTTTACATGGGAATATTTATGTATTACGTTTTCTTTTGCTGCTAGTAGCATTTTCTGATGAGAAAATTTTTCTCTTTCTCCTTTTGCCTTTGTATAACTTAGATGGTTTTAAGAGCTGGAGGTCTATTTTCCCACACACATTATGTCCTGTTTTATATCGAGGAACATCTTTCCTTATATCCTCCTTATAACAGAGGTCAGACCCTGGAAGAAATGTTCAGAAAGGCTATGGGATTTCCATCCCTGGAGGTTTTCCAAACTCAGCAGGACAATGCCCTGAGCAACCACATCTAATTTTGAAGTTAGCCGTGCTTTGAGCAGAGGGTTGGACTAGGTGACCTTAAAAGGTGTCTCACAAGATACATTTTTCTGCTTTTCTGTGGTTATTAGAACTGAGCTGTGTTTTCCTGGGGTAATTATAAAGGAGATATTAGATAGCCTTGAGACTGATCTATTTTGGCATAGGAGTGAGTGATAGGGGTATATAATTAATTTCTAAAACAAGTTCTTATTACCATTCTTAAATACATAACCAGTGAATTACAGACAAATAGGGGTCTGGGATGGTTTAGGGCTAAAACAGCATGACCATAGGTTACGAAGGAGGAGTAGCCGTCTCTAGTGACTGGAATCCCTGCCACCTGTCATGTGTTTCATTTTCGTCAACTCAGAGAACCTGGGAATGATGGCAACTGTTTAGTTTGGTTTGTTTACCACCGTGACATGTTAATATATCTTCTGATCGCTTCTGAAGTGCAAGTATACAGTATTCCTATAATTAATAGCTTTCAGATAACTGTTTATCGATCTGCTTAAAGAACAGCTAATGAATCACCCTATCTAAGCTTTCATAATGTCTTTAATAGGTGGTTTACAAAGAGGTTAAGGATGTTGAATTGCAGTGTTGTAGAGCTGTCTCAAAGACCGGACTTGCTAGTTTTGTTGACTAGCAAAAGAGGTGGAGGAAATGAACTTTTAGTTAACCTTAAAGAAATGTATCTACTGTTGCAGAGAATACGTATACACCATTCACAGTTCCCTTCGTTTTATCAACCTAAAAATGCTCTGTAGCTTGTTACCAACCAATAAGCAGAGGGGGCATTTAAGAGTTCAGTAATGCAGTAATGTTTATGTTTTGGAGCCTTTTGTTAAAGATAGCATTTCCAAGCAGTTAAGAAGATCCCTGGTTTTAGGAGTCTGTGGTGTTCACACCTCTAAGTCAGAGTTACACCTCTAAGCCTTAAAGCATAAAGCTAGTCCTCCAGTTGAGGCACCCTGTTGCCACTGTTGATCTCTCATTTGCGCAGAAGCTGTAAGGCTGTCCCAGGGTGGACTCCCATAGTTCACTGTAAGAGCAAAGTGGAGCCTGTATTTCACAGAAGCCTCAGGAACTGCATTTTATAGCAAGGGCACCACATTCAGTGAAGCACATGGTTGTGCCTTTGCACAATTTTTCCTTCTTTGACTAGCGCAACCCCTTCACAAGTTTTTAGTAGGAGAAGTGAAAAGAAGGTACAAACTAGCAACAAGACTTGCTTAAGTAAGTTGTCCCTGGTTTTCCAGTCCTTTTGCAGAAATGCAGCTCAGTTTCGAGTCTAGTAAATTGTATCACTGAACGCTTTTGTGTAAGTTTGAAGATTCCTTAGTCTTCCATGACTGAACTACTCTATAGGGGATGAAGAAGAGAGGAACAAAAAGGATTGTCCATATTAGAAATACGAACATATTTGGCAAGGTGAAGGAATTGGGTTTATTTGACTTTAAAAACTGAAGACAGTAACGCTGTTTAGTGACGCCAAAACTGACTGAAAGAGTGCAGGAACAAAGGATTCTCCAAATGTTCTTAGGGCAAGAAATAATGGAAGTAGATTGCAGCAAGGGAGTCTGAGGTTAGATATTAAGAAACACTTTTAAACTGTAAAGATTGTGAACCATTGAAATAAATTGCCTGGGGAGACTGCAGTATTTCCATCTTTTGGAGGTTTTTAAGAATAGATTAGACAAATATCTACAGGAATAGTTTATATATAGTTGATCCTGCTGTGGGCATTTAAATGACCTCTTAAGATCCGTTCCAGCTCTCGTTTTCTGATTCTTTGTAAATAGTATGAATTGTGCAGACTTCTCGAGATGCTTTCTGAAACCCAAGTTTTGGATAGTATCTTTGTTGCCACAATCAGTAAATGCTATGTGTTCAAAAATGCAATGGACTATGTATTACATTTGGTCATATTATGTTTTATTGTTATGTTTGGTGTTGGACGGATAACACTAATTATTACTAAAGTGTGCGTGATGTAGGGAAAACATGATTTAATAAGACTCAAGAATAGAAAGAATGGACTATTTTTGCCAAAAGAAATTTTCAGTGAGAAAAGTTACCTAAAAAATGCATATACCTCTCATTACGTTGTATGGACTTTGATAAAAATTCCTTCAGAGAAATATAATGGGAAATTGATGACATTTCAGTTCAAGCAGAGTTTCATTTTAATTCCAAGTTTTGCTTTTTCATTTGTATAGAGTTTCATGACATCAGCCAAAGCGCAAAATACAAAAATGGGTTTTAACATGTCACGATGTGATTGATATGTCAAAATATGATATAATTAATTAAAAAAAAAAAAAAAGCAAAAATCTGTAAAGGCAACTTTTTCCTAGTAAAGATTAGGACATTGTCTTTTCCTGGTCTGATTGTCTCTTGATTGTTTGATAGCGAAACAGCTGAATGCAGTCCAATGACATGATCGTGTTTTAACCTAACATTATACATGTGTTACTGAAAAGAGTTGTTCACTGAGTTAGGACACTGACTGCTAAGCCTGTTTATTTTAAATTGTTAAATTGTTTATTTTATGAGCTTTCACTTATTTGATACATGTTATTATGAAAACATTTGATTAAATATTAAATGCTGCAAGTAGAGTGTGAGGGATTTTTCTTATTGGCTCATTAGAGTTACACCCCTGTGATATTTTTTATTTTTTTTCCCTGTAGCTCATTAGTGTTGCTAGACCTCTACACCTGACTCTAAAGATTATCACCTGGGTTGATCAGGTTCTGGGTTGTATCAGGAAATGAAGCAATAGATAGATTGGTCCTTCACAGCTTGGTTTGCTTTTGCCACTTGGAACTAAGGAACTACCAGGAGCTAGTAGGCTTTTGACTTTCTGATGCATCCATATATGAAAAATTTCCTAGAAGGTAAGTGAGTGTAACAGTGTTATTAATTTTACAATAATCCATCTTTACTGTGAATTTTCTGCTGTACAGAAATAGGATTATGAAGTAGTAGGTAATGTAATGGATTTAAGGAAGATTTGAGTATGGGTAAATTAAACTCTTTACATATTTAATAAAAACATATTAGTGTGAAGTTTGCAATACAGAGGCATGGTAAAGAAGTAGTTATAATCTCTTAGAGTAATCAAAAGCAAAACATACAGTTTATTGTAAATAGCATTTTAAAATAGATTTAAAGTATTAATGTGTTCTGCTTGCTGGAATTACAGGAGAGAGAAAACTTTTGTTCTGGGGAGGAAAGAAAACAACGGATAATGAAACAGCTTAGAGAGGGTTGTTGGTTTAGATGAGAAATGATAGGAGACCAGTTAGATAAAAGCAGCTTAGACCTTCGTATCTGAGAGGAGAAAATAGTTTTCAATAAATGTTGAGAAAATAAATAAATTATGGTCCTTTATGTCTCACCATGACCAGAATTGACCGATTCATTTGGGCTGCATAAAGCCATTGTGTATTCTGGAAAGAAGAAAAGTACTGTCTTACTGTGCAAAATACAGTGTTGGAGTAGCAAAGAAAAAGGCAGTCTAGGCAGTTGCGTGTTCTCTATTGTGTATAGAGTTACCCATTTGGCATCTCCTGTGTTTTCTGAAGTGTTCTCCCAGTATGCGACAGCTGCAGACCCATAGATCCGGGTAAGGGTAGAGCAGGGATGTCAGAGGAGAGTCCTTGTGTGGCTGTTCTGTCCTTCAGGCCAGGAAACAGAAGAGGTTGGCAGCAAGAGTACAGTTACTTAAGTTCTGGGCGCTATTATATTCAAATGTTTATATCGCTATACTAATGCATGATCGTATAACACGCAAAGGCATGTGTTTAGCTAAATTTATATTGCGATGATGGCGGTATGTGTGCAGCTGCAGTGCTAGTCTCTGCAGCATGAGGAACATAAAAGGGGATTTAGTTTTTTTTTGGTTGGTTTTGTCTTTTAAAAGTACTGTGCAATGTTGTTTTAATACCTCAGCTGGACATCTCTCTCGCAACTGTTCAACTGTTGCACAGAGTCTAGTGCAGGTACAATGATTCCCTCTCTCCGGAAGTCTCTCTGATTTCTGCTCTCAAATCAGCTGGTGGGTGGCTGGGCATTAATTAATGTTATTATAAGTAGTAGAGGGGAAAAAAAGATCAGAAGGGGACAACAGTATAAAAGCACACTGTCAGTAGCTGTATACTTTGCCTTTTCTAAGTTGTGCTATTTTAAAACTGAGTGTAATTAGAAGAATAACTGAGAGGGGAAAGAGGAAACATTTTGCTTGCTTTTGCTGATAAAGGTTTGCTGTGCTCAATATTTTTTAGAGTTGGGATCCTAGTTTGAGGGGGAAAAAGAACACTTTTTATTTGTATTGGCTTTGTAATGAAATACCTATAGCAGTCCCAGATAATAACGAGACCTGAGAAAGCACCTGCTTTAGTGACAGCACAGGTGTGAGGCTTACTGAGTGGTGAAGAACTGAAAGTTAACTAGTGTTTTTCACTGCTTCACTTGGAATCTCAAGTATGGGAAACTGTGGAGCGCTGTGTTTTCAGAAATAGAATACTTGGCACTTTCCGAAGACAAAGCTTCGCCACGAAATCTCCTGTTGGGCAAATAAAAATGTTAGATATATTTGACAAAATATTCTCAACCAGCAATAGGCAAAGAGCAGCTTCACTTGGTTTTTGATAAATATATATATAATACCTCACTGGGTTAAAATAGGTGCCTTGTTACGTTAGCAAGCACAGATATAACTTTGAGAGCGTGTATAATTTTTCTAATAGTCGAGGACCAGGAAACTTCGCAGTTATAGTCTGACAATATTTTGAGACTTTTTCCCTTATAAAATGAGGATTTGACCCTTTAGTCTGCAAGTGTTGTCTTCTATAAATCCTTTTTAGTATGTAGTTTATTGACATGATAAGGAAGACTGACTCTTCTGAAATGCTTCATAATAGCTCGATTTAGATATTTGACCTTGCTGAAAACCTCATTGAATCAGAACCTTTAGAACTATAAAATATTTGGAGAAGGGGGGAAAAAACCACTAGATCGTAAAATTTGGTTTTCTGTTTTCTCTTAGGCACAGGGTGTATCTGATATTAAACTCTTGCTTAACTGGATCTTACACAAAGTGTCGTTGTGATTTAAGCTTTGTAATAACTCAGCTTGTGGAGTTTCCACTGGGTATGAACACATCATCACAGCTATCTCTAATAATCTCATTACAGGTAGCTTTATGAGTCACAGATGAGGGTCTTCCAGTAGTTTTTATTTGAAGAAAATTCTGGGAGAATAATCTTGTATTGTACATGAAAACGAAAAGGCTATTTGAAAAGACAGATACCTTTTTTCAGGCTTGATTTTGTTGCCTGCATTTGCAAACCGTAAAAGTAATGTTTACTCAAACGAATATTGAGACAAAAGCACAATGACGTTGTAGTAATGAGAAAAACAGAGGGAAAAGTGTGTTTTATGGAATGATGCAATATAAGATCTCACATAGCACACACTTGCTAACTGAGGAAATTAATGGATTCTAGTCGGCTCCGAATACCACTTTTTTTTTTTACCCCTCTTTATTCAATTATGCAGTTAAAACATATTAATTAATTTCAGTATCAAGGCCCATTGGTTGTTATTTTCTCCTTATGTCTTTACATCCCTTGAGGGAAAGGAGGCTGTGCTGTAGCTGAGAAAGTCATTCATGTTGTAATAAAATGTAGTGGTGCATATGTAACCTTATATCCTCAGGTGAAGAGTGTGCGTTTGCCTCATTTTCCTGTTGCTCTGTACAGCACTCTTTGTACATAATTTCAAGTTGGCTGAGATCCAGGCCTAATATATAGTCAGTCACAACCGAGAAGCTGATGTTGAACTATTGGGATCAACCGCAGGAGGTATTCTGAGATTTTCGGTGCCATTGGAGAAAGAAAAGAAAAGAAAGGAGAAGGTACATGGGGTTATTGTCAGTGTTGTGATACAGGCATTTAAATAAAATATAACATCTGGCTGATTGCCAAGCAGTTCATTGGACAGATGCAGGATTATTTTAGCACTGCAGTTATGCCAGGTTTTATTATTCTTTTGTACTCCATTTAATTATCAAACAGGAACACTTGTGAGAACTTTACTAAATTAACTTTGGGGGAGAACAGGGATTTTACGATGGTTTGCATGTTCTGATCATTTTCACTCTGCAGTATGTACACCTTTGCAGCGTTACTACTATGTAGGGTTCCTAAAAAAAAAAAAAAAAAAAAAAAAAATAATCACTATTTGTGAGTATAGCTATAAGAAATCCTTTCAGAAAATGTAAATGGGGATTTTGTGAGCCTGTGAATCTGTGTGGGCTGACAGTAACACATTTCTCTCTGACCTTCCCAAAAAGCAGAGTTCTGCCACAAGCTGTGCCTGAGCTTGCGTATGGCCTTGTGGTCTTCTACTCTAAAAGGCACAATTATTTCTGATGCAGAGTGGCAGAATCTCGCCACTAGAAATGAAACTAGCATCACATTTCCTCTTTGCTTGCTGAGATATTCCCTTTGACATTGATCTTTACACTTTAGCTGCAGTAGAAAAATGGCACAGGCTGTGGCAAGAGGAAATGTCCCTCAGCTGCTGTGGAGCAAACCTGGACCTATGACATGGATTTAAGAGTTGAGTTCAGAACTGAGGTGCTCTGTTTCCCCCTACCCATCCCCCTGGCCCCAAGGATGTGTGACTGGGTGCTTTGTTGAACTGCAAATCTTCACCTAAAACCAGTAGGGGAAGGAGAGGCAGCAGCAGCTCTATCAGTGCTAGATCAGATAAAGTGGTCTGGTTTTCTCTGCTCAGTATTGTGTAGAATATAGGGCCAGTTCTCTTTCTGGTTAAAATTATTTGTGGGAGTTCATCGATGTATTTCAGATTGCCTGGTAATTATAGGCTGAAGGCTGAAATTAAGTAATTCTGTAGGGCTTTTACTTTTCTTCTGTCAACACCAACCATTCCACCTCCAGTCTCCCAGCCACAATAGAAAGATGTCTTACCAAACCGAGCTGTCAGAATAGCTTTTTTTGAATTTCAGTGGAGTGCATAAGATGGAAGAACTTTAGGCCGTTTCTGAAGGCAGGAAGCAGCAAAGATTGGCTTTAGCACCGTATTTTCCTGGCTCTTATCTTACCTTTGCATTACCCTTTCCAAACCATGCATCATGCAGTTGGCTGCTTGCAAGATCTGTGGAATATCATGGATGGGATGTCAGTGGCTTGGAGGCTCTTTCAGGTATAAAGGAGCTGGAGATTTGAAGGGGACCTATACTGAGATCTAACGAGGCTGAGGGAACACCCCATAACTCCAGTGCTGTAGTAAAGGCCTGGCAAGCTGGGTTGTTTCAGGACACTTTGGCATGTGGCTAATATTAAGGGTTGGGTTTTTGTTTTGTTTTGTTTTTTTCCTAAGATCATTTGAATATTGTTTAAATGTGTTATTTTATTAAATGGGTAAGCCTGTCCTTCAAAGTTTCGGGAGTCACACTGCTCCTTAGCCGGAATCTGACTTCAAAACAGGACTGGCTGCTAACGAACAATAGAATATAGGGAAAAAGTGAGTGCAAATGAGAAATGAATAGTTGTATTTAAATTTGTTTGGAAGTCAGTGTCAGTTCAGTAATCTGAAGTGTGGAGGGCACAAAAATCTCTTGAGCCATTCTGGTGGCTTTCGGCTCAAATGTCAGTCAGTTTATGCAGTGAACTAGTTCCACAAGATTTTTGTTACTTTGAATTCTGTCTGATTTAAAACTCTGTTATTCATTTCTCATAAGGCTTCATAAGATCCAAACCAGAAGATGTGTTTGGAGCCAGAAATTAAAATGTAATGCCTTTTCTTTGAAAAATGGAGCAGGAATGAGAGTGATAACTCTTCTTTTAGTCTGGCTCTTGAGGATGTTATGTTTCCTGAAAACTTTGAATGAAGGGTATTTTTTAAAACTAATTTTCATTCCCTTCTAGCAGCTATATCTTTAATACCAATAAGAAATGACTTGGAAAACTGCTGTGAAAACTGAAAACAGGGTCTTTGGGTATTTAGTCTGCTTCAGTGAGCTATAGATCACTTGCCTACAGCTCACTCCTGCTGAATGCTGCAGGTAGAGAAATATGGCAAAAAGAATCAGCAGTAAGTATGAGAGAGGGATTTGGTAAAAAGACTTGACTTATCTTTGTCCTCAGTAACATAAACCTTAGCTCGCTTTTGTAACAGTTTTTCTGCCTGCCTTCCAGTCTTTTTTTCTCAGTATGTATATTCATGTTTAACCTCATATTATTCTGATTTATTGACCAGTTCCAATTAGCTTAATTCATGTCTATCCTTCACTATTTGAATAATGTTACCTATATGTTTTGTTCCCATCACTCTTAGTGATGTTAATAGGCTGTTGCTATCGTGTTTGCTGTTCTACCTTATACATGTCTTTTGGAGTGTATTTCCCTCGTGAAACAGTGAAGGGACAGGGTGCTGAATATACTGACTTCTTGCTACTAGCCTAAGGTTCACTGCGATTAAATGGGGAAAGGCTTTTTATAGATATTTCAATGGAATGTATAATCCACAGTGGCAGTATACAAACGCAGTCGGGTTCAGCTGAGGCTTTGTGACTTACTTTTCAAACACAGCACTATTAAAAAGATGGTCAGCTGAAATTCAGGTTAGCTGAACTCTGCAACTTTTAGGCACAGAGAGTTTAAATAAAATAGGATCCTTGAGGAGAATGCAATCATGTTGTCAAAAATCATGAGAGGTATAAACATGATGAATAAAGAATTATTCATTTATTCACTCACTGTTTCTCACAGTTCTTGAATGGGGGTTGTACGGTGGGGAAAAGTCCATGAAACCACCTTGGAGAGTGTCTAAAGAAACAAAAGAACAGCCTATAGGCAGTGGGACTCATTGCTCCAGGAACTTTTGTAGGCTACAAGTTCAAGTAGTTCAAAAAGTGGGGCTGTTTTGCACTCATCTTGGTATACTCCACGCTGCCTGGGAGGAAAGAAGCACAGGGAAAAAGCAGATAAATCTGCCTATTAGGTAGTAAAGTGGGGAGTAAGTTAATGCCTTTATCCAATTTATATGCCATAACCAGATCCAAACTGTCTAGCGTATTTTTCAGAGTAGCGTGCTAATGCCTCTTTAAAATCCATTCAAAAATCTAGTTGGAGACAAATGAGGCATACGAAAAGATGGCAGGCTCTGCGACCAGCTAGTGTACTGAATAGATATTGCATGGTTTGTATGAGTTTGAAAGAAGAGGAAGAATGGGAATTGAATAATTGGAGGGGTCCTTGTGTGTGTTGTGGTACATACATGCATGATGTAGAGTCTGGTCCTTAACCCTTGTTCAGCATAGATGGTGCCTCGCTTTACGAATAGCCTGGTTATCCCCCGGGGGAAGAGTAATGCTGTTTGTCAGAGTGGCAAAATCTAGTTCCTCGATTTCAAACCAGTGACATATCTCGTTTACTTTATCACTGCTTCCTTTTGTAATCGATCTGAAAGTTCAGCTGTTGCAGAAAAGTGACAAATGGTTGGTGCCCTGTATCTGCGGAAACTATCTGGGAGCCTTTGTAAAGGCTGGTGAGGCTGTAGCTGGTAAAGATGCAATCTCATGAACGGCAGAGCAACTGCAATCTGAGAGGCAGAATGGAGATCTTAAAAAAGAAAAGAAACATTGGAGAAAGCTTGATGAAATCAGATAAAGCTATGATTTATTTAATATGGAAAAGAATAAGATGCTGGCCTTTGTGTTTGGCTGCAGGCTTGCTGAAGCGTTTTCAAACACTGATTTATTTTTTTATTTTCTTTGGGGCCTGGTGCTTCTAGAGAGGCGTACCTGAAATTAAACGTAGAGGATCAGTCCTCCTTACTACCCTCTTACAACATTTTTACCCTCAGTTCTCCAGCTCTTTTGAGAAATAACATTTATACGAATAGGTAGTGTTTTATACATTTAAAAAAGTTTTATGAAAAAATTTGTCCTTGAATTTTAAAAATACAGGACATGGCCTGAGTTCAGCTGCTCTTCACATGCAGCAGCAGTTAGTGGAAGCATGGTCTTAAGTTATATTTAACCAAACTCTCTTGAGCACTAAAAGGATGTTAAAAACCCAACCAACCAAAAACCCCCAAAAAGCACAGCACAAAAAAAGCTACGTGTTGCTGACAAAAACCATTTCCTCAACTGAGGAAGGAACTATGGAACAGCCTATTTAAATGATTCTACCCAAATAGTAGAAAGGCAGGGTTAAGAAAGAAACCTAAGTCCGAAAGAAGACAGGTGAATTAAGGCACCAGTAAGGTGGGTGCTCTCTACAAACCCGAGCTGTTTTGAAAGCATTCAGGGAGAGCAGAGAAATTGGCTCAGAGCTGTCAAGAGCTGCTGTTTGGAGTGTTTCTCTTAGGTGCCTAGCTGGAGCCTAGTTCCCAGCTGAGTTTCATGGGAGAGACTGAAAGCCTAGGGAAGTTACAGGAGAGATCAGTGGCCTTGTGCAGCAAGGGTATCTCTCTATTAACAGACATCACTGAGTGTTGGAAGGTCAGGGTCAGTCCCACTGGGAAGTGATGGGCATAAATCCAATTTAAGTGGGCTTTAAACACTTTAAAACCTCTCTCTGAGGTCTGCTATTGCTTACTTATTTCAACTGAAATTACATGCTGATTTTCACCTGTGGCATTGGGATAACAGATCATTAATATCTCCCTAGATATTTAAAATTAGCCATTAACTGATTGAAAATTTCTGACATATAATGTAGTTACCATTGCTATCGAAGATGGCACGTTTCTGCATATAACTCTGAAAGCATATTGTGCATTTGATCATTTTGATGATTGGCATGGAGGTGGGCTTTTCAAACAAAGTATAGACCAAACACCCTTTTAAATCCATTTGCAAGGGTATCTCATAGGTCTTTCAGTAAAAATGATATGCTTCTGCTTCCTTTAACTGATGTTACTTAAAACTATGTTCAGACCAAGATGAAATCCCACAAATTCCAAAAAGAGTACGTGGACTTCTCAGAATCTTAAAATACATAATTGAAAATTATTTTTAATTTTTTAAAAATAAAATAAACTTATTTAAAAATAAAGCTCTCCTCCATGTATAACTAAATTAAATAGATAAATCTTTCTACCAGAACAGGGCAAAAAGAAAGCATGTTTTATTCATGTAGCAAACTGCTATTTTACACTGATGCAAATAAAACTACATGTGAACTAACAGCTGCTCTCAAACAGATTGCTGCATCTCACAATCTGCTAAGGGAGCACAGCTGGAGAAATCTGCAGAACGTTTTTATCTGTAAATCAAGCATAAACCAGGAAAGCATTAAGTACTGTACATATAATAGCATCAATGTTTACAAAGGGTTTCCCCCATGCTGTACGTAGGTGAAATGACTTCTGGTTTTAGGCTGTCTTCTACAAAATATCCAGCCGACCCATAATTTCCAAGGTATTCATTCCAACCACAAGCACTTCAGTCTGTCGATGCCATGCAGGTATTTTACTGGGCCTGTGCAGGCTTACATTTTGTCTAACTGAATATGAATACCATTTTGACTTGAAGTTGTGCTGTGTCCCTCCTTTGAGTAAGATGTTGATCTAGGATGGCCAACAGGTACTTGGAGAAATCCTCATGTCAACTGAAAAAGAAATAATTTCAACTTAGAGAAGTCATCAAACCTGTCAAGCAGATTTGCTGCTTATTTTGTTGTTTGAGAAGGAAAATTTTCTTCTTTTCTCTAGTGCATAGTTCAGACCCTTGAAAGCCATGGAGGCTGGATCTGTTTCTAAGGGGGTGAGGAAGTTACACCTTAAGCATTCGTAAAGTTAGAAGTGACATCTTTTGCCTTAACTGACTGACTAAATAAATAAAACCTGAAAATCACTCGGTCGTAAATTGGGAAATACAAGCCTGCAGTACCTATCTTAATATTTCTTGCACCCCCCAAAAAATCACTTCTTTTTACCAGAGAGGCAAAACTGTCACTCATTGCCCTTGACCATAGCTCTGAATTAGCATGACCATTTTGACTGGCAGGTGCTAGTTGTTGAGCTGAGCCAAGAGTCAGCATGGGAAATAATGAAAAGGGAACAATCCGAGATGGTTAGTAAAACGTATAAACTTCAGAGGTTGGAAGGCCACTAGATAAAAGTTAAATTAGTGTATTAAGCTTTTCAAACACCGGGGATTTAATGAATAAATGTTTGTGGAGTTGCTGAAGGCAGAATAAACCAAGGCATATAGACATATCAATCGTTTAAAAAAAACCATTTAGCTGTTTCTCTGAGCTGGAGTCTTCATCTTGATATGCCATAGCAGAAGAGCACAGATACATTTGCGTATAAGATAAGGTATAAAAGAAATATAAAGTGGTGTATTTGAAATGTTGTAGAGCATTGCATTGTTTACAGCTAAGAACTCCATGGCAGGTAACTGGTTGTGCTTAAATATTTGCATAACTTCCAGCAGCAGTTAAGAGTTTTGACTGGAAGAAAATTATGTTTCTAGTGCTTTTAAAGATTTACCATTGGTTGGTGGATGATTTTTTTCTTAACACACCAGGCAACATTTAGCTCTTTATAACTTCAAATGCTTGTTTTCCTTTTATAGATCAGTGCTCTAAGTGACTGTAAGTGCTGAAAGGGCCTGATTCAGCAGAGCATCCTAACAGGTACATTTAAGCTTTGCTGCATCAGGAATATTGCATAGAGAATTACAATTCCATTTAGTTCAAATAGCTCAAAAATGGTTATCTGAAGTTGGTGCCTGATGCTCAGGGCCAGTTCTGTCCCTTGAACCAGAGATTATTTCTTTTTACACTGTGGTGTGAAACAGTTATGTCTGCTCTTTGTATTTTAGTTAGTGGCTGTGGTACTGTGGCATTTCACAGAATCACAGAATTTTTCAGAGTTGGAAAGGACCTTTAGAGATCATCTAGTCCAACTCCCCTGCTAAAGCAGGATTGCCTGGAGCACATTACTCAGGACTGCATCCAGGCGAGTCTTGAAAGTCTCCAGAGAAGGGGACTCCACAACCTCCCCGGGCAGCCTGATCCAGCGCTCTGTCACCCTCACCGTAAAGAAGTTTTTTCTCATATTTGTTCGTAACTTCCTGTGTTCCAGCTTGTGCCTGTTACCCCTCATCCTGTTACTGGGAACCACTGAAAAGAGTCTGGCTCCATCCTCCTTAAACCCACCCTTGAGATACTTGTAAACATGAATAAGGTCTCCCCTCAGCCTTCTCTTCTCCAGGCTAAAGAGTCCCAGCTCTCTCAGCCTTTCCTCATAAGGGAGACGCTCCAGTCCCTCAATCATCTTAGTTGCCCTATGCTGGACTCTCTCCAGCAGTTCCCTGTCCCTCTTGAACTGGGGAGCCCAGAACTGGACGCAGTATTCCAGTTGTGGCCTCACCAGTGCAGAGTAGAGGGGGAGAATGACCTCCTTCGACCTACTGGCCACACTCTTCCCTAGGCAGCCCAGAATTCCGTTGGCCTTCTTGGCAACAAGGGCACATTGTTGGCTCATGGATAATGTACTGTCTACCAGGACCCCCAGATCCATTTCTTCAGAGCTTTTCTTCATTCATTTCTATGTCCTTTGATTGTTTTGGTGTGCCTTAATTACTTATAAATAGCATTTATTTATGTTTATGTCTGGTAACTTCCTCCTAGGCTTCCAGGTTAAGTGGAGAGATGCAAAATTCTGCCTTTCTATGAAATAGCTGTTAACATGAGTCTACTGGTTACAAAGTTACATATTCTGGAATGTAGCTGTTAGGGAATGGAGAAATGTCCAGAAATTTTTCAAGTGAAGGAGTACTTATTAATGGGATGAAAGCTAAAACGTCTCCTCCTGTGGTGATGCAGGTGTGTTTTTTTTCTGGATATCTTTGATTTGTCATTAAGGTCTTTGTTCTTCTCCAACTTCTCTAGTTTGTAATGAAAGTTTCATTTTTATTGCTTAAATACTGTTTTAATTTCCAGTTAAAACAAAGTGAGTATAGCTGTAATGAGGCATTATCTGCAGAGTGATTTTGAGTTGTAAATTCCTTTTTTTGGAGACAGTACAACTTTTTTTTAATCTTCCTGTGCCATGCTTTTATCTACATTAAAAACGATCTGATCCATAATATTTCATGCTCAGGCATTGCTTCCTGAATAAGAGACTAACATTGTTATTAAAGAGGACAGTTGGAGCATATAAATAAGAAACAAGAAAGGCAACGACAATGGAAAAATATTAGCAGTTTCTATAGTCACATTAAACAAGATGCAAATAAATTGCTTTATTTTCCCCCCACATAGATTAGAGCTTTCTCTTCTGAGGGTATGCAAACACAAGATGGAACAAACTAGCAATAATTGTAGAGTATATAAAAGCTATTTAAATGCCCAAAACTTGTCTTATGATACCGATGTGTCCCTAAACTCTACTTTTATGTCAAATAATTCCACCAACTCCAACTTACACAAGTGACTAGAAAAAATTTAATTTAAATGAATGATACTTGTTAAGCTAGAATTACTTAAGCTATTTACATTGCAATTGGCTGTACTTATTGTAGGTCTGAACTCCCAGAAATGGCAGTGAAACCCCATACTGCTTTACTTGGAGTTCTAGCATTGCTACGGTTGTGTTGATTATCAGCTGTCTTAGTTACCAAGAGTGCGATATATTTTCATCCCGTTTAATTCTGGTGAAGGAGAAAGGGGCGATGATGCCTGATACAGAAGCAGCTTTCAGCCATGAGAGAGAAATGAAAGGTGCAATTTTTTGTGAATCAGTCAGATAAGTAGTTGCCAAATGCAGATTTGAAGTTGAGTGTTTGGAGTGTGGGTTGTTTGGTTTTTGTTATTTTTATTTTTTTTTAATTTGACCTTGCAATCAGGTTTATGCTGTCTGAAGTAATATCACAGTTATTTGTTAACTAAAGCACTTCTGTACCTCACACACTATTTTTTTGCACTGGCAAACTGACTGCTGTACCATCCTCCTTCACATTCCACAGTGAGAACAATAGATACATTATTTTTAAAACAATTCATTTAATGCAGGCTACTCCTGGAGGATGAACATAATTTCACGTTGAAATTGCAGAGACATGCTTGATCAGAAAGGAAAAATAGAACAAAATAATTTTTCATCAAACTAGCCTCTGCTTTTAAAGTGACATTTTATTTCAAGAGTAAAATTGAAGGCTATTGGATTAAAACAGTAACTGGCTTGTTTTGGTACTGACAAGGAAAACAAAACTGTTAAAATTGAAGATAGGTAAAAATTAATGGTGAGATGACTTTTAACATCTTATTCAGGCAAATGTGTACTAAAATGCATTTTTTATAATTAATATTACATTCTGACTTAATTTTGAAGGCTGTTTTTCTTCACAGCCTGCCTCACATTCTGACGCAAGATGGAGAATTTTTCCTATCAGATTTTACGGGGGAAAGTAGAAGGTTCTTTTAAAAAAAAAACTAAATGGGAATAAATAAACGTTTATATGAGATTTTGATGAGCTGAAGCTACCTGAAAAGAGCACAGTATGGTTCAACCTAAAATAATTTTATTTTTTAAAAAGTATAGAATAATTTTTCTCTATTCATCTCCTAACCATCCTGATGCACAGAAAGCAAATCATGAATATACATTTTGTATATGAGCATTACTTACAGCAATATTAAATAATTTTGAGACATTTCTAGATGAAACGTGCCATAACACAGTGCTAGCAGAGGTTTTTTTTCAAAAAGCAGCTCCACGTATAGATTTTAAGTTTTCAGAATACAAGAAAATATTCAATAGAAGTGAAGGATGCCTCTTTCACATCTGTATTGTGCAAGTAATTAACAAAAAAAAAGGGAAATTATCCTACACGCAGAACTTAAGTTTTTAAAAGTTGAGCTCCTACATCAGTAGCTAAATGAGGTGTGAGTTAGTCTTCTTGAAGAACAACTGAAGTCTTGGGACGTCATTGCTTCAAATGAAAACAATAGTGTTTCCACCTCCTTTTCTCAGAACATGAAACAACTTTGTGCCTCAAACCAATGGGATCGGGATGCAAGGTGCTGTAAGGGCTTCGGTTTCTAGGTATTATGTACAAAGAGAATGAGTAAATCGCTAGTCATTTATCATCCAATTGAAGCTTCAGGTGGTTTCCAGAAGGTAGTATGGGATGCGATTCTCTACAATTCCATTTAGTATAGGTAACTACTCTGTGCTCCCGCAAGGCTGGTTTTAGATAATGTACAGCAACAGAATGGTAAAAGACATTGTAAGAGCTGGGTCTGCACTACATGTCATGTTCACAAGAGCATAAAATGTACGGTGCTAACAGAAGCTTGCAACTAACTTCAAGCAAAGCTGATTTAAAATTTGATATCTAGGAAAGAGACACGAACATATGGGTTTGGTTTTGAAAGAGAGTATTAAGCAAGAGTGAGAGTTAAAAAACAAGAGCAACAATACCAACCTTCGGATAAAATATATTAGTGTAATTAAAGGACATGAATTATAAATATACAACACGGTAAACAGTAAGAGAGAAAAAGAACTCATGGAACCTCCAGAGGCAGTGTTGGCATAATTGTAGGTACAAACGTCATATTTTATCATGGCTAATGTTCTAGATAAAAAAGAATCATGTGCTGTAAGAGAAGGCAAGAGTGCTCCCATTTATTTTGCAATTACCAGTTTTTCTGAGATAGGTGGATTTTATTATTTTTCTTTGCAAATGTTAGTAGAGTTTGGACTTTCCAGTGCAGCCCTGCCTCAACAAACCATATATGTATAGAGAGGTTGGTGCATTACTGTGTGGGGTTTTTTTGAATAAAAAACTGAAGATAAAATGTATTTTCAACCTATTTCACCTTTTTCCCCATCTTTACCACTCTGCCAGAAAAGAGGAAACCTGACCACGTCAAGGAGTGCTTTATACTATTGATATTCTGTGCTTCCTTCACTGGAGAATCGTACCCAATCAGAGAAATTAAGAATGAGGTTACACATTCTATATAATTCCCGCTTACTCCTTTTTTTCCTCTTTTATAGCCATTCCCTTTAATTCATTTTGTTTATTTTTTTAATATCTATCTTAAGACAATGGCTATCCACGAGAGATCGCAATGTTAGATGAATCTGTTAGATTATATTATGGTTTTTGATCATATTTACATCAAGTCTTATACCAATGCATGATATTTTTATTTTGAGTAAGCATCTGGCATAAAGCTAGGAAGACATGGTGCCAAAAGAAGTGTCATTCAATTTCTTCTCAGATTGCTTTTCTTTTTCTTGGTTTTTGTCTTTCATTTATCTCCTATTTTGATTCTGTTCTTATAGTGATGGTTTCTCTGCTGCCACCTTTGCTGAAAATAAGATAAACATTCAAAATAAACTTTTGAAGACTTCTTGACACAGTGGATGTTTCAAAAAGCAAACTGAGTTTACAATTGCCAGCAAAAAATACTGTCTGTAACCACAACATAGACCTCACACTATGCTTCATAGGCTTTATGTAGCTGATGTCTAACAAGCACTTCTAACGTTGAGCTTTGCTTATACGTAAGGGCCTCCTAGTTTCTTAATATGACACAGTTAATTACATGAAGTGTTAGAAAGTACGTGGTTCCGTTCAAGGACTTGCCTTTTTGTCTTCCTTGCAAGTATGCAGTGTGCTGTACTCAGCTCTGAAATGATGGAAAGAGAAATAAAGATGTTATAAGAAAGTAGCCGTGTACAGTTAATTGTCAGATCTCAATTTAAAAACAAGGAGCAAACTGGTTCTCTCTGTTCCCAGAGATATAATTGGGAAAGTCTCAGAAGGAAATTCACTCGGCAGGGGAACGTGGTGTATTTCAGTGTTTGCCTTCTCCCAAATGTGTGTGCTGGCATCCTGTGTGATTTACTTTTGTTTCATTAGAACAGACTTATTAGAGTTGGGACATCAGTGGGACATCTCTGATGAGACTTATTTGGCATAATGAGAGTGAATGGAGATGTATGTGGCCTAATTGGGACATTTTAAATAAGAATTCCGTTTAATGAAGATGCATTCAACAAGTGCCAAGGGGTAAAAGTGTGATTAACCAAGTCTTAAATAAGCATGAAATTCTAGATTTTGGCCACTTACTGTAGCTTCCAGATAAAGGTTAAAGGAAATAAATGATTATTTTTGTATTTATTGCTTTGTTTTATTTACTTTCTTGAATATGTGTATATGTGTGTGTATATATATGTATGTATGTAAGTGCTTTAAATATCTAGTTGCCTCAGTCAGAACAATGTCTGTCCCCTGAGGATTCTGTCTGAGTTTGTGAGATTACAAGGTTTCTTATTTATTTATTGAAAAGTTTAATTAGTACTGAATGACTCAAGCATATTTACAATTTGTTGAGTCCCAGTGCACTTACCAAGAAACAACAGAAGAGTCAGTCACTTATCAAATGCTGAGCAAAAGCTCCAGCTGTGGTTAAGCATGTAGAAATAAGACAAAACTGGCCATCATTATAAGATACTTCCACTTCTTCAGATCTTTTGTGGTTTATCTAAAGTGGATCTTAACCAGCCCTGTTTGGGGATACTCATTTTTTTTTCCCCCAATGACCACAATGAGGCAGGCTGTCCCCCTGCAGCTCATGGAGGGTATCAGTGGAACAGATATCCACCTGCAGCCCATGCAGGTCCCCACGCCAGAGCAGGTGGGTGCACCCGAAGGAGTCTGTGACACCGTAGGAAGCCCACGCTGGAGCAGGCTCCTGGCAGGACCTGTGGACCCGTGGAGAGAGGAGCCCACATGGGAGAAGGTTTGCTGGCAGGACTTGTGACCCCGCATGGAACCCACAATGGAGTGCTCTGTTCCTGAAGGACTGCACCCCGTGGAAGGGACCCATACTGGAGCAGTTCATGAAGAACTGCGGCCGGCAGGAAGGACTCACATTGGAGAAGTTTGTGGAGGACTGTCTCCCATGGGAGGGACCCCACGGGTCCCTGCTGGAGCAGGGGAAGAGTACGAGGAGTCCTCCCACTGAGGAGGAAGGAGCGGCAGAAGCGACTTGTGATGAACCGACCACAACCCCTGTTCCCCAACCCCATGAGTCACTGGAGGGGAGGAGATAGAGAAACTGGGAGTGAAGTTAAGCCCATGAAGGGAGGGGTGATGGAAGGTGTTTTTAAGATTTGGTTTTATTTCTCATTATCCTGCTCTGATTTGATTGGTAATAAATTAAACTCATTTCCCCAAGTCGAGTCTTGTTTTGCCCGTGACCGTAATTGCTGAGTGATCTCCCTGTCTTTATCTCGACCCATAAGCCTTTCATTACATTTTCCTCTCCCCTGTCCAGTTGAGGAGGGGAGTGATAGAGCGGCTTTGGTGGGTATGTGGCATCCAGCCAGGGTCAGTCCATCTCATGAGGGCGGACCTGGGGGGAAACAGCTCTATGGGCCTGTCTGTGCAGTTTTGATATACTTTGCTCCTCTTTTTCCAGAGAGTAACACCAAGATAAAGATAGTTGGAAGGACCTCTCTCAAATTAAAAACATTTGCGTTAAAACGTTGAGGGAAGGTCTGTCTGGTTTCATCTTCTGTTAAGAGGACTAAAATCTAGTGCTCTGTAACTTCAGTGGCATCATTAGTTGCTAGCTGCACCTAAAATGTGTTGGGCACTGTGATGTAATTGTTGATATACTTTGAAAAATAAACTCAGATAGAATAGAAATGGAGGCATGAGTTCCTGTGGATTTTCCCATTTGTCTTGGAAAATTCTTCTGTCTCGGGACCTTTAAGTTTGTTTTAACAGGTCAATTAGACCTTTACATTTAATAGGAAGGCAATAATGTAATTTCTCTAGATGTTGAAGTGAAAATGATGTAGCGCTTCTGATTGAGGAAATGCTGTTGGTAGAGACACGGGGTCTGGGTACGTGGTTATCTCTGGGCAACCAGGACCTGTGCCCCTGAGCCCTAGGATGATGCCCAATATGGAGGACCAGCACATAAGCCACTGCTGCTGCTGGTTGATTTTGTATGTAAAAGATGTTCATGTTGGTGATCATTTGTCCTTAGAGCAGTGGCAAATATTTGTTGTCAGATGCCGTGTGTTCCAGGGAAGCATGTGTATTTTGAAACCAAAGGTGGTTAAGGATGGTGAAGGGAATAAGGCAAAAAGGTAGGTGTGATTCTTTCTCTGGTCAAGGACTGACTTGACTGTTCCCATGGCAACAGAGCTCAGTGCTCTCCTTAGGCAGCTGCTGATTACACTTTGAATTTTATTTGCATTCATGATTAAGGAGGAGTATAAAAGGACTGAGGTAAAGAATTAAAAAAGCAATAAGAGGATAAAAGACCTTTCAATCAGTGCTCCTCAGAAGCTTTAATTAAAAAAGTAGATGGAGGGGGGAGGGAAAGAAACAGAGATGGAAAATGATGGAAAATTTTAGGCGTTTTTATTTAACAGGTGAAGTACTGTTTCCAGTGGTATTGGAAGGATTGCTAGCATCACCATGAACTTCTATTTCATAGCTTTATACCATGTAAAAAGTATAAGTTTTCCTCATTATAGGGAGGGCACTACTGTGCTTCAGCATACAAAACCCAATCTAAAACTGTATCGCAAGTTTCAGCTGGGTGAAGAGAGTTGTGACTTTGGTTAAGTGACCATGGTTAACAGGTATTCATCGTGTCTGGTAACATTGCAGCAAATTTTAAAGCTTTTTTGCTAGCTGGTGGAAATATTCTTTGGAATGATGTATGGTGAAGAAGACATAAGCTAACAGAAATAAACATTTCTAGAGTATCTAACCTGTAGGTAAATATACACAATGTAAGTTCTACAGAGTTTTTGGAAACTTTGAAATTGCTATAATGTTTCAGAATTAAAAGTGATGCATTTTGGTATTAGCTGTTAGAATGAGAGGTGTATAAATTTGAAAAACAGGATCCTAATGTTAAATCCTCATACCTAAAAAGAGGTACGTATAAGGACTGAACAAAGCAAAACAAAATATATAGCTGTCTATGGGGAGATATTTACGTCTTTTAAGAGGCAATTCTAAAGTAAAATGGTTCAGACTTAGGAATACTTTATTTTTTTAAATTGTTTAAGATTAGAATCAGCCTCTGTCTTCAACAACTAACTAACTGTCTGAGCTTTTCAGCTAAGATAACTTGATTTGATGTAAACATCCCACCTATTGAATGCTTCTTTACTTCCTCCACTAGTATTTGGAGTTTTGATCCTGCAAGATTTAATATTTTTTTATTGAACCACTAGCCTGTCTATTATGTCAAAAGATGATTCAAACTTTTAAAGGGTACTCGGCAGGGAATACTGAAGAAAATAGGTATTGAGAAGATGAGTGAGAAAAAACCACAGAGGGTATCATTTGTCACTGCTGAAACTCATTACTGACGTGGAAGAGATCTGTGAAGAGCTGAGCAATTCTACTAGAAAATGTCAGAATCATGTTTAAGTGAGATTTGTAACAATACATGTGATGAAAATGAATGTTTACTGCTACTGTGCTGTGGTAAATTTGATGCTACGAGGAAGGAGACTACAAATATACCCAGAGCAGTGACTGTTGTCTCCCCAGTCCAATCCCATCAGGCATCAGATGTTCATGTTGCGTGGATGCATGGGCCACAGTCCCTCAGGAATGTCTGCTCTGCTATGGAGCACCTTTCCCTCTTCCTCCTGCTCCAACCTTCATCTTCCCTGCTATTTTCATCGCCCCCTCTCCATGTTCCCTCCTCCTCTTACACATGTTTTTCTTAACAATATTGGTATTGCTGATGGAGATAGCATGCTGTTGGAGAATTATAACGGGCCACCCTGAAAAGACAGTGTTTTGCACTTATAATGATGGTGTTAGTCGTTCTTCACATTCATCAGAGGATATTGACAAAGCAGCAAGTGTGCAGATGAGAAGCAAGAATGCAGAACTATATTTTCTGCATTGTAGTTGCTAAATTAAATTGTGGGACTAGGTACGTATTTTTATATACGGTTCCTCCCCCCACCCCATGCCACACAAATCATACAGACTGGTAGATTCTTACAATATAACTTTCATCTACGCCAAAAAAAATATAAATTAGTAAGGAGAAGTTCTCAGGTGTTAAAAAGCCAACAAATATCTTTCTGGTGATATCTTTCTTTTCTTTTTAGTTTACTGTCATTTTTCAGTCTAGGAAGTATACTGGGAAACTGCCACGTCAAGAAAACAAGTTCAGTTCAGCTGTACAAATTTGCATGGAGTACAAAATGGTCTCATGAAAATAATCTGAGTTTTTCCCAGTATTTCCCTCCTAAATCAAATTTGTATAGGAAAATAACCCTAGACTGGTAGTGTTCATTAAGTGTTTTGATTGTAGAAAACAACTTTCACATACTAAACTAATGTGACTGCCAGTTAAGCTAAAGAATAAACACAGATTACCTTAAAAATAAGGCAATTTAAAGGCATTTAAAATAAGGCATTTAAAGATATGTTTCCCATTCCTGAATAAGGAATCTCTTAGATGTATTAATTTCTGAAGCAGACGTAGAGGTTTTCTGTGCTTTAAATGAATTGAAATTGATGTGGTCTGAATAATTTGAGATGTACACTTGCACATGTGAATGTGATAAAAATAACCAAATAGAGCACATAAATGCTTGAGTAATGCATGTTGTAATTGTAATGCCTAGCTTTAGCACTCGCAAAATGATTGCAATATACATGAACGGAAGGACATATTTTTAAATTTGCGGCCAAAATGGACTGCAGTCAAATTTGAGCTAGCTAAAGCATTTGGAAAAAGTTCAGGTAGTTGGCAAGCCGTAAACTGGCTGTTAATGAATGCAGGATATATTGCCATCTTCTTCTAGGCATGTGGATGTTTCTTTCTGTACTTTGATTTTAGTGAAGTTTTTGGATAATATATGTGTTTACTTGGTTATATTCCTCTCAACTCCCCTCCCCCACCCCCAAATTCCGTTTTTAAAAGAAAAATATTTGTCTGTCATTCTAGCAAGGAGGTTATTACATATTTCACATCATGGTGGGTGTGGTGTGCTGCTTGAAAGTTGCAGTCTGAGAGCTAGTACGTGTTGGCTTGGCAACAGTTTTTTTAATTTAATTTCTTCCATCCTAGATGTTATGAGAATATATAATCTAGATGCCCCTACTCCTAGGAAATCACTTATTCTGTAAAGTGAACGTTTCTCATGTGCTGTAAATATGGGACAATTTCACCAGTCATTGCATCTGGTGAACAAGGTTCTCTCTGACATCTGCAAGTCATTGGCGAGCCCCAGTCCTAGAGGTCTCTGGTTCCAACATAATTTTTTTTATATTTTTGTTATGATTATTTTCCTCCTCTTAAACTGGCAAATGCGATATAGTAGGGAACTAATGCCTCTACCACAGCAGCTTGCACTTAAATTATAATGGATTGATTGGCCTGTGCTCAGGCCAGCAGCCATTCTCACAAGTTGCTATTTTTGCAGCGTTTGCCCAGATGAGCCAATAGAGCATTCGTAACTAATATGCAATTACACGGATTATTTTTTTTTCTGTTCCTTTTTTCCCCCCTCTTTCTTTTAAGTAAGCTGAGTTCTTTTTGAAGGGATGCAATATCTCTGCTGTTTGCTTTCTCTATGATAATGCTACCGTTGTGCTTGTGGTCAAACGTCAGTCACTGTTTCCCACAGAGAAGATTTTGCTCCTGAAGTTGGCCTTGGCACATCATGGCCAATCACCCCACGGCCAGTGAGTTAGCAAGAGTAGTTACTGTTTCTCTTAGCTCTGCAGGGGGTTTTATCTAGTGAGATCACCTTTGCACATCACACCTCTGTAGCACCAAAAGTGATTTGTAACTAGAAGACCTATTTCTATGTTCACTTCTGGCTAAAAACAACACGGTATCTTGTGTATGTGTTTCGAGTTTGGGGTTTTTTTTGACAGCGTTTTAGCGCTTTCCAGCTGATGAC
Organism: Chroicocephalus ridibundus; assembly: GCF_963924245.1. Taxonomy (NCBI): domain Eukaryota; kingdom Metazoa; phylum Chordata; class Aves; order Charadriiformes; family Laridae; genus Chroicocephalus; species Chroicocephalus ridibundus. Next base: position 31,920,147 of record NC_086288.1, on the reverse strand, counting down.
TCACACCGTTCCCCATTTCCAGGCTATTTAGTCAATGTGATAGCTCTTGGGTAGCTGCTGATGTGGGCTGTCATTGTGATCTGACATTTCCTTGGTGGAGCTAACAGGAGAAGTCTGCTTCTGTAAAGGCCATGAAATTTGGGCCCCCCTGCTTGCTTTTGTTATAAATATGAGAATATTGATTCCTCCAAAGCCTCTCTACAAATGCCAAAGGGAGTGGAAAAAGAAAAAAAAACCAACATTTTCTTCCCTGCTCCACTTTTTTTTCTGATCTATGTTTCTCTCAACATGCTGAAGTTGTTTAGATATGTGCGTCTCTAATAACATTCTCTTTACAACTCCTTGAGAGAAAAGCAATAAGATGTGGCAGTACCTTGCGATCATTTAAGGAAATAAAAAAAAAAAATCAAGATTAATTTGCTGCTTCTTTTTGTAAGCTTTTTTTTTTATAAGTACGTTCAGGCTAGGGACGTGCCCAAGCCACTTAGAAATATAAATGTCCCTTGTACCGGGGGTTAGTTTTGGCAGCAGTAAAGAAAAATGCTGTTCTGAGGTTTGACGTCCAGGCTTGCATTTGATGAAAGAAGCCTGACAAAGAAGTAAGGGGACAAAAAGTTTTAATTAAATGTGATGTTTTAAGGATGATCTGGTGGCTTAGATCCTATCCAATGACTCAGCAACTTGAAATGGCCTGTGTGCAGTAGGTAAGGAGGAAAGCATCCTTGATGTTGTTATTCCTTGCTTTCTGAGGGATAACCAGGAGTGATGAAGCCTCTCATTTAGGATTAGAAGCGGTGTTACTTCCAGCAATCTAATATGGTTCTCCTGATGTTACACAATGTTTTTCTTAACCTCAGAGTACTGAACAGTACATCCCAATTGATACACAGCAGTATTATCAGGTAGGTTTAGTAGTTCTCTTATCTTTCTAGTAAGTGTTATGGGATAAGGCAGCTTTCCCCTAGGAAAAATGGTACCAAAGAAATAGAGGGCAAATGAAAGCACAGTGGATATTTTTTCTTAACAATTCTGTAACAGCATGAAGTTCCATTTGCTTATACTAGCTTTGAGTTTGACCCATTTTTTCCACTCAGAACAAATTAATTCCTGCTAATGGGAGTTACAGTGACACTTTTTTCCATTTTATATGTAAAAATGGAGCTATTGTACATGTTCCTGCAGAACTTATTTGGAAATATTTATGCAGGTCCACAATGGATTTTTTTTTTTGGCCAAAATGACCAGACAGGTTAATGTGGTGAAAAGATGTAGAATATTTGCCTTCCTATTCCTGTTTTCAGTGATTTTTGGATCAGCGTCTTGAAGTGTTGGTTTCCCCGTTATCCTAGATGAGTGCCATGAATGTTATTTCTGGCTTATTGTGGGACAGCCCTGGTTTCAGTCTTTCCTGTTGCAGCAGCTTCAGTCTATAAAAATAAATACTTACTGATCCTCTTAACTTTTCTCTTTTTCATATGCTCTCTTTTACTAAATATAGACAAGGATTGAAGGTTGGTCATTGTCATTTTTGTGGTTTTAATTGTTTTGGTAGCAAAGGTTTTAGATCTATTGGTTTTGTCCAGATGCAAAGCAACAGGGATTATTGAATTCTCAAAATATGTGGGTGAGGTAAATTGTCTGCCATGTAACTCTAAATTCAATATCTGTTATCACTGTCTCATGAATAAAGCTGCATATCTTCTTTTGTGGTCCCTGCTTAACAGCGTATCTGTCTCGTAAACTAGTACAGCCAAGAACTTCAGTTCGGGAAAGAATAAAAGCAAAGCGGAGTTAGAGGATGTACAGGGTAGATTCCTGTAAGTGCCTAAAATGAGGCTTTTCATATTTACATTTTTGTTTTTAGTATGGTGAGATGTGTCCCTAATTTCTATAAGATAAAATTTGGAATGGGAGCAAAAGGCTCGAAGTATATTTTAAAATATAATCCATGAAGCATTGTATGTTTTTAATTTCTTTTTTTTTTTATGTTCAGACATTTTACTATCTTGTTTGCATTTCCTGGTTTTAGTTGGGTCGGAGTTTGGGGGCAGGGGTGGTGTTTTACTTTTTTGTTGTTGTTTTTAAATGTGAATAACACAAAGAAGTGAGCCCTCTTGGACAATTCCTTTAAGTATTACTCTGGCTAGATCTAAAATCTAAAAACTGGCAAAATATTGGTTAAACATCAAATCGTGTTTTGTAGTTACTTTGATTTCATAATGTCAGCTACCCTAAATTAAATTAAATAATACCCATTTGTCTTTCAAAATCTATGTAAAGCATCACCACAGGATTCTTTATATTGCTGAATCTGAATATTCTACATCAGCTTTTTTTGTGCATGGATTTCAGAGGGACATCTCTTTTACATTTGAAAAGAAGATTACGAGGCTGTGGCTCTAGAATAGAGCATAAATTTTTGATTTGTCAAATGCTCTGTGACCATCTGTGGTAAAGGGGATAAGTTACCTTGCTGTTCTCAGAGGTCACAACTGGGTAAAATTAAATAGATGCATTACAATGGTAGCGATGTGCATTTACCCTATCTCACTTGAGTGCTGTACCATTTATCCTTAAGAGGAGCAAGACAATTGTCATTCCTTTAAGATGCTTGCTGGATATGTGTTCCGTATACCTTCTCAGCAGTCTACTAAAGACAGCTTGGATGATGTGGCATTTCATGCCTGTGTGCAATAAGACTTCTAGGTTTGGCTGCTGAAAAGAAGTGATTAAAAGAATAATATATGAAAAAAAAACCTTTATTCCAGTAGACGAGAAGTATCTGCTCTACGCGAAGCCAACTGGTTTGTCTGAAGTTCTTGTAAGAAATAGCAAGGGAGTTGAGAGTCTAGATTCACAGAATTCCTAAGGGAGGAAATTTTCTTCTTTTACGTTATAGCTGAGTGATTTGTGCACACGGTCAGGATATAGGAGGCACAAATTCTTTTATGCCACAAACGATTTCGACTTATATATCTCCTAATCACTGTACTAAAAGGACAGAGTATCTGATGGGAGAACAGCAGGCTGCTGGACCCCTAGGTTACAGTCCTTGTTCCATTACATGTTTGACAGCCTATGCAAAGTGAAATGGTCGGAGAGGCAGTCTGGGGCTTCACCACCCAGTATATTCCTGTCCGAGTAGCAACAGACTTCTTTGGACTGGGACACCTGAAGTAGCGTTATAAAGTAAAGAAGAAAACTAGGTCTAATTCTTCAATGTCCTGAATGGCCACTTTAATCTCTTATGTATTGATTATGTGTTTGTAGGCATTACAACTGGTAAGTCTCTCCAAGTAAGCAGGGCAAAAAACATTGTGTTTTCCAGCAGGCTTATAATTAACAAAAAAATTTTCTCAGTGCTGCCGGCCCTCAACAAATATCTGCATTTGGGTTGCAAGGGCTGTATCACATAAAGGAAAAGTAATTTAGCACTGTGGCAGAGCAAGTGGGTAAAGAGAAGGGTTTATAAGCCCAGGTTCCGGTGAACCAATTTAATCCTGGATTTTGGGGGCATCGGCAGCCTTCTGGATGAAAAACTGTTACCTTTGCTTGCAGAGGCAACTGCTGGTAAGGCTTATGCAGAGGTCCTGTCTTAGGTCTTCTAAAACACTGTGTCTATAACACGATAGTTAAAATCCTGCAGCAGCCTGTCTGTGCTGGGTGTTTTACCCATCCTGCCTGGAACAACTCTAGCGGTAGTGATAGATTTCCTGAAAAGATGAAGTTAGGCTTTACTTTCAATTCCACTTTCTGTCATATAGCCTTAAATACACCTGTGCTGCTTGACCTGAATTGGTAAAATTCATAATGCAATTGTTATGAACTATAACAGTCCCTCTTTTAATATTACATTACAGAGTAAATGCGTGGCATACAAAGTAAACATAATACTACAGTGTGCCTGCGTTGGACTGTAATATAGATTGCTTTGGGTATATGCTAGCTTAGTTCAATTTGTAAGACCTGCTCTTTAGTTTTTTTAAATTGCCATAATTTATAGTATATCTGGCAGTGATCCCTTCCTGTTCATACCAGCTGGGAAAACCAAGTGGTATTGTAGATGGAGGTTATGGGGTGAAAACAATAAAATCTGGAAAGATGGAGTTCCCCTTGGATGGTGCTTTAAATGAACGTGGAAAGAAGCATGGACTTCTGTAACGGATGGCAAAGGCGGACAAAAAGTGATCTTTGCCAGCCAGAAGTTCCTCCCTCTCTCTCACAGATGTCTGCCTCCCCAGTGCCAGGCTGGCTGCCTTTATGTAAAGGTTTCCCTGGTCTAGTTTGTCCAGGCTTGCTTAACATCATTAGGACGTGCTATTTAAAAATCCCCTCACTTGAAGTGGTCAGGTTTCTGATTTGCAGAATTGCTGATCCTCTTTATTTCAGCTGCAGGAAAGTGGCCGTAGCCTGTATTTTAAAACAGTTGCCCTACTAATTTTATCATTCTTCACGTGAGCAGCATTCTCTATAAAGTGTATTGTTTTGTCTAATCTATTTTTAATAACAACAGTACTGTTAACAATTCCCTTTGCAGTTGCATCTATTAAAAATAAAACAATGGTATTGGTCCACTGAAACAGTATTTATGTGCTATAGGCTTCCTTCGTGAAAGGAGAAAACACTTTACAAATATCAGTACTCCCTAGCTCTGCGGCAGGATGTGCTAGTGTGAATCCCTGAGCCTGTGACAGCTCCTATTAACAGCAAAAAGACAATAACCAAAAGCAGTGGGCAGTTTACGTATTTTGCAGCCAGAGGAATTTCTATTTCTGTTATACTCCCAGGTATAAAAAATTTGCATGTGAAGAGAGCTGTCCTTTAGCTGACAGAAGCGTGCGATACCGTGACAACTCAGTATCCGTGTGATTACGAGGCAGTAGGATATGGTTGGCTGGGGGTTGTATAGAATCATAGAATAATGTGGCTTGGAAGGTCATCTAGTCCAATCCCCCTGCAATGAGCAGGGACATCTTCAACTAGATCAGGTTGCTCAGAGGCCCGTCCAGCCTGGCCTTGAATGTTGCCAGGGATGGGGCATCTACAACCTCTCTGGGCAACCTGTTCTAGTGTTTTGCTACCCTCGTTGTACAAAAATGTCTTTCTTATAGCTAGTTTAAATCTACCCTCGTTTAGTTTAAAGCCATTACCATTTGTCGTATCGCAGCAGGCCCTGCTAAAATGTTTGTCCCCATCTTTCCTGTAGGCCCCCTTAAAGTACTGACAGGCCACAATAAGTTCTCCCTGGAGCCTTCTCTTCTCCAGGCTGAACAGCCCCAGCTCTCTCAGCCTGTCCTCACAGGAGAGCTGCTCCATCCCTCTGATCATCTTCATGGCCCTCCTCTGGACCCGCTCCAACAGATCCATGTCTTTCCTGTGCTGAGGGGCCCAGAGCTATGTCAGAACTAACCATGGCCTGAACAGCACATTTGTTGTTTTTGAAAAACAGCTGAATCGGATCCTAGAAAAGGCAAAGTATGAGGATGGCTTGAGGTCTGCAGCCCTCTGAAACTTCCCCCTCGTATATGAGCTTTTATGGTACGCTTCATTGATGTTTTCCAGTGAAATCTTCAAATCTGGCTTTTGGTGGTAGACCTGCAGACCTTCCCAAGAATCTGTACATGGAAATACAAGAGAACTGGAAGTTCATGTAGAGGACTTTACTGCAAATCATGGTTGGAATATCTATGTAACTAATTGTCTTTATGACAAATATCAAAAGTGAGGTTAACACACAAGTTCTGTGGTGGAACTGGCTGCAATTTGTTCCACTGGAGAGAGTAGGTATCCGTTTTGTCAAAAATGGGTACTAGGCTAAAGCACTTCATATAGGTCTCTTCAAGGCTCTATACCTGCATCTCCTTTGAAGAGAAAGGAAGTCTTGGGAAAACAAGGCCTCTGAAGGTGTAGCTGGGATAAGGCATGTTGATGGCAGACCTGGGAGGCATTCCCAAGGCATTTAATGGTGTTGCAATCACAATTTTATATTGCCACCAAAACTTAGGATGCTGTAAGTGACAATTGTCACCAAGCAGTCCAAAAAATATGAACTGAGAGAGGAAGAAAGCGTTTCTTATTGGAAGAAACTGTTGAGGCTGTTAAATTAGTGGGGAAATTGCTTTAAGCATGGCTTTGTACTGCACTTCCAGTACCATGTCCTTATTTTTCAAATCGATAAGACTGAGAACAGGGCTACATGGGGCTTTGTTGTTTTTGGTTTGGTTTGTGGTTTTATATACTACACCAGTTTCTGCTGCTTGCAAATCTTAGAGATGCATGAAGATACTAAGCTTATTCTTTGCCATTCTTTATTTAACATCCCTGGATTTTAACGCTGTTTGGTTCTGGCCCTAGAAATGGCAGTGATGCTGAGAATAAGAGGATTTTTTTTTTTTTTTCCCTGCCCTGTCTCCCCTTTTATTTCTTACTTTGAAAAGTGTGATAATTTGACAGTCCTTATATGTGTTTCAAACTTCCGTGCAAATCATCTCATTCTGTGCTATTTGACATTGCTCATCTGCCTTCATACAAAATAATAAGGAATGAAAGCTGCATTAATTCAAATGTCAATTTCTGGCTAGAAAAGGCTTTCATTTTCTATTGTGGGGACAAAATCACTGGATTTTGGGTCATCTCTTGCTCTAATACTAAATATGTGCCTGTGTTAATTGAAGCTTTACAAAGCACTGACCTTAGACTTTCTCTGTGGTTGGATGACTTTAAGGCTTAGAAATACAGGCAGCTTCCATAAATGATGGAAACTATGTTCTTAAAGTTGAAGCCTTTTTTTTCTCTTAGCTTTGCCTTTAGCCCATGCAGCCTGTCCTGGAATATATTGGTTGTGCACGAGGAGAAGTTGGAGACAGTCATGTGCTATCTTCTGTATATAGGCACATATTTGTGTGTATGGGTGCTGCAGACATACCAAATAAGAAAATGCTTGCATCTAATTCCTAAAAAAAAAAATAAAAAATAATATTCTAGTATATCAACTACATCCCTATTAAAAATTAGCTGGTATCAAAAGCAGCTAGGGGGAGAGAAAGAGAAAAATGCAGGCTAACTAACAGTGCCTTAGTATATAGCAGTCTGAAATTTCCCAGCAAACAAAGGAAAATGACTGTATGAAACGTGAGACATGGCAAAGCGTACTTGGCACTATGCTCCCTAATTCATAGGCAAAGATCAGGCATAACTCTTGGAAAAGTCAGAAAACTTTACACCTTTCAAAACTGGTGAAACAAGATCAGGGCTGTTTGCTAAGCTTAAGCCTCCTGCTTTATACAAGTTCTGTAGAAATGGACTTACAATGGAATAATGTACTAGAATTATGCAAACTCATGCGTTACAGTGCATTTTGAAATTATTTACTCTTGGCAGCTAGTCAGCTGTAATTAAATTTCTGAAAACTGACCTTCTTCCTTTTTTTTTGCATAGAATGCCTCTTGCAGCACACTAATGAGATGCAGTGGGAAAGTTAGGCAGTGTCTGATATTTGATCGGAGCAGCCCCATGGCAGAAAGACCATGTAGGCATCGCTACAATGCCCTTGGCAGTGCTCACGTTACTAAGAAAATTGTGCTTTACTCAGTCCGAAAGAAACAGTTTTGAAACTTCAGCATTTTTTCTATTGTGCATGCAGGATTCAAACAGCAGACTTAGGCATTTAGAGTGACAGTTACACATATATATATATGGACCAGCCATATACCTAAGTACTGGGCAGAAAAACAGACTTTTGTTTTGTAACTCCAGCTTTTCAGATGTGTTGTTTAATCTGTTATATACTTCAGATATTGTCATAAAATGGGAATAACTATACTTCCTTGCTTTCATAAAGTGGACATGCCTGGATGAAAATAATACTGTTTGTTAGTTCTTTTCTCTTTTTTGCCTCTTTGCTCCCTCCTATGGCATGATATCTGTAGTACTGCAGATCAGATGGTGGTGGTACGTAGTACTCTGCTTTAGTGCCAGTTTCAGGGCAACCCTGCAAGCTAAATGATGGTGGGTCCTTTTTCTTGAACTCGGTACTGAAGCTAAACACACAGGTGTGTTGCCCCAGAGGCATTTGACATCTGAAGCAAACATCCCTGAGTTTTGTCCTCCCTCCTCTGTGGTATTGTGTAGAAAAAGCACGCTGAAGGGAATGACACTATTTGCAACCCACAACCGGGAGCTCTTGATGTACCCAGTAAGCCTGGTTCCCCTCTCATTCACATCTGGTAGTGACAGATCAACTCACTTGGAACTTGTGAGGTGACACTAATGCAAAATGAGTAAATGTGCCAAGAAAGCAGAATCCTGAGGTGGAGTCAATGCGCTTGTTGTATGGAGTTATTGTGTCAGTGTGTTTTGTGAAAAGAGCTGGAGAAAGGGGAGAAAATCGTATCAGTCGCTACGTGAAATGCTGCACCCACAGGATTGAAAACTGCAATGAAGGAATAAAGTTGCTGGTATCTGAAGTACTGCAGTGAGCACTGGTGCTAAGATCCTACAGCAATTAAAAGTTTTTAAGAGAGCTAGAAAGAAAATTGTAACTTCCATTTGAGGGAAAAGCAAGTGAGTAGAGTCAGTAGTTCAACTGCTTGACTTCACGTGGCATTCCTGCACATGGCACTGCTCCCTGGCACTATATGGTCTGTGGAAAAACCGCTTCTGCTCCAGTTTTGTAAGCTGAGACCGCTTGTTTTCTCCTCCCCACGTGGTTTTGTGTTTGTTAGGTAGAGATACAGTTCTAAAATGCTACTTAGAGGCAAAGGGAAGCTTTGCCTCTGATTCCATACAGGATTTGTGTCAATCGATTCCTGATAGTTGGTTGGCTATGTCTTTTGTTGGACACGTGTCTCTTCATTGTCAGAGATGGATTTTAAATTTCCTGGCATTCCTCTTTTACCATGGTGAGCATAGTTTAGAACGGCTGCTGCTTCCAATTAAGGTTAAGTGTTTAGTGTTACCCAAATGCTCCATATTGAAAATGCATATTTTCCATTTCGGAGTTATGCAAATTTCTTTTTCTGTGACATTGGAAAAAGTCAAGGGAAAAGAAAAGTTGCATTACCTTCTTTTCCTGGCATCTCTTGCAACCATTAAAGGCAAAGCAATCTCAGTAAAAGGTTGCAACTGGCACCAAAGGAACACTGCACCATTATTATTCCTGGAGTAAGAGAGCAAAAATAGACTCTCAGACTTAGGCACGTTTTGTCTGCTCTCTCCTTCTCCTCACATGGTGAGGCTGCTGCCAAGCCCTGCTGCTGCTTTGTCTGTGACACACACCAAGTTGGTTCTTCCTCTATGCCCTTTTAACTGACACACTTGTCAATGCATTGGCTAGTTACCACTTCAGCTGTTACAGTATCCCTGTCACTGGCCTCCTTGCTGTATCTTCTGCTCTCTTCCATTACTCCCACATTGCTGCAACTGGCATCCTCCTCCTTGATGTCTAAATGGATTTATTACTTCCCAACTGCAAATCTCACTGCTTCATCACTCATGGGCTAACATTTAACATCCTCCTCCATGACCTCAAAGCTGTGATTACATCCCTTTACTCTTCATATTCCATTATTGTTGTTCCTTGTGAAAACCTATGGCTTCTCTTTTTTTTTTTTTTTTTTGCTATGCCCATGTCTTTCATTAGTACTGTTTTAACATTACTGAAGTCATATATTCACTATGTAAGCATTGCACTCTTTTTAAATGTGTTCTTCTGGGTTTCACCATCTTACGTGGCTGTAAGTGAATGTGTGGCTTATCTGAGGTTGTTAGGACCGATCATGCTGCATTTCAGATACGAAACCATGTTGAGGATGTTTGTAAGTAATACAAGCTGAGATGCTGGATTCCTCTGTTGCTGGTACCAGATACCCAGTCTGATACAAGTATATGCCTTTCTCCAAAACACCAGATCATGAGTGTGTATTTCCCAGGAGTTGAATTTGCCATGCATGGCTTGTTTTTCCCCCTCTTACCTCAATACCTTACAATTTCCATCCAGTTGAACAGTGTATCTGTAATTTTCCTTGTGCAATGATTACTCCTCTATTGAATACTGCTACGTATAATACATTCCCCACATCTGCTGGTATTTTGTGTTAACCGCCAAGACTTTGTCTCCCACCTACAGCTCTGCTTTTATTTACCTCGTTCACTCCCCATTAAGTACATGCCTGTGTCTCAGTGTTGTGGCACACGCCCCCCTATCCCTCATAATCGACACTGCTCTCGCTCGGGGTTCACTGTGCATCTGGAACTCTTTGTCACTTAATCCTGTTGTTGTAGGCCACATCGCCTTGCCTTTCAAGTCTTTCATCTTCACAAAGCTTAGTTATATTGGGCTCAGAACAGAAAACACTTTCAATGGCACACTAATGTGCAAAACAAACAATGAAAAGCTGCAACAAAAGACTTTGTTTTCAGTCTTTGTGCATGTTTTAGCTTGGCATGGAAAACAATTTCCTTGCTTTGCTTTCTGACCTTGGGCAAGTAATTCCCCTCGGCACATAAGGTTGTTTTTCTTCTGTGAAATAGAGATGAAGATGCTGAGCTTCTTTGCAAAGCATTTTCAGAGCTACAAAGAAAAAAAAGCGTTCTATAAAAGGTAGTTGATATTTTTATTCTTATCGTGATTGTTATTCTGTGTGTCAGTCAGCGAAATAAGCACAATGTCTATTCTTAGCAAATAATAATGGTGATAGTTGTTTTGACTCGTCTAAGGTTTTCTTGAATGGCTAAGTTACTAATGGAACTGATGTTCTGAGCTCCTACAGACTTCTCAGTTTTTTCATACCCATGTATTTTTTGCAACTGACACTGTCTTCCTTGCATTCTTTTTATTCTTGTGCAAAGCTCTTTTATCTTGATGTAGAGTCTGTTTCCCTCTTTCATGGTAAATGCAAGATCTGGCCTTACTATTGTTTGTTCTTCAAATTGCTCTGTTCGATGCACTTGTGTAGTAGAATTGCCTCTCTTTTCTTTTTCTTCCTTTTTTAAAAAAAAAATTAAATGTGCGCCTTTTTAGCTTATGAAAATACTTTCCTTTCTCTACAATGCCACATTAAAAAAAAAAAAAAAAGTTGCTGTACTGTCCCCTCAGCAGACTATTCCCTGAATGTTTGCTGGTTGCACTGTAGGAAAGAAAGCTCTCCCAGATTGCTGTTCACAGATTTTTTTTCCTTTGGGGGCTGGACTTCTTTTGAGCAGTATTGTTTAGTAATATCTATGCTTGGGAGAATGCCAAGCTCATCCAGGGCAGCACAGGCAGCTCTTTCCATTGTAGGCTTTCCAATTAAACTAATGCTACCAGCTGCATGTTCTTTTGTCTGCCCTGGACTAGGTTGTGGTATTGTGCTTCGCACTGCATCTCTCCAGCAGAGCCTGTTGTCTCCATACTAATAGTTTGGGCAAGAAAGGAGAGCTGTGAAACATGAGCATTCAGAAAAGAGAGAGGATGTAAAAGAACTTCTGGCAATGTGAATCATGCTACGAAAAGGGCCTTCTAACCTTTGAAAAAATGGTTGGGGCAAAACACAACCAATGTAATCTTTCACATTTAGATCATGGAAAGTGTTTTACAAAAGGTATCACAGTATCGTAATTGCCAAAGCATAAGAGAAATCAGATTACTCATCCAAATTTAGTCATGCAACAAAGTAATGGCAGAGGTGGGACCAGGATATGAGCCTTCAGTTTCTCAGTCCAGCGTCAAGTCCTCTGGATCTTCTTGTTTCTTGACATTGGAGGAGGTGGGGGGTGAAGTAGATGGGGAAAAAAAATTAAAAAAGAAGAGTTGGAGGAGGAAACATGAAGAGGGAGAACAAGTTACTTTGCCTGGCTGGAGAAGAACCTAAGGTGAGAGGGAGATCAGGCAATGGGAGGATGAAAGCCAATGCACTGCAATGCTCAGAGGGGAAAAAAAAAGCAGATAGGAAGGTAAAGTTAGATCTGAGATAGAAAGGCTGGAAGGGAAAATTGCCTGACAATCTGACTGATAGGTTGCAAGGAAAGTGTAATTTTTGTCAAATGGCATCAAGTTCAGTGTTTTATTCTCTTAACAAGAGTGTTGCCCTGGCTTGTTTTGAGCAAGTCCATAAAATGAGAATTGTTGATGCTCAAGGTTAAAACAGGTTTTGTTGTTGATGTTTTTTCCTCAACACTTCTACACAGACTTTCAGAGAAAACAGAACTAGAGTAAATCCCCGTTATTTTATCGGGATGTTATCTTTTGATAAAAGTGTCTTTAATTTTATATTAAGCTGCTTTAAGACTCAGCCTTTTTGCTTCCATGTAATAGCTGCTATGCAGCAATTGTCTGCTCTGCAGCAGGCAAGCCAGCTATTAAAAAGGGTATCGGACACTATGTGCTGCTTAATAACTTCTCAAACAGCGCTGGTTAGGGAAATTAAAAGATCCAGCAACACTGCAAGGGTGAAGATGAACAAAATAAGGGATGGAGGAAGTTGCACGGTAGACTAAATTAATATATGCTTCATCATTAAATAAGTAATCAAGTGTAATATACCAATGGTTACACATGAAATGTGTAAAAATGATTTTGCCTTGCTGAATGGATGAGTGGAAATTGCTCATGCAACACTTTGAGCAAGGATGCTGGCAATAGGTGAGATTTGCCTTGTGTCATTGAGAGATCAGCACAAAAAAGGGAGGATTTTGGAGTCATTCTTGGAATCTAGGCCTGGATTTCCCTGCATTCCTCCTTTTCCAATGGGCTACATTAACTTTGCAGATAGACATCCCTGTTAGGATGCCAGCATCCTAAAGATTAATTTTGAGATGTCTCTCTAGCCCTTTCTCCAATGCATGTCGCTGCCTGGCTTTAATTGATTTAACCTCCTCCTTTCCCTGCCCCTCTTCACCCATTAACACTCGTATTGAACCTTTCTTCAACAGTGCTGACTGGCACAGTCACGTCTTTTCAGGTTGGTCAGCACTACAGCCTTTTTTTACCTCTCAACCATAGGCAACCTGAAAAGTTGTGGCACTTTTTTGGGCGTATGCTTATGTTCACATGCTACAGGAGATGGCAGCTGAAGCCATTCTTCAGCTGAAGATTTGTGGCTGTGTAGCTTCTTTAAAATGTTGGAAGTTTTTTAATGTTTTTGAAAGCAGTTCAAGCTTCTTGAAGGGCTAGGAGCCATCACTCCTCTGAGACAAAGCCTGGGTGCAATTGTTGAATACGAGGTGGAACCAGGTTTGAAAAAAGAAGCTGTAGTGCTGTTTCTCTGCCTGGTGTGGTACTCTGGCAAGACATGTGCCTTCTATGTGCCTCTGTAGAATTGAACAGAAGAGCTGAATGTTGTATTGCAAGAAAAAAGAAATAAATCTGGAATTTTCTCCAAAAAGAGAACTTGTGGAACCTTCCATTTGGTAGCCTTTGTAAGCTGCACTTCTTTCAAGCTCTCCCATTGCATCCTGCAAGATGTGGTGTCAAAATACCTTTTGTCTATAAATCTTGCCTGCCTCAGAACTTGGGAGACTTCTTGTTTATTTTTTCAAGGCTCAGATGAGTTATTAAATATTACTGTGATGGATTTAACATTACCATAATCGGCAAAGCCTTTATAAGGTAAGAAATCTGACCCAAAAAAGACTCTCACAAAATGCTTTTCAATAAAAACATATGAAAGTGGTTGGGTTGCTTTGTGCAACAGAGATGCAAATGCTCTCTGGTAATATTTTTTTACTCTTAGATATCAGAAGTTTGGATTATTTTTCCCAAACAAAGAAATCCCAAGGTTTAGGAAGCACAGCTCTTAAGACTCAAACACGAGTTTGTTTTACAGTCAGGACAAACTAAAATCCCTTAAAGGTTAATTAGAAGTGAATTTAAAATACTGTTAGCAGTCTGAGTTGTGTATAATTTAGTGGAGGGGAGAGGGAGATTGGATAATGTTTACAGAGAAGATGTAAATAAAGTGGCTTTCTATAACCTTATCAAGAAAAGGAACAGGATAGACTCTGTTATCTGCACTGCAGAGGAGAATATTCTTTAAAATCCAGTCAATAATTTCCGTGTTCCCTCCCCTTCCCCCCTGCCCCGCATCTTACCCTTATTTCCTTCTGAATAGTTTTCAGGATATATTAAAAATGTGCTGTCACTCATCTCAAAATAATTCAGTTCTAAGTCTGGGATGAACAATTGTGTTATGGAGGAAAAATAATTTGCAAGAGCAGAATTGCTATCCAAAAGTGACTAAAAAGTTTTATTGAAAATTTGAGGCCAGGCTCACTTGATAATGCGTCTCATCATCACATTTTGTCCTTCCTTCTTGCATCTGAGATTATGAACACCAAACAAAAAGACCTCTAGTTTATCTGTTTAAAGTTCTTGTAAGTTTTCATGGCTTTTTTTCACAAGAACACGTTATCTTTCTGCAATGAATTCATGAATGTTTTGGGACTGTTGTTTAATGGGGACAGATAAAGACCCCAAAAATTGCGTTGTGGTTAGTTAGCATGGCTGCTTGATGGGGAGGGAACAGAATATCTCAGTGGAAGAAATCCAGACTTTAACCTTATGCCTTACACTTTGCAACAGGGAAGTTGCATGCTACAGTCCCTCAGTCTTCATCAGCATCCTTGAAACTAAGAAAGGATTTGAGGAGCAAATCAAGAAATAATAGTTTATATTTTCAAAGTTACCTAGAAGTTCTGATTGCCTAATATCCGTTTATTAGGTGCTCAAGTCACCTGATGTATTTTGCCCCTTGAATCAGCTGCTTATCCTGATTTGGATATGCGTTAGTACAAATAAGGTGATGGAAGGGATGAATAATTTCCAGAATGCATCAATAAATCTGTAAATACTCTCTTCATGGCTAATGTATGGGGAAAATCTGACGGTCTTATGGACTAGATTTTTCTCCCTGATGTCTCACTAGATTGTGGTTTCCTGGCTATTCTGTTGAAACAGGGAAGGAATCTGAGTATCCTTCCAGGTAATCTGTGATCCATCTGATGGTGAATTGTACAGACCCCAAAAGAGAAGATCAAAAGTGTTTCAGTGGAAAGGCTGTACTTGCCTTCTATAGAAATCAAGACAAAGTTAATTTGGCCCAATTGTATGGAGCCCTCCTAGTTTTGGAGTCCTTGGAGCACTTCCAAACCACAGAACAGATACACAGGGAAAATACAGTTTGTAACCCCTCACTCTCTATTCCAAAACAGAAGTATCGGTGAAGAGAGGTTTTTTCCCCCAGTTTCACATTCAGCTAAATAGCTTTGAGGCACCACTTTGCGTGGGTAATATGTGGAAAAAAAATCCAGGAGCAATGAGATTGAAATGATGCCAGCTTTGCAAAGGATGTTCAGGGGAATGACACTGGGGTGTCCAAGTCAGGCCCACAGAACCAGGACTCTGGGCACAGGATTTAGATTTAATTTCTGTTCACTCAACATATACTCAGTCGAACAACACTACTGTTCTGGAAGGAGCCCGATAGTTTCTAAATTACACAGGATGAAAAGGACCCTAGAATACATCTCTGATTATTTAAAGGGATACTGCCCACTCTTTATGCACAATATTTAGCGTTTTTGAAAAAATGTGAAGAGATGGTCTGACTGCTTAATCAGCAACTTAAATGGGAGCAAAATCAGCTGTTACTGAAGTTTCCAGAGATATTTTTTTTTTTTACTTTGGCTCGTCAGTTTGTTGTGTATGAGAGTGATTTATTATGATTTATTCTCAAGAGGAAAAAGGGAGGAATAAATAAGAAAATGCTCACATTTGTAGCAATAGTTAAATCTTAGTAGTCCCTTTGTTTTGGTGCTTCTTATTCCTGCATCTGTTTTTAAACTTGCTCTTAACTATAGAATTATTTTTCTTCTAAATTTCAGCAACTAGTAGTTATTTAAGGACCTACCATTGTTTCCATTTTACAGAGAACGCATTTTACAGGACACATTTGTAACCATAGTTATTTAAATTCTACTTTGCTGGAAGTGCTTATACAACCTTGATAGCCTAGATGTAAATTATTTATTTGAAATTGCATTGGCTATGCTCTTTATTTTAAAAAATAGGACAGTGAACATAAAATTAGGATTTCTTTTGTTTTCTTTAGATGTCATGGCAAACTAACTTAGAAGAGGTTTTACTCTAAAGGATCGCTTTTTTGTTACTGACGATCGGCCCACCAGTGTTGGAAATTCAGTAACTTTGCATTTTGAGACAGACAAGATAAGTTGAACAGTTAAATGTAATGCTGGGTGCATGCCAGTGTGTGCTATACATGAAGTAGACTCCATGCATATCTACAATGGAGAAACATTTTTGAATTATCTTATTTTATAGACATTCCTGATATGTGTAAAATTCTGTGATCACTTTTATTCCTTTAGCTGGTGAAGATCCAGTTTTTAATAGCATCCACTATCTGGCGGTTATGAGGGCAAATTAATGTGTGAACAACTTATGTTTAAACAGAACTTATGCTATGAAACAGTAGTGCTTTATAAACATTATTACTAGTTTTCTGTTCCTTCTTTGTTAAACTTGCAATGGAGCTGTGTACAAGTCCATTTGAATTTGACACTTCTACTGTCCTGAGTTTTTAAAAGACACAGCAATATTTTTCTTTCTGTAGTTAATGGTAAACTAATATTTCTTGATCATATTGGCAGTAGACTAAATACCAGCGTGGAAATGCAATCTCTAAGGCGGTCATAGTAAATTAAATTGCAACAGAGTTTTGAATGGCAAGGTAGCATTTAAGTCCTTTTATAAACATATTTGCCAGTGCGTCGATTTTTTTTTTTTAACATGCATGGGACAAAATATAACTTGGATACTTCAGGCTCAAGAAGCAACGCAACCAGGATTTCAAATATGTTTCAACTGGAGCTATTAGTCAATTGATAAGATAGAGTTGAAAGATTTGGATCACAGAATCACAGAATGGTAGGGATTGGAAGGGACCTCTAGAGATCATCTACTCCAACCCCCCTGCCAGAGCAGGGTCACCTAGAGCAGGTTGCCCAGGAACGTGTCCCAGCAGGTTTTGAATGTCTTCAGAGATGGAGGCTCCACCACCTCTCTGGGCAGCCTGTTCCAGGGCTCTGCCACCCTCAAAGTAAAGAAGTTCCTCCTCACGTTGAGATGGAATTTCTTGGTTCAAGTTTGTGCCCAGTACCTCTCGTCCTGTCCCCGGGCACCACTGAAAAGAGCCTGGCTCCATCCTCCTGACACCCACCCTTTAAGTTTTTTTATATTTATAGTGTTATATATATAGTTATATATTTAGTTTATATATATATATATATAGTTTATATATATTTATATATATATATATAGTTTATATAGTTATATATATAGTTATATATTTATAAGTGTTGATAAGGTCCCCCCTCAGCCGTCTTTTTTCCAGACTGAAGAGACCCAAATCCCTCAGCCTTTCTTCATAAGAGAGGTGTTCCAGTCCCCTAATCATCTTGGTAGCTCTCTGCTGCACCCTCTCCAGCAGTTCCCTGTCCCTCTTGAACCGGGGAGCCCAGAACTGGACACAGTACTCCAGGTGCGGCCTCACCAAGGCAGAGCAGAGGGGGAGGATGACTTCCCTCGACCTGCTGGCCACACTCGGCTTGATGCACCCCAGGATGCCATTGGCCTTTTTGGCCACAAGGGCACATTGCTGACTCATGGTCATCCTGCTGTCCACCAGACTCCCAGGTCTCTTTCCACAGAGCTGCTCTCCAGCAGGTCAGCCCCCAACCTGTACTGGTGCATGGGGTTATTCCTCCGCAGGTGCAGCACCCTACGCTTGCCCTCGTTGAATTTCATAAGGTTCCTCTTTGCCCAGATCTCCAGCCTGTCCAGGTCTCTCTGTATGATGGCACAGCCTTCTGGTGGGTCAGCCACCCCGCCCAGCTTTGTGTCATCGGTGAACTTGCTGAGGGTGCACTCTATCCCCTTGTCCATGTCATTGATGAATATATTGAAGAGGACTGGACCCAGTACTGACCCCTGGGGAACACCACTCGTCACTGACCTCCAACTAGACTCTGTGCCCCTAATCACGACCCTCTGAGCTCTGTCTTTCAACCAGTTTTCTGTCCACCCCACTGTCCATTCATCTAACCCACTCTTCCGAAGCTTCCCTATGAGGATGCTGTGGGAGACCGTGTCGAACAACTTGCGGAAATCAAGGTAGACAACATCCACCACCCTCCCCTCATCTATGCATCCAGTCATGCCATCATAGAAGGCTATCCGATTAGTCAGACATGATTTCCCCTTGGTGAATCCATGTTGAGTACTTCTGATAGCTTTCTTTTCCTCCCCATGCCTTGAGATGACGCCCAGAATGAGCTGTTCCATCATCTTTCCAGGGATGGAGGGGAGGCTGACCGGCCTGTAGTTCCCCGGCTCCTCCTTCTTGCCCTTTTTGAAGACTGGACTGACACTGGCTTTCTTCCAGTCCTCAGGCACCTCACATGTTCTCCAGGACCTTTCAAAGATGATGGAGAGTGGCCTGGCAATGACTTCTGCCAGCTCCCTCAGCACTCTTGGGTGCATCCCATCAGGATCAATGGACTTGTGGATATCTAATTAACCTAACTGATCTCTCACTTGATCCTCCTCAACCAAGGGGAGGTCTTCCTTTTTCCCTGTTACTTTCTCCAAAGTCTGGGACTCCTGAGGGCTGGGCCGAGCAGTAGAGACTGAAGCAAAGAAGGCATTCAGTAACTCCACCTTCTCCACATCCTCTGTCACCATGGCTCCTGTCTCATTCAACAGTGGGCCCACAACTTCTCTAGTTTTCCTTTTGCTTCCAGTATACTTGAAGAAGCCATTCCTGTTGAGTCTGACATCCCTTGCCAGGTTTAATTCCAAGGAGGCCTTGGCTTTCCTCGTTTCATCCCTGCACGCTCTGGCCGCGTTCTTGTAATCTTCCTAAGTGGTCAGTCCCTTCTTCCACTTACTGTAAACTTCCTTCTTCCACTTGAGCTTTTTCATAAGCTCCCTGCTCAAACATGCAGATCTCCTGTGTCCCTTGGCCGATTTCTTGCTCTTAGGGATGCACCAATCCTGAGCTTGGAGAAAGTGGTGTTTGAATACCAACCAGCTCTCTTGAGCCCCATTGCCTTCCAGAGCCCTAGCCCACGGGATCTCTACAAGCAGTTTCTTGAAGAGGTGAAAGTTAGCCCTCCTGAAGTCCAAGGTTGTGATTTTACTTCTTGTTGTTTTGTGAATACCGCCCATGATCTTGAACTCTATCTTAACATGATCATTACAACCAAGGCTGCCCCCAACATTAATGTCCTCCACAAGTCCCTCTGTGTTTGTCAGTACCAGGTCCAATAGTGCTCCTCTCCTTGTTGGCTCCTGCACCACCTGTGTCAAAAAGTTATCATCCATACACTGGAGGAACCTCCTGGACTGTGCATGCCATTGCCCCTGTCCTCCAAGTCACCACCTTCAGTCGGAGGGAGAGAGGACAGGGAGTTCTCTGCTGCAGGGGTTCTGTCTGCCTGCTTGGTTTCTGTCGCGGGATGCAGGATTCTGCTCCAAGCATCTATCTCCCTCTCGCGTTCCCTGATGGCCCTCAACCTGCTAACCTCCTCCCTGAGCTCCATCACTAAGTGGAGGAGCTCCTCTACCTGGGCACATCTCCCACAGGCGTGCCCACTGCTGCCAGCCGACACTGGCACAAGAGCAGGGCACACCCTGTAGCCATGATGTCTGTGTGGCAGCACGTTCCCACAGGAGCTCTGTCTGAGAGGCTGCATCAGACCTGCTAGGTGTGGAGCTCATGGATGCCATGGTCGTCTTCTGGGAAGATACCATCGCTTCCTGGCCGGGCTGGCAGTCTTTCAGCCCTCTCCTGCACCAACTGCTGTGCAAACTGCTGTGGCCGGACTGTTGTATCGCGCCCTGTTTGGCCGCCCTCTTCGCCAGCCCAGGAAGCCCACCCTTGTCCTGGTGCTCCCGGGTGACTCCCTGGGTGAGGCCCAGGCGATGCCCACTCGCCCCTTGCTCCCTCAGCGCCCAGCGACCTGCCCGCTGCGCGCCCGAGGGGCTTCTTTTACGACGAGGGGCGGGGGGAATGGTCCCACCCCGCCCCGTTCAGACCTGCCGCGGGGGGGCTGCCGCTGCCCTCGGCTCCTCAGCTGCCTCCGCCCCCCGGGAGCGCCGGTACCGGCCCGGGCTGGCCGCTTTTCCCGGCTTCGAAAAGCCTCGAAAACGAGCCCTTTTGCCGGCCCTTTTTTGCCGCGATTCCCTTCCCCGGTGCGGCCTTACCTGCGCGGGGGCTGGTCTCCTCGGCAAGGATGGCTAGGAAAAGGTTTTAATGGGACTTCTGTTTGAGGGGGGGGAAGGGGTTAAGAAAACAGGTAGACCTCAGTTTTACGCTTTTTACCAATCAACTCTTCCACTGGAGCCAACAGAAGCTCTGCTTGACTAAGGAATAGGTGAATATCGTGCATGACAATTTGACGTGTCGTATAGGCCTTACTTTATATGTGCATGTGTTGTAGAAATTATATTTCTATTCAAAGAATAATACAGTTGGACTGACTCAGAGGCAAACTCTGCAACTCGTGCCCTCATTTTCTAGAAAAGCTGCCTTTGAGATAACAGCCCTTTCTCCAGCAGCTAATTCTCTGTGTATTAAATAGTCTCTAAGTGTACAGGAATAAGGTCCATTTGCGAGCATAATTAAGTGCATATTGCCCCAATCCAGCACACACGATTCTCATAAGCGTATCATGGAAGAAAGAGCCACACGGGCAACTTCAGTCCTGAGGCTATTGTAACAAATGTGGTGCAGTGTCAAGAGAGAGGGTTTTAATCCTGTATTCAGTTTGTTTGGCAGTATTAGCATTCGGCCCTGTGGAGCTAAATGTTTCGTGCTGTTTTCTTCCCCTTCATGTTTCAATAGCAATTTTCACTAAAAGCATGTTTCCCACTTCATAGTATGACAGGGAGGGTACTGGTTATTCTCAGTCTGAAAGTGTGCCTGGAAATTTAGGCATTTTCAAGCAATTTTTGTAATGCAGTCCGACTCTGCTATATTTTTAAAAGTCATGTTTGAGAGGCTGGAGGGCCACAATACATATTTTATTTGAACAGGTGGCATCAGGACTATGTAGACTTAATTTTTTATTGAATTAAAAGCAGGCTTTTGCGAAATCTAACATCATCTATTGATATCCAGCTATAAGGATATCTAGTGACATATAAACAGCTACAGGTGTCTATTGTTCAATAGATCAATATATCAATGAAAATAGTTTGTTTCTTAAGTAGTAGCATTCTCACTGGGATATGCAACGTAGATATTGCAGTACTTGGTACGGGAGAACCATATCTGAAGAGAGATTCAGTATGTCCCTAAAAAGATAGCTTGACAAGCCTTTTATCTTTGTTGAAAGTGATGATGAAGAATGTAAACAAACAGCATAAAAGATGAATAGTTCACAAGATTGTTTTGAAGTGTTCTGTATATTAGAAACTTGTGATATACTGATAATTGTTTTGTCCAATTACCAAACGTATTTGATATTTTTCTGAAAAAGGATACTTATGGTTATTGAAAATGGATTACCTGTAACCGAAAGCCCAGAAGCTGGCCCAAAAGCTGAGAAATATTCAGAGCGTATACAGAGGGAACGCTTTATCCTAAGCCAACACTTTGAAACCTCTCTGTGGGAAAACTCGCCCTTCCCATGTTTATCTGTATGAAGGAATTCAGAAGTGTTCCTATCGGACAGAGTCTCGGTGGCATCAGCACACCCTGGGAATCCACCGTGACATGTTCCATATCTCTGTGTCTTAACGAGACTAATGCACTGGCTTTAGGAGAAGGTGGATCTGTGCATTCCTGACCTCTGGTGCTGTCCTTTGGCTATGAAGTCAAGCTCCTCATGGGCCTGAATGCGGAACTCTGTTCCTCACACTGTAAATATTCCCATTGAGATCAATAAGTGTTGGTGGAGTAAAACATTACTCACCGTGAGTAAGAGACATATGATATGAGACAACAGGTCTGGAGCTAAAATATGTTTTCGTATTTTTAGGGGAATATATTCTCACATGTGGGTTTCTTGGTTTTGGCTGCACCTGTTGTGTGTGCAGAATATTCCTGCAAAACAAGTAATTGCACAGTTTAGTATTAGATATGCATATGTAAATACATATTACTCCTTACCGTCCCATTACCTAATTTACATGTGTAAATGCAGGTTAACTGCACGTGTAGCTTTGCCAGTGGCAAATTGAGTGTTTCAAAATTTAGCCTTGGGTGTGCTCTGGGGAATTATGCTGCAAGCCTGTGTTGTTTCTTCATTCAAGCTCTCAAGTCTGTTAGAAACCCAATATAAACACTTGACTCTGCTTTATTTCACGGCGTAATCTTTCAGAATTACAGACCCAATCATTATTAATTCTTTTTATATTTATTGATTGCATTAACATTAATCATGATAAACACCTTCGGTATTAATGGGGATGTCATTGGTATTGTACTTCAGACTGCTGTAACTCAAGCTTCATTAACAGGACTGTTAGTTAAAAGGTGTTATTTTTTACGTAAACAACTCCATGCCTTTCTTATGGAAGTGAGGAGAGTAAATGTATATAAACTGTTCACTGAATTTTGAAAACATTTTGCTACTTATGAGGTTAGCTTTTTTGTTGGAGTGGTTTTTTTTGAAAAAAAAAAAAGAAAAAATAATAAGTTATATAAGATTATTGCATATATCTCTTAAAACCCCAAAGCAAAGCAGTTTTTGCTTGGTCAAGTTAATGTATGTGATTCTATTCAGTTGTCTTCCAAAGTTGATGGCAAGCCTGAGCTGTTATTTCTTCAAGGTTTCTCTGTGTAATGCAAAGATCCTATTCATGGAGCTGTTGTGCTAGACTTTGAAGAGTGCTTATCTGCTTGGGTGGTTATGTTAATTTGGTAGCTGGAATCAGTTCTTAGTGTTCCTCAGAAGGCCCAGGGGTGGGTCTCATTTTCAAGGGATAATTCGTTTCTGGGCAAGGTGGATGGGGCAGTCTTCCAGCTTCCACCACAAGACAGCTCAGAGTGACTAGAGAAGCCCTGTGACTTTCATGAATTTTAGGTCTGAATTACTCAATGTGCAAAATCTTATCCATATTTCACTTGATGGAACCTGTTGTGTTTAAATTTGCAGTGTCTGTGTTTCAACTGCAAAATAGGCCCTGTGCACTGAACCGCTCTCATCTTGAATATCGCTGTGTTTTCTTACAGCCTGTGACCTGATGAACCAAGGCATCCTGGCCCTCGTCAGCTCCATTGGCTGCACGTCAGCAGGATCCCTGCAGTCGCTGGCAGATGCCATGCACATCCCTCACCTCTTCATCCAGCGCTCAACGGCAGGAACGCCGAGGAGCGGCTGCGGGCTCACCAGGAGCAACCGCAACGATGACTACACACTCTCCGTCCGCCCCCCTGTCTACTTAAATGATGTCATCTTGAGGGTGGTCACAGAATATGCCTGGCAGAAATTCATTATTTTTTATGATAATGACTATGGTAAGTATTTATTCATTGGGGTGATTTTTGTCAAATCCGTAAGTCTTTTGAAAGCAGTCACATTACATCTTAATATTCTTTGAATAGATTATGTTTTGCTTGTGAACATTTATGGTTCTGTCAGCATTTCACAGCACCTCAGAGAAATCTGTTTCTAAAATCCATCAAAGTTTACAGGTTTATTTGATAATTTCTTTGTTAGAGTTGGCTGATAAATGGAGAACTCATCTGGCTTTCTATTCTGCCAGTCTTTATGAAGCATAAAATTTTTTAGCAAGCTCTCTTGGTTTTTGGACTATAGAAATATAAGATGATAATTCAAGAGGCAATGTCGAAGTTTTAACAAGCTGCAGAATTGTTTCTTGCATGGTGAATCTCTCCTGTTTGTTGGCATATGTTTGATGGCCAGAAGCTGAAGCAGTGGTGAATGTAGGACAGAGACCTTGGCAAGAATGCTGTTCGTAAACATGAAACTTGTAGAGACAACTTCTGTAGAGGGAAGAACTTGAGGAGGAGGAGCTGGAGAAGACAATGTTCCGTCTTTTTTGAGTTCGTTTAGTGTTCCTGAAGGTGCTGAATTGACGGTTGTTTTATAATAGAGTAAGTGCGACACAGACGGCGGCATCATCAGACTGTGCCGTTCAGCTCAGTGACTCAGCCGAGTTCTGTACAGGTATTTTATACAGCTGAGAGCAGAGCTGGACAAATTTCTGTAGTATAGGTGCCTTATCTAACTAATTTTATGATATTTTTTCTATGGAAAATTGCTTTGAAACCAGACCTGTTTTCTTCAGATGCATCCATTATTCATCAGTGATCATGACTGGTTTGGATGAACATTTTAAAACTTATTTTCAAAGTTAAATCTTCAAGCTATGGAAAAATGCTCGCTTCAGCGATTCGCTGTGCATACTATCTGGTTCATTCAGGTCAGGTGTTATTGATTTTTGTTCCCAGGCTACATAATAAATTCTTAAATTAGAAAGATAGAAAATGATGAATAGGAGAGTTCCTATTTATAACAAAGCAGCACCTAAAAGCACCAGCCATAGCATAAGGAACACACACATAAAAACCCATCCAAAGAGCTTGCAGCAAAGAGTATTTTTGCTCACGTTTTATGAGTTTGTGTATTTAAGTACTGGTGTACCTATGAAGAAGACCATAATCTTACCAGCTAAAACGTATCTTTTTGCATGTATTTTGGGGTTTAAAAACCTCAAACAAATTTTAAATTGAGAATGCAGTTCAGACACCATGTCATTTTGTCCTTGATTTCTGGGTAAGCATCTCATCATGGTATGACTTATGTAACACAGATGGCTGCCTGCAAGGAATAAGTTTCAGACCGGCAGCTCATTCAGTGACACATCATCCCCAGACGTGACATGTGGCAGATATTAAGCCTTTCCATCAGCCTCTGTGGCGTTGTGACTGCAGCAGTCTACAAGTAATACCATGCTGGCCAAGGCAGATTGGTAATCTGACTGTGATCAGTGATCACTGTCACGTACCTCTTGAGAAGGTGGAAAAAAGAAGTCTTCAGTTGTATATACTGAGCAGTCTGTCCCCTTTCTAGCCATTTGTGCGACTTGGGTATTTTGGGTGGGTTTTTTGGGGATCTCTGTTGTGGGGTTTTTTGTGTGGTGGGTTTTTTGTTTGTTTGTTTGTGTGCGTACATAGTTTGTGACTAACACCATGACCAGAAAGATTTTTAATGCAACCTGAGTTTTAAGATAACCTGCAACTCTGAATAGGGCTATTATCTGTACAAAAGTATAATGTTTTTTTTAAATTGTGCCAAATCCTTGATTTCAACAGCTATCCTAGGGCACCAAGCAGTTTCTATATTCTCTTTAAGCTTCCTACAGTTTCTTTATAAAATTTTATGTTGCTGATGTCGTTGACTATCTCCTCCTCCACTTTTAATAAGGAACAAGGGAGCAGAAGTTTCAGATCACCATCTCTTACCCGAGGCCTCTCTTGTTATTCCCATTACCCTGAGAGTTCTCTGTCTCTCCAGTCCCTTTGCTCGCTCATACTGGAATGCCTCTCTGATGCCTCACTACCCTGTTTCAGGTGAAGTCATTAGGCTTGACAAAGTGTTTTTCCTATTCTTAATTCTCTTAGCCATTTTTTGATCTATGGCAGTAGTTTTCCTTGTACCTGTGATGACATTATTTTCTTAGCAGTCCCTAGAGAGCAATCTTGCCAGGAGCTTATTATAAACCTTAACAAATTATGTCACTTTCTCCCCTTTTTCTGCTATTTTATTAATATACTCAAAGCATTTCCAGTATGTCAGCAGTGCAAATTTTCTCTTCCCGGCTTCTATATTGACCAAAGAGGGGCTTGCACACAGGGAGGGGCAGAGAAATTCAGGGTGTGAAAAGAGGTGCTGGAATCATTTGTTAATGGATCATAGAGTGGAAAAGTCTGAATTCCATATACATCCTGCTTTGAGTGGGAGGTTGGACAATGTGACCTCCTGAAGTCGCATCCAACTCTAATTATTCTACGATTCTGTGATGTTTGATAAAGCCATTCATTTACATGGGTCTATACATAGAAATACTTTTTTAAAAAAAACAAACGCACACAACATCAGTTTGGGTTTTATAAGAGAGAGATGTCCCAAGAAGCCCAGAAGAGACTGAGGAAGGGAACATTGCTGTTAGTTTCTGTGCCTGTTCTAGAAAGAAATCAAGACTGGGCATACAGACATGGGGTGGAGGTCCAGGGCTAAGCCATCCTGTTCGTCAAAGTGTCAGTGCAGCTTACAATTCCCTCTGGAAGATCCCAGTCCCATTCCTCAGCTTGCCTGAAAGGATCTGCCATGATATGAGATTTATTTCTTTTCTTAGCTGATACAGACCTAAAATCAAATTCTGGTTGGAAGCTTTGCTCAGTTTAACTGCTCGCAGCAGTTAATATTAGACATTTTAACATAACATTTAGTATTAAAGTAGGTGGGAGATCAACACTTGCATTAGGAGTAAATTCATATTAGGAAGAGATTATTGACACGTTCTGCACAGTCCTCTGCAGAACTGACACTTGTGCAAACAGAGCAATTTCTTGCCCCAGTGGGTGGGGTTTTTTTGTATGTGGTGATCTTTTCTTCTCAAGGTGTGTATCATAACCTTAAGTGATGTCTCCATAGCAGTAAATGGCACTTGAGAAGTAATGGGAATATAGATTCTGATATTGTTAATCCTTGATTTTTTTTCCCCACTGTTGCCATCTTTTTTGTAAGTTAGAAAACATGAAAACGCTGTTAAACTGGTTCCAGCAACCAGCAGAATTCCAATACTTTCCTTTCTGAGGAATTATTTTGTATAGTGATTTAATTTAAATATTCATAACAAAATACTTTAGTTGTATTACTGAAATTACTTCCAGCAATAATTTTGCTCTGTGAAAGAAAATGTGCATTTCGAATTTAAAATAATTTTTCCTAGAGTAAAATTGGGCTCATATCCAAAGTAAATACCGTGCTAAACCACATCCCTTACACCTTTAAAAGAGGCTGCAACCATTTATGTGTCAATTTATCAATATTATAGTTTTTTAATCCTATGAACTGAAACACTTTTGATTTTTATCTTGCAGTCTATGATAGATTCCTTTTCATTATCAGAGAGCTAGAGAATTATTTATAATTGGAAGTGTATCTTTCTGCAGAGCTGAGTTATTTCCCCAATATTGTCCTTTTTTAGAACTTCCAAATTCTTTTTTTGAATATGAGTAGATAAGTATATTCAGTTTTAACATTTTAGCACTTCTTCTATCTAAATGCTAGATGATTCAAGACTACTTAAAGGTTCTTTACTAACAAAGAATGTTAAAGTCTCTGAAGGAAGCAATTCTTTCATTAAGTCATAACCAGCTGGGTGTTGAAGAAGTGATGTAGAAATGCATTTCCAAAATAATTGACATCTAAGTTTTTCACTGATAGCTTTTTTCCAAGTAAAATTGGAGGTAGGCTGACTATTCTAACACAAAGCAAAGCAAAAGGCACCTTGATAATAAACAAAAGAGTATTTTTCTGCTGTTGGCTTAGTTAAGCTGAGTAACTACTAACATATTTTAGTAAAGCTGTAGTCTTTTGTCAGTGGTAGATCCTTGCCAGTAACAAAAGTGAGGCTAACACACAATAATAGTTAATGAGTGAGGAGATAAGAAAAGAGAACACTTTCACTTGAGCAGCCTTAGGTGGTGTTTGTACTTCACTTACTACAATTTTATCTTTACCTTTAGTGTATGAACTCAGATGAACTTGTGAAAATCAAAAATATGAGTCGTCTTTCCCCCCATCCTTGCTCTCTGCTGGGATGATCTAGATCAAATGCCCAGTGAAAATAGTGCAGTTGGTCCCTCATATTCAGTGTGTTTTGTTCCTTGAGATCAAACAAGATAAGGGCCTGCCCAGGACATGAAATCTGATTTTCTTTAAGAAAATTTCATATGAGGATATTAAAGTATTCAAGGACAATTTTGTGCTGCTTCAAATACCATTAAGGACAGTCTTCTTACACAGTTAAAGAGTAGGCGGCATGAAATGCAGCAAAATTATGCAGTAGATTGATGCCTTTCTCAACCTGCTATTAAAATTACTGTCCACACAGTATGTACAAGCCAAGTTTACTTCATCTAAGCAGCCAAATTGGCTCCTACTCTTTTTATTCTTGACTGCTCAGCTCAAACCGTAGGATTATCCTGCTGCAGAGGATAGCTGTGCATCTCCTTCTTACAAGCTGGTGTAGAGAGTGGGCAGTTCCTCCATGAGGTCTCTGAACTCTTCCTTAGGACCATCAGCACCTTTTCAATGAAGGCATTTTTCAGACTGGATGCTATAAATGTGTAACTTATACCGTTGTAAATTGCAAAGTTTAGATTTGTAAAAAGAGCCACTGACATCTGTGAATGTTTTGAGTAAGCTTTGGCAAGTTATTACATCTTTACTTTATGGCTTCAAGTTCAAAGCAAAACAAAATGCAGTTTGAAACAGCAAATCCTGCCACACTCACAGGCTGGCATCTGACAGTGGCAAGTCCCCAAATAGTAACATGAAAAAGACCCTTACACAGTCAAATGCACAGGAAAACAAATTATATAGTTGTTTGAGATCTGAATGTGTGAATTCAGGCTATATAAGCAGAGTAATTGACCTAGAATCCCAGCATATTGTTGGTTTTTATCTCTGTGGTGTATCAACAAGGGGCAAGCTTTTGTAATTCATATCTTACTCTTCAGGTAGTTTACAGTTCACTGTATTTTCCAGGAATAGGTAGATACTTTCCTGTAGTAGTAAATTCTTTATGAAGAAACCAGTCAATCATTGCAAGAACATAATTGTGAATTTCGTGCAATTTACAGTGTAGGTATCTCTACATTTCTAAGATGAAAGGGAGAAAGTCTAGCTGTTTGGAAATATTTATTTTTAATATTTTGTTGGCACCAAAACAGACAGACAGATTCTTCATTTTATCTAGAAAGGTTGGGGGAATATGAATTTTTCTGGAGAATTAATGTTGTTTTATTTCCTATTCTCTTTTGTAGCAGCAGCTATACTTTAAAACTCTTCTGTATTTTATATTTTAAAAAAAAGTTAAGAAACCTCACTTCTCTATCCAAATTTCTGGTCTAACCTTGTATTTTTCAACCCAGTGTGCCTTTGATATACAACCATCACTGTTGATTCATGCATGTTTACTGATTTCAGGACCAAGATACCTTTGCTTACAGTTTTTTTGACCTTCCTACTAATATCACGTATATTTGGCAGTGGATATTTGCCATTCCCTTAGGTGGTAATTTAATTTTAACTTTTCTGAAGAAAAAAAAAAAACCAAACCACAAAACCAAAACACGTATTGAGGCTATGACGGGGATTTGCTCTGTGAGGCTAAAGGAGGCATTGCCATAGCAAATGGAGATTGAAGAAGTAATTGAAGACTTTGCTGAAAGGCAAGAGAGGAGGTTAGCAGTAGGAAAGTTTAGAGGGTATCCGTCTCACAGAAACTTCCTCACGGATCTCTCCTCTTGCTCCTCAGCATACACAGGGGTTTCAGATTATTTGTGCACCAGGAAAGGATGAAGGTAGTGGTGTGAGGTACTTGGTGACATCACTAATGTGGCTGCCCCATCCCTGGAAGTGTTCAAGGCCGGGCTGGATGGGGCTTTGAGCAACCTGGTCTAGAGGAAGGTGTCCCTGCCCATGGCAGGGGGGTTGGAACTAGGTGATCTTTAAGGTCCCTTCCAACCCGAATCATTCTGTGATTTTTAAGAAAGACACAAAATGAAATACAATCTCAAGGAGGAGAGCTGTATTAGTGAGGATTCCAGACTAAGCACAGAGGTCTGTGAAACTATGAAGATAAAAGAGGGCATTTTCCCCATCCCTGCCCCAGAAAGGTGTTTATTTTAGAAAAAATTGAGTGTAATGCTATAGGATTGGAGTACTGTTTTTTAAAGATCCTGGAAAAGAAGGGTTTATACCTGGAACTTGAAAGGCTGGCCTGCTTGCAGAGAGACTGCCTCCTGTGTTGTAAAAGGGGTGACATTCTGAGATGATGCCCATCTGTACGTATGGGCTCTGGATTCCTAGTATCCCCTTTAAAAACTGTATAAAGTTCCATTGACGCTTTCCTGCATACACATTTTACAGAAATAAATATATGATAACCACTCACAAAGATGTGCTCAAAAACATAACATTTTCAAATCATTTAAAGTTTTAACGCAAGTTTAATAAAGATTCATAAAAGAATCATACTCTCTTTAATCGATTGCAAATGTTTATAATTACCCTGAGGCTGTTTTCAGCTGCCTGATAACTATAATATTCTCAAGTCTGCCTCCAGACAGTCTTAAAACTGTTTATTACTCATCTGGGTCTTTGCCAACTTTCCATGCTCATTTACATCACTGTGCCTCAATAAACATATAATTAATTCAAGCTTATTCTTGAACTTTTTTTTTTTCCCATTAGTATTTATGATGTCATACAGATAAGGAAAGGAACATGTATTCTTCATCTGTGTGACTTTAATGTGTCACTTAATTATATTGCAAGTTAGTAGTTGCCTCTGAGAACTTTCATAACAGCTTGCTTTTGCTGGTTGTCATTGGCACTGGAAATTGAATATATATATTTGGTTGACCCTAAAATTATTCAACTTCTGAGACAACTGAACTATTCTATAAAATTTCTCTAGTGGAACAATGGCCATGCTTCTGCTTTTGGACTACACAATACTTGGGGAAATGCATCCAGGAGCTATAACTGAATATGTAGGAAGGTAAGAGAGGGTTTGTCATTCTCTCATGTTGCTGTCTTTAAGGATGGAATAGATAAAGTATTTGAAGGCTGGGCCTGACAGCTATCTGTGTGGTGTTAGTAAGGAAAGAAGACCAAATTTTTTATTATATCTATAACCTCAGTGCTGAGGTCAAAATAAAACTGTAGATGTTCTCCTAATATCTGTGTAATGGGTAATGGCTGTAAATGAGGTGATCTCTCAAGGTTTGACACAGGTGTGAGATTTCTTTTGTATATTCATAGCCTGCAAGTGTCAGAAAAGTGACTTATTTCAAGAAGACTTGAATACGTGACCCTTGTGTCAAACTCCATTGCTGTTTGCTAAGTATTTTTCAACTCTCAACACATTGGTTTATCATCTTCTCAGAAGTATTAAAATTGAGTTTGTAAACTGATATTTTGCAGCTAAATAAAGGAAATTATCAAAAGAGGAAGGTATTGAGCAAAGTACTTTGCATGTTGAATGGAAGAAATTATACCACCATAGGAAAAAAGGTACAAGTTAGGCATAATAACATCGTAAATGTCAGGTAGTATCATAAACTGAAAAGAAGACTTCTGTCTGAGAGCTTTAACCAGTCGAGAAAAAGGGGAAGCAGAACGACAGGAAAAAGCTAGAAAATATTTATTACAGTCTTTCTAAATCTTAGTTTATTGGCATCGCTTCAGTAACTTACGTTCTTCAAACTCATAAAATATTCCTGCTCCCATAGTGTAAACTTTTAATCAACAGAAAAAATTATTGAGGAGCAGATTGATGCACACTCAGAGAACAATTTATTTTAAGTAAGATTATAACACGCATAGTCACTCTTGGTTTATTACCAGGAAGTCTGCAAGGACAGTCCATTTGCTGTTCCCCACGGGAAAGGAAATCATGGAAAGGGATCATGGTTCCTCATGCTTATGAAAACCAACAGAGAGCAGTAGGGACCTACAGAGAGAGTTGGTGTATCATACAGACATAAGTATAGGTTACTTGCTATTAAATAAAGGCTTATATCTAGGCAGAGGTAAGGAGCTCTGTTGTACAGATGTGTAGGATTTTAGTATAATTTTTCAAATTTGGTGTGATTTTTAACAGGAAAGTAAATGCTGAAGATAAACAGCCCCAGGCTCTAAGACATTATCATCTTTGGAGGCACTAGGCAGGGAAAATTTCTTTCTTTGCAAGAGGTTGTTTCACTTGGACAACTCTTAGAAGTCTTTTGGAAATCTCTAATACAAACTGTAGTAAAAAAAAAATTGAATGAAGTGGTACAAAGCAGGTTACACAGTTAAAAAGAATTTGTTGGCTTGTCAGCCTCCATGAGCGAGGGGTGATCACAATCTGACTCCCTTTCTATTTTTGAGAAGCTAAGGTAGCAGCCGATACTCTTAAGGATTAATTCTGGATTCAATTTTATTTATCTTTTTTATCCTCTGCTTTTTTTTTTCTTTCTTCCAGTTAAAAAACTGAGAAATTCAAAGGAAAAATCTTGTGTCAATCACCTGTAAGGGTGGAAACTTGTCTTGCAGGATTTCAAAACTGGAAAAGCTATAATCTCTCTCCCAACATTAATTCAGCTACTTGAGGCTATCTATATTGATTTTTCTTGTTTAAAGGATAATCTCTAATAATTTCTATATGGGATGAAACAAAACGTAGCTAATGTAGATGACATTTGGGCAGTCCTTTAAAATAAGAATTACATAGACATTTCAGTAGTGCCACAATAGTTCAAACAGACAACAAAATTGAAGTTACTTGGCTTTGAAATGGAAACATCTTCCAAAAAACATAAAAACCACCAAAAAACCCCCAAACAAACAAACAAACCAAAACCATATATAAGTATATTTTTCTTCCTTTTTCTCAACTGGATGATATTAAGAAATTTGGGAAAACTTGTTTTCTTTGTTTTGGATATGTGAAATTTCATAAAATTGCAAGCATGGAAGAAAAAAACAGTCATTCTTACCATTTACAAATTTACAGTTTACCCCAAGAAATATCATACCCGCTTGCTAGGCACCAAAAATTTTGATAATATAAATGAGATTTCATATGTAACTAAACATTTGAGCCTAAATTTACTTATAATGAGTTTGAACTACTGCTATATTCTCTGAAGCTAGATGATCCAGCTGAACCAGTTCAGGTAACTGCTCCCTCTCCGTTCCCAAATGCTAGTAGGAAAGAGCTATGTAGATGGGTGTTTTTGTTTACTTTGGAGGTTCACTGAATTACAGATAAGCTGACTAATGAGAGGGAATCCTACTGCTGTGAAAGTAGGATGAAGGACTGTTATTGAATCATCGTGCTAAATTGTTGTTTTCCTCAGTCTAGATCTTAACCATCTTAATAAATATCAACACGTGCACAGGAATGCAAACACTTTGCTCAAGGCTTTAAGCAGAGCAGTGGCACCATCAGAGTCTGGCTGTAGCTGCACATCTTCCTTGCGTGCAGTGCATTTCCCTAGTTAATAGTTGCTGTCATGTTAGCCATCACTGTGTAAGGAAGAATCACTGCGCTAGACTTATAAAGCTTTCCTGATAAGAATTTGAACAGTGTAATTTGTTATACAATGACTTTTCTCATCAACTGTACAAATAAAGTGGTCTTTTGTGTAAATCAGCCAGAGAGTATTTATGACAGGTGCTTTCACCTTTACTGCCACGGCTTGAATCAGTTGGTATTTATCATCTGGATACTGTGAGGAAAATGTTCTGAGATCTGAAATGGTATCAAAGGGAGGATGAGCTAATGACTGTAAACCAGGTTTGAGATAACCAAAGTGCTGAGTAACAGTGAGCGCCTTGTAATTTAGGTGGAATACAATGGCAGAGGTGGATAAATTAATTTATTACCATTGGTGAATAGTGCTGTCTTTCTCTTCTGGTCATAGTATGGTCTGAATTTTTTTTTTTAGAAACTTTGCATCTACATCAATCTACATGTAGACTTCTCATTTTTAATAAGGATGTAGGAGGTACTTAGCATGTGAGTTGTTTATTTACTATTTGCTGTTCATTTTGTTCCGCTTATAAAATCTTTACTGCATGTACATACTGGTTTTTCTATGTGAGATAGATATGCCTGAACGCCAGCATATTTTGTTCTAGGATGTCCTGATCATTAGGCTTCCCCAAGATGCACTGGGGGACTTGCTCCCTCTGAAATTATTCCTCTGCATAGAAACAGAGATGGCAGAAGAAAGTTACGTAGGGCCAGATAGAACAAAGAAGTGAGAAGACCGTCTGATTCAGTGATTAAAAAAAACCAAACTTGTGGAAGGACTAAATTTATTTTTTTTTTTTTTTAAGATCAGGTCACAGAGGTCAGCAATCTTCTTGTACAAGGTGTATCACATATACAATGTAGAGACTTCAATGAAAAGAGAACAAAGACACAATTTGTCCTGTAGTCTGGTGTTGAGAAAAGCTGCGGATTTTAAATCCTCTTGATCTCTTGAAAATACTGTCTCCTTTTCCCTATCGCCTGGCTGCATATATTTTCTGCCATGCAGTTGCTGAGCTTTTCATTAAATGGTGCTATTGTTTGTGTCAGGTGAGGTCTGAATGTTCCTGGAAGGTTGGGCATTTAAGGAGATTTAGGTATAGGACCCGTAGTCTGTGAAGGATGCTTAGCTCTGCTCTGAGCATGCTCTGCAGCAGCATTTTAAGATACATACCTATTTCTTGCATTTTTTTCCAGTATCAAAAAGACTGTTCAATGAAAAGATGGTGTGGATTTAGGTGCTTGCACTCGATTTGCGCTTCATTTCCTAAGTTCTTTCTTAGGTCAGGTCCACAATAACTGACACAGTAATGAAAAGTCTGTGGTAAAGCTGGCACCTGAATTCAGGTCTCGGCTTGAGTCATGTCATGCTGAGTACCTGCATTTGAATATACCAGTCTTCAGAGCTTAGGAGGCCATGGGCCTTGTGCTCACCCACACAGGATGCTCTGCACGTGCTCCTCAGCTGAAGCCAGTCTGGTGTGTCCAGTGTTGGACCTTCTGTGCACCAGCAGTGCAGAACATAAGACCTTCCTATAGACCTCTGCCTTGTGGTGGCATAATTATGTATGGGTAGTCAGGAAAGGTCATTTACAACAGACTCCTTGACAAATTTTGCTTGCCTTGCTCTTTGTTTATTAGACTTTCCAAGCCAGCTTCACAATCGCTTAAATAAGCCACAGTCTTGGTTAAAAAGAGAATGTTTGGTAATGTTTTATCTAAATTTCCAGCCTGGTTTAACCCTATAGCTGATGCTGAGTATCTGACTGCAGAATGGTGCTATGTTCTTGTGCATGCATGTGTAGAGGGGAAGTGATGGCTGTACAGTGGAAAAAATAGAAAACATAACGCTAACTAATAGTGACATGAGTTGGGAGAGGAGATAGCAATTTTGGCTCTAGCATTGGTCTGTCTCTATGTGGTAACTTTGGCTTTCAGAAGTAAGGGGAATAATTAATACTGGTGATAATGGGTGGCTCTTCTGCGTTTCTGGAAATGACTGTGACTCATCTGCTTTAAAAAGAAAACAGAAATGCATCTTCTGGCTGGGCAACAGGTTGGCTAGCAAATTCAGGGTGAGAAACACCTGTGTTCCAGACATGAACAGTCCTGTCTCTCCGCAGCCGGGCCATCTGTGCCACAGGTTGCTTGCCAGATTTTTCTGCAGAAGGAGTTTGTCTATTAGAAAGATGATTCCACAGTGCAGTGTGGATATGTGCCACTTTCCGCCAATCCACGCAGGAAAGATAATGCTGCCCATTCAGTGGCAGCATCTGTTCTTTGGCATACGCTTTGAATATGATCATTGCTAGTGACTTGCTCCTGAAATACTGGAAGCACCATCATGCTTTAAATAGCATTTAAATAGCAGGGTGTTTTTATTTGCTCTCTGCTGTTTCATAGCAGCAGGTGAGCATCACCAATATCCCTATTCTTCCACTGGGTAAGCTGAGGTATAAGCAAAGTCTGTATTTATTTCCTGCCCATGGTTTTGTGTTGTATCAATGCCAAAGGCAGCAGTAGTGAAGAAGTTTTATCACAGAATCACAAAATGGTTCGCGTTGGAAGGGACCTTAAAGATCATCTAGTTCCAACCCTCCTGATGTGGGCAGGGACACCTCCCAATAGACCAGGCTGACTTGGTATCTTTTCCATTAGAATGGTGCTTTTCCTAAAAATGTATCACACAGATACCATACTGTTGGCATGGTCACCTAATAAGTGTAGAACAGTAGAATAATACTGTATCTCTGTCCCTTTTGGCCCTTCATTTGGTGAAGATTCAATATAATTGTTTCATTATTTATATTTGCAGATATTCGGGGTGAACAAAGCCATTTGATCCCATAATCTGGCTTCTGGGACAACACAGATTATACAGAATGTCAACCAATAACTCCATTGTGTTTATAAACTCAGGTCAAGTGAAATTACTTTCTTGTTTTGAAAGGACAGATAAAACTTTGTTTGGCAGTTCCAGCCTACCCTGTTCTGGTGTCAGTGAAGTATGTATGGATTTATGCTATAGAATTTGAGTTTTTTAAAAGGCTTTCATAGCCTAAGTAACTTTTCCCCCTGAAATTTTGATGGTGTGTCTGGATTCCATTTATGTGTTTCTTGTACTTTGATAATTTTGTCTCCAACTGGTCAGTTTTATCCAGATTTTCTTCCATTTGTCTGGATGTTGTGAGTAACTCTCAGAGTGGGTGAGCCTCAGGAACTTTAGAACTAAAGGGTTAAAGTAGAAAGAAATTATTTTATCATTTGCATGAAACTAGGCATATTTGTAGCAGTAAAAATAATCTTGTTGCTTCTTAAATTGGCATTCAAAGTGCCAAAAAAATTCTAACATCTCTGATTAGATTGAATTTAATTTTCCTGATTTAGATATTAAATAGAAGCTGTAATTAGTATCTGATTCTCTTATGGAACTTTATTTTTAGGGTAAGGCTGTATTTTATTCGTGTTTAAACTATTCTTCAAGTGTTTAGTAATACTGGTATTTCGGCAATGTCTGAAGAATGGGGTTGTGGTGCTGAATGCCTAAAATAGCTTAAACATTAAAAATACCATTTATTTCCAGTTCATGGTACTTTAGAGCTCTAGACAAGAGACCCAACTTGCTAATTGTAACACTCCGACCTCCAAGACTAACTCGGATGAATTATTTTTGTGGGCTGTTGGATTATAAACTATTACATGGCTATTTCTTTATAATTTGAAGTATCTCAGTAATCTGGTGCCAGAGGAGGATGGCTATCTATAATACTCTCTAATTAGTACAGATCTCTGCTGGGGTGACAGGCAGAATGTTTTCCCTGCTGTGGAGACTGAACTTTCTTTTTCTTATGCTACCGTTTGTGGCCAAAAATAAGCAGATCAAGGTGTGAATGTCTAAGCTCCAGATCTTCTTGATAGGGCTGCTGGAATTCTGTGAAACCCAGAACTTCTCAGATATCTTATTTTGCCATAACCTGAAGTCAAACGCCACAATCACTTGTGTTTGTCAGAACCTGTATGCTGGGGCCCCCCAAATCCTCGAATGTATAGCTTGGTAAAAAGAGTGTTCACTAGGCTTGGAAAAGAGGAAAGCTTGAATTTAGTTTTGGTACAGTTTTTTCCAGCAAAGTCAGCACAAGGATTTCTACCTCGGGTATTTCCAGCTTTTCCCTCTAGGCCCATCAGATCTGTACACTGGAGTATTCCTGCTAGGCTGCCTTTGGGCTTTGTAGTGTTCATCTGCTGTGGTTCCTAGCCAGAGCTAGGTCTGCTGGTCTGCTATAAGATCAATGCTTAGTTGCATTGATCTTATACTTTCACCACCATAGTTCCCAAGTTAAATCCACACGTGACATCTCCTTAATCTTCTCAAGGATATATCACAAAGGTTTCTTTGTCGTGTTGCTGATGCTTTGCTGGGGGTGGGGAGTCACGTAGTTCTCCCCCTGCAGCCCAGACCTCTGGCCACGTGTGCTTCATGTTTGCAGGACTGACCACAGCTGAGTGCTGGTAGTGCTGCTCTCTTGACAGCTAGTGGAGGTTGCTGGAGCCTAGGCAGTTTTGAGGGAAGATTTTAGAGGACTTCATCACAATATTTTTCTCAAAAGGAGTGATTTTCATTATTTTCCTTGGTTTTAAAATGAACTTCAGTTCCTCTAAAAGCTGTCACCTGTCAGTGTACCCCTATGAGAATGTAACTACTGTAGTCTCGATAAAGTAAAACAACAGCTACATGGTCCGCTATTTTCTGTGGTTTGTCTTGGGTTACCCTGAGCTGTTATCACAATAGACCAGCGTGGTGTCACTTGTATCACCTGCAAAATAGAACACCCTAAGGGCCAGCCAACAGCCCTGTTCTTGTGGCACTTATGGCTGTTTGGGTAGTATCTCTTCTAGCGCTTAGAGCCTTTTGTGCTCAGACATCCCTCCTGTCCGCTTTCAGTCTGATTTTTCCAGCCTTTTGCTGTCCTCTCACATCATGTGTGAACTGCATCTAAGGTGCTTCCAGTAGCATGAACACTTTTGACATTCCTTATTCCATATTTACTCAACCCATGTTAGGATTAAATAGAGCCTTCTGCACACACCACACACACGCACCCCTCCTTCGTATAAGAAGGGCAGGGAGTAGGAGAAGATGATAGATGAGGATGAAAGATCTCAGCGTAGACAAGCAGTTGTGAAAATCTAATTGGAAGCTTTCTCAAATGGAAGATGTTTTGTGAAGAAAGGTGCATGATCCACCTGTGACCTCAGGTCTGACTGTTCCCCTGGAAAACCAGCAATTGAGACAAGGAACTGATAGAGCACCAGTGATGTAGGAGGGAAGCAGAGCAGGAACTGCAGTCCAGCAGGGGTGGGACTGAACAGCACACACCTAGGAGAGTCCAGATTTGGTATTCTAATGGGAGAAATATTTTTTTGGTGAGTTTTAACCACAAATGCCCTCCTAAACCTGAGGAACTTCTATTTTCAAAGAAATGTTTCTTCTTTATGTTGGGTTACTGATTTCCTTTTTTATTATTATTTATTTTTAATAACTAATGCCTGTGTCAGTCAGTGTCTGTTTTGTTGACTCTAAGGCTACACCTTGTTCCTCTAAATGAGATCGGATGGGTGTGCGGGCAGAGAAGGAAGGTTTTCTTGGTGAATGTCCTCTGTTAGAGCAGGTCTGAGTGGCTGCTGGGGAGAGGAGTCACATCAGGGAACTGGTGATTTAGCTCCAGAAGGAAGGTTGAGAAACTGCAGTGGTGAGTAGGGGTCAGAGAGCGAGGACTCAGTGAAGCTGGAGGGGTTTTCCTGTGGTGCTGTCCTGCTCTGTCTTGTGAAATCATTGAATGATTTTGAATTTTAAGCTCATCTTGTTTTTTGGATAAAGCCATTCAAAAGATCAGGAAAAAAAACCCAAAGCAACAAACAAACAAGCTTTTTGCTCACTCTTGTGGAATTCACTACCGGAAAAGGCCTTTCAAAGGCTTGGACCAGCTTGAGGTAGCATCACAATGTGAGAGTACCCAGCCATTCTAGTTTGAGAGAGACATTAAAGATATTACAAGATAGGTGGTGAACACAGCTAGCATTTTGCTGATCCAGTCTTCCTTTCCAAGTCATATTTAAAGAGGGATTTACTTGGAGTGAGCCAGAAAGCTCTGCTAGAGCAGTTTGCTGTGGAAGAACTTGTTTAAATTCAGCCATCAGCGGCGGTATCAGACGTGAGCAGGCAGTACCATTGCAACTACGTGTCTGGCTTGGGTTTTGTTTTTGAAGGAAATAAATAGCTGCGCAATTTAGAACCACATTAAGACTTTTTGATGAGTGAACAGCCCAAGCTTCACTTAGAAACTTTTAAGCTACATAGTGTTGCAGTGGATAACATAATTTTGAGCCGTGTAAAAGAAAACACTCTACTTCCTACTTTCCTCCCCCCTCAGTTGCTCTCTGACAGCCCTCGCTCAAAGGAAGCCCTGTGTGTTACAGTCATTGTAGCTTCACTGTTTATGGATTTTAACACGAAAGTCTATTAAGAAAAATAAGGAATAAGCGTGATGATCCAATGACCAAATTCGGAAAGTTGCTAGAAATATTTGTAGGTTTGTTTTGTAGTGGTTCTGTTGGACAGTAGCTGATGTGTGGCCATTCTTTCTCCTCTTTTAGTACTTTGAGCAATACCATGAGCATAACTCCGGAAGAGCTCCAATAAATATCAAGTGAAAGCCCATAGAGGTCTACCTGACACTGAACAAAACACTTCTGTGAGATGAACTGAACAGTTATTTGTGTCTTTTTTCCACTTGCCAATTAACATCTTGTTTGGCTTTTGATTTTTCTAGATATCCGTGGAATACAAGAGTTCTTGGATAAAGTATCTCAACAGGGAATGGATGTAGCATTGCAGAAAGTAGAAAACAACATCAATAAAATGATCACGGGGCTCTTTGCCACTATGCGAATAGAAGAACTGAACCGTTACCGGGACACTCTGAGACGGGCTATTCTTGTAATGAACCCCTCAACAGCCAAATCATTCATAACAGAGGTACGTGTTTATTACTGGTAACTTCTTGTTTTGTTGACCAAGACTGCAGCTATTTGTCAAAAGATCCAGTTCATTTGAGTTCATAAATGCAATCAAACAAAAAAAAATACCACCCCAAAACCCCAACTAAAAATTTAAATATTCTCTCTTCCAAGATCATTGTGCAAGGATGTTTTTTCATGCTCATAAATGTGCATATAGAACAGTATCACTACATTGTGCATGAGCAAAAGCATTTAGGAAATATGCAGAAGAATTAGCCCTCAAACTTTGGTTTGAAACTCGTGGATATTGTATTGCTGTTTCCTTGCTCATTGTGTTCCTCACTAAAAGATCTTTACAACTGACAAAAACTTTATTATTGCTTATATATGTATAATATGTATTTGTGGACAACACGTGTTTACCAGATTGGCATTTCATTTTTTTTTATATAAAATAATGTTTGGTAATGATCTGTTTTGCACCACTGAGGAGTAGTAACGTAATCAAATTTATGAAGGATTGGATTTAAGACAATAGGCTAAAGTTATGCTTCTGTATTTAAACAAAAGCTGCAAGCAATATGGACAGAATTTTCAAAAAGCTCTTCAGATTTATAGACAGAAGACTTGCATATCACATTCAATTATGACCTGTATAATTTTTTTAAATTAACAGCATGGTTCTTTTTACACAGTGCTGTGCTGTTTCAAATGTGGTTTTTTACATGCTTGTCTACTCTTCATCATCAATCAATGGTTGAGAATATATTTGTTTTCAGTTCCATAGAAATACACTTTCTCTGTGCAATAATTTCTCTTTGGATCTATTTGTAACTTGCATTACTTTTTTTGTACTTTCCCATTATCTAGGTCTTCAGAAATTGAGACTTAAAAACTGTCTCTGCATATGCAGTCTCAAGTGAATGCCTTTTAAGAACATTAGTTGGAAGAGGCC
Organism: Chroicocephalus ridibundus; assembly: GCF_963924245.1. NCBI lineage: Eukaryota > Metazoa > Chordata > Aves > Charadriiformes > Laridae > Chroicocephalus > Chroicocephalus ridibundus. The sequence continues at coordinate 31,878,826 of NC_086288.1, read as the reverse complement.
TTTTTGTTTCTTTTTGAGTTTTTTTTTCTTTGGCTAGGTATTCTGTTGTCATCATAACACACTGAAGGTTGCTAATTCTGAGTAATGAGGGTTTGCTGCTCTATCCAAATGTCTACAGTGCCTTATAAGATGTAAACAATTTGTGGGCATGTTTTAGATTGTTCTGCACTGTTTTTGCCACCCAAGTCACAAATGTTTTGTTTTTCAGTAAGTGGCATTGTAAGATATTTCACATTTCAACCTCAAAGCAGAAGGGTTCAGGGCTCTAACTGCAATAACTCAGGGAGACAAAATTCACATATTGTTCCTAAAGATGAACACTATTTTTTAAAATATACGCTTTATCATTTATTTTTACACGCTCAAGCACAGTAACAAAGTCATTGTCATCTCTTGAGGTCGCCATATATATGTGTCGTCAAGAATGTAAAAAGTTGTCAAAATAAACTGGTTTAGAGTTCTCACTTTGGCACTGGCCACTCAAAACCCCCCAAACCACCAAAAAACAACTAAAACCACCAAAAGCACACCCACCTACCCCAGCATTTATTTGAGGTATGATGTGAGGAATGATGTGTGAGGTATGACGTGTGACTGGTAAAATTGACAGTAGTAGCCTCTCAATAGGTAGAGTTACTCACACAGAAGTATGTTTACTGCTGTACTTTATTTCTGTTATTGGGGGGAATGAATTGCACAACAGCTGCACTCCAACACTCAGTGCCTGTGCAAGGAGAAATTTACTAGGGTAGTTTTGCCAATGGATATTAAAAACTGTTATTTTGCAGTTGAACCAGCAGCTGTACTCTATGGGCAAACAAGTTACAAAGCCTATGCACTGTCAATGGATTAAGATATTCCTAAATAATTCCAGTGTGGACATGGTTATTCCAAAGACTGCGCCTTGTGCATGACCAGTTTAACTTGGAAATTTGGTTTAGCCTAGTGGATTTAGCATGTAAACCTTACAAAGTTAATAAGAAACAACTGCATATGTAGACAAGCCCTTGGGTTTTTTATGGCTTTTCTGACCAGGAGGTGGTTTTGGCTGCCTCGTTGGGTTCAGCTGTCAGGCTCTCTCCCCAGACCTCACATAATCTCTGCTGCTTGGTCCCTTCTTAGACAACTGATTTGGCTGAACTCCCTCATTGTTTGCCTGAGAAGAGGGTTCATTCACTCTGCAACAGCTGTACTAAGCGTGGGCTTGATTACTATGCAAGTAACAACTTTTCCAGGGTAAATAGTCAGACACTGGCCTATGTAAATAGGCAGTCTGTAAATTGGAGATTCCTTGTGGTAGAATTTATCTTTATTCTGACTCTTTGAAATTCTTATTTTTAAGACAGGACATTCTGGCTTTGAATTTTTTTTTTTTTTTGTAAAGCAGCATTGCTTTGTAACGTTAGATCCCTTCTTTCTCTCCAGCTTTTGCATCTCTAGAGCTTGCAGAGATGAGACCTGTACTTATATACTGAAGAAAACAGAGATTAAGACTCAAATACACTGTTCTGGCTGTGGAGATAAAACCCCAGCTACTCTTTAACCATTATGCATTAATTTGCCCTCCACAGGGCATGGAAAGGCAGGAAGACTTGGGAGCAGGTATCAAAGCATCTCTCCGTACTGGCTAAAGGATTCATGTTAAGAGAGGGAGGGACCAGCCAAATTCTGTAATGTCCTTCATTGCTTTGAGCTGGGGATGCAGGGAGAGAAGGCAAAAAATTTTGCTGAAATACTGACATTCAATGGGGCTATGGAGCTAGTGGAGATTGGGTCCTCTCCCTAGCGCAGTTTGTGGCAGCACCTGAGAAAATTCTTTGCCAGGGATATACTGGTGAATTGTTCAGGTTTTTTTCAGTAGGGTGAGGTCTTCCTGCACCCTCAAATAATCAGCCAGGTCTCATAGGTGAAGCAAAATATTCCCATTGAAACTCTTGTGATTACTGAAAAGCACCTCAGAACCAACCGTCTTGCACAAAAATTTGTGTCAGATATGCTATCTGACAGCACTGGTGACTGATGTGAATTGTGTGCCACTTGTTGGCTTTTTTATTTTGGGGTGGGGTTTTTCTTCTGATCTGTGATGAACTTGCAGGGTCTGAAAAGCCATATAGAGGAAAAGAAATAGGATGTCATTGCCAGCTCAGCATGAAAGCAAAAAGCCAGGGTCAAGTGGCAGGAAACAAAAGTAGAAAAAAAGAGAAACAAATCACCTGATGCTCTAGCAAAAGACTAGGGACTCTTTGGAACAAGAAAAGTGTCTATCACCATGTCAGCCTTGGCAAGCATCTCAAAAAAAAAAAAAAAAAAAACCCACAAAAAAACCAACAACAACAAAAAACCAACCAAACAAAAAAAACCAAAAACAAACCAGTAGGAAATGTTTAGGGAAGAGAGAACCACCCCTGTGTTGAGTCTGCATTGCAAAGCGATAACTTGTAAAGCCAAGTGTGAGAAGGCTGGGTAGGAGGAGCAGCAGGCCAGGAAACTCAGGTTGCAACGGAGGTTCTGGGATAACAAAGCAACTTTGGGAAGCAAGATTTTAGGAAGCGTACCAGGTGTCCTTAATGGGGCCAAAATGCTGTCAGTATGTCTCTGCTTACAACTTTATTTCTGCTTCGCTAAGGAAACTACCTTATCAGCTGTGTGCAGAAATATGAATATGTTCGTCTGTCCAAAGACTCCAGGAGCTGACAACAAGACTACAAGGGAGGGATGACACAGCTGATTCATTTTTTTAGATATAGAGGAAAATGATGTCGACTAGTGGAGGACTTTACACATTGAAAATCCAGTAAGCCACGGGTGTAAGAGCCCTAGCATCGGCCAGGGATTTTGCTGGAGTTTTAACGGGCCAGCTCAGGGAGGGCCTTAGTCTAAGAGCTGACGGCGCTACCATCTGCTGCTGTCAGTTCTTCCCCTGCACAGAGGGAATACCACCCCAACAGCAAACTTGGCAGATGTGACTGTATACCTTGCTGCCCCTTGCTAGGTCCCTTCTCTTGGTTCTGTTGCAGGGGTAGTGACCTCTTACAGAAAGAGGTGAGAATGCTTTTTAACTGCAGAAGAGAGATTCAACAGTTAATCTAGTAAAAATTTCAGAGCATTGGCAACATGTATCAGTCAACAAAACTGTTGCGGGGGCTTGACAATTTCAAGCCATCAGTACAGTGAGCATTGTCAGCTCCCAGATTGGAGAGAGTACTGCCTATCAGCTCACTGTTACACTATATGCTTTGTGTAATTAAAAATATTAAGTTTTTGTTATTCGAAGGCTCCGTTCTGCAATAAACTTGAAGTAACTGAGCCCCATAATGTCAGGACTTCAAGCATGCAAGTGATTATGCTAGAGATATTGGAAATGTTTACTGTTAAACATCTATTTAAAGTTAAGCTCACATGCATCACAGAACTGGGTTGTAATTATTTAAAATGTGTATTCAACAAAACTAGCAGCTGCCAAATCTGAGAGTTGTAGCGGTAAGTCCTGTATGTTGACCTGTGTGTATGCAGGCATGCTTATTGTACCAACTTTTATAGGTGCTGTTTTATTTGCTTATATTCATTTTCAAAAAAAATTCAAATTATGTACCTTTTAGGCATTAGTATGATCTACTACACATGATTTTTGCAAATTAAAATGTATCTTTATCTACCCCAGGCTGATGTGGGACAGTACTAAAATAACATTAGCTTGGATGAAGAGAAGCTACTCTACTACTTTCATAAATAAAAGAACTCTTTATAAATGAAATGTTAAAATAGACAGGGGAAACAGAATAAAGTGTATAAATAAAGTACTGAAGAGTTCTTGCCATGTAGTGGGCAAGCAAAAAAAAAAGAGAAAAGTGAATGTTTAAGGAACAAATGTAATTTAGAAATGCCTTATGTTCTTGAACCTTCATCGTGTTTTTTTTCTAGTGGTTACTGCGAGTAGAATGAGAAGTAACATTTATTCTGTGAAATGATATTATTCCTGATGGCAAGTGTCCTGGGTTTTATTATACTTGATTATTAGTCCTCTGTTGAAAATAATTGGTCATGTTAACCTTAAATACTTGAAAAAATAGAATTTTTTCATATAGTGACATAGTTATTGTTTTACCAGGTTTCAGCTTTAGATCTGATCATGCAGCGAATGACAGATCCTTTAGATCTGAAGACAGGGATTTGCTTTAGCTTACATACCACTCTAAATGGGCTTATTTCTTTAAACAGCTTATTTGCGGTCAATTAGGAAATACTATTCAACTTCTCTGCAAGGGTTATTCAGCCTTTGTGTGTCCAAAGTTCATGGAAGTTCAGTCTCTTTTTTAACCTTATTCTGTGATGCTGTGCTCCTAAGGAATGCGTCCTAGGGAATGTGTCCTAAGGAATGCAGCAAAAAAAAGATTACTTTTGTGTATTTTATTCTCTTTCTTTGTATAATAAACAAAATTATCCTGTCTTTAATCAAAAGCATGATATATGGACATGAAGTGAAGTCAATGCAGCTGAAAAATAGGAGTTAAGGATGCACTTGGGTTCTATTTCCACCAAAAACTGTGGCAAAAATTCAGTAGTTTCCATGGGAGCCGATGGCAGCGGTTTTTGTTCAGGTGTGGACAGATAACATACAGAACAGGGAGAGGCGGAAGGCTCCAGATAGACAATAGGTCCAAGCTTAGAAGAAAACATTATCCTCTAATGCATCCCTTAACTGCATGTGCTAGGTGGTACCTTGTCTCTATTTACGGCACAACTGAATTTGTAGCTCAGCTATTAGCTACCATCTGCCACAGATGCCTCTTTTAAGTCTTGTAAGTCTGAGCTTTTGATCTTCTGCCATTTAAAATCTATTGGTTTGCCTTTTACTTGTGTGTCATAGGCTGCCAGTCCCAGGTACGTTCAGGAACAAGGACCAATTTAGGGATTTAGGAAAGCTGGATTCTCTTCTTCTGCCGTGCATGTGCTATGTGACTTTTGAACGTGTAACTGAATCACGCTTCAGTACTTCGTCCCTTGACAAAAAGTATAGTAATGTCTGCATGCCTGTCTATAGTGCATAGAAGCTAAATGGTAACATTATTTTGTGTACATCCATATGTTTTCTGCAAAAGTAAATGTATATTCATCTGCCATCTAAAACCCACGCTGGGTTTTATGTTTTTAAATGAACTCCACTGCCTGAAGAGTTTCTTCTTGTCAAGGCAATGTGGAGATTGGAGGAGAAAGGATTTGTCGGTTGAATTCAGCAGTGATGAACCGATCCAGAGATGGACTGGAAAAGCATCCAGAGGTCTCATGGGAAGCCTGTTGGATTTCCCTTAGGATGAGTGACTTGATGGTTTATCACGTTTGTATGTACATGATAATTTTCTGGGCACTGAATGTAGTAGTAGCTGGTAGCTAGTTGATGCTTATAATGAAAAAGGTAATTTTTCCATCATACAAATATGAAGGATCATTTCCTTCAGAGATTTTCAGTGTTTTCTTTGTGAAAGTTTATTCATGATATTAGGGAATTTCTAAACAGTCCTATTTAGATAAAATACAAGTCCGAGGTCTCTAAAGGCAACAGTTGTTCAAACAGTTCTCTTTTAGGGGTCGCAGTGATGAAGGTAAGTGATCCAGCAGCAGCCATATGGACTTGCTACTGCTATTTTTTATCTCCTTTTCCTATAATTTTATCATAATTGTGTAAGTTGATTATGAAGAATTGTACTGGAATTTATCTAGGAGAGATGGTCTTCAAAGGCTAAAATTAGGTCTTGCACTCTCAGTGATTCTACTCCTCTACCTTTCTTATAAGTAAGCTGAATGCTCTAGTCTTTAAAGTCCTCTTTCTCATCAATTTTTTTTGAAACGTGTTTGAGCTTTTTAGACCTGAACTCTTCTGTAGAGCATACTTGGTTTTTTAAGTCCATTCTCTGTGTCATAGCATGTTGTGGAATAAATGCCATTTGGCATAGTCTGTAATTTGTTGTTGTCATTGACAACGTAATGAAACATATCTTCTTTTTATGTCTTTCTCCAGCATTAAACACTGAATTTATAGCTGCAAACTGAGCTGGAGGCTTAAAGGATTTTTTACTTCATAGGATCTTTCAAATCTCTAGTAAAGAGATGTTCAGAAAACACGTTCAGAATGCTGAACATGTTGAAACTTTCACCCTTTAAATGTAGTAGAAGAGTCTCTTTGACTTTTTTTTTTAACCTGGACGAAGGGAAACAGGGTTCTTGGAGGATTCTAGATTTTACCTTTCAGTAAAAATCCTATAAAGTTCTTGGGTTTACCGTTTAGTCCAATTCCTTGACTTATTATGCTCTTGCAGCCTTGACTATAGGGCATCCAGTTGATGGATGTGAAAATTCCTGTTATTTTCCTGTGTTTGATGAATGGAGTGATGTTGGTATGGATTTTATATGCACTTGCTCACCATAGGATATAGGTTCAAAGATAAAACGTTTTAATTACAGAAAAATGAAAGAGGAAAGTCTCAATGGTGAAAAAAGTCAGCTTCAAAGGGATTTGTATCATATGCGGTTTTACCGTGACTGTAACCTAAAGTAATCGTACTCCTTTCTGTTTCTGTGTTTTCAGGAAAGTATCAGGAGGAGAGTGAAATTCAGATTCATAGTGTAGTGATGAAGTTGTTGGGGCAGAATGTAGTGCTCTCTGTAGCTAAAGTGTTTTATTTCAATATCTAAAAACAATAGGAAACATCATGGGAAATCTATCCCAACACAGAGGGTCTAGATCTAGAAGAATAAACGTATAGGTGGCTATATTCTATATTCTAGAAGAATAGGTGGCTGTCTGCAGGTCCTTTGCACTGATACAAATTTTAGAATTAGGGCTGTACCTTGACGTTCCTGAAAAGTAAGGTTTTGCATATCAGTAGGCTGTAGCTCAACTGGTACGTTTGTGTTGGCTGCGTGATGGTTTTGTTTCGTAATTAAGGTTTCTAATAACAGCAGCTGAGGAGAAGCAGGATACGGGCATGCTCATCTTGCAATCAGCCATGCCTCAAATACTTGTAATGTGAAATGTGAGACAAAAGCCTGCCTGATGTTACAAGTCTGGTGGTACTGATTATACCCTGAGGATCGTACTGTGGCTGTCTATGCATTTACATCCTTTACTGTGGTTTGGGGGGTATAAGGAGACCCTCATTGAGGTTTCTGTCCAAAGACAATGTAAACTGGAGCATTTGTGTGTTTTACAACATAAGAAAGTCACAGCATATTTCTGCATTTTTCTTCTTTCTGGATTTTCTTCATTTTGGATTTATGGTGTTTAGTGATGTGACACTTATTATACATGGATATTTACGTGATGCTGGTTTCTAGCCTATGCCAGAGGATAGCACAATTGCGAGATGTGAATTAGGTCTCCCTCTCCAGTGTCAAAAGCAAAAGTATTTTTTGTTTATAAAAACAAAACTTATTTTCTTAATAAAAAATGCCTATACATTCATTATATAGATATATGCATGACTATAATTACTCTGTCTTGTTATCAGTACGAATATTTACACTATCAGAATTTTTGTAGCTATACAATAAAATTCTAAATCCTGGAGTATAATAAAACAAGAGAAATACTCTGCTCTATGTAAGTTTTGACCAGTAGTCTGGATTTGAACTTACTTTCTTCTCCAAATTTTGTAACTACCTAATAAGCTTTTAAAACTCTTCTTCTATCCTTAGTTCTCTTTCTGTCCCATCCGTAACTTGGAATGCAGAGTCATGAGTGTAAGTACAACTTAGAAGAGGAGTTTTAGTAATTAAGTATTGAGTAGAAGATGTAGTATGTACTCTATGAGAATCTCATAATTTTTGCTGTTGTGCGTACAACTCTTTGATTGTGCTTTCCTATAAACTTCTTTCTGTTACTCTGCATGGCTTTTAATGACTCAGTCATTGACATTCTCTTCTTTGGCATCTTGCTGGGTATGCTGTTCTCTGGACTAAAACAAATAACTGAGGGACTGACCCCCCAAGATCTTTAAAGATGTAATAATTCTTTTCTTCTTCTGTTTGTGTTGGCTATTCTTTGTCCTGCTTTCTTAAATTGCTATCATAGATAATTATATTCTCCTGTTGTTATACCAATGATTTTAATTGGATATGATAGTCTTGGTTACTGCTTATCCTTCCTCCCTGCTTTTATAGCTACACTATAAACACCTCTGTTGTGTTCCTCTGGAGAGGCAAATGTCTTCCCATAGAGAGCAAATTGCTTTAACCAGCCAAACAGAATAAATTAAATAATAAAAAAAAAAAGAGAAGGTATGAAGCACATTAATGAAACAAAGCTATTATATACACATTGGTAGAGACAGTGTATTAAAGTACATATTTTCCACAGAGGTAAGGGTGGCTGATTCATGTAGGTGTTATAAAAAGCCCATTCTGAACATCTGCAAAACTAATATGCAATTGACTGCCACGGGATAAGTATCTTTTTGAAATAAAATGACAGCTAGAGAGGATTAACTTAAAGCGGAGATAAGATCTGACAAAACTATTTCTAATCCAATTCTTCCTCCAAAGTCACGTTGTCTCATTGGCAGAACTGTCCTGCTTCCTTCCTTCCCACCAGTAAATAGAGGTATAGCCAGTGCATTAGCTTACCTAGGTTTCCCTAAAATATAATTGATTTCCTAGCTACCGTGAAAATTGTGTTGAATGTTTCTAACCCTGAAGCACTATTAATTGCCTCATCAATGAACATCTAAATTGTCTCGTCCATCTGTTAGACTTAAATGAGAACTAATAATCATTAGTTCTATTTTAAAAGCATTCCCTGTGGCACTGATGAAGCTATCTCATTACTTTGCCCTAAAGTATAGATAGAAGTTTATACCCTATCATCCCTTTCATAGTGTTTGCTGGGAATTTGCTTATGAAATTTAGCTGAGCAGGATCTCCCATATTTTTCTCCTTTTATTCAGTATATGTGTTGTGGGTTTATTCTGGCTGTAACATTTTTGCCATGTATGCTTCAGTAATCTTCATGTAAATTTAAATTATTTTTTGTAAAATTTGGTCAACCAAATTGGATAATTATCTGCAAAGAGATTAACAGCACATTAATAAAAATGCTTAGTACACCACTAGAAACAATTGCTGTAATGATGGGTACCTCAAGATCCAGCTTGCTCTTGTGGACACTTCCTAATCAACAGTGATATTTTTTAAGACTGCTATAAGATAATTTATTCTATTTTTGGAAGAACTTAGCAGACAGTAGCTGACTTTGTGGTCTTGACAGAGCGTAAGGAGTTGTGGACTGCTGATATCAAGAGCTGATTTTACCTTTAGGCAGTCTTAGGTTCTCACCTCCCCAAGCGATTTTTCCCTAGTTAGGACTTGTATTATTTAGCTTATTTATAAACGGTTTCAAAAGATTTGAGGTTTTAGTCCTGGATGCTGTCATTTCAAATGGAAAATTAATTAATGGTTGTGATTCATCTCAGAATTTCCATAAATGAAAATAACAGCTGCTTCTGCTGATTGTGAGAACAGATGTAGAAAATATCACTTTGATTTTATAAAAACATGTTATCTAGTGGTTTCCTATGTCATCCACACTAAGGGCCTTATCGTAATAAGAGTCCTATGCTTCCTTGGAGGGTTCAGTTATTTTATCTCTACTTGCAAGTGACTAGGCAGTCAGTGCTACTAAAGCTGTAAATAAACCCAAATTCTGCAATGCAAAAAAACCCAACGTAGACCTCTAATTATTGGTTAGGAAAAAGCTAATTACACAAGTACTAAAGTGTGTGTGTCAGGCTAACCTGCTTTTGGGACATTGGTAACATTAAGCCTTCTGAGACCAGATTCTCTTCTGTAAGCTGACAGAAAATTTGTCGTCTGATGAATGCAAAAAGACATGATAATATGAAAAAGTAGCCAGTGCCTCAGGTGGTGTTACCTATTCAGGATCCTCTAGGACAGAACTTGCCACAAAGTTGCTGAGTGCCCTTCTTTGGGAATTAGACTGTACCCTTTTGCTCCTGGCATGTTCAGTAGTGACCCACCAGTTAGCTCTGGCACTAGTTGTGATACGTGATAATCAATGAACCTGAATGTTGAAGAGGTGGCCAGTGGGGCGTTGGACTAGATGATCATTAAAGGTCCCTTCCAGCCCAAACCATTCTATGATTTTTCTGAAACAGAGTCTTAAAAATGATGCCATACTCCAGACTGTTAGGGTTTCTTGAAATGCAGTCTTGAGAACTACATGAGATTTGCTGGGGAAGGGAATCAAAGTTTATTTTAAGATAGATAAATATTTTTTTCTTACAAAAGTTCCTGTATTTCAGAGGACATAAAGAATGGGAAGCAGTAGGAGTTTATGCTGTCAGCACAAATTAATTTAAGAAACAGTGGCTGAACGTGAAAACACAAGGAGAACAAAAAAGAGGAAAAGGAAATTTGCAAGAGCATACTATTGGCCTGCTGTGTTAAAAGAGGAAAGAAGTCTGTTTTGTTTGGGCTTTTGTGCTTTATCTGGCTTCTGAGCCAGCAATGCTGAGGAGTTAGATGGATACGTATTCAGAAGAGAATAAATGAAGAGACTGATTTTTGTCAACTTTTTTTAGGAATTAGGTAAATGAAGTAGCCTTAAAGAGTGGTTCGCATACGACATTCATTTAGAGATAAAGGCACCAGAGCAGGGGGTCTTTTTAATTCCTCCTCAGGCAGTTGGAGGAAGGCTGCAAGAAGGCCTTCAGGCAGTGCCATCTTGCTTGGCCTAGGGAAGTAGACTGATTTTTGTCATGTGACTGGGTGTTTCTCTGTGGGATTATAGTGGAAAAAAATCCCACAGGTTATTACATATGTTGTTTGCCATTTTTGCATGGAATGAGAAGTGAGATGTGTTGAAGGGGAAGCAGGGAAGGGAAAAGGAGTTGGATGATTCAAGCTTTCTCCAGTTTCAGTCAACCAATAATGAAAGCAGCTTCCTACAAGCTCTAATTTAAAAAGACACTTTCAAAACTAACATAGTTGGCGTTTTGAGATGCTCTGAGGAATGAAAGCTTTTCATGTGTGATCTCCTTAAAACGGAGTTCATATTTAATTGCCTGGATATGTATGAACAAAGAGATAATGTGTCCTGAGAGCCCTTGCAGCTTTCAGAAATAGATGTTTTTCATAAATAAACATTGTAGTACTGAAATTTTCTTCTCTCAGGAGAGAAAGGGGCTGTTGGAACTAGAGAATTCCTGCTTCATGGAGAACCCTGCAGCTGGGATTCATGGCATCTCTGGCATCTCCAGCATCCCCAGGTGATAACATGGTGGAGATGTAAACTTGTGGAAGACTCAGGGTAGTTTGGGTCAGAACTTTTCTGCGTGCTTTGATGTTCTGTCAAGGACAAAATAGAACTTTCCATCTCTTTAGCTGTTCAAATTGATGCAAACTCTTCAAACCTGAGCTGTACAGTAGCTCCTAGCCCCCTTCAGAATGTGATTCAATTTGTCAGTCTGGCTGTAAACCATTCTGTGGTTTATAAAATACCTGATTCGATTTTGCCTTCTCAGTGAATATCTGTTTCTCTGAATGCTCTGGTGGTTTGGTCTCAGGTGAAGTTAGATGGTAGTCTAGAGGGTAGGCGGTGCATGCTCAGCTCTTTATCAATGTGGTTGCCTTTCAGACTCTAAATTGAGCAACTTTGGAGAACCAGTGGGTGATAACCATCAGCCAAGTTTGAACTGTGCACCTTAGAGCTAAAAGCATTATAGCTAGTGTTGGAAAAGCCGAGTCACAGAGGCTGTCCTTGTTCTGCAGATCAGCACAGAGAAGAGCCCGCAAAATACATTCAGATGGTTAAAATGTACACTTAAAAATGTGTAAATTACAGAACACTTCATATCTCCTGTTAATTATTTGGTGCGTCCTCATGGTAGCAATGGAAATGTGGATCTGATTTGTGTTTCTTTTGATATTTTTTATTTTATTTTTTTTAAAACAGCTTGCCTTAATTTTAGAAAGTGGGAATTAATAATTATAAAATAAATACATGTTTTATTTATATACTGTTTCACATATATTCACCTAACACGTACATAAGCCAAAAAGTGTGCTCGTAGTACAGAAATCATGCCAGCAATACACTGCTGTCGGAATCAGTATTTAAGGAATAAAGCCTGTGGTTTCTCTTCTGTAAATTAGTTAAATGTTGGAAAACCTCCATTGACTTTAAGAGCTCAGATTCTGACTGAAGCCAGCTAAGAGTTTTTTTTCCATCAAAAAATTTCAAGTTTCTTATGGTCTGTGGTTCCAAGATAGTCAGGCAGACTACCTGAGAGCGTGGGCTCTGAAATCTTTCATAGAATTTCAAAACTCTTGGGTTTCATTCCAGGCTGGAATAAAACCAGATTCTCAAATATCTACATCCTCTGCAGAGTTACGTGACCTTTTTTCATGCTGCTCTTCTCCCGAGTAGCTTTTAAATTTACTCCCGAGCCAAGCGCTTTACATTTCAGCCTGGTGTATTAGGGTCATGGGTCTTTCGTTACAGAAAGAACATTACTGTCTTTGCTGTTAAGGCATCCATATTAGGGCATTTAAGTATCCATATTGCCAACTGCTATGTTTGGGCTGAAAGTACTTTTTCATTGTCCATTTCATCAATCTTCGTTTTAATCTTGTTTAGATAGTGGCTGCCAGCCTGCCATTACTGAGGATCCTAATTAGGCTTGCAACAGTGAATCCAAGCAGACTGTCAAACCAGCGTTCAAAGAGGATGCAGAAAAGCTAAGTGCTGTCTTCAAACTAGTTGACAGACTAAAGTGCAGCTGGATGCACCACACGCACATTGAACAAGGGAGAAGGCAGAACAGGGTGAGAGATCCCATAATGTACTGCCACTTTCCCATCCCAGCTGGATGATCACGCCTGCAGTGTGTGAAAAGACAAACCCCTCAGACTATATTCCCTGCCTTTGCCATTGCCCGTGGCCGTGAACCATGGGAACCTTGGTAAACCACAACAAAGACCGCTGACAGATCAAAAAATCAGTGCCATCATCTGACTTCTGTTCATTATCAGAGGGAAATGATCAACTGAAGAAAGAAATAGGAAAGTGCCTGTTTAGGCCTGAGGCCTAAATGTAAACTGATAGGTAGAAAGAAGGACATTAATATCTGTTTTCTACAGCTATTTTGACACAAGCAAACTTACATGTAATATATGTAGGTATACGTACTAATAGTACAGAAGTTCAGCAAAAGAACTAGTAATGAAATAAAGGGTCAGTTCTGATAACTTACAGGCGCTTTTATTTGTGCTAAATTTTTTTTCTAGTCTGAGACAAGTTGAGATTTATTTTCAGGAAACAGTATTTAGAATATGTGAAATGAACTGAATTTTTCTTGATTCTCAAATTAAAACTTAATCTCACATTGTCATTTCTGTTCACTATCCTTGTTATATCAAGCAGACAAATCAGAGGCTTTACAGTATATTGTCTGTCTCTCAGTGCAGTGATGTTCCCTGAGGTATAACTGTTAGTGTTTGCCCAAGGAATTTTTTATGATGTTTGTACAATACTAAAAAGATACATATACTCAAGGGTTTTGATACTTCTAATGTATGTTGCAAAAAAGAAGGAAAAGAGGTATGTCTCAATTGCATAATGCTTTCCCTTGGGAGAAGAGGAATAGAGGCATAGAATTCCCCTGGGAGAAATTGTTGGAGCTGCTTTCAGTTTTGGCAAATTTTGTTTGGATTTTAAAATAAATTCGACAGGATTAAATTTGTTGAGTTCAAATATATACATATGTATTAAGACTGTGAAATACAATTTTAAGCCTGGTACAAATGTGCATCCCCTCACAGGACTGGGAAGTAATATTGCTTGATGTGAAAAGCTGCTTTTCTGACTGAGGGAAAGTCTTTTCTACTCTGTTGCAGAAAGACTTGAGAAAGTGGAAAGAGTCAATGAAGGGCAAAGAAAATTAACAATTGTTGAGGATCAGTTTAAGTGAACAGATTAAAAATAAACATATTTCCATAGTTCGCTTGCATTCTGAACGCTTGATATAGTTTCAGTACAATTCAATACGATTCATGTAGTTTCCATTTATAGCATTTTATTCTTTTGATTGCTCTTATGTATATATTTACCTCTTCTTTTTAAGGTAATTCTTACTATAGTGAATTTTCCCTTTACCACAATATATTATGAAATTGCTTTAATATTTAGCCTGGTAAATCTTCCATTGAGCAAGATTTTCAAGATGCCCTGTATATCAATTGTTACTTAAAACCAGGTGTATCACTTCATCCTTCTTGCCTTGTTGACTTTAAGACTTGCATGGAAACATGTGTACAATATGGCTATGGTCTCATTCCTTTTCTATAGCAATTTTAAAGAAGATTTTTGCCACCTCCTTTTCTTAGGAATACATAGTTTGTCTGGCTTCATCTCTAACTGTGGAATCATGTGCAGCCTCTCAGTCTGAAGTGATTACTGCTTGATTCCATATCGCTTTGGATAGATCCCTTTCTGCACATTTCTGCCTCCTCTCCCTTTGTTGCTGGTGTCCATGTGGACCACAGTCAACAGCTTGCTCTCTTTGTGGGACCTACTGCGTTTTGTCAGAGGGAAAACCACCATGCAGCTCACACTTACTTTGTATCTGACAATAAAATTTTCTATGTCTTGTCTCTTCTGATCAGATGACATCCTGCTTTTCATGGGGTGATTTGAGTTAGATCCTCCTTTGAGTGATGATCGGGTGGTGTTCACACAAAGTCCCGTTCGTGGGTTTTGTTGTGGTGTTTTTTGGTTTTTTTTTACCTTGCTAGGAGTTAATTCCCTACTGACTTGAGATGCCTTTCCTCCTTAGTAGCACACAGCCTGCTAGGGTGGAGATATGACTGCTTTATCATGTCCCTGCAAACTTTATCAATATGCTATTTTGTCTTTTTTAATTTATCCAGTTCAGTCAATCTGACCTCAAGACAGAGTGCTTGGGATTTAAAGATGATGAGCTGTCTGCCTTTTGTGCACATTTCTTGCTTGCCTGAGGCAATCACACCTCCTGCACTCAGTAAGACTAAACTGGGACTTTTAGCCTCTGGTTGCTTGAAGATTTTTGGTTTTCTTTGATGATCCGCCTTTTAAATTTGATACTTGTTTTCATGTTCCTTGAGAATCAGTGTGGAGAACCCCGTAACCTCCTCACAGTTCATAGTTCAACTGGCATTGCAGCCTGCTTCTCCTTTACCATGTTGACTTGAGTTCGTTCTGCAGTTCACTTAGTCCTGCACCTCTCTTTGCTCAAAGATTTCGCTGCTTGTCCTGATGGGTTTTGCTATTTTGATTTAATGTTATGTGATATACAAAAATATCAGATTTTCAGCAAGGAAAATTGCATAACTTTCCCAGAAAATGCAGCACCTAGTGGTGAAAGTTTATTCTGTGGCAGATGACAGTTGATGAATTTAAGACAAATGGACTGTTAGATGTTTTCCACAAAGCATATCTGTGCAAATAAATAGCATTTTTCTACTTTTCCACAATTCATGTGTTCCTCCCAAAAAGTCTTCCATGAATCCTTTCGTATGACTTTTAACTGATTTTTCCTGGTGGTGCTTATTTTTCCAAGGAGCTCCTATCTCACATGATAGCTGTAGGCTGGATTCGTTTGACAACCCATTGCTGTTAGCATGGGGGTTTTTTTATGTGTAGAATTTGATTCTTCTGTCACATTCATGCATGTTTCTGCACAAGGGTGTTTCATTTTTTCTACATTGGTGATCTATATGATGTTTTTCCATACTGGTAATTCTCTATGAATTGAAGTTCTCTGTTTATTAATGGTAACAAAAGTATAAATATATGTTCATATCATCCCTTCACTACATGATAATTTTAAAATATGAAAACTCACATTTTGTATGGAAAGGGAAGTTCTTTTCTGATTAAGATTTTGATGGTAACAGTTATTAGTTGACAGAATTTATCAACATCAGTAAGTCCTTGTCTCTGAAAGGTTGCTATGGTGAGTTTGATCAATCGAATAGTTCCCAGTAACCCAAGCTTTCAACATACGCATGACGTTCACAGTATGGATGCTGGTGATTTGCAAATGGGCATAATTATTTCCTGCCATCTTCTCTATGTACGTAATGTCTGGAAAATTATGTTTGTGAACATAAATTCAGGATCTCCTCTGTGCTGATGACTCACAAGTTTACCCTCTCTCTGGATTTTCTTACAACTTGAATGTGTTCCTTGTCTTTCAGACATCTGTTTGATGTCTAATCACTTAAGCAAGTTTTAATCTTTATTTGTTTATTCAAATCATCCTGGGCAAGCAGCTACATTCTCACTCATCCTTATTGCTCAGTTTTGCCCTTCCTCAGGATTTTCACATTCTGTCCAGTGTTTAAATATAACTGATTCATTCTAGAAGGTAACTTTGAGGTGCAGACTTTCTCAATAAAAGGTGCACAGCTACAATTTGTTCCTTGCAATTGCAAAATCTCTTTCTCTGGGCTTGATAAATACAATCTCACCCAACTATTTGAAGCTATTCAAAATACTGATGAAAGGTTGTTTTTCTAGCTATTGCTCTAATCATCTTCCTGCTCTTGGGTCTGCCTTCTTAGTGGTGTAGAACACAAAGCTTTTGCTTTTTCTCAGAGCCTTTTGAAGTATTGAATATTTCCTTTTATATTTTAAATGGTGTTCAGATGTCAGCTCTTGTTTGCTTTGCCCATCTATTATTGTTCGTTGCTTTCTTTCTCAGTGATCTTGCTTCTGCCATGACGTTCCCTTGCATGTGGAAAGAGCACACTATCAATTCACACTAAACCCTGCTATAAAACCTTTCCTCAGAACTTTTGTCACCTCGCCTATGATTAACTTGACAACGTACAGGCAGCTGTTATGCTGAGGCAACTGCCTACTGTGGTGATTAATATTCCCTTGCTTCTTTGTATTCCTCATTCACCTGTCTACCTATCTGTCTACCTACATAAGGTATCTGTCTTGTTTTTACATTTCCAATGCAAACTTTCAGAAGGCAGGTTCTCTCTCTCATCTTTACGCGTGTGCTCAGATGGGTTTTGACCTATAGGACTTCCTCGTGCAACGCTGTTAAGAATTGTGCTGAGGCCCCACGTTAGCCTAATTTCCTGGCTGCTGTGGTCCCACCCTCCTCTCTGTCCCTAATTGCATGTTGCAGCTCCTTTGTGCCAACGCTTCACCTGTTCAGCTGTGTGCTTTGCTGTTCCAAAGTTCCAAAAGATTCTATGGTTCTAACCCAGTGGTAATTATCCGCTTTTCATGTAAGAGGCCTACAATGTTACTTTCTATTAACAGTCTTCAAATAGATGAGATGCCTTTTTGTACTGCATCTGTATCACCACTTAAAACTTGAAATGTGAAGTGTGTTTCTTGATCTTGTCATAAATCCATGAAATAACGAAGAATATTTAATGTATCTCCAATATGAATTGGCTGCTACTAAGAGTTATTAAAATGTGTGTACAACTCGCAAATTAAATTATTATGGAAAATCTTGGGAATGAAATAGATAATCAAAACCATCTGAGGTAACACATAATATAACAAAACCCCTTATAGTTAAAAGTAAAAGGTAATTCTGCTAAAACTAGCAGATTAAATTCCCGTACCTTTGTAAAGAAGGAATGAGGTTTCGATTCCTGTAGTTAATGCGTTCAAATATATTGTAACATAAAGAATGATATTTAAAAGAGCTAAGTAATACTGAGTGCATAAGTATGTGCGCTTGCAATGACTGCACCATGTACCTTGCATCTTTTCTAATTTCCTAAGATTTTGTTCATTGACACTTCTCTCTCTGGTACCTGACCTGGTCATAACTCCTCACCTTCAAGAGCATATTCTGTCAACTCTGATTCCTCTGCGGGGGGGAGACAGAAGGTACTGCATATTACAATTTCATATGTAACAGTTGTAGACTAGTCCTGCTGAGTGCCTACTTTCATTAGGTACTGTAAAAGCATAGGAGGGATGAAATACCTCTGCTCTAAGACTTAGTTCAAAACTTCAGTCTAAACTGTGGTTTTCCTCATTTGTACACATCAGAACGTTATATCTGGATAGAAGCTGTTATTCAATGTGCATATCCTAATTTAATTTCTTTTGCTGTTTTACAGCCGTAGTCACTGAGGTGCAAAATTTTTGGCTACGTCTTCCTTCTATGCATTGTAATTACTGAAAGAAAAAAAAAAGCGCCACAAACACGTGTTCAGATTAAATCCTAGGTGTTCCTCTTAAACCAAGCTATCGTAAAGAATCTCTTAAGTCGTTGGTAAAAGTAACAGCATTTAATTTTCTGCAATTTGATCACATTGGTTACATATGGGTTTCTCTCTATTGCTAGTCTCCTATAGATAGTTGCATACATTTTGATTTATCTAGTGCAACATTACGTCCACAGTTGGCCTTTTGCACACATGCGTTCTTCTGGAAGGAGAAATTTGCCTTTTGTGTTCTCATTTTTAACATTTTCCAAAAACAAATGTTTTATTCAATATTTGTATATTCCTATAAAAAGACGACAATGCATCTCTGGCTCTAAGGTTGCATTTCCTTCCCTCTTGCATCCCAGATGAATTATCTTTGACATTTCCAGTTTTGGTGATGATAGGACCACGGATCTTTCATTTTTAAAGATCAAATTATCCATAGCAATTAGTTCCTCATAGAATGTCAGGAACCCTGTTTTGTGTGGC
This sequence comes from Chroicocephalus ridibundus, assembly GCF_963924245.1. NCBI lineage: Eukaryota > Metazoa > Chordata > Aves > Charadriiformes > Laridae > Chroicocephalus > Chroicocephalus ridibundus. The sequence continues at coordinate 31,860,097 of NC_086288.1, read as the reverse complement.
AGATGGGTAAATATTTTCCCTTGGTTAACCAACAACAAATGTTTCTGATAATGTGGAATGTTGGGGCATCATTTAATTACAGCCTTTAAATCAAGCTATTTTGAGGCATACATTTATTTCGTCTTTGTTAAACTTTCTGTACTGTTTCCGTCTCAGGAACAAGGTGAAACTGGCATAGTGAGAATGTAGAAAAAAATTTCAGAAGTGGTAAAATGTTAAAGGACCTTAAGTCTCACTTGAAACGTGACAGGCTTTTATGCTTGTGAATTTCAGCATTTTTGTGCTTGTAAACCTACCATCTCTGATACCAAAGTCACTCTAAGGGAGAGATTAATCAGAGGTGGAAGTCAGTATTACCCAAGTCTACGTGACATCTTTCATTTGTATGAACAAATTATTTGTCTATATGTATATATAATCCCCAAACAGTTTATGAAATTATTTTCAAAGAATGTACCTTTATTTTCAGTAACAATGAAGCGTTTTCAAATTATATCAGTCTTGATAATGTTAAAGCAGTTTATTTATTTCAGTAGGACAGTACATTGTGAGATTAACATATCAATTAAGAACTACTTGCCAGTATGAAACAGAGAATGGAAGATGGCTTAAAACATAAATCTTTGTTGCCTAAATTGAAAATACATAAAATTCAAAATTGATAAAATGGATAAATAAGAGGTTGTTTATTTTCATGTCTGTGTGTCATTACTGATGCTGTCATACGTAATCTACAAAAAAACCAAACAAACAAACCTCAACAGTGAGAATAATATAAGCAAGCAAAGTTCATTCAGGCGGTGTGTGTTACCTCAAAATAGGCTGCCTCTTTACCAAAAAAATAATTCTTTCAAGGACGTGGTGTTGAACTGATGTTCCTAAAGATGCTTGCCATACTGTTCAGTGACAAGGGAGCACACACTTTTGCTGTTGCAAACTTGAAGCTGTGTTAACCTATGGCCATTCACACTGACGAGGCGACTGCTATTTCTGGCACTAGTTTGTGCCAGTTAGTATCTGACACAGGGAGCCCTTGTGCTAAGGAGGTTTTTCAGACAATGTCCATCACTTGGAGAGAGACAGTTTCGTTTATTGTGTCCTGTGACACTGGAACTGGTTTTCTTGTCCGTGCGACTCTAAGCACAGGATTAATAGAGGTTCTCATTTTACATTGTGGTTTCACAATGTCCATCTTTCTGTTTTAAAACAATTAGGTGTACAATAAGGAAATGTTCTATATTAATAAGAATACCAATATCCATTGCCCCTTAAATATTTTTAGTAAAATTACTTTCCATATTCATGGCTTTTTACATTTTCAAAGTATTTCACAAGCATTAATAGTTTAACTAAGAAATCCAGTGTTTTGCATTGCTATTGTGGAAGCTTTCTTGCTGTATAGTAGAAACTGATTTTGGAGCTGTTGGAAAAAGACAGTAAAAAGAGGGCAAAACCAAGTGATGCAGCTAGTTAGAAAATGTGAAGTTCATTATAACAGCAGCAAACATGAGATTCCCATTGTTTCAAATATGGTAGCTTAGAATTGCATCAAATTACCCTGCCTCAATCTTTGAACCAGTAAAAGACCTCATGATTACAACAGTAAATTGTGCCTATCATCTTGTATTAGATGCATATAATGTCTAGGCTGGAGCTGAGACTTTCAAATTGTTTTGGAGACTGCAGAATGAATTTGAAGAACTATTAAATGCAAAAATTTGTTTTAATTTTTCAGATATTTTTTTATGAGTATGGAATAATATCAAAGAGAAATTTGTTCATAAGTCTGTTTGACTTATGGAGACAGTTACTCTGATGGTACCTCTCAGGCTGTATGTGATATTTCGTGTATACTTTCTTTGCTGAAGCTCATTCCTTGTCACTAAGTTGCTGGAGCTTGTGTTTGTTTTTTATGCTTAAACTTAGTGTACAAACATATACAATCTCAATAGTGAGCAAATGTAAAATGGTCTTTGTTTTGATTAATACAGTTTAGTACTGTCTTTAACTTACTTTATGGTAATTCTAATAGTTGTGCTTTGCCCATCATATAATTGAACAGCAACACTAATTAAAATGGTGTCAAATTTTTGTCAATTTTGAATGTGTCAAATTGTGTCAATAATTAAAAGTGTCAAACGTGACACTTAAGATGGGGTCTACTGCTTTGAGTAGTGTCATGTAGCAGAAAGTAATAAATATATTGATTGGTTCAGGTTGTAGAGGAATAATGTGGTGGCTCAAACTGAAATTTGACATCAAATTTAAAACCTAGGAGAACTGGTCATCAAATCACTGTTAAAACTGGGAATTTACCAGTCAGCAGTTGAGGGATCCTAGAAAAATCTGTCCTTCGCAGTCAGAAATGATCAGGACCTCTGTCAAATGTCTCATTCATATGATTTTATGTACATTATTTGAAATTAGTTTAGAAAAGATTTAGGGCTGTAAGCAAGGCTCATTAAAAATGTCAGACACAATTAATTCAACAAGCTTTCACATTGTGATTTCAGAACCAAAAAAGGACAAGATATATTCCTTCATTTACCTCAGAGGGTAGTGAGGGTTCCAGTGTCAATGCTGTCAGTCCTTAAGGGAACTGCTACTAAAGGCAGGCTAGGAAGTAAGTTTTGAATCTAAATTTAGATACCCACGGTAGGCTCCTGATGTTATGAAATGGCAATACTCCAAGCTATTCATATAAATTGGATTAAATCATTTAGTTTCAGAATCTGAAGGCAAAATGACTGGAGATGCATGCCAACATTCAATTTAAATTCTTAAATATATTAAACATTTAAAATGTTGCCATTAAATCTATATCGATACCTGAAAATCAGTTGCTGACATGTAGGGAGGTTAAACATTTAAAATTCCCTTTGATTTTTACCCGCAGTTTTCCTCAGGGGAAATTTATATGATGTAGACCTTTTTGAATCCCAGCAGGTGGGTTGGTGTTCAAGTGTGCACTTAAGTACTGCTTTGGCTACACTCTTTTAAAAATATTGGCATTATGATACAATATATTGATGCCCATAAAATATCACACATGCTTTAGATATTTCTTAGGGGTAAATAAACTCCTGTGTTTTATTTGGTGTATCTGATTATTTTTTTATATATAATACATCTGTGCTATATGTATAACAAAATCACTATTGGCAATTCATGTAACGTAGGTGTGAAATCTTTGGGGTTACAAATCTCAAGTTGCGAGGATCTATGTTCAAACTTCTACTATTCTATCAGCAACCTGATCAAGCAACAGCTCAGTATGTTCAGAGATGGCAAAGAACACAGAGACAAAAGATGCTCCTCAAATAGTAATAAGTTCAGCTATCTGCATTATAAATTACTCACTCAAAATATCTGAAAGAGAATTCCATTACATGTTGAAGTGTATATCAAGAAGGGAATAGTTTCGATGTCAGCTGTAAAGGGACCTGGTCAGAAGAGATCATTTTCAAGACCTCTAAACTTTAAGGAGCTGCAATGAAAAGCCAGTATTTGAAAGGTTATTTGAAAGTTTCTTTTGGAATGTAAAGTTAGGAAAAAACCCTTCCGAAGCATTTTCTTTTCATGATGCTAAACTAGAACTAAAAGTATAAATACAATACCACATTATTAATAATAATAATAAATATACAAGCATAAAAGCATAAATCAATACAACAACAATATCAATATGTTGGGATGTGGATGAAATGAGAAAGCCAAATTAAATTTTTCTGATGTTTCACTAGAGAGAACATATTACAACTAGTACATTCTTATAAACCTCTGAGTTTACACACACATAGGAGTTTTTGTAATGCAGGTAATTGCCTTTGTGTTTAGGACGGGAGGCTGCTAACAGGTGAATTTCCGATGGGTTGTGCCTATGGAATGCATTTTAGGCTGACATAAGCTTTATTTGTCCACGGGTAGGAAGCTAACCGAGTTCAGATGGTGGAATGTTGAACATCACTTAATTATCTCTGCTGACAGGAAGGGTATATTAATATGGATTGTGTGCTTCTGACTTTGATTCAGGTCAGAATGTGGGTGGAGCAGGTTCATATTTGTTCATAATCTATCGTGCAGATGCAAACCCTAAAATTAATCAAAATACCACTTGGAAATACTGTTAGAGTACATTTGGCTTTGGGTTACTGAGGTTATGATCAGATTAAATGGATCTTTGAGTAGTTTTATTATTTTAGAGCTAAAACTTGATCAAAATGGCTCCAGGTTTTTAAGTCTCTCTTCTGGGTACAACCGGTGTATTTATAATGGAAATTTCAGTGGCGTTTTTCAGGAACAGACCACTTTACAAGTCTTGTTTCTTGTAATACATGATCATCTGTATTTACAGAAATGTTTATAGTCTTGGGAAGAATGTGTTACAATAGAAAGGAGAGCTTGCAAATCCGATTGCATAATTAGAAGGTTTTATACTTAATGGACTGTACAACAATTTCATGTCATGTATTTACTGCCTAATCAGAACTGTTATTTGCCCCCACTCCTGAGATCACTTCTCTATCTCGAAGTGATACAGCAAGTCCAAACTGGACAATTACATAATGTACAGAGAAGGGGAAGCCTCTTTTTGAGTACGTTTGCTCATTAGGTAGCTTTTTTTTATTTAAATATGTTTTAAAGCTGTTCCCAGGAGCCCTTTTTTCTCATCTTGGAAGCCATGGTCTACTGTCCTCATCTCTTTGTCAGAGATTCATGCATGTTTTTTTCCTTGACTTCAGAGTATTAATATTTAAAGGGACACATTTGGAGGAGAGAAGGAAGGTCACAAACTATTCAACCAAGTTTAGGAAAACACCAAATCAGTTTCAGGGCTAGAGAGAACATAAACCACACACTATAGTTTAAGCCTTTAAAATTATAAAGTAGGTAAATTGGATTTTTATGGAAATTTTACAGAAAGGCTTGTATTTCCAAATACCAGTATAATATCTGCATCGAGGTGAAATCCGCATGAGACTTGCTGACTTTAAAATTCAGCACTTTCATTTTATGCTATTGAGCAAAAAACTAATTTCTTTTTTTTATCCATATTGCATAACTAATAAAATGAAATTTTACCCTCTGTTGACTGGCAATACCTTGCATTAGCCAAGATGAAGTCATTAGAGAAGCATTATAGCTTTACTGCATTTCAGGGTCTGCTGATGTTTCCATTTACAAGCCCTGGCTTTCAGGGTTATGTAAAACCAGAAGTTAAAATTTATTTCCAAGGAAAACTGAAAACTTCTGTTAACGTGGAGGCAGGGTTTGGGGTTTTTTTCCTAATAAAATAGAGAAAAGAAACCTTGGAGATATATCATGACCTCTTGCATGAATTGTAGAGGTTGGCAATCTAAACTCCTATGCCTGGCTATGACTTGCTCTGTAAAGGTGGACAAGTCCCTTCACTTCTTGGTGGTTGCCACACCTTCATCTTTTTGAGATTCAAGTACATAGGGAAAGGATCTTTTTGATATGGATTTTACCCACTTGGCTTAGTTTACTCCAGGTAAAATGGCCTAATAACAAAGCTGTTCAGTGCTGTGAAATGCAGGAGCGTGTTTCTGTTTTCAAGGGTAATTAAAGGTGTGGAAGGTAGATTGATCTTCAATGATGGTTTCTTAAGTAATTTCAGATTAGACTTGATTCTAACCCCTTCGAAGGCCAGACCCTCAGCTGTATTTCCCACTGAATAAACTAGGTTGGCTTGGGTGATTTATGGGTCTCAGTCCCAGTTTTTTGTCATGTAGAAAAAACTAGACCAAAATTAATGCAAAAATTGTTTTTCATTCTAGCAAAGAGTCTTTGTCTTACTTTTTCAGGTGTTTGAATAATACAAACGTGTGAAATACAATTTGTGGTGTGATAACTTATCTGGCACCTTTTTCTCATATAGTTTTCAAGTTTTGTACTTCAAATGAGGCAATTTATTGATATATCATCTTTATCATTTCAGATTCCTAAACAGTATATGGAACTGTAAGCAAAAAAACCTGTTTAAACGTTATAGTCAGAACTGTATGTGTAGTCTAAATGCATCAGTAAATGCTGCTTCTAGCTAGAAGACTTAGCACAATCATTTGTTATTTGGAAAGTTACTGAATAGATGCTTTAACAAGTTTAAGTCAACACTGTAATTCAGGAACTTTTCTGGCATCTTAACAAACTCCCAGAGGAATGTCTCATTAGCTTTGTGTCTGAAAAGTGTAATTTTCTAAAGTGTAAAAAGCATTTGAAATATTTACTCGGTGATTCAGGCTAGAATGCTGCAGAAAGGGAAAGCGTTTTGCTAGTCTCTAATGTGTTTTCAGTGGCTACAGAATGAGGAATGAAGCCCAGCACTTCCATGGAACGGTCCCTTCCATTTCTTACCTTTACTTTTCTTTTGAGTAGCATGGCTTATACACTGTAGTGCAGGCAAAAAAAAAAGTGGAAAAAAGAAGGGGTTCTTAGGCTCTGTTCTGGCATTTCTATTGTGTTTGTATTTCTGGTTTTTTTTACAGCAAGAACACAGGGGTCATGCTCCTGTAAGCAACTGAAAGGTGCTCTCAGAAATGGTAGGAAGCAGAAGATTGATAGCTGCCTTTCGTGGTAGAGGCTTAGTATTTTAGAGGAAATGCATATTTGGAGTTGAAGTCTGAGTGCCTGGGAAGAGACAGTGCTAGCAGCTTAACTGTTACTCTGTGTAATGCTCTTTCCATCTTTAGAAAATGCTGAGCAGTAGTGGAAGGTCCAGGTGAAGGAAAGCCCTGCTGTGCCTTTATCTGAAAGGTTGGATGCTTACAGTGGAGAGAAGAGCTAAGCAAGAAGGGAAAGAAGGTCTTCTGGGTCTTCCCTCTCTTTTAACCTGATTGTAGCTATCACAGTGAACTACAAGAATAGTCGTGACATCCTCAGACACTGTGGGAGAAGAAACACAAGTATGATCCTGTGGTGGGTAGAGGGGTCCCTGCTGTCCTAAACAATGTGCTAAGACACTTCTAGCAAGTTATAATCACTCTCAAGGGGTTTTCTTTGTTGTTGTGTTGTGGGTTGTTCTGGGGAGGGAGAGAAGTTGGATTAGATATTAAAACAGTACTTGTTTCTTACTGATGTCAAGTACTGCGTATAAGCTATTAGAATTTCCTCCTGTCTTTTATACTATCAAAGGAAAGGTCATGCCATTGCACCTGTGCCCACTAAAGGTAGAGAAGAAAGGAGCAGTGCAGAGGTCCTTCTTTTATCTTGGCTGTGTTCAAGCAACAGAGGGCTATGAAGTGAAAACAGTCCCTTCAGAATGAGTCCTTTGCTCCTTTCTTCCATTTTCCATCCTCTGTGTCAATGGTTTATCTAATCTGGCTGTTTATGTTAGGTAATAAAAAATATTTTTCTTAGTAATTTGAGCAGTTGTTAACTGTTTTTTTTTTTTGATTCCTTTTAGCAAGTGTAGTTATGCAAAAGTAAAATGCTGAGTAGTTATGCATATAATCTAAATTTTGACCAATATTGATACTATACACATATTAAATATCCTGAACAAATCCTGTAAACTGTCAATGAATGTCATTTAAAGAAGCTTTCACTAATGGTTCCTTGGAGAAAACTGAACAGAAACGTGCAAATCCAGAGCAAGAAATGAATCCCCTTATCAGTAGTCACGTAAGAAGCTTTTGCAAGCTAGAAGCTACAGAGATATTGTTATTAATACACATGTTTTTAAAAGCAAAACTCCTCCTATATTTTTTATAGTATAGATTATATCTTACACCAGAAGTCATCCTATAGTAAATATTCTAAAAAAAGATACTATACTATATAGAATCTATACTATTAAAATGTTAAAATATTGCCAACCCAAGCATTTGCTTTGCATGGATATTGATGTATATATCGCTATTTTTCCTCAAAACCACATCAGATTAATTTAGAAGTCAGACGTGTAACTAGCTAGCTTTCTGCTGATCACTGACACGCTCTCTGAAGAATAGCAGTCAACCATATAGTGCAATTGCAGAGAACACTATTTATACTGAAACAAATCTGCCAAAAAAAAACCAAAAAAAAACAAAAAAAAAAAAACCCAAACCAGAAGCAACATGTTCTGGCCCTGGGAAAGGTTTTCAGCTTGGGTTTATTATGATTTATGATTTAAGCTGGTGTATTGTTGGCGGAGCAGGGCAGTGGAGAAGGAAGACGTGAACGAGCAATCAGGCGCCCCGAGGAGACTGCCGTTACCTCTTACTTTCTCGTATTCCACTCAAATGATTTTGGAGACTAAGACGTAAAGATAACAATGTAGATACAAACGGCCATTCAAAAGTTGGGATTTCTATTGTTCTTTGAATTAATACTGTCCTTAGGCATTTAAAAAAGATTTTATCTGCAAAATTGTTCCACGTATCAAGGGGTAAAATAATCTTTTGCATAGATTTGGACATAATGGATTTTTACTCAGATCAGAACATCAGGTTCATATAATTGTCGTCTTGAACTGTTGGTAAACTGGGAATGATTATATTACTATGGTTTAAATCCAGGGACCTTAGGAATTAGGTAATAGGTTCTTGTGAGTTTTCATTATTTCAGGAAGGGGCAATTCAGGTGATGTAAACAGCTTGCTATATTCACCAAACAGAAAAAACGCTCTCTCTATCTGGTAAGCCCAGTGTTTCTGAATGGCATTTGAAAAATATTTGGTTGTCAGATTCCCAGGAGAGAAATGCCAAAATGAATGCGTCTTCCTCTAAGACCTCCTGGCTTCACTTGCAACATCCCAGCTAAGCAATGGCTAAAATTATTACCTAGAAATTGGCAATGCTTTACAAGAAAATCTCAGCAGAAATTAAAACATATATAATAAACGCCTCATGAGACAGCAGAAGTGAATCACTTCGAAGTATTAGATCAGTGGAATTAGAGTAATGAGGAGTACCTAGACTACAGAATGAGTTGCTGCATGAAACCATTTGAAATAGTTGTATGCAAAACATTTACAACCTAATTAGAAAATGTGGCCACACCCATAAATACTGATGCAAATGCTTATTACTTTTAGAAAATGAGCACTCTGACTTTATCATCATCCTCAGGCTACCGTCCTGGTCATACGTGGTTTATTTCTTACTGGCCCATTGTAAATTCTATATTACAATCAGAATGGAAAGAACAAGGTGGTGGGGTTTGTGGTTTTTGGTTGTTTTTTTTGGTTGTTTGTTTTTTAGAAAAATCCAGGATACAGCTTTGAAGAAGGAAGCGCATAAGTGAGAGATCTATCCCAGAGGTAGTCAAGTGTCTCTGAGTTATATATAATATGATATTGTGCCTGACATAACTATGATACTGTCCTGGGATATTGCGTTTAGCACACCTCCTCCCCACTCCCCACATCTCCCTATCTCTCCTTAGGCATCAGTTTAGTAAAACGAACACAGGACCCTTCTCTTTTTAACTGAAGTGCCCTTTTCACCATTCTGGGTTTCTGTCTGATTAACAAAGGAGTTGCCAGGTTTTGTCAAGAACCTACATAAATTACACCTCTTTCTTGTCTTGTCTTCTCTTCCGCCCGCCCCCCCCATCTTTCTTATCTAATTGTATAGATATAGTTAAAGCAGAGAAAGATTTTTTGATATTTTTTTTTTTTAGGAGGTAAGCTCTGTATTTTTACCTCCTCTCGTTTACATCTGAAGCCAATTTGCTTAGTTTTATTTTCGTATTCCATTTCTTTTACTCAGTTGTGACTGAAAATGTAAGATGGGAAGATAGTGGAGTAGTTTGTATGAGAGAAGAATAAGGATTTTTCAATCTATACAGTTGTTCCAGAAAAGCTATTTGAGAAGGATTTCTCTATGATTCACTTATCCGCTTGGAATAGAATGTTTTATTCTGTTACAAATTAGTTCTCTGTGAAAGCATAGGTTTTTGATGAAACCAAAGGTGAAGACACGTATATCTTGGACTTAACTCTTAGAGCCATGCATGAGGCATAGTATCTGTTTTGTTTTTTAAAAAACATTGAACCCAATATTAGCTGCATTTCAGGTATAAATACACTGAGGGTTTTTTTCCTGGACCTTGCTTTTGTTCATGGCTGTCTATTTCATTCTACTGAGCTGAGTCGAGTTATCTTAAAATGAAAGGAACTTTAATTTTGGGTCAGTTTGGCTGACGTTTGCTATGGAAAAATAATTTGAGTGTTAGAATATGAGAGACTAATGCCTGTATATGAGACAACTTGATCAGTGTAAGTGCACATAAGTTATCCCATATGAAAATTTGATGTCAGTTCCAAGCTTTTCCTATAATTTCCTTCATACTGCTTTTCTAAATACCTGTCTTCCTCTTTTTATCATTTATAGCTTTACTAGCAAATACTTGTGGTGTTAAACTGCTGCTTTCATTCTGATACTCATATGGAGCATTATAGAATCCGATACCGGCCTCCTTTTGGAAATCCAGTAGTTCTTTCCACTCGGCTTTCTAAACATTTTAGTAAAGTGCTTCCCAGCTTGCTTTTACTGCAACACCTAGGAATTAGTGAACTTAAGTTCTTGGGAATATGGGAACAGACTTTCACAATTGCTTTAAATTGGCCAGGAAACAGTGCTTCTGAGATACCCTGTCCTTAAAATACAGTTTAAACAACCAATGCATGATGAAACAGAAGAATAAACCCTTCGAAAGTTTTTTTTTTTTTTGGTTTGCTTTTACTTTCTTCAAAATGCTAATACCTTATGGTTTCTAATAATAGAAGGTCTGATTCTACAAATCATTGTAAATTCAAACTGCAGACAGTGGGAATTGTTTGCATATAGGCTTCACGGCACCTCATTAGCTGGTGTCACAGCAGCTCTGCCATTGCTTATTTTAAACTCTCTCCTCTTAGACACACTCCTGGACATAGTCTATGGGCATTCAGAAGAAAATAGTTGCTAATTAATGAGCCAGGGAAGTGAAAGACATCACTGTTGCTACAGAGGATTCTTCCTTATTTCTCAGGATAGTCACTCTGTTGCTTGCTGGCATTTATGATTCAAACAATGTACTAAGAAAGAGGTGGGAGAGAATGGGAATTGAGGTGAATTTTTATAAATGTACATTAGAGGCAGAAATTTTGCTGGTCCCTTGAAGTTGCATGGCCTAATTTTATCCCCAGCTTGCAGTTCTGTTTATTTTCTTGGTATCTTGAAACAATTTAGTTTTAATATGGATTGTATCAGCAGTCTTATTAGGAATGTGCTAGCTGAGAGAATGAGGCTCCAAAATGTATATGATCTGTAAAGACCATAATAGGAAATGGAAAGAAGTGTTTTAAAACAAATGTGCATGGGCTTTTTTTTTAGCAGAAAAGGTTATTACTATGGTGAGGTTTTTGACAACAGGTAGCTGTCAACACCATGCCCCTGTCCTTGTCTTGTGCTTAATTTACTGCCAACTTTAGCTTCTGTATGAGATGCAAAGAATTACATAGTCCCTGCACTGTGACAGCCTTTTAACCTTAAAAATCCAGGTAATGTGTAAAGCAAGAGACTTAAATCAGTCACCAAGCAGGCCGTGCTCTGCAGTGGCATATGTGTCTGATGCTATTAACTCAGTGAAGGGAAAGGAGCTGCTCAGCTGTCATTTTGCACAACAGATTTGATGCAGCATTTGATTCTTGGAAGATACCAACAGTGCTCAGAGAAGGCCATCGAGTCTGCAGGCTCTCGCTGCCCTGGGAGCCCTCGCACTCCCAAGGGAGGGATGCGTTCCCAAGTGGGTGTCACAGAGACAGCGGGACCCTGCAGGCCACGGAGGGGCAAAGCCACGCATGGGGGACTTTCCACTGTAGGAACAGCAATGCTTCCTTTTCTGCAGGCAGAGCAAAAGAAACCATGGGTTTGAAAGGAGAGGTGGATCACTGGTGCGTTCTGTTCTTTTCCCACAGTGCAGTGCTGCTGGCTAGACCTTCAAGAGCAGCATTTCTTGGCACTAATATTTGGGGAGGGGGGTGGTGTCAATTCATGCTGTTCACAGTAATTGCAAGTACGTAACCTGGCCCAGAACAGTGTTTCAGTCTCAACACTGCTAGCCTGTCTTAAAATAAAGACTGAAAATCTTCAGGTATAGGTTTAATCCTGACTTATTTATTTTTTTTAATAAGGAATGACAGATCTGGTAGTCTGGCTCTCTGCCCTGCTCTGCCAGGTAGCGCTTATGCTCTCATTTTCAAAGGGTGAAGGGACTTGCCCTCTGTCTATAATTTGTAAAGCAAGCCAGAAAAATATTATTACTGTTCCTCATTAACAGTTTGTCCCTTTTTTCTGGTGTTTTGTCTTTTTGTTCGCATGAAGCAGCAGAGATGCTTCACTGACAATGGTGCATCTATGTCTTTTCAAGTAGAATTGTATACCTGTTCCTTGCACGGAGCGAGGCAACCTGTGTTGTGGGGATTCAGGGACATATCCATTACTTTAAAAAGAGAGTGAGAGGAAAAGAAAAACTATTTCTGAAATGTCTTCATTACCAATGTCTGGACAGCTGACTAATGACCAAGAAAACTGGCTGTATTCTGTCTCTTGTTTCGCCTCTGAAAGCCATGGTATAGAGAAATACTTGAAGAAGCTCTCACTTATTCTAGATGGACAGACATATCTATTGCTGGGTTCCTGCTTTTGATGTACACCATTTCTAATGATGCAATGCATTCATGATACGATAGAAGTTAGTGGGACATTGTGTATATATGTATAAGATATACTGAACTGGCCTTATCTGCTCTTCCAGGTACTCTTGACCAATGCAGTCTCTGTCTGCTGACCCACAAGCACCTGTGGTGTAGAGAAAAGATGTAAAATATCGACAGCAACAATAGGGCGTGATTACTTAGGAATTGCACGTGAAGTGTTCCGTGCTATTTTTAGACCTGGATCAGTTCTTCTGCCTGTTCTCCAAAAAAAGTAGGACAGGAGAGGAGGAATTTCAGGAGGGGCTTTCTCACAGGACAACAGGGTAGGTCCATGGGCAAGTGTCGTTGCCATGACAGAGCAGCCAGACGGGAGCACCCCATTTCATAATTGTCAATTAGTGGTCAACAGAAAGATTGGGGCTTTATTTGGAGGTTAATGAATTGCACTCAGCTGGATGCATGTGTGTAAGGAGTGATCGAGAACTTTCTGCTGACCACCAGAAGTGTCCTTTCTCCAGCAGAAAAAAGGAATATTACAGGATTGTGTCAAGTTGTGTTGAGTGTCTAAGGCAAAGCACAAGAAATCCATTTTCGTAACTCTGTCTGTTCTATAAATAACCTTACATATCCTTAAGCATTTGAGTTGTACCTGCTATTATTTATATAAGATTTAGGATTCTTAAGTAACCGCATAGTTGCCTACTGTTATTTCCATATTTTCTTCACTGAATAGCAACTATATGTTTTACATATAATTGGTAATGCACATTGTATATTAATGTGGACTACGATCTCTCCAGAATGCACTACAGAATATGGAGCATAATGGATTTGTACTCTGAACTGGAACTATTAATTACCTAAAATAATAAAGCCGTAATAACACCTTCAGTGTGTATATATTTTGCAGGGGAAAAAAAAGGAGAGAGATAAAGATATGGTTATTGCCTTGACATTTTGGTAATGGGATTTTATGCTGAGCTGGAGTTCAGGAAAAGCACAGCAAGGGAAACTAATAGAAAATGGGAAGGAAAAGAGCAAAGGTTGGAAGGTACAAGGGGGAGCTTTGAGGTGGCGCACAATTATGCTCATCTCCTCTGTTGAGCTTCCCCTGCTTGCCTGTGTGTTTCCGGCAACATCAGCTCTTAGGCAGGGGGGAGAGCATCGCTGCAGTGGCTAGAGGCATCTAGCAGTTAGTAAGCATCACCATAAATACAGAAATCTGTGTTTTCATATGCGTTGCTGTGGGTTATCTAACAGCATTTGTTTTAATAACAAACCTGTGGGAATTATTACATGCGAGTAGATAACGTAAGGGGAAGCTGGTCCTCCCCCCTCTTAGTCGGTCAGTGTCACAGATGCCCCATATCTTGCTTTCTTATATGCCATTGCTTCCTTTGCTCTTTCCTGTGTTTCATATTTGATTTTGTCTAGGCTAGCTGAGAGGGCGGGGGACTTGGTCATTTTGAGGGCGTACTGGCCATACATCCAATGTTTTCCAGTTGCTTTACTGTTGAAAGTTTATATGTTCTGTATGCACATAAAGGCAAGTGCACATATTCTTGCATGTGTTTGAAGAACTACCTAGTATATATTTCATACTAGTTCATTTCTCATTTAAGATGCCCTTTGAAAGCATGCATGTGAAGGTCTCGGCATTGCTATCCTTGATTCAAGCCGTGGGGAATCATTCCTGTAGGTGTTATGGAACTTTCATTTTGTATATCTATAATTTGACATGAAAGTGCAGCATGCTGGTTGGAGCAAATAAGAGAGGGGCTTAGCAAAAGGTAGCCTTGTGATTATAAAAGAGCAAGTGGGCCAAGGCAAAAGTCATTATACTTAATTAATAGGGTTTTGTTTCAGGCTTTGAGCCAAGAGGAGTGTCTGTTTTCTTCTCTTTTTGTTTTCAGTTGTCAGAAAGGTTAAAGTAAACTCCGCAGATGATATTATATGCGGATTAACCAACTGCCATGAGAAATCAGTGAGGCTATAGAGTATATATAGGACTCTATAACATTCATTTTGGCTCAGGGCCCCAGAGGGACTTCTGGATAGAGGGATATATGGATGCGTGTGAGGATTTTCCTTTTTGTTCTTCATTCAATTATTTTTTTTTTATTTCCTTCTGACTTTTCTCTATTTCTGCTGCAAGTATACTACGGAAAATAGATTGCTTAGCATAAAATGTATCTATGTATACATATAGGCAGAGCTACTTTTGCGCTGTTGCTGAAAGCTTTTCTTCAAAAGCACACAGCTATAAAATTAAAATTAAATAGTTATAATTTATCCTGGAAAAAACACAGTTTCTCAATATTACCTAAAAACATAATACATTGGTTTGTATGTCAAAACACTTACTCATAGTTGTGCAAGGTGTGTACATAATGCCTATGAGAAAAAAGAATCAATTTCTGACAAAATATTCACATGCCTGTATTAGCAAACATAACTAGCATTAATATATTTCCATTTTGTTGGGATAACTTAGGTATTTCTCTATAGCCTGATATTTTTTTTGTAGTGCCAACTATCAGTTGGTCCTCATAAGTGTTCAGAGCCTCTAACATTGAAGCCATTGTTTTGTGTTCAGCAGTATGCCCCTGTTGATTCACCTGCAGTACTCTGAGAAGCAATTATCATGGCAAGAGAAAAACTTAGAAATAAAGCTCTGTTTTCATAGAATCATACAATCTTCATGGTTGGAAAGGACCTTTGAGATCATCGAGTCCAACCATACACACACCCAAAAAAAAAAAAAAAAAAACCACCAAAAAAACCCCCCACAAACAAACAACCTACAATCTCTGCCACTAGAGCATTCCCTGAAGTGCCACATCTAGATGTTTCTTAAGCACCTCTAGGAATGGTGACTCCACCACCTCCCTGGGCAGGCTGTTCCAGTGCCTGACCACTCTTTCAGTAAAGTAATTCTTCCTAATACCTAATCTAAACCTCCCCTGCCGCAGCTCCAGACCATTTCCTCTGGTCCTGTCATTATTCACCTGGGAGAAGAGGCCAACACCCACCTCTCTCCAGCCTCCTTTCAGGTAGTTGTAGAGGGCAGTGAGGTCTCCCCTCAGCCTCCTCTTCTCCAAGCTAAACATGCCCAGCTCCCTCAGCCTCTCCTCATATGACCTGGTCTCCAGACCCCTCACCAGCCTGGTAGCCCTCCTCTGGACCCGCTCCAGCGCTTCAATGTCCCTCTTGTACAGCGGGGCCCAGAACTGAACACAGTACTCAAGGTGAGGCCTCACCAGTGCTGAGTACAGAGGCGCGATCACTTCCCTGCTCCTGCTGGCCATGCTATTCCTGATACAAGCCAGAATGTTGTTGGCCTTCCTGGCCACCTGGGCACGCTGCTGGCTCATGTTGAGCTGGCCATCCACCAGCACCCCCAGGCCCTTTTCTGCCGGGCAGCTTTCCAGCCACTCTTCCCCAAGCCTGTAGCGTTGCGTGGGGTTGTTGTGACCGAAATGCAGGACCCGGCACTTGGCCTTATTAAACCTCCTACAGTTGGCCTTGGCCCATCGATCCAGCCTGCCCAGGTCCCTCTGTAGAGCCTTCCTACCCTCAAGCAGATCAACACTCCCACCTAGTTTGGTGTCATCTGCAAACTTCCTGAGGGTGCACTCAATCCCCTCATCCAGATCATTGATAAAGATATTAAACAAAACCGGCCCCAAAACTGAGCCCTGAGGGACACCACTGGTGACCGGCCGCCAAGAGGATTTCACCCCATTAATCACAACTCTCTGGGCACGGCCATCCAGCCAGTTTTTTACCCAGCAGAGAGTACACTTGTCTATGCCATGATTCGCCGGCTTCTCCAGGAGAATGCTGTGGGGGACGATGTCAAAGGCCTCACCAAAGTCCAGATAGACAACGTCCACAGCCTTCCCCACATCCAGAAGGCAGGCCACGTGGTCATAGAAAGAGATCAGGTTGGTTAAGCAGGACCTCCCTTTCCTAAACCCATGCTGGCTGGCCCTGATCCCTTGGCTGCCCTGCACTTGCCGTGAGAGCTCACTCAAGATGATCCTCTCCATGATCTTTCCTGGTACCGAGGTCAGGCTGACAGGCCCGTAGTTCCCCGGATCCTCTTTCGGACCCTTCTTGTAGATGGGCGTCACATTACCCACCCTCCAGTCATCTGGTACCTGCCCTGTTGACCAAGACTGTTGATAAAGGATGGAGAGAGGCTTGGTGAGCTCTCCCGCCAGCTCCCTGAGTACTCTTGGGTGAATCCCATCCGGCCCCATAGTCTTATGTGCGTCTAGGTGCAGAAGCAGATCATTGACTACTTCCTCCTGGATTACGGGTGGGTTGTTCTGCTCTCCATCCTTATCTTCCAGCTCAGGAGGCTGAGCACCCTGGGGATAGCTGGTGTGGCTATTGAAGACGGAGGCAAAGAAGGCATTAAGTCTCTGAGCCTTCTCCTCGTCATTGGTCGCAACTTTCCCCCCCCGCATCCAGTAAGGGATGGAGATTCTCCCTGGCTCTCTTTTTGTTGATGTATTTATAAAAGCTTTTTCTGTTGTCCTTAATGTTAGTGGCCAAGCTGAGCTCCAGCTGGGCTTTTGCCCTCCTAATTTTCTCTCTGTATAACCTAACGAGATCTCTGTACTCCTCCTGAGTTGCCTGTCCCTTCTTCCAAAGGTGGTAAACCCTCCTTTTATTCCTAAGTCCCATCAGAAGCTCCTTATTCATCCAGACTGGCCATTTTCCCCGCCCTTTAGACTTGCGACACTTGGGGACAGCCTTCCTGGACCCCTTTGCCCTTCAGGACTGTCTCCCAAGGGACTCTCTCAACCAGTGTCCTGAACAAGCCAAAGTCCACCCTCTGGAAGTCCAAGGTGGAGGTTTTGCTAACCCCCCTCCTTACATCGCTACGTATTGAAAACTTGACCATTTCATGATCGCTAAACCCAAGACGACCTCCGACCACCACATCTCCCACTAGTCCTTCTCTGTTTGTAAACAGTAGGTCTAGCAAGGCACCTCCCCTGGTAGGTTCCCCTACCAGTTGTGTCAGGAAGTTATCTTCCATGCACTTGAGGAGCCTCCTAGCCTTCCTGCTCTCTGCTGTGTTATATTTCCAGCAGATACCCGGCAGGTTGAAGTCCCCAACCAGAAGAAGGGTTGGCGATTGTGAGACTTCAGCCAGCCACTTATAGAATACTTCATCTGTGTCCTCCTCCTGGTCGGGTGGTCTGTAGCATACTCCCAGCACAACATCTCCCTTACTTCCCTTCCCCATAAACACTCGACTTTATCATCACTGATTTTCTCTGATTATTCAGAGTGTTTTTCAGTATGTGGTAATATGAATGGGTAAACCACAAACAATCCCAAAGTTTGATGAAAATAAGCATCAGACGGCATGTCCAGCTAAGCAGTCTTTAGTCTGGAAAACGCCCAAGAATCAGTTTTCAATAACTGTTCTTATATTCCTAGGTTCTCACAAGATCACAAATACTACAGGAATAACTGTTTTCTCAGGTTATGTTTTAAAACTAAATCTCAGTCAAATCCTGGGAACAGAAAATCAACTACTGTTGAAGAAAACTCTTTTCAAAACTTTGTGGAATAATTTGAATTTAGTTCCATTCATTCTTTGATTCAGTCAGACTGTCAATTTGTTACATGAAAGCATCTTGCTTGCTGTAATTACTTATTTCTTTTCTTTTTGTGAATAGTGAGCGCTACAGATTTTAAGGGCAATGAATCTGTGAAAAGAACTGTACTGAAACATTTTATTAGGAGAACTGCTAATTGTCTGTTTATTGGAATCACTAGAGTGCTGTGTGAAAGTAGCAACTAAGCAAGAAGTAAATAAAAAACCCCTCTATTATCCAAAAAGTTAATGATTTAATCGCCAGGGCTATGTACAGTGGCTCAGTCTTGGTTAAATTCGTGTCTGTAAGTTATTTTGTATTTGAAATGAAAACTTTCTCTAAATTATTCATAGCTGAGTTGTAGATTTGGTGGTAAAATTTCATGCTTTCTGTAAATTAAAAAGAAAAACTGTCTTAATAATTGGAGTGAAATGAGACTAGCCACTATGGTTGATGTGCTAATATGCTGTTAAAAAAAAAAAAAAAAAGAGAGAGAATTAATTTGTTGCTATGATAAATTGTTAATTTGAAAGCAAGACAGATTATACCAGTTCCATAATTAACTGTAAATGCTTCACCCCAAGGACTTTGTTTAGCACGGTAACTGATTGAATAGGAAGGATTAAATAATTGCAAGTAAATCAACAGGTCTTAAACAGCTTGTGCCCAAACCTCTGTTCTCCCTGTGTCTCCCAAGCATTGCCATGGTATTTCAGTAATTAATGTCCTCAGAAGGAGAAGGTGTATTCTTGATTTATTTTGTGAGATCTAAACGGGTATGTTGATACTGTTCTGGGCTCTGACGTGCGACTTCCTGCAATCCATGAGCTAAAGGGTTTGCTTATTGAATTCAAAGTTCACATCCAGCTTCAAATCTCGTTGAGAAATGGTTTGCAGGGAATGTTGTATTCTATCTGGGTGCTTAACTTCAGGCTAATTGTGGCCACTGCAGGAATGCTGCGTTTTTCACTGTAGCTCTTGTAGGTGATCTGGTTTAAATATAATAAGAAGTGTCCATGACTTATGGTTGTGGGGGGATGCTGTACCAGCATCTGTCTCAATGCATTGCGCTGCAGGAATTCACTGCTTTCAATATGAAACTGGATAAACCATGAAAAAGCACAAACCTAATATAATGAGACATGGCCACGTGGGTGTGTGTATGCCTGGGACTGATTTTTATTTATTTATTTAAAACAAGCTTGGTAGAGGCTAACTTCTCTTTGTCAGTATTTGCTACGTTCTTTACCTGCTTTAATTACAGAGCTAGAGACACTTTTAAGAAATTAATTCATTGTAGTCCTCTCTGTCCTTGGTCATTTGTATTGGTATTCATCTATGAAGAAAAGACACGCTCAAGACAAGGAAGGTGAGTTTGTCTGTATCTCAGCATGAGAAAATATCACTGTTACAAAAGCAAGGGCAGATGAAAGCCCTTCACACGGAAACTCTATTTTTTTTTTTTCAAAATTATTTGGAAAAGTCTTTTTAAGAGTCTGTATATGATTATTTTCAAAGACACGTTCTCTTCATTCCCATGAGCAAGTTGTGCTTCGACCCTAATAAATCCCATTATTCTGGGATAGAAGTCATAGCACTGGCAAACAGCAGCAATTGGCTGAAAGCAGTCAGCTTCCGCTGCATGGAGCAGGGTCAAAGGTCCTGAGGCTGGAGATAAAGGTTTGTTCCTGCCTTTAGGATTGAGGCAGCAAATAGACCTTTAGGGAAGTATTTCCTTGCACCCAGTTTCCATAATATAAATATAAATATATATATATAAAAAAATATAAAATCTTATCTCGTTTTAACTATGCATATTAAAATCTAGGTGTCTAAGCTCAGCAAGTATAAATTGGCAGAGGTCTGCTGATTTAGCTCTCTTTTTGGGGACCAGAAGCTCACATGGTAAAATATTAGCTTATTGAACTTATTTTACTGCACGGAACTGTGGTAAAAAGAAGTCACTTGTTTAAATTAACATTACACAGCAGTTTTCCAGGTTACGTAAGGACAAAGGCTGAATCAATTAATATTGGCTTCATTATCTCACTAGCCAACATAGATCCTTCACTTCTAAGTTTTGGACACTATCATAAATAAGTCACATAAAATACTATAAGCTCCTTTTACTAGGTTTTTCTGTGCTGTCATGGAAACAATATAATTTGTTTTAGTGTGAATAAAAGCTTCTTAAAATTATCTTTGTAAGGGATATAATTTGGGATGAAGTTTAATATGGCCACGTATCCCTTTTCTGTTGTTTTTGTATCATCATTTTGAGCCAAGAGGAAGGTACAGGGCTGAAAAAGACGGTGCAGACTTTTGAAGATTTGTATTCCCTTCCCGAGATTGAAACAGAATGCAAAGTGAGCCAAGCAGGTGTAAACTGCAAATGGTTCCTCTCTGTCTGAGGTTTTTTGTTGTCTGAGGCTCAGTGCTCTGCGATTCAATATCCACAGAATT
This sequence comes from Chroicocephalus ridibundus, assembly GCF_963924245.1. Taxonomy (NCBI): domain Eukaryota; kingdom Metazoa; phylum Chordata; class Aves; order Charadriiformes; family Laridae; genus Chroicocephalus; species Chroicocephalus ridibundus. The sequence goes on along the minus strand of NC_086288.1, from coordinate 31,839,367 downwards.
TCCCTGCTGTTTCCTTCCCTTTAGGAGAGTGTCATTTTTGCTTTGTTTTATAGGTCACATCTTTAAAATCAGATATACTTTTTTGGATGTATTCTTTCATATCTGTAGTTCGTGGCACCTACTGTAGCTACTAAGTAATAGTATTTCAAAAGTGTTCATACAGAACAGGTATTGGGGGTTTATTAGTGTGTACATTTAATCCAGATGCACTGTGATGACTCTCTTAATTATTTTTTTTATTGTCCTTTTTCTTATGGCTTCCTTCAGGTTTCCTCCAGGCTTACACAGCAGATATGGTAAAATACCGGTTAATTAATGTGTTTGAGATTATAAAGGAAAGCTTCCAGAATAAAATATAGAAAAAATCATTACAATTGGATCGATGTTGGTCACTGTATTATCTGATTTAGTACTTTTGTAGGTGCATCCATAGTAGCACCAATGTGCACTCTAACATAGACAGGCCTCAGGCAGTGTTCAGTCAGCTTTAATAAGGTTTGAATGCTGTTTAATTGCTCACCAGCACCCACCAGCTCAGCTGCAACAGTGCTGGGAAACTGGATACCACTTTTGCTAGTGTGAATATAGCTGAGAATGCTCCTGCTTTCCTCATGTAGGCACTCTGCTTTCCTGCTTTTCAAAGCAGGAGACTGATTTCAGAAAATTCTTTTTTTTTTTAGCTCACCATTATTGTCATTTATTTGTAGCAATGTGTTTTCCAGCCAAGTCTAGGACCAGAATCCCATTGAGGACAAAATTATATTAAAAATGAATAAAAAGCATTCCCTGTTACTTTATGTTCCACGTAACTGTTGTAGCACATTTCACAATTGTTGCTTTCGATATTGTCTGCCCCTGGAAAGGAAGGTACAGCCATGCATCCTCCTTCCTCTTTCCTCTTTATATGTGCCCTGATCGGTAAGGGGATAATGTGAGAGAATTTGAAGCTAGCAGATGGGAACTAGCACCCCTACTTAGAGCCTTTGGCAGTGTCTCAGTAATGAATTGTGAGAGTTGTAAGTGGTGCAAAGGCCAGGCTCCGTGCCCCACTGAGAGCACCCATAGCTAATACGCAGGAGGTCTGGTGCACGTTGACCATGCCTGCATGTCTGTAAAGTACTGCCCTGTCTCAAGTGCAACAGATGGGAACTTGTTGCGCATCGAATATAGGCTCATTCAGCGTGTGAGAGCGTGGTGTGACACCTTCCTGTGTTTTCCACTTGTCCCTAGGACCAGAGGAAGAGCAGAATAAAAAAAAGTAGTCACAATATTTTTACTTGTAGGGACTTTAACTTACAGGTCTGCTTAACCTAGCATAATGTTCTCAGCGCCTCCACCTCCCTGAATATCTATGCACACACAAAAAGACACCATAGGGTTTCCAGAAGCATACATCCACACACTGAACAAAGCCTCAGAGACTTCCAAAGGAGGCAGCCGCTGCGCTTTTTTTCAGCTAGGAGATGCCAAGTACTTTTGTACTTTAAATGCCCTTTAAATAAGCAAAATGCAGCTGTGGGTGGCTGTGGGGAGCCTTGGTGCATATGTATGGGTACACTACAAATGGAGTGGGTCCTGGAACGTAATGAAAAGCCTGCTGCCTCCAAAAAGAGGTTTGGTGCTTACAGCATGAAATATTGCAAGATGTCAACCCTATTTTAGTTGTATTAGGTGAAGGAGTATGACTTTTCATTCCTTTCCATTTATCCCTCCTCATACGGAAAAAAAGCAGGAGTTCTTGTCATGATACCTCTAATCCTAGCTACTCTCAGATCAAGTCTGATTTGGGTGTTGGAAGATACAGTACTGTATATTTAATTCCAAGTTTTTTGTTGCATTTGTTCTCAAAGTAAAGGTAAAAATTATAGTCCTTTCTTTAAAATGTCAAAGTATAATCATAAGAACAGTGATAACTTCTTGCTAGAGAAGGTATCTCATTTGTTTCAGTTATTGCTCAGTCACATGCCATGATGCCATTTTTAGATATCATGCAAGTGCAGAACAATAGTGATAAAAATATCTTCTATTACCATAAATATATATTTAAAAAGTCGTCTATTGGCTATTGAAACATACATTCAGGAAGATTCTTATTTTGACAGAAATATGGTACTGCTCTGCTTTTATCTTTTGCCCAGGGGAAAGTGAAAAAGATATACAATAAGAGATTTTGATGGCCTCTCTTCCATTTTGGAGACATGTTATGGTGTGCAGAGGGTCGTGGATCACAGTTTCACTCTCTTCAGTAGAAGAAATCTTCTATGATGTTTATGAGGAAAATTTTGTGTGTTCGAGGATCCTGGAAAATGCCTGGTTTTGGTAATAAATTTAGGGGCTGGATTATAACTCATGTAAAGGACATTTTCACATGTCCAAAAATAGATTTCTGATCTCTCAGAAAAGCTGACAGCATATAAAACAAGACACGATAGATGAAACAAATGGGAGTAAATGTGCGATGCATGCATATATACATAAGTGAATTTTGTGTTTTGGGACAAGAGGAAAATAAGCTTGTTTTGTTTAGTCAAAACGCCGTTCTGGTTTCGGATAGCTGTATTTTGTAGCCTATGTTGCAAGCATCAGACATTGCAGTAATGAAGGTTTTTAATGTTGCCGGGATGCCAGTGCAGAAAATAATCAGAACTTGAATTTCTCACAATTCCTTAGAGCTTTTGTCTTTCTCACTGAGCTTTAATCCATATCTGTCTCTCTCAGGAACTTTAATACAGATCTATAGAAAGTACCCCGCTTTCCCTTCTCCGAGTTTCTGCTTGGTTGCGGAAAAGATTTTAGTTTTTTTTCTCTTTTTTTATTTTTTTTTTAATAATTCTCTTGACTCCACTAGAAAAAATGCTTAGTGTGCACATAAGAAAAACTACCATAAAAACATGCCGTACGAAGGCACTGCCTATCCAAGTGGCAAGAAGTGGGAGCAAATGTGTCACGGCTTCCTTGGCTGCTCTTGCTGTGACAGCCAGGGAGAAGGCGTCTTGTTCAGTAGGGGGCCAGCAGCCAAAAAGGCTGAAAAAACAGACAGGAAGAGCCAGAAAAAGCAATAAAATACCCAGCAAAGGCTTTGCTGGTGCAGTTTTCCTCTGCCTCTGAAGTCTTTCTTCTCATCCTGATGGTGCTTCAGGGATGGAGATAAAATGGGGAGTTGGCAGATGAGAAATCGAGGTGCCTCCACGCAGAGGTCTGGGGCTGGCAGGGACATAACTGCCCACCATCAGAGTAGGCAGTGCCGTATATGAAGCACAGAGGGCATACAGTCTGCCCTTAAAGCAGCTGTAGAAATGCATTCAGTTGCAGTTAGTTAGCAGTGTCTGAGCAGATATGTTTAATTGCACGGCAGTGTGCAGTGATCATGGTCCCTCACCCCAGGTGAGGTTCCTGAACAGGGAAGAGATGGGGGACTTGGGAAGGGTTTTCCCCATCCTGTACCTGACTTAGCTTTGGGAAATGGCTCAGGCAGTCGCCTGACATTTGACACAGCTCTACTGGACTGTGCCAGCCTGTCTGCCTCGGGTAAGTTGGGATTTAATTCGACTTGAGATGGGCCACAATTATGCTCACACTTAGGTGAACAGCAAACTTCACTTTAATTTACTTCTTTGTCATAGATGTGTATTTCTCTTACCTCCTGTATAACAGAGCAAATAATGAGCTTCCTAGATCGTTGTGGTATTTTTTTCTTTCTGCCTTTCTTCGTTTTTCTTTATTTTTATTCTTCTGACTGGTTCAGCTTTGCACTCTGTATACTTTGAGGCCCACAGAGGACTTCTGATATACTTGATCTCAGCTGAAAATACAGCCTTATGGCCAACTTGTTTTTCCTATCAATCAGTCTGGAGAGAATAGTGCTCTATCTTGTTGATCATTCTTGTGTAAAGCTCATGTATCACTTCAAGGATTGTCTGGCTATTGGGTCTGTCAGTTTGCTTCCATCACCGTCCAAAAGCAAAGACCATGTGCCTGTAATATTAATATTCAGAACAGGAGAGATATATTACTGTTCTGGTTCAGGTTAGTCAAAAAGGATGATTGAAAGAACACAATGAAAATGCAGTGCTTAAAGGTAAAAAGATGTTTGACAGTACCTGTGGGAAAAAGAAATGTGATTCTAAAAAAATTATGATATTCTGTAATGTGCCTTTCATAATTTACATCAAGGTACCTGTGCCAGTAATCTCTTATGAATTATTTTCCTCACATGAGTAATTTCATCAACTGAGTAATTACACTGACTTTAGAGGGACTGTTACTATGAGTCAAGTTTCTGATGTTTATTGATCTAAACTAAAAAAAAAAAAAAAAGCAATTAAAATTATGGGTTTATCCTCTTTTTCATGAAAAAATATAGTTGAAATCAGAGCTTATGCTAGAATGGTCTTCAATGCTTCGTTTTGCAAAAGTTTAAAAGGTCCTCAATTTTCTTCATAACACACTTTGCTAAGACTATTGTCACTTACACAAACTTAAAATGCAGAACTAATTGTATTTTTAACAAAATGCGTGCTGTTTTTCCTTTTCTGGAATGCTCAAATCCTCTTAAAGTTCTCCCACTCTTTTCACTTTTCTCCATCAAAGCTTTCCAATTTATTTTTAAAAGATGACAGCAAGGATCTAATTTAAGCCTCTTTATTCAGTAAGCCAAAAGAAATGGGCAACGGTTCTACAGTGAAAATTCAAGAAACAATTCTCAGTGACTTAGTCCCTGGAAATTATTAAAGAACTGTAAGGAATGGCTCAAATTACGCCGTGTATGTTAAATGCTGATAGTTTTCTGTTTATTTATGATTGCAACCTTTGCCTGTCCTATAATGCCTCTGCATTTTGTTTTTAATACCCTAACACAGAAGTATTTTAGAATATCTACCCATACTTGATGGCTAGAAAGTTTAATCTGCTGAACACGTGTTGGACACTTGTGCTATTCTTTTGCTGATAAAGTACCTTCCAATCTGTTAGGATCTGTCCCGTATTACAGCTGAGCTGATCATAGAATTGCCTAGGTTGGAAGGGACCTTTTAGATCATTGAGTCCAACCATCAATGTAACTCTGACAAAAACTATCACTAAACCATATCTCTAAGCATTATGTCTACCCGTCTTTTAAATACCTCCAGGGATGGTGACTCAACCACTTGCCAGCTGCAGCCGTATTTCAGGTGTGCCTGAGCCTGCAGTTCTGACATGTTTGTACCCCCAGTATCTGTCTTTCAAAAAAACAGATGCTGCTTGGACACTTTTGATCCACATGAAATTACTGTGTGGAACTAGCTTTTAAACGAACATCAGACAATGATGAAAAAAATGTACGTATTTTCTTTCTTTTTAAGGCTGGAATATAGTTTAACCTGTATAACATTCTGCTGAGTTCTTGTACTTGTGTTAGCTTAATCATTAGCACCTATAGGAACATGGTTATACAGAGAGTACTTCGTATTCACCTTGAACCTTATTTTGGCAATAACTTTCAATGATATACATGAAGGGTTTCAGATCTAAGATACGCAAACAGATTTCTGGCCAGCAGTTTTTTGGGGAGAAGCTGAATCTGAACTGTGTTGCGTGGTCAATGCTAGGACAGACATTGCTTATCATAAATATATTATGGTAATATTAAAAATCTTTAAATGATGGCTTAAGTTCATATAGTTGGCTTGCTGAAAGTAGGGTGATAGCAGAATTTCCCAAAATGTAGAAGTACTTTGTTAGGAAAGTTTAGAACCGTTATGAAAAAAAAGGCTGATGTTTTGATCCATGCTCTCTCTAAGACTCAGTGAGTCCTTGTGCAGATTTTCTGGGCTCGCAGTGCCTTTGGACCTTTAGTGAGAGTGATCCATTTTATTGATCTGGTTTGAAGCACAGAAATAAAAATGGCTGGTGGGCTTCGCATTTCATATTGCGATTTGGTGGTCAGAATATTTTCAATAGGTTTAGAATAAATTTTGTCTTGGTATGCATTCTTTGGAGAGGATTTTTTTTCAGAGGGAGCTTCAAGCCTGCAGCCAGTTAGAACTCTATTAAACTGCTCTTGATTCTTGAACTCCTATTACCAGAAAAAATGCTTTCATCCTGTGTACTTGGAGAGGAGCTGAATGCTAAGTTTATGTGCAAGTCAGAAATGCGGGCTACCTCGCTTGAACCTCTGCCACTGTTGTTCTCTACAGATATGTGAAATGACAGGAGCAGCACCACCATAAAGTTGAAAGCAAAAAGAGCTGATGGCTTTAGTGATATTTCGTCACTCGAACGGTGACCTTTGTTAATAACACGTCTGATAGGAAAATGAAATACTTTCTGTTTCAGTAATGTCTATCTGATGCTTGGCAGCGAATGCTTTTAAGGTGGACAGTGAATAAGAAAAAAAGAGCAGCACCATTATATTCTGCAGTGTACGATGTTTAACATTTTCCCTGCTGCACAGTCAGACTACATCTTGAGTTTGCTAACAGATGCAAAAGGAGTTGAAAACAAATTTCCGTATTACTAATAAAATACACACACAACGCGCTGCCAGCATGATCAGGGATGGATTTTCATGGCACTCAACTTACATTTAATACCCTGAATGGAATGTCCCAGTTTTCAAAAGCACTCAGCATCCTGTAGCCCCTCTTGAGGACAATTTAGCTAACTTATGGATGCCGAGTAATTCAGAAGGTCTGGCCCTAAAATATTCCCTTGATACTCTTGGAAAAAGAAGGTGAACTAAGCCTTGCACTTTCAGTTTGAAGATATAAATTCAATTGACATGTTTAATGGTTTTCCTATGTAAATTCTTTCAAACCTTTAAAAACAACAGCACCCGCACCTAGTATCAGAAAACAATCAACCAGATTTGGCCAATTGACTACTCTAAATGTAATTGGTATTTTAATTGTTTTTTATTAATTTGGGTTGCTGGTACCTGGGGTGGACAGGAAGTTTCTTATGGAAATTGGATGCTGTTAAGAAAACTGGTGTTTTGTCTTTGGGTTTTTTCTTTGCTTGCTTTTAAACAGTGGCAGTCTAAAAGTATTTGTTCACACTACCAAATAGCTTTCTGAATCAGTGACTCTGTTCTTGTATTGCTGTTCTTCACTTCCTTCCTTCAAGTTCTTCCTCAAACCTCATGCTTTTCCCCCTCTTTCTGACAGTGGTTTCCATCCTAATTAACTATTCTTCTAATTTAAACTTGTGTAAAGCAAGAGTAACTGCTGTAGAATTACTCAGGTATAAAATCAGATATGGATGAGAAGGGCAAGGTTATTTAAAAATACTACCCTTACATGATTCCTTTACAAGCTTTATTTGAATCAATGTCCTTTTGCTGAGTGCAGTCGACCCACACTGATGCACACTGGGAAGGAATCTTGTGCCTCGCAAGTGTATTTTTCTTCAGTCTTAGCTGTTCGCTGCCTTAACTGTATCTTGTTAACCATGATTCTGAATTAGAAACATTACATATATGTTTCCGTATTGCAACAGGTTTAAAAAGATAGTAAATATGAATTTGCCTATTTTTGTGTGAGCTACCAAAAGGGCATATGTTGAAATGATGACAGATACCATTTTATCATCTGTGTTTTTTTCCTGCAGCCTCCAAAGCTCTCTTCACTAGCAGCCTAATTACCTGAAGCGTACATTAAGAATGATCCATTGTCAAACTGACATTCCTTTTTCCTCTACAAGTTAAAGCCTAGAGTTAGTGGCTGTTTCTGAGCTTTTCATGTCATGTTAACAGGTTGAAAGGTTTCTTCGTATCAGGAAGGTTTGGCATAAACCTGCTGCTAACTATGAAGTCTGCAAAGGGTTATAAGTAGGAATTGAACTTTCATTCTGCTTAGAAAAATAACATATATGTGTGGATAGAATAAATTTAAATCTATGAAAAAGCTTCATTAATTCACAGCTTTCCCTGTTGTGGCGAAATTCTGGCCTTGGTGAAGTCAGTTACAAAGATGCCAAAACCAGCAAGGCAATTATTTTCCCTCTATTGGAGGACTTGTCAACAGCCTTCAATCTAGAGTGAGTTCACTCAAAGGGTAGCTCCTGAATGTGTTCAAGTGTGGGAGATGGTGAGGTGTTTAAAAACAAACAACACACCTGGGAGAAGTCTCTGATTCCAGCTTTTAATCCATACAGAGGAGGAAATTTTGAGACTTTAGCATAGATTTAGGCTTCTGCATATATAATTCTTCACTTACAAAGGTGATGACAACCACTTTGATTCAAAGCCTGTGTTCAACCCAAATACTCAAGTTTTCTGCTTAGATTTCAGACTTCCAAATGGAATTCAGCTTAAAAAAAAGAAAAAAAAGTAACAAAGATAAAGAACAAGGAATCTTCAGGCATCGATGTAGTACTGTCACCATGAACAAAATATAGTTAGATATATAAAAGACATTATAAGAAAATCTTAAAAAGAAAGGAAGGTACCGGCAATTGTACAACAGTAGTGAATCTGAATTTCTGAATTTACATGAGGGTTTGACTCACTTTGCTACTTTGAAATAAGCAGTTTCTAGGTGGGAGGTACATTATTCTTCATTGAGAATACTGTTCTACTTCCTAATAACTGTCTTCCAGTGCAGGTAGCATAATTTGCTCATGGTTATGAGTTAAAGCCAAGTAGTTTCAAAACAGAACCGTGGTGTGTTTGTTGGGTTTGGTTTGTTGTTTTTTTTTTTCTTTCTTTCTTTTTTTTTTTTTTCCAGAGTGGATATTACAAACACTTTTCAGAAGGATAATCAGAATATAAATCAAATCATAAATTTGGGACTGTAAGAATAAAATAATCCTTAAAATGAAAGATGCTTAAATTACTTAGAGATACTCTTTTGAACCTATAGCCTACAGGTTGACCTCAGAGCAGGAAGCATGGGTTTAGATTCCTATAAAATAAATAAATTATTAACGTTTCTCAATGATGAAGGAACTGAAAAATTTAAAATGGCCATTTCTACCAGACAGAATGCATTTTTATTTTGTATTCTCAATACAAGCCTGTAGTCATACTCACTGAAGTATTAATGCTGTGTTTATTTACTTTTATTGAACACTCAACTGTTGACTTGTTTTCCTTAGCATGGGGCTGATTTCTCTACTTGAACTGCCTCCATCTCTTAAAACGTTAGGGCGAAGGAGATGAAATCTTCCCTGGAGCTTGACTTGTTTGAAATATAGTTAGAATGGCAAGCCAAGTCAATATAAACTTAATTATTTAGTGGAATAATCCAATTCTTTTAGTTTAAAAGTGTCATATTTGAAATAAATCTTAAAAAATGGAAAACTGATTAAGTACTTCAACTACTTCTTTCTTTTTCAAAGAAACACGCTCTTGTGAGACAAACGAATCCATGTCAACCATCTCACCTGTCCTTAGGAGAAGAGTTGAAGATGTCTTTCCCCTCCCAAGTGCTGTAGAACCTTGCTTTTTAATCCTAGACAGGTAACTAGATGACTAGTTGCCTAGGGATTTCTCTATCAGGTTTCACTCAATGTATTCTTTTTTTTGCTGAGAAAGAACTCAAGGGAAAGGAATCCCAGAAAAAGAGAATGCTCCATAAGAATAAAAAGTAGTATTGCCCTGTGTGGTTTTTTTTCCTTCTCAAGAGTGCAAATGGGTAGAGATTAAAATTAGATTCCAAAAATATTGCCTTCGGTGGAGAGAGATTTTTATGAGCTTTAGTTTCTGGTGTGTAAGAATGAGCTTTATAAATCAGCAATTGATTTCCCTACTGAGAAACTCAAAGGCTAAGAGCGGAGACACAGAAAAGGTCTTGCTGTGGCACCAGCAGGAAGAAATGGTACAGATAGCCTGATAAAATGGTGGTGGCTTAATGAAGTAGCAGCTAGAAGAAAAAAAAATAGGGGCGGGGGAAGGAGGAGGGGAAGAACTTGGAGATAAGCTTGGGATTTCCATGCACAAGTCCTGCAGTGTTTAGCATAGTACAACATACTAAGTAGTACAACTCCATGCACTTACCTTTCCAAACTTCAGATCAGTTAAGGTAGTCTTCAGTTTATCACCTAACTTTCTTAGTGCTACCTGTACATTACCTATTTAATAGTCTGTAACTTCCATATTTTGCTTTGCATACCTCTGCTTGAGAAGCTATCTATACCACAGAGACTGCTCTAGGTGCCTGAACTAGTCAAATCGCATCTCTTCAGTTAAAGTAAATGCTAGGAAATGGCCTCTGACTACTTCTGTTTGTTTGTTGGTTGTTTTTTGGGTTGGGGTTGTTGGGGTTTTTTTTGGGGGGGTGGCTTCCTGTCTCACATACATGTACAAGAAGCCTGGTTTTTATCATATCTTAGTGATCAGCAAGTTGTTATGTCCCTGGGAGAGAAAATTATGTTGAGACATATATATATTCACCTATAAACCAGCAGTGGTGATTTCAAGAGGTTGGTCTATGCAAAGACACAGGCAATAAATCTAGTGGTATTGGGCAAAAGCAATTTACCAGTCTTCCAGCTGGAAGAGTGCAGTTCAGATTACAAGACCATATAAATGGGACATATTGTAGACAGAGGATGTTTGGAGGAGGTTAGCAGGGAGTTTGTGTCCCAGCTCAACTCTCGGGAAAACTAACTTTCTAAATCACTTTCTAAATTATTTCAATACCAGCCAGTTCCAAAGCAAGGGATTATGCAGTGCCATCTGTTGTCTTTTGTGAAAAATCAAATGGAAAATGTGGTTTGCTCAGTGGTGGTCCAGCAGAAAGAGATTCAGTCACTATGACAGCTCCTGGTGGAACAGAAAGTTAACAGGAAGGCCAGCTCTAGTTGGAGACGCTCTTCAACATTTTGAGAAATGAGTCATGGCATGTGGATGGCTTGCTTTAGTGCAGTCCCAACTACAGCATAGGTAAAACTGGAGTCCAGGAGCTCTCCCCTGCATTTCAAACAGGGTACTTGAGATGTCCAGATTCTGTATGAATCTTTTCATACATGCAATGTTACTGCTTGTTGGATGTTTGCAAAACTTGTCTGACTTGTTGCATATGTGTGGAGGTGAATTTTGAAGATACAGAACAGTTTTCCTGGGTTTGCTTTGTGAGGGTGCTAATCTGTATCTTGTAATTTTGGCCCACACCTATGGGCCCATATCTATTAGGAAGAAGAGATGTAGAGAACTTTTAATGTAATTTTACATTAAATTACTTGTCCTTTTTGTTGGGAAGCTATTTTGCTTTCTTGCTTGTTATTGCACATGTGAAGAGCTTGCATGCTGGCAGTACTACTACTTTATTTGCTTTAGATTGTCTTGCATTTAACCGATTTGAAGGTTTGAGCGTGAACAATAGAAATAGTTTTGATAAATTGTCAGGCTCTTCCAAAGATTCAGAAGTTCTGGAGTTACTGCCAATGACAGATGGTTTGTCCTTGCTCATCACTTGTCTTCTTGACAGCATTTTTCTGCTCTCTGCAAAATCTCCCTTGGTGTGTAGTTGAATTCTTTAGAAAAAGAAAATTATTTTTTGCTTCATCCATGTTCTTGCTCATCGGTTCAGTAGCATCCGTGTTTGACTAAGTGGAACACCTTCCTCATGAAGCAGAAGTTTGATTTATTTTAATAGGTTGTTAGGAGAACTGCTGGAGTTTGACATGAACACATTTCTAAAGTTACAAAGATGTTAAGAATGATCTGTTATATCTATTGCTCTGGACTTCTATGACTGTATGTGAATGGCACTGCCTACTCGACAGGCTGTATCCTTTGCTGCAGGATTTGTGCAACTAATGAAACGATGTTTTCAAATACTCTGGTGTGAACTCTCAATCTGAGCAGCGGTTGAGTGGGTCGAGAGTGAATTTCTTTTTCAGTTTTTCCACAATTTCATGAAGTCTGTTTCAGAACTGGCTTCCCAACTTGCTGCTTTGATTCTTAGTACTGGAGAATTATGTGGTATGGCATTAAAAATAACTAAATACTAAGAGCCTATAGATAAAAAAAATGCTGAATTCAGAAAGATCGTTCTTTGAAGTTGTTGGCTGTATTGGCTGTCTTGTTTTCTGACACCAATTTAGTTGGGTGAGACAGGAATCTGTGAGTTTCTATGGGCATTAGACTGCAAGGATGCAGCTTCCCGGTTCATACTGGAGTTCATCTGCTAATGTAAGTTCCTGCACAGTGGAAGTACTCAATGGCACAGCAGAAATGCCATCTCAGCGTCATAAAATGCCTTTTTTTTTTATTATTGTTTCAAGTATTTACCCTTTCAATAAATAAAAACAGTCTGAACTGCACAACAGCTGATACAGAATTAATACTGAATTAATAAGTTTCTGCTTCTTTTAGCTACTGCTAGTATGATTCATCGCAGTTAGGAAAGCAAAATACATTTGGAAGCACAAGAAGCAGCCATCTTGGATTAGACCAAAGACCGTTTCGGTGTCTTATCTCCAAAGGTGACCACAAGCGAATGCCTGAGGGAGCAGTAAGAACCAAGTGGGCGTATGATACTGTCTCCTAATGCTCTCCCAGCTAGCAGCTGTGCTTAGCTTTAGAGAGCTTTCTGCATTGAGTATAGCTTTGTGTGTTTAGTAACCCACAGCTGAATTCCTGTAGGATTTCCCCTAGAGGAAGCGTGAAAAGAGAATTTGTCAAATATGTGCGTGGTTTTCTTTGTTTTGGAAAGGGTTAACTCTCCTCCATTTAATATCTGCGTAGGATTTTGGTGTTCAGCCCTCATTATGAATGCACACTCTAGTTTTTCTCAGTTTTAGCTTAAGAGGTGAGCTGCATAAACACTATGTTCACCTGCCTTCTGTCTTGTATGGAAATTTCCAGTCTGTCCCTTGCCTTTCAGGAATGCACAGCGCTGCTTCCTGTCACAGAGCCAGCAGAACCGGCCGCTGAATCTGAAACTTGCATTGTATTCAAATGCTTGGGGTCTTGAAGCCCCTGCCTCCCACAAGCCCCCATCAAATTGTTTTATTTCTTCTAATATTCAGGATACCAGATTTCTTTTATGTTACTGCCCTTATGCCTTTGCAAGAATTATTTTGTACATTCGTTATTCCCTGGCACAGAACACAAGTTCATGCCAGCTCACTTGATATGCATGCAGATGTGAATTTCAACCAGAAAAAGATCATTGCTCAGATAACAAACACATGTTTTAACTTTCTGAACATATTATTCATAGAAGCCTTCTACACAACTGCATTATATACTTTTATTAAAGGTGTGTTATATGTGCTTTTAGGTTATGATCAATTTTAATCAGAACCAGCCATGCTCTTGTTTTGTTTTGCTTCTTTTTTACTTTAATCTTATTTGTTATCATCTCTTCCAAGTGAAAATGCAGTGGCTTTTTTAAGTAAACAAAACAGCAAACTCAGTAAGGAGACAAGGGCATTGTGGAGCATTGTGTCATGACTGTAAAGGCTTACTGTGTCCAAGTAATGACTGTTTTACTGATGGATAATTGGATCTTGGTTGTGTTACTGCTGGCTTTTAGATACTTTTATTTATTTAATTTTTTGGACTGATTTAATATAATCTTGGACTTGTAAACTTGTGCTCAATAACTGCTGATCGAGAGAATCTTCTGACTGTGATATTACACATATGATTGCTGTTTGTGTTTGAAGAAAACTTTAGGGTTGAACAACCTTTTTCTTCAAGCATTTAAACTGAAGTTTTACATAGTATTGTATTTATTTGTTTTCTGTAAAACAGTGGATATGCCTGTGCATTCTTCTACACTGAAAGATGCAAGAAGCACAATAATTGGAAGATATCAGAAGGTTATTAATGTTGATGATAATGGTATAGTGCCCTGCAATTCATACAGACATAGTCAGAATGTGCACTGCCCAATTTAAAAGTCAATTAAATGGACAGTATAGGCCATATTTAGAGAAGAGATGTTGAAGGTGAGGGACTGAGATACAGCATCCTGGTCCTGCTGAAATGGAACCCTCTTTTGTGAGTGATCTCAGTAGGACTAGGATTTCATCAGGTAAAACCAAATGACCCAAGGAGGAAAAGATGGCCTTGAAATCCCACTCTAATGCTGAGTCCCTGTTTTGATGTGAATCTATATTTCATCAAATAAAATAAAGTAAAAAAAAAAAATATCTAGCAACTTTCTCAAGGCGTCATCAGTCATCTTTTTAAGAAACCACTGTGAATACTAGAACAAGCTTTGGGTGTATGGACTAAGGAAAATGCCAAAAAGCAGCCTCTAGGAACTATTCGTAGCTTATCTAAACTTAGAATATATTAGTTTGAGTGTCTCTGAGTACATTACAAGTTCATTTCAATTTGACATACGCTTTTTGAAAATGGCTTTAATATTAAGTAGATTCATGAATGCATAAACTTTAATGGATAAAACATGATCTTTCTGCTGAGGAATTTCAACTGTAACTAAAAATGGATGCATTTCATCTTACTATTTGCAAGTTGTGAATAAATCTGTCACAGGTAGCCTGAGCTGTTTGAAATAATAAGAATGACTTGTGAGACCAGTAAGCCTCTTCCAGAGTCTGGTTTAAGTGGTCTGTGAGCTGTAAATAATAAAAACAGTGACACTTAGAAACATACTCTGTTGAAAAGGCCTTGTCTAATTGAAATTTGAGAGCCTGGGCAAAGTAGATACACAGAACCAAGCCTTTATAAAGAAACTAAATGAACTGAAACCAAAGTTTTAATGGAAGATAAAGCGCATTAAAATCTGATCAGCTGAAGCTTCAGGTGCAAAGAAGTGATCAACTGCACTTTTACTGTGTTATTAAAAACTGAACAGAAAATGTGAATTTTCATTTTGTGGATTCCTTTATTCTGAAGTTTCAGTTGACTGCCGTTTTGAAGCACAGAAAGAGCTTAGGAGCCCTTTGAGGAACATAATTATCATTGGCATTCCCCAAACACCACTGTGAGCCTTGACTCCAAGGGCGTCCCTCTGGCAGGCTGCCTCGGAGCCACAGGAAGCTCAGGAGACCTCGTCTTCAGTAGAGTAGTTAGGGCAGGGCAGACATTCTTGGAGCCAGAAGTTAGGAGGGACAAGGTTGCCAAGAACATGACAAGAAACCAGAAAATATCAGATGTGTTGCTTTTCTTTTTTATTTTTTTTTAATTCTGCCTGCTTTCAGCAGAAATGTATGTAGATTGAGTAGCAGAATTGTTTCTGCTTCAGTGAGGTGTTGATTAGTTTTGTCTTATGGAAAATTTAAATGGCATTGCTTGTGTTGGAAATGGCATCAACTTTCTATGCTTGGGAACTTTATATAAGGAGCAAATGCTCCCTTGAGAGCTATGTTACTATTCTGTCGCCTCTTCATCTTTCTCTGTTCCTGGATGTGTTTTTCTTCCAACTGGTTTGATATGAGGGATCTGATTAGAACAGTCATGCTCCAGTTCAAGCATCCTGGCTGGGCCTGTTGCGATGCCTCCCATCACTTAGGTATTCAGTTTCTATCCTGTTCCTTTATATGTGCTGTGTGGACACCTACTGTGGAGAATACAAGAAAATGTGAAAATATACTGTTGTCACCACAGAGAAAGAGTAGTGAGTCTAAATTCCATGTTAAAGTGAGGACCTTGATTCCTACTGCTAATAATATTGACGTTTTCCAGGAACACATTCGCAGCTATGGCTTTCATTTCCCCTCGTTTCTTACTGGTGCTGTGAGAGTTTCAAATAAGAAGTCTGTTCATATACTGCTGCTCTTGCCTTTTTTTTTTTTTAATTCTCTCCAGATCATAATTTCCAATCTTGCCTATCATTCTAATAAATAAGCAGTGACCCCAATTCTAATGGCCTTTGAATTAATAATGAAGGTTATCAGTATGGGGTCTTCTGCTGCTTTTAAGATTTGTGGCCAGTTAAATTGTTCTGCTTTGGACACAGCACAGTATAAATTGCAATCATCCTTGGCAACCACTATTTGTGTTGGTCATCATTAAAAGCCAAAGATGACTGCTGTGCAACGGTCCAAGTAATAACAGCCCAGCATTAGTCATCTACCTGAATGTTAAAACATTGTAAGTTCCAAGCTTTATTTCAGTTTTAGTCCTTGCTTTTTTTTCTGGGATTCAATGCAGTTTTAAGTATCCAGTAGTTTTGAATTGTCAATCAAGATGAGTATGGTGAATTATACAAATAAAATGGCATTAATTTGGTTTTAAAATTATTTCATATTTTTTTATATCAGTTTGCTAATTCAATTTCATTCAGGAAAAAAAATGTAAAGGTGTCTGGCCTTTTCTATAGTTTGTTTCTGGCCTCCCTCCAGTTGATGATTTCTTTCCTAGCTAATGAAAGCAGACCAAATGTATTTTTTCCCCTCTTTGTTTCCAGTGCAAAGGTGAGTCAAACGTGACTCACACAAAAGTGTAGTGTATTGAAGGAGGGAAAGAATAGAGCTGTGTGAAAGATGAGTTAGGGAAGTACATTTTCAGTCCAGCACAGAGGCAGCTCCTGGAATAATTTTCAGCAAAGGAAAGGAGAAGATGCGTGGGAGGAGGATTAGAGGCCCTCTGTGCGTGGAGCCTGGGACAGGCCATCATTTATCATCCCTGTGACAGCTCTCTTTCTCAAGAGAGCCCTTTCCTCCCCACTCTTTGCATTTTTATGAACTCCAGCATTTGCGGTGTGGGATGTTTTTGGTTTGGGTTTGTTTCATTGTTTGTTTTTTTTTTTTTAATTCATAGTCTTCTAGGGTATGGGTATACTGAAGAGGCCTTAGAGGAAGGAGCTATAGAAATCTGACAAGAGTTACTTGATATTCTGTCTTCCTCTCTGTTTCACCCTCTCAACACACAATATTATGGCAAAAACGATTTCATTTTCTCCTCAGTCAACTGAAACATATTCTTTCCTGTGATGCCGGCAATGAAATGTATTTTCCAAGCTTAATTAGCAAGTCAAACAATAACAGAAATGCTTCTGCAGAATTTTGCTAAAGGTTCTCTATCCTCAGTTGAATAACAAAGGTCTTGGAGAGCATGTGCTTTGGTTTTGTCATTTGCAGAGAGCATCCATTTAAAACTTGTTTCGAGCTTTCACAAGCAAGCTGACTGATAGCTGGTTTGTTCTCTATTTCAGGTCGTGGAGACTAATTTGGTTGCTTTTGACTGTCACTGGATCATTATAAATGAGGTAACTGTCAAGTGAACACTGTTGTGAACCATGGGTCCTGTTTTCAGGCTTACTGACAATATTCATGCTGATCTTGACTTTGCCAACAGGAAGCAGTAGCTACGACAAAGTTCAGGCATGCTGGGGGAGTGGATGTTGCCTAGTGAAAATAGAAGGACAAGTTCTTGCACTTTGCTGTTTGTCTTGCCTATCTTAAATGAAAGTCCTTGAATGAACAAATGGAAAATAAAAAGAAAAAAAACCCTGTCCTTCTGAATATCTTGAGATTTCACATTTGACTTGAGCTGACTGGTTTTAGAGGATCTTTTTAAGGTCTTTTTTCATACATAATCTTTTGTCATGGAGTGCTTGTGTTTTGTTTATATTTTAATGTTTTTTCTCAAAAATAGTAATAATAATAAAATCCCATCTTTCCCTTTCCTTTAAGAATTCCCCTAGAACTCAGTCACGGTTGATACCCAAACCTATGGATATTAGCGGGGGGCTTTTTGGTGGACTTCCGGATCAGGCTATGTACAAATGTTCATGAAGAGAAAAAAAGAAAGAAAGTTAGAGATCCTATTATATCGAGATCCTAACTGTGAAATAGGTTCTTCCATGAATGCTTGTCAGCTAAAATATGACAGGTCAATATGTGAAGTAGCTTTGCATATAAAACGTTGAACAATGCAGTTGCTCTTAGATTTGATGACATTCAGGTTTTTCTTTTGTTTTATGAGAAGCAATTTAGGTCCAAAATGACTGAATTCCCTGGGGAGATAACTCTCCCCTAGCACACAGATCGTGAGACTCCCGTATGTTCTCAGGATAAAAGATTGCTTGGAGATATTGCGTGTGAATTCCAGGTCTACTCTCTGTGATTTACTGTGCACTTCTGTTTTCGTACTTAATTACTAGATTTTCATTATTATGGTGCGCTAATAATAAGGTAATTTAATCCAAAGCATTTTTTTTCAAGGTTATAGTAAGGTGTAACATTGTTGCAGTGGAATTGGATTTTGGCCTACTCATTTAAACCAGTGGATTTTTAGCCAGTTTTCCCTGGAGAAAATTATGCCTCAGAAAGTGCTGTGAAGACAACCCAGGCCCAGCAGAAATTATTGGTCTCGGCCCTGTACTGCTCCTGACCAGTAATGTGTGTGTTTTCCGGCATTGAATGGGACCTTGCTGGTTGAGAACCCAGTTTTAAGCTACAGACAGTCATGTGAACAACATACGTGTTTTCTTTTTCCTGTCAGATTAAACAAGAATTCACTTGTAGTGAGTGGTATCTTGAAACAGAGTGCTCAATTCTACTTTTTAGAGTTAACAGTTACTATTTTGAAAAGAGCATTATCTAAATCTAAAGGACTTCACGATAAACCTCTCTATCAATGGACTAGACAACAATTTCTTAGGCGGAGTACAGATACTGGCTTGCAGTTCAAATTAAAGGCACTGCCACTGGTTTTTCATTTTAAATGTTATTTGAATTGAAAAGTTCAAAGGAAGGTGCTTGCTTTTAGCTGTGTCAGCTCCTCCATCCTCAAAAAGCAAAATAAAACTGATGTTCCATTCCTAGTGTACATGCTTTCTCTTTGCGTTTTATTCAGAAATTGGTGTCTCTGTGGAAAAAAAAAATCTGCTTTCTGAGCATTGTTATTTGCACATTGCAGCAGATTAAACGGCAGAACGATCAAAATGGTTACAACTCTAAACTGCCTTCTACACTCCAAAAGTCTTTCTCTGGGCTGCAGTCCCAATAACTGGGAGAGCTGAATGATGCAGGCAGAGAAACGTACATCGTCCCTTCCAGATTTATAGTCTTGATTGTGAAATGGGTGAAAGCCACGATTATGTTCATTCTGACAAACTGTGCTGTAAACCATAGTCATTAAAAATGCCTCTCATTCAGTCATTCCTGCTGTCGGTTTTAAAGAACGTGAACACGTTTAATACCATCTCATCTTAATCTGCTTCTGGACCTAAATCCATGTTCGCACTTAGGTATCTTACTTTCAAGCTCTGTTTGTTCCAAAATGCTAATAATCTCAATATTTTGAGGACATAAAAATCAAATTAGCAATAAATAAGATTTGTAGACAATGATATGGGAAGACTCATGGTTTCCCCTATTTTTCCTTACCACTATGTTAAAATTACAACAGAAATGTAAATATTTCCTGAATGATGAATGTTGCATAACACTACTTGCTTATTGCAACATTTTACCAGTTCAGCAATAAGATCGCAATGTCTCCACTTTGGCAGTGCAAGACTTGAAAATGCAGTGATTTATGGGCCCCTCACTGTGTGGTATATAAAATAGCAATCTTCACATCTAAGTCCATTTGATATGGTTGTCCATTAGCTGTTGATGACCACAGGACTTCCATATGACTGTGAAATGACCTGAGAGCTCTGCCTGTTTTGTTGCTTACATAAATCTTTTGTGACATCTTAGATAACGTAGACATCTGTGTTTGTGCGCCTGTATTGGCTAAATCAGACTGTCAACTAAGTAACTGTAACACTGCTGCTCTGGTCTCCTAATTTGAAATTCTAAGATGATCTATTACAGTGAAAATGCATTGTTTTGCAAAATCCACATACAGTTCAAATAATTCCTTGCATTGAGATACCAAAAGAAGCTGGAATTGTCTTTCCTTTTCCATCACTGTGCCAAGGGGATACAACACATTTACTGAGTATAGTAAATACAAAAGGAAATACCACCTTTGGTTTTGTGATCAGGAATCTGCTTAGGCTTTGTGAGGTAACATCTGTTATTTTAATTGCTTGCTTTAAATGCTATAACGCCTGGAAAGAGTTCCTTAATTTTTATTCTCCCGTTAGTTGCTATTTTATGTAATACAGCAAATTTGCTTGAAGACTGTGTATCATAATGGAAATAGAAATGTGGGAGGAGGGGTGTTGTTCCCGTAAAATGAAAGGATTCATAACTTGCTAAAGCATAATACATTGTATTAGTCCTTCGCAAATAATACAAATCTCTTCTGATCAGCGCAGTCAGCTGAGGAAACATTCTCCAAATAAATGTTCGTATTTCTTCAGGGCCTTAAAGCAGATGGTGCAATTCTTTATTTAAAATTTGCAGGAGTCATAGATTTGAATGTAGTCATGATAAAATATGCCTTAACAAAATGTGAGAATAGACTTCTCTCTCTCCTCGTCTGCCTGTCTCTGCTTGCTTCTTTTCCTCTGCACGATAGTACAGAGTACTATTCATAATAGTAAATATAACCTCAAAAGTTATATTTCTTTTATGACTCTTAGATCACAAGTGTATAGTAAGCTTAGGTTTCATTTAGTGGAACTGAAGAAGAAGCATTTGTATGATTTTAATCACTTTTCTTTCTTTTTTCTCTTTTTAAATGAGAAAAATGTCCTTTTTTAATTTTAAATCCATGTCTTTCTCAAGCATCTTCCTTGGTTAAAACATTCAGGGTCATCTTACTATGCCCAAGGCTGCCATCAGTTCTCTATTACTACTGTTTACTCAAGGACAACCTGAATCACTTTCTACAGCCTACAGTTACCATACAGGAGGTGAAAATATTAATGCTACTGTACAAAGGATTGGTTGGATTTAATCTGCAATAATGTGCACAATTATGGCCAGCTCCGGTAAAATTAGAATGGAATGGGTGCACAGAAAAGCTGATTTGTGTGAGAAGAGACTGAAAAGGTTGGCTTGATTAGCCTATGAAAACAAAGACCGAAAGAGGATATGCTCTCTGTTTATAAACACATACAGAGTGTGAATAAATGCATCGTTGTCAAGGGCTAGAGGACAAGGTTGGCACAAGAACAAATGAGTTCAAATTGCCCATGAATAAATGGAGGGCAAGAGTTAGTAGAAGGTTTCAATTACCAGAGACATCAGAGTCTGGGAAAACTCCTTCTTTGAGAAGAGAAGGTAAAAACCCCCAAACTCTTTTAAAGAACAGTTTATAGAGAAAGGTCCATCAGGTTTGCCCATCATAGCACAAGAGAGGAGAGGGGGACCCACAAGGTTTTATTCAAAGGCTACTTCCAGATGAACATATGCTTTTCCTAGGAGAGGGCTGGTCCTTCCCTGATGCATTTAGCTTGTTCCATTGTGTTTCAGCCCAACACACACCACCATGAAGAAAAGCATAGAGCATGACTGTGTTTTAAGCTTGAATAGCTAGAGCAGGTCATAAAACCACAGCTTAGTTCCAGGAGCTCACATAATTCTACGTTTTAATATGGATAATTGATTAATAGTAGCATTAGAGATTCATTCGATCCCTCATATTTTCCAATGAGGACATCAGGTCAGGTGTGAAATACCACCCTCTTTGGTACACGTTGAAGACCAAGCTGCCAGCTGTTTTTTTTCGGACAGGTGAGAGCTAATGGACAGGGTGACTTAGCCCTGCTTTCCTGCTTTCTCCAAACTCTTGGATTTTTTAATTTGTGAAAGCTAAAAATTGATTTCTCCTTGTCCTATCATTTTTCTCTTTTTCATCATCCTCCCCAGAACCTAAGAAACCTGAGGGAGATATAATGGAGCAAATGATTATGCAGTTCAAGATCTCCCTTTACTTGTGTTGGAGATTCATCTAGTTATGTCTTCCCCTCAACTACTTCTTTATGGAAAGTGCTGAGAAATTCAGCAGCCCAGAGGCTTCAAGGAGTTGTGCAGTGGCCACCCTTTCCCGCTCTGGCCCCTGCTCACTGCTGCTGGCTTTTGGAGGAGGAAGAAACACTCTCCTCTCTGATGTCATGAAGGATGTGATGAAGACACGGCATGCACTGGAAAACAGGGCATGTCCAGTATATCATAAATACTGGAATCATCTTCTTGGCCCAAAATTAAGATGTTTCCATAAGAAATGGTATTGCTGCCTTTTTTTGATGCTTATTACAGGAATATATGATAAATTCTTTCTTTCTGTGTCTCTCACTACTGGTGTAGTTGCTCTGTGGCGAATAGTAAGTCCCTGCCTAGGTTGCTTATCTTAAAATAATGAGGTGAAGCTGAATGGCAATGTGTATTAGGTGTCCCATATATAGTCTTGCTGCCACTGGAGTCTCTGCCTGATATGTTGAGGTGATCCCCTTCAGTTCCCTTTTCCTAATTCATCTGCAAAGAGCTATTAATTTAAAATAGCATTTCTTTCCTTATTGATTTGCCTACTCGGATTAAATGTACATCTAATTTTATCCTTGTTTCATTTGAAACAGGACAGTCTGCCTTTTATTCCAAGTTCAGACCAACAAAAGAAAGGTTTGGAACTCTATATTGAACTTCTGATTTTTCAAAAAAAAACCCCGCCCATAACCTAGCCTAAATTTATACAGGTGCCAACTCAGTTCAACTTGGCCAACTTTGTAATTTTTTTTGACATTTGGTGCTTGTATAACAGATCATCTGCCATTCTTATTATACTGTATCGTCCTTTGAAGTGCAAATGAAAATTGTTTCCTCTCATACAATAGTTGCTTTATATAGTTTTCTTAAGTCAGATCCAAAATTCAAGAATGAGAGATGATATTGGAGAGTCATTATATAAAAGGCTCATCACTCAGTCAATGCCAAGTATTTAAAAAAATGACAAAGAAATATGTAGCAAATGACTAAAGTTGAATTTGGGTTTGCGTGGCATTGCTTTGTTGTTAACTTAAAATCTGAATTTGTGGTATAATCGGTGGAATTCACAGCATTTAAAGTAATAGATGTCATTGATCTTTTGATATACATACCTCCTTGGCAACCATACAAAAATCTCTTTGGTGTTCGGATTCCGTTATTGGTTCTCAGGTGATGTATAAAAATATGAGGTAGTAACCTAAAGGTTCAAATGAGAACACTCTAATTAAAAATCCTGAATACAAAAAAATAAATACACTATTGAGGCAGAAAATATGAATGTTTGAGCAGCTGAAAGTCAAAATCTCTTTTAAAGTATTATTTAGCAATATAACTTGGCCATGCAGGTATCCGTTTTTACATTATTAGAACAAGTCTAATAGTCTTGCTGTTACAGTTTGGGCACAGTGTATAATGAAACCAGGCAAACTTTTTGTAAAATCCTCTGAGGAAGGATATATTTTAAAATCGAGATAAGAAGTTTCTTGAGCTCTCCTTTCCGATTATATTGAAAGTATTATAAAAAAAATTACATGCATTTTGCTAAAACAGCATTTTTTATTATTTTTTTTTTTTTTTACCTTGCAGCTAGTGAAATGATACAGACTAAATGAAAAGACGCATCTTAAGCTGAGAGAAACCATTATCTATGGTACATTAAGGATTAATCGACCAGAAATGCAAGATATTATACTGGACGCAGCTGATGCCATGTGTTATTTTTGTTTGCAGAAAAATCTATATTTCATAAAGAACATTAATAACAGATGAATTCAAAACCTATGACAATCTGTGAAGAAGAATAAAATACTTTTACTCTAGTCAAGAGAGTAGAAGTTAAAATTTACATGTCACGTATTTTTCTTTCAAGCTTTAAAGAAAATAAGCAAATGCCAGTATGTCCAAAGAAGCTGCTTCAAAATAATTAATTTAAAGGATCTTAACTCAAGCTCAAAAAAAAAAAAAAAAAAAAAAAAAGGCCAAAATTACCAGGATAGTTGTCTTAGCATTTAAAGAGCTGCTTTTTCAAAAAAGCTTGGCTTGGCTTCCTTTTCATAAGAAAGATTCTGTAATTTGAGTTCAAGTCTGTCTCCTGGTGTCTCCTCAGTTACGGAGGTTATGGATATAAATCAGGAAGTTACAGGCAAAAAAATATTATGGTGTTTATTTACAGGTGTAACAGTGCAGATGTGATATATCCTTTAAAAACATGAAAAGCTATAAATACACAAATAAGAATCAGAAATTTTCAATAAAGCGTGGTTGTATGCAAGGGTATGTCAAATGCAAGCTGCTAATAGGAGCAGGTCCTCAAGCACCCCCCCCAGTAAGGGGGGTATCCCCAGATTTCAATGTCTAGAAATTCTGGGGCATCAGCCTCTGTAATTAAGATACATTATGGACAAACAGTTCAGCATGATGAAAAAAAGATTATAATTTAAAAGATTGAGCAATTTTGTAGATTATTTCTCCTGCTTTACAGAAAAATACAGGCACAGAATTGCCTTGAAAGCTTCCAGATGACCCTAGTTGAATCGTCAGAAAAAGCCCGTGTCTAACTTAACCTAAGTTCAAGTCCTTATGTGAAGGTTGGAGCAACAAGTTGCTGTTGTTTTTGAGCTGTTCCTTTCACTACGTATTCCCCAAGGGCCTCATCATTCAATGGTGTAAAACATCATGTTTCCAAATTGCAGGAGTTTATACTATGTAAAGAATTTGTTTTTCTAATTTCCCTAACCTGCCTTAAAGTTAATATTTTTAAGCTTAATATTTCACATATTGATGTGTTTACTTAGTTATTTTTCTCTTTAAAGTGTGTGTCCGTAGAGCTGAGTGTTCAACTGTAAGCCTTAATAGGTACCCTATGGAGTGAAAAGTTGGTTTTAAATTAAGTCTTGCTATAAACGAGCACATACACACCTAGAAAGCTCTAATGCATTTTCCTTGCCCTTTTGGTAAATGATGTTTGTTAGCTTGCACATTGTTTACAGGTTCTTGATACTCTGTTTCCAGGAAATGAACACTTAAGACCTGAATAATTGTCTGTACCTTCACAGCTCCTAAGTAATGCTACACTTAGAAATACATCACGGTATGATTTCCTACTGATTTACACATTCTCTGCCAAGGATGCTGTGAAACGCTTTTAAGTAAAAGATCAAAGGTAAAAGGAAGGGAAGAGAAAACCCAAAAACTAAGCCCAGTTGCATCTACAAAGATTCAGTGAGGTTTGGGCACAGTACATCTTAAACTTTTGCAATTATTGTAAGGGTGGTATGTCAGTTGTTTTAATGAGCGTGCATGTGTTCTTTTTGAGGGTTTGGCAGAGCTCGACTATAGCCATATAGCAATCACATGACTCTTGGTCCTCTCGGTTTATTCTGTGTTTATAAGCTGGTGGTAACATTTCTGTTTTTTAACTTTTATGCATATTCTCTCCCTTGCCTTATTTTCCAGGAAATAAATGATGTGGATGTGCAGGAGCTTGTAAGAAGGTCGATTGGAAGGTTAACAATTATTCGACAGACATTTCCAGTCCCCCAAAACATAAGTCAGCGCTGTTTCCGTGGCAACCACAGAATATCTTCATCACTGTGCGATCCGAAGGACCCTTTCTCCCAAAGCATGGAGGTAGTTCATATGCCAGTCTATTCGTACCGGGAAACTGTCTTTCTAGATAAGTTCAAGGTTTTTCACCAGGGGCTTAGTGTAACTTAATGTTTATTTTTCATGTCCTCTCTGACATGTAGTTTAACGGCTCATGGCGTGACAAGAAAATACTTGGGCAGCGGGTGAGTGTGACTGATGAACAACTCACCCACTCCACAGCAATTGAGAAAAAAAGTCCAAAAAATCCACCTGATCTCTAGGCAGCAGGGTAGTTTTTTGTTGCCCTGCTAAATTTTATTTTTTGTCATCCTCTCCATAGCCAATGTCTCCCGAGTTGCTGTGCTTCTCTAAGACTCAAATGTGTTTTCAATAGGAAAACCTTCCTGAGGACCACCTCCATCATCTGGTTCAAGTGTCTTGGTGTACGCACCTAAATCCACGCCTAAATTCCAGAGAGGCCTTGCTTTCAGGGTTGTTAATTACAAATGACAAACTGTAACAGTCTTGCTGCCACATGAAATCACCAACAGGATCGTGATCACTGCCCTCCTGACTTCATGTAGTTTTTCCAAGAGCAGGTCCTCTCTCTCGTATATCTGGTTAGGCTTCATCATGACAAAGGTATGGCAAGTCAGGAGCGTGAAATTGGCTTAAGATGTTGACTTCACCTTTGGTTTTTTTTTGTGCAGTCATTTATGAAGCTGTGGAAAGATGCTCGCATTGGCAGTGGTGCAGGAGGAGCATATCTGCAGCAAAGAGCAGTCGTCTCGTGATGCTGAAAGAAAGGAGAGAGAGAAAACAATGGGAGAGAAATAGGGAGATGTTGAACAGTGTCCTTGCTTACAATGAAAATACGTAAGGGTAAAAGAAGAAGTGTGGCTGGTCTTGCCCTGTTTCAGGTTAGCTGTGAGAGCCTTGCCTCACTAATTGTTCACAAAGCAGCATACCGTTGACATGAAAAACTTTGGCCGTAGCAAAGTGCACGGTGATCCTATTACAGTTCTTAAAATGAACCAGGGCTGTGTAAGGTCAATAGGTGCATAGGATATCTCTAGAGGCTATTTAGGAACTGTGAAAATTCTTTGGGTTTTGCCATTCTCTTATGGCAGCACGGTGCTAGGGGGAACTTTGCAAGTCTGTGGATAATGCGTAAAAACTGAAGTTGTGATTACGTGCGGCCACTAGAGATTGCAAAGAGCAGTTTTCATGAACAAAGTTACTAACTACAGCAAGGCAAAAAACAAGAATTGAGTATCGATAGGAGGCTTCACATTTTGATTTATTTTTCTCTTCGACTTCTCTTTCATTTCATTTTCACTTCAACAGTGAACTGATACTAGGAAAGAAAATTTCTAGAAATCAAAGTTTATTCTCTACAAATTGGCAAATTCTATTTAAAGTGTTAGATTGGACTTTATACCTTAACCTGTGCTTCATGATCAACCTACAGCTTGAAGAGCTGTAATATTCCTATCGAAAGCTTTCATAACATTTTAGTTCAAAGGAATGATGGAAGCTTGACTGGTTTAACTGTTCTGCACAGTTGAGTTGCTTTTTTCATGCTTTCGCCGAGATGGCTGCACTTCATTAGTAGCTGAGGGAGACGACACTAAAAATGAAATGAAGAAAAACTTTGACACAGCTTCCCCTGTGTCTTCGTATGATGCCGAGACCTCCGAGTACTGTGGGGTTTGTTCACTGTTTCTTTGTTCTCCCCAATAATATTATAAATTAACTTCTATTCCAGTGGGGAGTCGGAATAGTTTATAAATTGAAATTTCTAATGCTTTTTTTTATGCCATTGGAGTGTGACTAATCAGAAATATTCTCTGGAAATTGTAAGGGTGGATTTCTTGATTTATTTTTTCTGAATTACTCCCCCTAAAGTCTGTGTGAGTAATTAATTCTTTCTTCAGCATCTTTATCAAAACACTGAAAAATATTTTGGTGAAGATCTCTCATTGTGTCTCTGGGATTGTTCTAGTTGAAACAACCACATCTATAAATTTGTATCATTTTGGGGGCAGGAAGTTAAAAATTGGATTCACAGAAGTATTTAATGTCATAACCCTTTTGTCTAAAAACTGTGTGCAGTAGTCTAGGTATACATAAAATAAAGACCATTAATCCAGATTAATCATTCATACTTAATCCTACTGCTAAACACCTTTCTTCTACATTCAGGAACAAAAAATCACATCTGAAGTTTGAATTGCATCAACAGGAGGTTATGCAGTTAGACACCGCTTGCTAATGCAAGTGTCCAGCCATTAGTCTAAGAGATTTGGAATAAATAAAGGGTCAGTAATGGATACCAAGCAATATGTTAAATGTCCCACTAATTTTACATGGGAAATGAGTAAAAGTGTAAAGTGACTTTAAATTGCAGCCCCACTCTGTGCATTGGGACAGTTGCTGATGGAGCGTACTTCTGGTAGTGACAGGGGAAGGGTGATTTTGAGACGCAGAAATTAATCGTAGTGTCTTTATCATTGCATTATCAGTGATTGATTACTGTAAATGTTAAACTGAACTATTAGTGAAGGGATAACAATGCTTAATAATTGCTGAACTCTGTACTCCTGAGCCCTGTTAATACTTGATGAAGGCCCAGCTATATTACTCTTAGATTAGCGAGTGCATCCTTCCTCATGAACTGTGACAATAGTCTTCTATTCCCATGATGATGTTAGGTGACGGAAGCTACCTTGAAAGCAATGTCATTTTGTTGGGAAATGATGACTTGGCATCTGTATCCCTTCATGTACCAATCTAGTCTCATTAGTGACCTTATTGTCTCTGCTCTCTAGAGGGTTGTGTTTTTTTTTTTTTTTCCTTTGAGAAGGCTTATGTAAAATAAACTTGCCTCACAGCATAGTAATTATTCCTTCTTTCCTTCTCAAACAAATGTCCCTGTGGTGCTGACTTCTTTGGGAAAATATGGTTTTAGCTAGAATGCTTTGAATTCTTTGTAGGTTTACAATACACAGACAAATCATCCAAGTTATTTTAAAAATGCTTGATTAATCTGAACCCAGATCCTCAATCCATGCTTTTAATCCCATCATGCACAGTGATGCCTGGCCTGTGCATCTGCGGAAAGTAAATTAGTTCCTGGGTGAATACTGAAATGTAAATGTTCACAGCCACTGGAGTCATGGGAGAAGCTCGCGTAAGAATAAAGTAGTGTATTCCAGAAAGAGGGACTGAAGGATCATTGTCATTTAAAGAAAAAGGGAAATAAAGATCAGAAGTTCTGTGCGTTTGTGGTACTAACAATGTAGAGTTATAAAGGCAGTAGAGGATCCCAGGAGTTTATCAGGAGGGAAAGCAGCAGACTATTAGATCTTCTTCAATAAAATGTGGAAGGCAAAATGCCCCAGGAAATTCTGGAGAGAGACAAGCTCTTTCCTGGATGCTAGGCAGGGAGGGAGTCTGTCACAAAACCTTCCTGTGAGAACTGTACAGAGCAGATTGCGGATGACACAGGCAAAGCCAGCATAAAGATGGAAGTTACGTAAGAAAATAAAACCATAAAAAATAGGTTATATCGAAAGGAGGAGGAAGAGACACTATTCTTTTTTTTTTCTTTTTTCCTCTTTTTTCTTTTTTCCTTTTTTTAAGGTGAAGTGTGGATTTGCCTATCAGTGTCGGATCTTAGGCATTATTGTGCTTTCTTCACATATACCCCCTCCCAATAGCTGCAGGACTTCCTCAGTCTTTGGATATCTTTAAAAGGCAGAATAGGGGCATTCTCCACAAAGTTGGCATACTTTCCTATTGTAAGTTTCCTTCCTCTTTTAAGGTTTTGAGCAGACCATCTGTATGAAGAAATCCTTACACAGAGCAGTCAACATATTCCACAACTCTGGGAAATGTCTTTTGGCTTGTCTGTGACTGATAGAGAAAAAAAAAAAAAAGCTAGCAACCTTGCCTCGTTTAGCAAATTGCTGCTGGCTAATTTCTTTTCAGGCACTAGGAATGCTCTATAGCCCCCTTCATAGTGCGGCTGAGGAAACTGAGTTTCCCTCAGTAACCTTCAGGACCCATAGCTTCAAATGACCAATAGGTTATCTAAAAATAATATTCCCCAGGGCCTTCTCATTTCTGAACATCATTTCTCTTCCTGAGAACCTCTGTTCAGGAGAGCTGAGGTTTCTCTTTATGACGCTGTTAGTAACTTAAATGTTCCTGCGATTTGAGGA
Source organism: Chroicocephalus ridibundus (assembly GCF_963924245.1). Lineage (NCBI taxonomy): Eukaryota > Metazoa > Chordata > Aves > Charadriiformes > Laridae > Chroicocephalus > Chroicocephalus ridibundus. The sequence continues at coordinate 31,809,821 of NC_086288.1, read as the reverse complement.
CAGACATGACTGAAATAAATCTATATTGTAAATTACTTGTTTCAGAAGTATTCATGAATTCTTTTATATTGAATTGTATCTTTCACATCTGACTGTACTGTGTGCATTTAAAAGTACATATATAGAAATAGTACATGGGTAAGTGGAACTGGCACACAAGTAATTTTTTTTCTTGAGTTCAACTCTTCTCTCTTTGATGCCAAACTGGAACTTCCTATACCGTATGTGTGTAGCTATGCTCGCAGTGAAGCATATACACGTTTACTCAGTAAGAGTTTCATCCTTCGAGGAATTAACAGACATTGCCAAATACTCTGACAGGAAACACTATAAATTGCAGAATTGACATGCAACTGCACACTGAGAAAGATTTCATTGGGTCATATTTCGTTCCAGAAATTGCCTCAATCAGAACTGACTGCAAAAATAGGAACACAAGCCATGATGAAATGATTTATTTTAAATTTTCAGAGTTTCTGGTTTTCAAAAGAACAAAGCAATCTTGAAGAGAATTTCGTGGTGTCCAAGTATCTGGTGACTTGAAAAATTGAGTTGCAGGCAACTGGTTAAAAAAAAGAAAGCCGGTTTACATTCATTAGTGGGGCTTTAAACCCTGCAAGTGGAGCTGTGATTGGACTGCCCGTGCTTCACATGTGTGTAGCTCGTTGCTGCTAATCACTTATAGTGTGATAGCCCCTAGCTGCAGTTTTTACCAGAGCCAAAGATACGACTTTTTGACTCTTGCAGTTTCTTCTTAATACCAAATAAGTCGTTTAATTACCAGAGGATTATGGGTGAGGCAAAACAAATGATAAATTCTGGCTGCTGGCAAGAGACCACAAATAATAATGCTAATAATCCCCTTGTAATGTCTTTGCAGATCTCAAACCTGTATATATATGACACTGTCCTCCTGTTGGCAAATGCCTTTCATAAGAAGCTGGAGGACAGGAAGTGGCACAGCATGGCCAGTCTTACCTGCATCAGGAAGAACTCTAAACCCTGGCAAGGAGGACGATCCATGTTGGAAACCATTAAGAAGGTACCTTTTCCCTGTATTTCCTTGTCTTTGATTTCTAAACTACTTGCATTAGGCTGTATTTCCTCCTCCTTCCCTGCACCAGCACTGTCTTTGCAAAGCAACAGTTTTTATATATTTACAGTTTCTGAATGAAAGTAGTCTTTAATTTTGGTGGGTTTTTTTCCATGTTATGTGAGCATATTTGAAATCAAGTCAATGAGTTTGTTTAACAAAACTACCAAACCAGTAGAATTTTCAAGTACAAATAATATCCTATTGAAAAAGTGTCATAGGTTAGGAGGTAAAGCAGATAAATTTACTCTTTTATTTGTAAAAGAAAAAAATGGTTGCAGAATTACATTTGGGTAATGTTCTGTTGTACTGCTATTGAAATTAATATAGTGAATTAATAGAAATGAGAGTGAGGAAAACCCTAACTCATCTAGTCTATATCCTACCATTGCAGAACTGTTCCCCATAACAGTCTCTACAATGCTTTAGCCAATGTTAAGTTCTCTCTGCTTCCCTGTGATTATTATTTCGTACCTTAATTATACTCATGCCCAAGATGCTTCTCCTGTTCTTCGGTCTTTAAAGACATTTTTTCTTAGTTATTCCCTTTATTCGTGATGTTTACAGCTTCTACATACTTAGAGAAAACTATCACAGCCTTCTGGGTCAGTATTTAGTCAAAATATGCATAGGTTGATTGTTTACCCTTCCCTGTAAGTTATTTGGTTCAGTCTCCTTATGTTACTGATGCCATTCATAACATTGTGTTCTCATTTGTCTGCATGTACTTCCTGGTAATATGTACTTAGATTTAAAGTGCTGGCAGTGCCTACATCATAAATACAAAAAAACCCTCAAACAGTTAAAAACAATTTTAAAAAGGGTGCTTGCTTTATGATTTTCATGGAGAGGGCATAAAAAAATTTATAATGTTTTTTCAAGAAGTTGCTGTTCTCCATTAGGTCTTTAACTACACCAGGAATTATGATGATGCAGGCAAAATGTAAGGCTCCTTTGAACACTGCTTATTTTTTCCCCGGTCCCAGGTCAATCTGCATTAACTCCAAAATAACAGTTCAAGACTTTCTTTGGTGGCTGTCCCCAGTTTCCATTCTAATAGTTTGAAGTCATGAGACTGCAAGAATAATCCAGGACACGTTTCTTATTTCAGGGGCAGGATATGGCTTTAAGGGACTCTCAACTGTATTGCTCTTCAACTGTTAAAGCAATTGCAAATTCACATTTGGCAGTCCCATGTATTTTAAGCTGTGTTTCAGGCCAGGCTGGTTCTGAAACTTTTCATCTCAAATTGCATTTTCTAAATACTATTGCACACTTTTTCATTAATAAACTAAAAGCTATTCCTACTTTCTCAAATCCGCATAGGATGCCTGTGCTGGAAAATTCAAAAATACCCACTTCCACTTTAGAATCAGAAGTTACTGAGCTGGAGTTCCAGGCAAAGTCTGGTAGCCCTACTAGCATCTCTACATTTAGAAGTACTCCACCGTGGAAAGGGCTGCTAACTGTTTTGCGTTACAATTATTTGCTTGCTTGTGTCGTTTGTGGATGTCGGACTGATCCTGTTCTCCTCCGTAAACATCCTTTATGATGTTTCTTAGCAGCATCTCATCTCTTTGCATCTCAAACAGAGTTTATTCTATTCTTTGCCACATCTTCCTATCTATCCAGTTTATCATCTTCCAATTCCCACCTCCTAAAATGGTGTGATTAATAAAACAAACTCCTTCTGTGACCTTTCACAGAAGAGCTGCACTGTATTGAAGATCAATTTATGTAGCTCTTAACCCTGAAACATGAAAAGAAGTGGCCAGGAGAAACATGAAAGCATTCAAGAAGGCAGGAGCAAGTGGAAATTCCAGGGTTGTGGTTAGCTTGCTAAAAAATGAATCAGATGCCAAGGAAATTCCTGATGTGTGCAGCAAACCAGGCTAGAGTCCTGTTGCTTTTGGGTTTCTCTGCTATTTGAATAAGATGCCTTTGATAAGAAGCCATTTTATTGCTGTAAACTGAATAATCCAAATACTCCTTCTACTGCATTGTGCTGACAGAGATGAATTTCTAGAAGTAACATGCTGAAATTGAAAGTCAAAATTTAATCAAAAATGTGATACTGAAATTTCCTCTCTGTGTGTATGTCTGTACCATTTCAGACCCCAGGCAGAGGGAAGGCTAAAGATTGCAAGAAAGAGGAAATTGTACAAGAAAGAGGAATTCTGCTTTAGTTTTGTAGTCTCCTTTTTGTTTCCTGTAAAGCACTTATGTAGAAGGACTTCAGGATCGCAGCTGTGTACTTCTGTAATTTAAAAAGTTGACATTGATAAATATCAGATGAAGTATCAGAAAAACCATAAAATTAAAAAGTAATGAAAGGAAAAAGAAAAAACACTTAACCTCTCTTCTTAAGAATACTTCCATTTGCCTTCTTGTCTTTTTTCTTTAAGCTTTCTTTTTTCTCTCCTATCACCTTGAAACATCCTCTAAAACCAACTGAAATAAAAAGATTTTATAAAAAACATATCATTTTTCCTTAATTTTGAAAGGAAACAGGAAAAAGTTACCATGTAGTGTTTAAATAGTTTCCGAACAAAAGGTTCGGTGCTTTCATTTTGAAATCACCACTGTTTCAAAGATGTAGTGTATGATGGAATATTGTAAGATATTGCTATAGGTCAGGGTGAAGATACGTTCTGATATTTCTTAAATGCTCCTGGAAAAAGAACTTCCATCCTCTGCACAACTTTAACTCTGCCTTCATAATGACCTGTATCACAGAGCTGGACTCACTGTCTTGTCCCAGATTGTCCCTCATCTCAATGTAGTTTCAGTGGGTGTCACATTCTAGCCAAGTATGGTGGTGGTGGGGAAAGAGTTAAGGAGGAGATGCCTAATTCCAGCCTGCCTGCCTTAGAAAAGGGCTAGCAACTGAAGTAGCTGTTGTCCTGGCAGCAGCAAAGTGGAGGTGATGTTGCCATCTACTGCTGCACACAACTGAGCTCTTGCTGCTAAAAAAGCAGGAAAAACTAATTCTAGAGGAAGCTTTTCTATAAGAAAATCTGTCTCCTAGAATCAGGGATCCAGAAACAGGAATATCCAGCAGTGTTTTAGCTGCAGAGGGAAATCTCTCTGATTTCTGGAGAGGAAAATAAGAAAAGAGAGGGGAAATCTCTATAAGCTACGCACTGAAGAAAGTAAGAGAAAGGGATGCTGATGTTCTACCTGCAGCAGCACCTGTAAAAGATAGAACTCTGCTGGTAAACAAACTGATTTTTTTAATGATTAATGATCTCATAAGGAAGAGTAGGGAATGGGGGGGAATTAGAGTTTCAAATGTTTCTTGAAATGGCAAAACAGCTGTCTGAATCATTCCCTATTGTCATTTGTTACTTTTCACTCTTGAACATTTGATTCCTGCATTGCTATTTCTACAAACAACTCCAAAAGCTGTTTTTTCTGTGTGAATTCAGATGATTGGACAAAGCCTAAAGAACCACTTTAAGGCCACTACAATTATTAAAATCTAATATCTGGTTCTACCCATTCTGGAACAGAATAAATAGTTAAATTCATCAGGAAATACAGTCCTTCTAACGAATTTGGCCAGCTCTAGCAATTAGTTCTAAATTCACTTCTGTAGTAGAAACTACCCCCAAACACGTGCTCCCTTGTTTATTTCTCAGTAAAGCTACTTCAGAGTGAGAGAAATAAGTATTACTAGGAAATACTTCTACTGTTGGAAAAATTAATCTTCCCAAATAGGCTGAGAATGAATATAGGTAGGATTATATGGAGGATCAACTCAGAAAAATGACATCAAGTTACTGCGTATATCTTCTCTCACGCTTACCTGATCTCTTCCCAGTCACATTTGTTTTGCTCACTGATAAACAGCAAATTTTTAGTGCTAGCAGCAACATAGAGCCTATTCCTTTGTGAAAAATGAGCTATACCTCGTGCTGTTTCATGCATCATGGATGGAATTGTCAACTAGTTCTGGTCTCATAAATGTCAGTGATGTTCAGTGGTGACATGTGAAAAAGATGCCAAATTGTTTTTCAGATAGTAGATTGGACTCTCTTCACTAGCAGATAGAAATAGTGTGTTGAGTTGAAAACTCAACAGTGTTTCAGTATCAGATTTTTTCAAGAGTAAAATGTGAAACTGTTTTTTAATGCTTATAGGATTTTTTTTCTGCCTGTAACCACAGTTTTTTAATCATGGAATCTTAGAATACCAGGTTGGAAGGGATCTCAAGGATCATCTGGTCCAACCTTTCTTGGCAAAAGCACAGTCTAGACAAGATGGCCCAGCACCCTGTCCAGACGAACCTCAGTGTCCAAGGATGGGGAATCCACCACTTCCCTGGGGAGGTTATTCCAATGGCTGATTGTTCTCATAGTGAAAAATTTTCCTCTTGTGTCCACCCTGAATCTCCCCCGGAGTAACTTGTACCCATTACCCTTCATCTTTTCCATGTGACTCCTTGTAAAAGGGAGCCTCCATCTTCTTTGTAGCCACCCTTTAAACCCTGGAACATGGTGATAAGGTCTCCTCTAAGCCTCCTTTTCTCAAGGCTGAAGAAACCCAGTTCTCTCCGCCTTCCTCATATGGCAGGCTTCCCAGTCCTTTGATTATCTTTTTGGCCCTTTTCCTTAGTTGTGAAATAGCTAGTGTCTGAGCATAACCATTCTTTGAAAAACAGAGGAAGTTTGAACAGGAGCTGTGAGAGCAAGTACAGTATTTTATAACTGATGATTGGCAAGCTGACATTCCCAAGTGGGGTCCTGACGGCTAGGTAAATAGTGCTTTCTTCAGGGACTTACAGTATAGTAGTGCCTCAGCATATATAAACTGTCGTTTATCTTGCCAGTCTAGACGGGACTCAAGTAGGCTTTAACTATATTGCCAAGCTTTATAACAGCTCTGCAAAGCCCAGAGCAGTGATCAGAAACCTAAGTAAAACATTTTTGTCCTAACAACTGACGTTTCACTCTTCAGTTTTGAATGTGTCAGGAAATTGCATGGTTGCAGCTCAACCTTAGAGGAATTTGAGAGAGTAGATAATAAATGTGTCTTCATTTTTCCCCAAAAAGCATTGTTTCTGTAAGTTAAATGGAATGAAAAATTTCTTTGACTCTTACTCCATTATCATAATTAACGCTAAAATAACTTGGAAAAATCTCATCAGGCAGTTACTGGATCAGTACCTGTCATACAGATGGCCATTTCCTCTGTGATCTCCTTCCACTATGCATTAGCAGAGGGATAAAACTCATGCCATAAATCAAGAAAGAGTTTTAGAGGGATCCACGCTGTGGAAGACTATGCAGAAAAATTGGAGCAGTGTTCTGAAACTCTTCCTGGCAATACGCTGCCCCACTCCATCAGTCCTGAGCAATGAAACAGGCTCATGTAAGCCTCGTAAAAAGGCTGCGTGGGACAATGAGGACTAGTAGAGAGCAATAACAGGATTGCCTGGCCTACAGGTCCAGCAAGGTATGTCCCAGGCAGGGAGAAGGCATCAGGACCTCTAAGAAATTTCTGATCAGGTTTAGTATTGTTGTTGGTATTATAGGGGTGTTTCTTTACTGTTTGTCTTTCTGCCTCTGCCCTTCCCAAGCCAGGGGCATTCCCATCTAATCTGAGCTGTTTTTACACTATTTGCAGATGTACACGGTCTAGGAAAGAAAGCTCTAATCAAAGACGCGCTTACACGAGAAATTTTCAAAGCATGATAAAATTGCCAGAATAGATGAACGAGAAAAATTGTTTTTATGGTTGCTGCTGGATTTCAGACAAATATAAATAATTAAGACTTGCATTTTGTATCTTGCCCCAACAGTTGCAGCAATTTAAAAATCAAGGTAAATAAACTTACACAATGGGTTTGGGTAAAGATTCAATTCCAAAATATGGTAGGTCTGTTAAACTGTACTATATGTTAGGGATGGTGTATTTCCAAAGAATCCTGTTTTCTTAAAAAGTGTATTTTATTACTTCATATGTAACTGCGGTGAAATACTTCTTCAAATGATCTTTTTTTAATCATATTTGCTCAAATAAGGACAAAGGTTATAAAAAAAAAAAAAAAATTTTTTTTAAAGTTGCCTAAATTTTTAAATTGCTGTTTCAAGTCTCAAAAAGTCATTTACATATTAGACATGATTCTATCTTCATGTCCCATAAATTAACTGGGAGCTCTCTCAATCTGAAAAATAAAGTCACTTTAATTTTCAATATTGAAAGTTCCAATTTAAAACTACTTTATCATAAAATAAGAAAAAAGGAAAACATTTGCTGCTGTACAAAGCACCTGTGTTAACAGGTATGGGGTTTTTTCTGTTGAATATTTCCTTTCTTTTATCATTTTGTTCCAGAGTTTTCCCTTCCTTTTGCCAGACCTTGTTTGTGGCTCATTTGAAATCGTGGTGCAGCTCAGGTGGTCTATAACAGTTTAAATAATTTTTATGCTTTACCTACCTCAGACCCAAAGGTTTAATTCACGTTGTGGGGAAAAAGTTTTAGGAAGTAATATAGGAAACATGAAGTATAATATAATAAAAGCATTATATGGTAAGGAGTCAGAGGGGTGCAGGACTAGAGACAGGTGTATGCTGTCAGGGAGGGCAAGTCAGGCAGATGGAGACTTGCAGGGGTCAGATGGGGGATCCCACGCCTTGCAAATCTGTGATGCTTTGCAGGCATTTCTACATCACACGTACCATGAAATTCTGGCTTAATTAATCAAAAATCTAGATGAGACCATATGAGAAAAAAAGGTATCTGGAACAGGTTTTTATTTCTGGTTCATGAATAGGATGTAGTCAAATTTAAGTTAGCAGAATAGGTTTATATTTGTCAAACTCAGTTATTTACCTGAGGATATGTTCAAATGATTTTGCAGGTAAATCACAAGCTCACTCTGTCTTTACCCTGAGCCAGCCAGAGGTGTGCTAACCCCAATCTAAAAGCCATGAAGGTGTGATTATTACAGGACTGTGCTCAAGCTAATAAGTAACCTCAGTATCACGCCAACCATAGTGATGTGCATCAAAATTGCCTGGCTGGCTCTCACCGAGGGCAAAATGACCTGGAGTCTTCCTGCAAAAGGCTGTGCAGATGTACCCTTAATCAGGATGTTGGTTTTTCTTTTTTTTTTTTTTTTAGTTTTTATTTTAGTATCTCATCCAAAAAGTAAATATTATGAAAAATATTGGAAAAAAATTAAGTATATATATATATTATCTTATTTTTAACTGAAAATGGCACTTCATGAAATATTTATATATTACTCCCTGACAGTACTAGTTTCTAGTAAGTTTTAAAGGTATTATCTCAATGATCTACTTCCTTATTTTTATTATAATCATATTAATGTTTTATAAAACAATGAAAACATTTTGTTAGTTGATACTAATCTGGAGATGCAAATGGAGATGCAGATTTTGTACTCCTTCCTGGATTTTCTCCAAACTGAAGATGTGAGAATAGAGCTTTTAAAATCATGATTCAGCAAAGCTCATGTGCTTAGCTAGGTAGTTTATATTGCAAGAGTTTATTTTCCACCTTTTTCACTTCAAATAATAAAGCTCTTAACTGGAAGAACTATCACAACTGTGAAACTCTTGCCTTATGTTTTGAAGAAAAGCTATGCATTTCATAAGGTTTTACACCAGAGGCAGATTCTTTTCTCGTACATACTTAAAATATTGTTCCAGTTTTTTTGAGGGAGTAAGTTAAACATCTAATTTTCTCTGAATCTGAGAACTGAAGACATTTTTTAAAGCTAAAGGTTTTCATTGTAGGCATTTCATGTGGCTCTGTTGATTTTACAGTTCAGGCCATCACAATAGTTATACAAATATGAAATGTGTGTCATGTTGAATTAACCCTGGAATATATTTCAAGTATTGCTGTGGCATGTATAGCCCTTTCAACTGTGATTCTTCATAGTAAATATATAGTTTATGTAGTATATATAGTAAAAAATAAAAGCAAGCTTGCAAATATGCTGCATTGTTGCTCATCTCATGCATTCTCAGTAGTAGAGTAGAGTTGTGGAGGAAAACAGAAAAATCACTATATTCAGCTAGACAAGCCCCTTTTCATTTGTGCAGATCACTTATGTTGGGCTCAAAAAACAGCCAGCTTGGTCCAAAACCCAACCTGATCTTATGTGGAAATCTCTTTTGGGTGAGAAATGTTTTTGGGGAAAAAGCAAGAATAAACAAACAAAACTAATTTTTGTGCAATTCCTTTTATATATTTATCTTTAGTTTTTCTTCCACTAAAATTAGTCACAAAACTTTGTTTTTTCTTTTAATGGAACTAGATTCTCTATACTTATATGCTGATGGGTCAAAGAACAAAAACTGGAGTGCAAATGCACTAAGGGTAAGGCTATTGCTTGTATTGCACCTGCTTAGCATTGCCGAGTTTGAATCTTCTGTGAAGACCTTAAATGATGCAGCAACAATTTAGGTTTCAGAATTTTTAGGGAAATATGATCTCTGGAAAACTGTCCTAGTTCTGCCAGTTGTGTATGTATTCTACGTGGTTAGTGCGCAAATCCCCTGGAGAAACAGAAGGTTATTATAATTGACTACTTCTGATTTTTCACTCCACTCTCTTTTTTTTTTTTTTTTTTTTTTTTTCCAATAGGGTGGAGTGAATGGCTTGACTGGAGAACTGGAGTTTGCAGAAAATGGGGGGAATCCCAATGTGCATTTTGAAATTTTGGGGACAAATTATGGAGAAGATCTTGGCAGAGGCATCCGCAAGGTGAGCCTACATATATTCAAACAAGAGACTATTTTTACTGATTTTTTTTTAAAAACCTTTCTTATGTTCTATGTTAATAGAAAAGTGCTTGATGGCAGATAGTGTTGTGTATCGTTAAGAGAATAAGAAATGGGAGAGAAGTCTTGAACTTCTAGATACCCATCTATTGTATTATTACAAAGAGGCCTTGCAGTAGGTCATGTTGATCAAGGTGTTGTTTGTAATACAGAATGTGTTAAATTGCTGGTCGACTGTCCCAAAAGACCAGTGAAAGCTGTTGTTTTGGAACCCGTGCAACAAAACAGAAAATTTTATGTTGAATTATATTTAGAGCACCCAGATTGACACTTGATACTTATGGTCAAAGTGGGATGCTACGACTGTTAGATTCAAATTCATAGTTACAGAAAGAGAAGATCTGTTGTATCATAGACAAAATTCCTGTAATCTCTTGTGTTCATGACATAAGTACATGACGTTTTAGTAGGAATTAACTTTTACAGAATAAGTGTGATGTTATGTATTCAGCTGCCAGACACGGTCCAAATACTTGGAATGAGATTGAGGAAATGGCAAACTCCAGCAAAATTACGTTTTCTTGGTATTTCAGTTTTGCTAGTCTAAAAACAAACAAACAAACAAAACAACAACAAAGAACAAAAAAACCCAAAACTTACACTTCCTGTGTAAGGAAAAGTGTAAGCAGGTCTTCATATCCTTCCCTTTGGACAACTGCTCATCTGGGATGGGAAAAGTAGCAAAAATCACGTAGTACCTCTTAGGGAAATAAAAGACTAACAGGCTTTTGTCCTTCCAAAGACAGACCTCGTGAAAGATAATACCAAGATCCCTTCATTTAGTGTATCAGATCACACTAGTTTTTATATGTGAGAAACTTGAAGTGATTGAAAAGAAAAGACGGAGAAAGTTATCTTAATATAGGTAAACTGGTTCCACGTGTCAGCGTCACTATATGATGAAGTACATCATTTGTCTGCATACCTTCTGCAGTAACAGATAAGCGCTGTGAAAGAAGGGAGAGAGAAATAAGAAGTTGAAAGTGGCTCTAAACTCCTGAACTGTCTCCTTTGCTATTCATTGGGATTGTTATTCTGCTCCTGCTGTTTCATCTGTTGTCAATACCTTAATGTACACACGTGCCTATAGCTATGTCACCTTGAGCAGAGATCCTGACAGATGCTTCAGAAACTAAATGGAACTGGATCTTGTTGATATTTGGAGATGCGCTTCGCAAAGTCTTTAGGTGACCAGAATTTTGGATGAGTCCTTATTCCCTCACCTATAAATTCAGTCTGTTTCAACATATTTTGACTTGATTTGTTTTCCATGCTATGCATCGAGGAGCTATTTATTCTTTAGAGACCCCAGGTAGTCCTTTCTAAGACAAATCTGTATCTCTTCATTTAATTTAATTGGTTGACTTTGGCTGTTTTTTGTCTTCGGGCCTGTCTGGGTGAATGCCTGAGTGAAGCATCAAATTGTGTTCTACCGTTTCACAAAAAGATAGAAGAGAGAGTGGGACCCACAGAAAGGTCTTGGAAATATAGAAGTACAAAAAGACTTCCTAGCCTTTCTAACTATTTTCCGCTGATATAATTTAGATTTATATTGCAAATTTAAACTATGGTACAGTTTACATTTAACGAAGAGATTAACAACAATGGGCACACGTAAGTTGTGCAAAACAGTGAGATAGTACAAACAGGCTTTTTGAATCTTCCTTGTTTACCCTTTGTCACAGTTCAAGGACAAAGAGATATTCACTGTCTTTGAAAGGAAATGAATTTGAGGTCGGACAAAGAGAATAGAGTTTTGCACAGAATATCATTAGACTGTGAAACTCAGTGTCACAAGACCCTGTTCAGGAGAATAGCAAAGTTAAAAAGTAAGATACTGAAAGTATGTATTTTTCATGTTTGCTGAGATGAGTGTTTAAAATTAAATGTAGAGATTATAAGAAAATTTTCCTGTTGCGCTATAAATGTCTGTCCTCAGAGTTTTGTGACTCACTGCAGCTGGTTAAAAAGAAGAAAGTGTCCAGAGCAGAACAGATTTAATCTGCTCCAATTTTTTTCCTAAACAGCCTTCAGTGATCCAGAGAAAGCTTTAGAAAGTGTCCTGGTGTAGAGAAATGAATTTTCCTTAGAAAGAAATTTCTGTGTATATTGTAAGAATGTGATAATTGTTGATGGAAGCGTCTTTCAAAAAAAATTCAAAATAATTCCAATTAATGTATTTTTACACCTAAATGAAAAGTAAAAGGATTTAAAATAAATACAATATTTATAATCAACGTCACAAAGTTAAAAGAACAAGCCAGGGATCTGAAAACTTTTACATCAGAGCTAGAGAAGAAAATTTTGGAGGAGAAAATCCTATATGTTGGTTTTACTCTTTTGACAAAAGTTCACATATTTTATCTTTGAGTAGGTTTTACTTTACAGTGTATGAGCCACTAGTGTTGGAAGCAAATCACAATCATTACAGGAGTCAGATATATTTTTGTTAGCTACACTAATTAAAGTGCACTTCAGATTTTCGTGTATTTAGTGGTCTGACTACAGAACTACCTAACCATTTTTATTTCTCGACTCTGGTGGAAGCAGCTGTAATTATCAGACTGACTGAAATTTCTAAACATGTGCATCTTCCCAAATTAACATGTTTCCAAGTACTTTCATAGGAGATAATGAAGGATGAAATCATGACAAAAGGCCCATTGAAGTTGTTGGGACCAGAAGTTCACACCAAGTCAAGTGTGTAAAGAATTTTTTTATTATTTTGCTCCTGAGGACCAATCAACTGATTTTAATTAAAGCAAGTAAAATTTTAAAGAGCTCTCAAATTTCTCAAGAGTCCAAATTCTACTTGAAGTCAGTTCTGTTTGGGTTCTGGAGTTCATTTGGTTACTTCTGAAAAGTTCACTTATATTCATAGGTTAATATTCTTAGGACTCAAAAAAGCAAACAATTTAGGAAACACAAAGAATTCATGTTTGCGTTTGTTTTTATTTGCCAAGTTAAGCTAACTAAGAAACTGTGCGCAAGTCCCCTCCTTCAGCTTTCACAGGCTACTGTCCTACCTGGAAAGCACTGGGAGCATTCCTGTGGAAGTTCATTGTGTTGGGGTCCTTCATCTAGAGACAGGTTAGCAAATTCAGGCATGGGATTGGCCTGAAATAAAAAATTTGTTCCTGTAAATGCCATCCATCACCTTGCCGACCACGGATCATTTAGGCTGTATGTGTCGCCAGAGTCAGGTACTTGGAGTAATACACTCCGATTGCTGCCAGATACTGATTTTATTGGCACCAGTGGTGTTACTGTCCCAGAGGAACTGCAGGAAAAACTCTTGCTTTTACACATCATGCTGTGTCTTGCGTTTGTGGAGATATAGTTATATTCAGCGGGAGACGCGGGTGTATTTGTGACATTTCTCTGTTGGCATTTGTCTGTTGGTATTTGACATTTGAGTATGTATTCTTTGACATTTAAATTTCACTGCAATACTTTTATCTATACTGTTGAAATAAAAGCTGCCGTTCCTGTGAATAACCATCCAACAAACAAATGAACAAAAGGGATTTGATGGCTCAGAGGAGTACTGTGTTATATCTTAGTGGTGTAGAAAACAGCACTGCAGAAATAAAGTGGTTTTCACGTTTCTTCCAGTGCTCCTTGTAATTTAGAACGGGCTTGTCTTCAAAGGCTCTGTGCTACAGCTTTTGAAGTTTAGTGGACTTTCTTCTTGTTCCCACACTGCTTTTCTCATCACGTGTGGACATTTGGAGATTGTGGTGCATTTTGCTCTGCCTCCCTGTCACTGTTATCCTCTCTCCTTCTGCCAGTGAGAATGGCGGGACCTTCCCTGTGGAGTTAATGCATGCAGCTTTTTATTTCACAGATTATTAAGGGTTATGTGGAATATTCTATAGTTGTGTTATTTGTTCAGAGATGGGAAAATTGCATTGAATTTTTTGTTTTCATTCTAGTAAAATAATTGCTACTTCCACTTTGTCTGAGAACAGTTGTTGATTACAACAGTGGCATTGCTTTGTTATCCTATGTATAATTTTTTCTTACATTTGCATCACAAAGCAACATATATTCCATGCGTATGTTTTCATCTTGGGGAAGTTGCTGTCTCTTCTTATAAAGTTAAAACTCATTTTTTGTATCTTTTATCTCTTATTCCCTTTTGGTTCATTAGGTAAAAAGAGAAGTTGTACAGCTCTGCTGACACTTATTAACTAACCCTATTTAGTAACCAATAGCGAACAAAGTATTTTCTTCTTGGTTGGCTTCTTGGTTAGCTACTTGAGGTGCATGATGGGTTCACCTGTTCCCTTTGTGATCGTGATCAAAAGTAGAGCTCTGTAATGTGATTTAAAGAATGTGTATGTATCAGCACCTGGTACTTTAAGCTGTGATCTGTTTCAGGTGTTTCTAAAGGTTGACATGCAATTTATGATGTGACTGAAAGATATACTTGCAATTTACAGAGACATTATTGATGGTGTATTTTCTAGTGAGTTGAAAAGAAATGTTGCTGTGTCTGACTGCTTTGCCTCTGGTGTTGATAGAAAAGATGAACATGGCACAGTACTAACACGATACTCTCTCTAAAGCAATGTTAAATACATAAGCAGCCTGCTAGAAATGAAATAAACTACTTAGTACTAAAGGTAAAGAGATAATTAAATACCTTGCTGAACTGGGACCTGCTGTTCCAGTTCAGTACAGTACTTAAATCTGCTGTAAAGCTGCTGAAGAGTACTATTTCCTTCCTTTATTTAGTGCAATGCAATAGATGAAGATACGGTGACTGATTCTTCACTTTCTTCTAACTTCTGCAAATCTTTTGTGAAATTTCAATGAAATTCAATTTGACTGGAAAGTGTTGGGAATTTGCATGTTAGTACAATGAAACTAGTGTTAGTAGAGAACTGTGATTTACTTGCAAGTGCACTTCTCTTTAGCTTAAGAGTCAAACTAAACGCATACTTGAGTCTAATGGAAAATGGAAAAAATGCCTCTATCCATAGTTGTATTCCTGAATTTTAAAAAATCTAAAAGTTTAAAAAATTTCCCCCTCTGTGCTTTTGAATAAAGCATTTTCTTTTAAAATCTGAGACTGCAGAGAGAGAGACAGACTTACTTAAAGTAGTCAATAGCGTACAATCTGGAGAATTTGTCAGGTTTTGAAGACTCTGAATCAGATGTGGTGGGTAAATTTAAATCTTGGTGCTGGACTGTCCAGGTGACCCCAGGGTGTTTGTCTGGATGAGTGAGTATTTCAGTGTTCATAACAAGTGCAAAGTAAAGGAGCCAGAGATGGATTCGGTGGCTTGGTGGATGCTGCCACAGGAATATGGAAGACAAGGGTTCAAGTCCTTCTTCTAGTGATCATTAATAAATGCAGAGCAGAGCTGCTACTACCTGTATGTAGCAACCTGTTCCACATGAATTATTCACCTGTGGAGCAGGACATCCACCAGGAATACATGAGAGCCAGCATCAGGTTTATGAGCAAAATCATCCAGAACACAAACTCTCAAACTCCAGACTAATGCCCACAAAGCCAAGGCAAACACAGTGCAGCAGAGACATGTTATAACACCTGTTTCTCCTTAGAAGCGGCTCAGTCAGTCATGTCTGCTGAGCTGCAGTGTGCTCAGGCATTTGAACATAGCGGGACCTGTTGTAAAACAGGTGAACATAGGCTGTAAGACAAGTGTGCGTCCACATCTTGCAGTCTAGATTAATAAGATTAAGTGCCTGCGTTAAAATTCAACTCAAATAATTAAGATACACGTTTACTCAGTTTTCAGCATGAGGGTGGATGGCTTTTAGCAGTGACATTTATAGGGCTAGAGCAATGGGATTTGAACGCCCAAAAAATCTTTCAATCATCTGAGTAACTGCAGCACTCTGGAATGAGAAGGTGTTTGCTCCTGCATTCAGAACAGTGGGGGTAAAAGGGAAAATGCAGGGTGGTAGTAGGGGAGAAAGCAATGGGACCCTGGGGAGAAGGGCTGATGTCAAAAAGACATCCCCCTTGGGACCTTGGCGCTCTGTAGTATTTCTCTTGGCAATATTGGCAGGAATGAGTCCATCTCTTGCTCAGAATTTTCATCCCTGTCAAAATGGATATGAATGTTCTTACTGAAAACTGTTTTCAGTGGATTGGGAACTGCCTATTTTGACTGATTGCTTTCATTAGAAAGAGACAAATCTTTTTTATGCACTTTACATTATATAGCTTCATGGGGTTTATGCATTTTCTGTTCATTGGGATAAGAGGTTACATTTTACCGATCTCCTGTCGAAAATGCAGTTGTCTTGACAGCAAAGAACAGAAGAAATAGTTTCCACTTTCAAAGCTGTGTTTTTAATTTCCTTTAATATCTTGTTATGACAATGGAAACTTAAGAAAGATCAGTCAAAAAAATAATAAAAAAACCCCCAACCTTGAAATTGTGTCAGTAACTCCTGTTTTCTGTTGATGCTGCTAGGCAAGTGCTGAACCGCAGTGGCTCCTGTGTGATTATTCTGTGCTTCAAAATGGGCATGAGCAAAGAATGTTACAGAATTTCATTCATTTCTTTTTCACAGCAGAGATTTTGTTTTGTTCTGAAAAATTTTGAATAGCAGAAATAGAGTGGTGGTGTTTTTTAAATGACTATGGTGGGAAAGGGAATTTGGATTTGAATGTTGGTCAGGTTAACGTAGCATGTGAAATTTGATTCATATCTGTTACACATTTTTTCTTCATTTTTGGGTTCCTCTCTTCCTCTTGAACTGCTTGCAGCTGGCCTCAGGTCAACCACGCTAAGGGATTATATCACTTTGTTTTTTCCAAACTTGATTTTTGCAGTTTTCAGTAGGATTGGTTGGGGCGCTTTTGAAATACCTTTACTGTCGTTACACGGCTTTTTCTTCTGCTTGAGTAGCTGTGAAAGCCTCCCAGTGAACACGGATCTGCAGAACTGGCTGGCAAGTTGTGGTGAATTTTTATCCTCAAATACTTCAACTGAGCAAATTAGCTTTGTAAGTCACTTCAGAGATCTGAAGTGCTTGGGAACTTTGAAGTGCCTCAAAACTGACATTTTGAATAATGTCAGAAGGAACTGTGTATGATTTAAGAATGGACTTAATGCTTCATTGACCTCTCAGGCAGTAATGCTTCTATGTGATTTTGGAAATCCCATTAGGGACTTCTCTTCACCTTTAAGGGAGCACTCCGTGGGTGCTGCTTCAAGAATATGGTTCATCATCCTTTGAAATCAATAGGATAAAACACTTAGCTCAACTTGGAATTACTTGTTTTAAGGTGGGGATTCTCAATGAATTATAGGCATCTTCCAGAATTGAAGTTTTCAAAAGTTGTCAATGCTTGTCTTTTGCTCTTTAGAGTTGGTTTGGTTTTGATCAAAGCTATCATCTGGTAAAAATTGCTTCCTTTCACGAATACTTGTAAATCGAACAAACATACATTTTCCAGTGGTAGGAAGAAGTAATAAGTGCATTTAACCCTCCATTAATCCAAAGAAGGGAGTGTTGTAGCTAATTTATCATGTGGAGAGGGAGATAATAACTATATCTTCAGTAAGTTAAATATTTCCATCCAAATTTGGATGTAAATTGGGTATCCTAGTCAAAAATTAATAGTAATTGGAAAACCATGTAGATGGGAGAGAGGGATGATAAAAAATTGAGCTGCTTCTTTTAACTGGAGGCACAAAGAGATGGTAGTAAGAAATGGGTCATTTAACTTTGGCTTTTGAGGAGGGTGAAGGGTATTGTTCATTTCTCAGAATTAAGAGCACAATGCACAGCCTTGGGAAGGCTGATACATCAGAGTTGTAACACGGCTCTTAGTCCATAATACATGGAAGTAGATCTAAACATATTTCACAAGATTTGATAAATTGTTTTTTCCGTAAAGAATCACAAGCCAAGACTGACACAATTAGATGTCCTGCCAACCATGTCTCCCCACAATACTGAATCATAGAATTCTAGAACAGCCCAGGTTGGAACTCAAACATCATCTGGTCCAACATTTCAATAAATTGTTTCTAATTTGCACATTTTGTGAGGGACTTCTCCTTGAAGGCAATGTTGTATTGTAGGCTGGTGAATGTCAAATGAGCCCCTATGGTACCTATGAAAGGCCTAGAAGGCTTATATTGATCAAAACTTTGCTGGTACAAGTTTTAAAGTAGGCAGAACTGTCTTCTTTCGCAGTAAGATCTCTTTGTTGCAAGCTAGCCTATTAGCAGGAAAATGTGAAAACGTGTCTTATTAGACACTCAATATTCACGTAAAGCAGAGATGGAAGCAAGTCGATTTGGGTTTTGTTTATTTTTCACTGGGGGAGGGGATGGGTTTTGGGGTTTTGTTTGTTTATTTGTGTTTTTTTAAAGACTGTATTTCATTGAGTATGATACTGAATGATATTCTGTTGACAGTAGTAGGCAGTATTTTCCTGCAGTGGGGTAAGCAGCCCTCATAAGTCCAATGACCTTTGCCTCTGTGGCCATAGAGTATTCACTATCACTTTCTACTAAAGCAGGAAAAACCTAAAACCAAATATTTATTCCTTTTAGTCCTCCCTCCACAGGCTGTGGGATCTAGAGGAGCTAGCCAAGTCAACAGCTGATTGGGGAACTGGTAATTGAACTCAATGAAAGCGCAGGGCCTGTGGTTTTCCACCGAGAGCTCCCTCTATATATCTGTATACTATCTATATATAGAGAGAGATATGTAATATCTACTACCCTCAGCCTCCACAGATGTGGGAGTAGATTTACAGTGGGCAGACATGTGAAAACATCCATGAACAAATACACAAATACAGGCTGGGCAGAGAACGGATTGAGAGCAGCCCTGAGGAAAAGGACCTGGGGGTGATGGTTGACGAGAAGCTCAACATGAGCCAGCAGTGTGCGCTCGCAGCCCAGAAAGCCAACTGCATCCTGGGCTGCATCAGAAGAAGGGTTGCCAGCAGTTCGAGGGAGGTGATTCTTCTCTTCTACTCCACTCTGGTGAAACCCCACCTGGAGTACTGTGTCCAGCTCTGGAGCCCCCAATATAAGGACATGGACCTGTTGGAGCGAGTCCAGATAGGGCCACGAAGATGATCAGAGGGCTGGAGCACCTCTCCTATGAAGACAGGCTGAGACAGTTGGGGTTGTTGAGCCTGGAGAAGAGAAGGCTCTGGGGAGACCTTATAGCGGCCTTCCAGTACCTAAAGGGGGCCTACAGGAAAGATGGGGAAGGGACTCTTTTATCAGGGAGCATAATGATAGGACAAGGGGTTATGGTTTTAAACTGAAAGAGGGGAGATTTAGATTAGATATCAGGAAGAAATTCTTTACTGTGAGGGTGGTGAGACACTGTCACAGGTTGCCCAGGGAAGCTGTGTCTGCCCCATCCCTGGAAGTGTTCAAGGCCAGGCTGGATGGGGCTTTGAGCAGCCTGGTCCAGTGAGAGGTGTCCGTGCCCATGGCAGTGGGGTTGAAACTAGGTGATCTTTAAGGTGGTTTCCAATTCAAACCATTCTGTGATTCTATGCTATGAAGCTGCTAAAGGCTCCCAAATTCATCAGGATATAGGCATTTATAGGCAGGTGTCAGAAAGAGTTACGTTATCAAAAAGTTCAAGGGTCAGCCGTCACCTGGCGAGAGGATAGTGGGGCCCACCAGGGAGAATAGCTTGAGTCAACTGGGAGTATCATGTTTGGGTTGGACCAGAAAATGCACGTGGGTACAACGGTTAGCTAAAGAGAAAGAGGATAAATCATAGAATCATAGAATCATTTAGGTTGGAAAAGACCCTTGGGATCATCGAGTCCAACCATCAACCCCACTCTACAAAGTTCTCCCTTACACCATATCCCTTAACACCACATCTGAACGAGCCTTAAACACATCCAGGGATGGTGACCCCACCACCTCCCTGGGCAGCCTATTCCAGTGTCTGACTGTGAAGAATTCTTTCCGTGAAGAATTTTTTCCTAATGTCCAGCCTAAACCTACCCTGCTGCAGCTCGAACCCATTCCCTCTTGTTCTATCGCTAATTACCTGTGAGAAGAGACCAGCACCAACCTCTCTACAATGTCCTTTCACGTAGTTGTAGAGAGCGATGAGGTCTCCCCTCAGCCTCCTCTTCCTCAAACTAAACAGTCCCAGCTCCTTCAATCGCTCCTCATAAGATTTATTCTCCAGGCCCTTCACCAGCTTCGTTGCCCTCCTCTGCACTCGCTCCAGCACCTCGATATCTCTCTCGTATTGAGGTGCCCAGAACTGGGCACAATACTCAAGGTGTGGCCTCACCAGTGCTGAGTACGGGGGGACAATCACCTCCCTCCTTCTGCTAGTCACACTATTTCTAATACAAGCCAGGATGGCATTGGCCCTCTTGGCCACCTGGGCACACTGCTGGCTCATGTTCAGCCGCTTGTCAATTAGAACCCCCAGGTCCTTTTCTGCCAGGCAGCTCTCCAGCCACACTTCCCCAAGCCTGTAGTGATGCATGGGGTTGTTGTGGCCCAAGTGCAGGACCCGGCACTTGGCCTTGTTGAAGCTCATACCGTTAGCATTGGCCCATTGGTCCAACCTATCCAAGTCTCTCTGTACATCCTCCCTATCCTCATGTAGACCAACACTCCCACTTAGCTTCGTGTCATCTGCAAACTTGCTGATGATACACTCTATGTCCTTATCAAGGTCATCAATAAAGATGTTAAACAGAAATGGTCCCAACACCGAGCCCTGAGGGACACCGCTTGTGACCGGCCGCCAGCTGGATTTAACTCCATTGACCACCACTCTTTGGGACCGCCCATCCAGCCAGTGCTTGATCCAGCAGATCGTATGCTCATCCAGGCCATGAGCCGCCAGTTTTTCCATGAGAATTCTATGGGGGACAGTGTCAAATGCTTTTCGAAAGTCTAGGTAGACAATGTCCACAGCCTTTCCCTTATCCAGTAATCGGGTCATCTTGTCATAGGAGATCAGGTTCGTCAGGCAGGACCTGCCTTTCATAAACCCATGCTGACTAGGCCTGATGCCCTGCTTTGTCCATTATATGACTTGTAATGGCACTCAAGATGATCTGCTCCATGACCTTCCCTGCTACCGAGGTCAGACTGACAGGCCTGTAGTTTCCTGGATCCTCCTTTATGCCTTTTTTGTAAGTGGGCGCCACATTTGCTACCCTCCAGTCCATTGGGACCTCCCCAGTTAGCCATGACTTCAGGTAGATAATGGAAAGTGGCTTGACGAGCACGTCTGCCAACTCTTTCAGCACTGGTGCGTCAAACTGTGGAAATTGCTTTCCGCTGTTGTTAGCACAACACTGATGAAGGTACAGTAAATCTTTGTTTGTTGAGTTGGTTTTAAGACACATAAGAAACTAATAGCAATATTTGAGAAGACAAAGAGAAGCATCCCTGTGATTTCTACTTGGATGCTGTATCGTTTATAATGTATTGTGTTTTCTAGCTAAATTACCTCATGTATTTCAAAATATGGCAGAGTTTATGCATAAATCATAACTTGTAAAGTAAAAGTTTTCAATTACATTTTCTTATCTGCCAAAAGAACTTCAGAAGTAGAAGTAATATGTCATTTTGTCTCAATATTGCATTTATGGCAATGCTGAAGTGGTTATAGCTGTGTCCTGCAATTAAAAGAATCTTAAAGGTGATTTCCAGAGATAAAAAGTTACTTCTTTGTAATCGGTGAGGGCCACCTTCATGCACTTTTTGAGTTCTTTACAAATAATAAAGACAAGGATGATGAAGCTTTGGATGACTTCATAATATTTATAGTTCTTTCATAGTGTTGAAAGATTTTTATGATTCAGCCTTAAAATTACAGGGCTCAGATTTTTGCCTGTTCTAAAAGTTATGATATAATGCCTTAATCAAAGGGTTAGTTACAAGAAAAATTAACAATAAATACTCTTGTCATAGTGTATTCCTGCTTTAAAATACACAGCAGAAGTAATAGAAAAAGTGATATGTATTAAGTCTCAAATATTTTACATTTTCATCTCTGTAAACTGAATGAATTTAATTTGATAGAACCTCTTTACCAAAAGATAAAGCTTTTCAGGAAATTGGAAGCACTAACAAGGCTTTGAAAGTCTTTAGGGTAGAAGTAAATGGGGGGAAATATTATGTTTTGAGGAATTTGGCAGGGTGTCTCTGGCACTTGTGGGAGAAGTCTGTTAGAAAATAGTCACCTTGTTACTTCCAATATGACTACTCTCCATTTCTCAAAACCTTTGGAACTTGTTATGGCTATTTCTCTGTCAAGTATAGCTGTGGATAGAATATTTTTCTTGCGTAAACAAAAAAGAATAGGATGGCATAAGTTGCATAAGGTCTTCTGGTGAAATTTGAGCTGAAACTAATTTTAATTTTGGTAATATAAATAAAGCATTTTATGATTTGGTTTAGAAAAATGTAGCATAATGTGTTGAAACTGGTATGTTTGATTAAAAAAAAAATAATTTGAAGTTGCTAACATTTGGATTCAAACTAATAACTTACTATAACTAATAACTTTAATGTATTTGCAGACAGCAGAAACATACATTGAGAGTAAAATGCGTGCTACGGGAAATGGTGTCTCCCTTTAACCCCTGGAAATAAAGATCCTTGTTTTTTCATGGACTTATCCAACGTTTCTGACTAGGAGCGATGGATAAAGAAGCCAAAGCAAAAGCAGAGATTAGGAGCCAACCCATGGCTAGAGCAAGAAATAAGGGTTGTTTTGCTATGGCTGGGCCATTCGCCATTACACGAGTGGTTCCAGTGTTATTGCAGATATTGCCAGAGCGCTCTCTTCTCACACCCTGCTCTCCTGTGCTAATCGTGCTACCCTTCGCGTGTCTTATCTTTGGCAGTTCTGTGTGCTTCCAATTCGTTTACCTGCTGCTTTGCCTCTGTGTATTTCTTCCGTCTCTTCTTTGCTTCCTCATTGTGTCCCTTGAAGCTCAGAGCTAGCCTCATTTTTGCTGCATTTTCCTGATCCATGCTGAACCAGGCTGCTTCCGCAGCTTATCTAGTCATAAAGCTATTAGTCTGAAATTCTGGATTCAGTTTTTCTGTTGGTTTGCGGGGGTGTGTGTGTGTTAATGCACTTTTATAATAATTAATGTATTTGCAGCTCATAAAAATCTGATTTAAAGTATGCATTCTAATGGAGTGCCTTAATAATGAGCCTTAAGTGTTTTCTATGAATATTTTCATGCAATATGCAGTTTGCATACACCTCTACTGATCTTGCATTATAACTTGATTGCTTTTAAAAATAATAGATTGTATTTTAAAGCCTTGATACTGGTGTTTTGCATCAGTTTTGGCTCTATAATGTATCGGTACTTTAAACTTATTAGTATTCTGAAGTAGTACTCAGGTACTCTTAGCTCTCTAAATTTATTCCGTACTGATAAAATGTGTGACTTCCCCATTGAATGTGCATGTCTGAGATCTCATTAGTCAGTTTATTTTAAACTGTGTATTATATTACTTGAGACAAATATTTGACATAAACATATGAAGTATGAAAATAAATATTTTTAGGATCTAGTTAAATAGCGTATATCGATGACTAAACCACACTTATCACTCACTGGAACAGTGTCAATTAATGCAATTTTGTTAAAATATTTATTAACTTCTTAAAGGGAGCATTAGTCCCACTCATGCCACTGCAGTTTAACAGTTTTACAAACTCATTTCCCTCATTTTCATTCCTGCATACCTTAAGAGTTATCTTCATCTTCCTATTCATCTTTGCTCTGCAGCAACTTCCTTCCTTGCAATCCCTGGACCAGCCGTCCAGCCCTGCTGCTAGGTCTATGTTTCTTGCTGCTTCATTCATCTTTTTTCCTCAGATTGCAAGTTCTGCTTCTGACGTGTGAGACTGCATGAGCCTGCTTTGTCTTGCAAAGTGTGGCACAAGTAATGTTGCATTAGCAAAGAATAATGTCTGAGAGCGTCCATGCTTTGCGGCAGGAATGTAGGAAATGGCATAAAATGCATGAAAGGTTGCATTTACATTCGCTGGGAAAAACCTGCTCAGAAAAGGTTATGGGAGGGGTAGTCCAAGGTTTGAATCAGAGCGGGGGGCCACTTCATTGTTAGAGCGGTTTTGTTCACACAGTGGATTTTTGGTAGTGATAGGGGTCAATGGGTGTAATTCCATGGAGTTTGTTCCAGAATGGGGCTGCAACTTGGAAGAGGAAGTGCCACATGGGTGGATTTTTATCTCTGTAACTGTCTGTTGCAGAGGAAGAAAATAAGGTGGACTTTTCTGTTCTACAATGATGATGATATATGGAATTATTTTATCCAGAAGTCCGATCTACAGTACTTGGGTAGTCAATGTGTCTGGTTGCTAGCAGAAAGATTTTAAAGTACAGCCTTTTGGTTAGTGTAGACTAAGGTAAATTGTATTTCCCCAATATTTTGTGACCTATTTGTTCACAAATTACCTTTTCAAATACGTTTAAAAGACTAGAATAATTCACAGCTAGTTTGGTCTACAGTAAAGTTATAATGAGTCCCTTGATATGCTTGATTCTGGATAGTTAAATTGATTTCTCTGTTTGGCCTTGGGGCTTGTTGTATGCTGAACAGCATATGGAAGTTATTGTCCTCTCTCGCTGCTAACTTTACTGCTGAAGACCTTACGCCCTGCTTGCTTTTAGCTTTGCCACTTATTGTGTCTGCAGGAAAGCAAACATGACAAGACCAACTAAGTGATGGATATCTTCCCACGTGAGAGTACAATCTTTATGTCGCTTTGTGACTGTAGGCCACCAACAGATTGCATTAAACAGGGACTGATGAACTGAATACAAATGTTTTTAGCATCCCTACGTACTGAAGCATTTCTGTTCAGTCCGAAGATGAGTGAATTTCACATCAAACTGATTTAATGGCAAAGATTTTCATGCTGCTTTTACAATTTTGGGGAGATGAGGACAAACATGATCGGAAACTTTAATGAAAAATTCTGATCTTATTTTTCTGATAATGTACCGCATCCCCATTTGTTTAATGCGTTCAGTATGTAACATCATACCCCACATTTATTACAGACCGATTCCTCTGAATTCTTTTTGGACCCAGTTGTATATTCCATCTAAGTTTTATTAGGCTCTTTTCTAACAGCTTTGTAACATCTAAATTTTCAGTCAGTCCATTACACGTTAGAAGCTGCTTTCTAGTTTGTTGTGCCACTTTTAGCATATTGAGGCAAATCATTTCTGCAAGAGAAAATGAAAACATCAATAAAGAAAACACAGAATGTTAGGATACCTTGTTAAAGAAATGTTTGCCCTCATCATTATTTTATTTTGTATTTTCTTATTCATTCCACTTGCCTTAGAAAGAGAGGGAAAGCCCATTAGAAGTGTCTGGTCTAATTAAATCCATTTTAAAAACGGGACCTAAAACCGCTCAAAGCTTTCAAAGGCCATTGATAAAATGCAGTGGAAGTGCATTTATCTCTCTCTCTTTTTCCTTGTCTTTTCTTTTCTTTTTTTTTTTTTTAAAACACTTTTGCCATATCTTTTGCAAGGTGTCTTGGCAAGTGCAAATATAATCATATACAGTCATGTGTCAGATTGGCCAGACTCTATCATCAGTGTGATCTCTCTTAAATCCTGTTGAACATAAACCCAAAAATCTTTCTTTAGGAGACAAAATATCTTCCTGTGGATTACCTCTGTCCATTGAAAGGTTACGTGTTCAGTTGATGGTTGTTATCTTAGCTCGGCAAAACAGTAATCTTCACCTGGGTGTGAAAAAGAGAAAGGTACTGGCTTTTTGCCTGCTGTATTTTTCAAACTGTGTGGATAGCAGTAGACTCAGAATTGCAAGAGGCCATTAACTTGGAGATGTTGCAGTCCTTTGGAAAGCACAAATAACAGACTTATGACAGATATTTTAATGAAAGATTTTGGAATCGGGCAATTTAAACTTCCCAACCTAAAAGTCTTGAGATAACTTTAGGCAAAAAAAAATTGATATACTGACTTCTTCAAAAAAATCAATCATCCAGAACAGCATAGTTCAGCTGCTTACCTGTAACAAGATCATTAAGAGCTGGGAAAAAAAGTAGCCCTTTAACTTGCCATTTTGGATTTTGAAAGAAGAGAAAGTATGGGATAGAGCTAAGCGGTAAAGTCCCCGCATTCTGGAGAAATCAGCTAAAATTGAAAAAAAACCTTATACACTGCTATGAGCCTGGCTGTAGAAGGCAGGTCTTTCTTAATATTCTGCTTTGAAAAACCTATTTGAAATAGAAAAAAAAAAAAGAGAAAATTCTTATTTCATAAGGACTTGTAGTTTTATTTATAATCTCTGTTTTTTCCAGTTGCAAACAGTACAGTACAGTTGCTTGGGGTGGGAGGATGTTAGTTAAAAATAATACAGCATCAGTTGAATGCTCCACAGAATTTAAAATTAAATGTCTGCAGAGATTATTTGCTATCATGCTTGCTATAAAGGTATATGGCTCTTGTGTGGGATCTAATAATTTGAGATATTTCACTGCCCTCTCTTGGTGAGAGTTAAAACTGGTCTCCTCACAAACCTTAATCCAAGAGCAAAAAGGTTTTCCTTTGGTGCAAATGTTATTTTCTAGGAAATCATAGCAAGTTGGATACTGTGGATTAATAAGTATCCATGAATTTGTCATGGTTGTACTGTTTATTTCAGCTTGAAGTTTGTGAGTGAGCTCCCTGTTTTGGTCTGTGATGTGTGGACTTTATGCGTACAGAAATATTTATTTATTTATTTGCGTGGTTCAACCTTATCCAAACATCATGACAATATACCATTTTCCATAATTGTATAGAAATATTTTTTAAAATGCCTTAAACAAAGTCCGTGTGTCTTGTGAACAGTGAAAAAGCTAATGATGATAATTGATGATAATTGCTTGCTGGAATAATGAACTAGTCACTATTTTATTAACACGTATTAATTTTAGACAGCTAATTGAAGTGCATATTTTAACTAGTAATCTATGGCTAAAACACGTAGAGGGAGGTGCTGCCCTAGAAGGCAGTTCAAAACTGTGAAAGTATCTGGAGGTATTAGCTACATAATTTCACAGCTTAGTTTCAAAGCCTATAATATCTTTGCTCCTCCAAATATCTGTGAAAAGAAGATCACGTTTTGCAAGGTCCCTCGGTTACCCCTGAACCCATGCTTCTTGCCTGATATTTGGGAGCACTGACCCTTATACATGGAGCCTTAAACCATGACTGATTTCCTAAGCACATGCTATTATGAAAGGTTTTGTTGAAGCACATGAAGCACAAAAGCATGAGCTTCCATTTCTGTGCCATGATTAAATCCGATTAAATTAAATCAAGGACTGTAGTTAAAGTTCAGTCAATTCTGTGTTTTACTTCAAAGTAATCAAACAAATTCTTCAGTGATAGCATTATTGGTTTGGAAAGGCTGTGAATTTATACTGCAGGAGGGACTATAATTTAGAAATGCCACGGATTTTGTATATATAGCTTACAGATCCCGAAGGGATCATTTTTGATGAAAGTTATGTTTTGCCGTATATTTCAGAGGGTTTATGTTATGGCAATATTTCTGAAGGAGTAAATGGGCAAAAATAAACCAACACGTCTTGTCTTTTGCCAATGTGTTTTTTCAAGCCAAAGAAGTAAAAGAAAACAGAAATTTGGTACGTGTCCAGAGCCACGTAAACAGTTCAGTGTCTATTCTGTTGTCGAAGCACAGGCATGCTGCTTTGTACTGAGAAATATTAAAACACAGTTTGCCATTGTTGGTTCCATAGCAAAAGTATCAATCTGTGTTAGATGTTTTTATATAGAGCAATGACTTCCTCTGTACCAAATGCAAATTTGGCAAGTGCCCCTGTCCCGAGCTGCTTGCTTTGAAAGGACAGAGGACTAGGCGCGTCAAGTGATAGAAAGTTTGACCTACACCAAGAATGCAGCAGCTTCCAAGGAAAAGGCTGAAAGGGAGACAAATCGTGATGGAAAGACAAGGAGAGCCTGCAGATGCTCACAAAGAGGAGGGATTTGCATGTTTACTGCCTGAAGTTGCCATTACCCTCCAAGTAACTCTTTGTTACTATGCAGGCTCTCTTCCAAGAAAATTTGCTTTTTTCCTTTCCTGTCTAGCACTCCATAGGCAGCACCATGACCTGACTTTTCACCAGAGGGTTATCAGGAACTCTGCAGATCATCCAGCCTATTGTTCCCTGTCCTGCTTGTGGTCCACATCCAGCAGCGGCCCTCTCTGAGCATCGAGTGGGGAGCGGGTGGACTTTTCTGGCATGTGGCAATATCAGCAGGTCTGACTTTGTAATGAATGGAGGTCATTCTTTATATGAATTCTCTCAGCTCCCCAGCAGTTTAGCCAATCAATCTGTAAGGAGCTTCTGCAAATGTCACCTTGCAAAGTGACTACACACTTTGGCAGGAAATTAGAAGGAGCAAAAACAATTCAAGAACCAGGTTGAGAGATGATTATTAATTTTTTGTCTGTGTCTTTACTGAAAGAGGAAACAATCATATCTCTTTCAACACAGCAGAAAGAGAGGAATCCTGACACGTTTTAAAAATGCAGTGTATTTTGATGCAGCAATCTTGGTACACAGTGTTGCAAAGTGCCTCAGGGTTGCCATACAGTTCCCTGCCTCCTTTCTTCTGTAGCTGTTATTTCAAGTCAGTCTTGTGGGATATGTCCCATCCCCTACTGCATTTTTGAAGGAGACAGATTCATGACTAGCTAGTATTCTCTACTGCCTATTTCTGTATTAGCAGAAAGGCCAACGTTTTAACTTAGAAATAGAAACCTGGCTGGCTCGTGCATTTCTCCACATAGCCCGTGTATGGGATTTGACTAGTCTGGATGATCTCCATTTGAAGGCAACTTTTAGGCTGAGAATTTGTGCAAATTAGAGACATGAGAATGGGGCAAGCACGTAGGAGACGAAGGCGAGTGGTAGGGAGAAGCCCTTTAATAATGTTGTGGAATGGCAAGACATCTCTTTTACTCTTTTAGTTTCCGATATCACTGGGTGATACAATAGCAAGGATGTTCATTTTCCTGTGCCCCTGTCAACGTGGCACAGAAGAGCTTTGAGGAAGAAACACTCTTTTGGGAGAAGTGTGGGAAGGCAAAGAATATGGCTGATTCCTATGCTGGCTTTCTGTGTTGTTTCTTTTGCTTTGTTTTTGCTGTTAAAGGGTTCCAAGTGCAGGTGGACAGTGTGGAATGCTAAAAGCTGGATACAGATACCTCCTCTGCTCCCCTTTTACAGTTAGAAAATCACTGTCCGGCTTTTACTACTGACTTCCTAGTAAGTTGAAAAACTAATCAGGACCAAACATTTATTTTTAGCCTTTTACCACTGCCCTCAGATTTCTCCCCATAATTCAACTAATGAAAAGAATTCCCAACACAGTGCCTGGTTGTAATTTTAAGACTTGAATAATTTATTATTTGTATATGTTATTTATGCAGAAATAGTGATAATGCCTTTAAATTGCATCCCTCCCTGAAAGCACAGAGAACTAGGAAGACCTAGGATAGCTGAGAAAAATTTTTGGCTGAGCTCAGTTTCATTTTAAGTTCATACAGAAGCTCATGAATATGTATGCACATATGCATATGTACATATAGGTGCATGCACAAAAAAGCTAGTGGCCTACAGTTTTCCTATAAAGCCCTAGGCCACAGAGTTCTCTGTGTGAAAATAGATTGCCCAGCCTCAAATACAGGATGTTCAGAAATCCTGGATGCCGCAAAGATGAGATGGACTTTTGACTCCAGGTCTTTCTATCTATTTCTAAAGGCCTGAGGCTTTTTCCCCCTGGCGATCGAACATCTTTTGGAAATCTCTGTTTCAGAGGGTGCCTAAGATCCTGGAAGGGTTCACTTGCTGAAAGTCTGCAAAAGACTTATGGGTTGCTAATGGACAGTAGTGCATATTATTGGCCTCTCTGGTTTTATTCCTGTTCTTTCTGTTGACCTCTCTTTGAACGGAAAGTCACCCCATATCATCTCTTCCCAAGTGCTGATGGTAAATTCAGAGCTTTGCCATCACAGTATTCTTTATAGCAATAAGGAATACATTATGCCTGAGATAGTCGCAGGAAATGGTGTCTGGCATTTAACGTCTGAGATTAATAGCTTTACAGGGAGCCATTTTACTACTTCGTTCCTCGTTTCTTCTTAACCTCCAGGACTTTTGCCCTTGCCTTCTTAACTCTAAATGTTTTTGTCGTCGATTTTTTCTTCTTTTTGCTCCTCCCTAACATGATGATAGATAGACTCAGAGAAGCTGCTAAATTGTATTTTCTTCTTGTTCTGCCGAATGACTCACTCACCAGACTTTTATCACTCTAATGTAAGTGTGTAATGAGCCAAGTGACTTGGATGGTGAATTAGAAGAGGGTCACTTGCCATTTATTTTTGGGTTTAGGCTTTGATGGAGCAGTTCAGTAGAGGTACCATGAGTGCTGACAACAGATTTATGAGAAGGAAATTATTTAATTTTATGCCTTTAGCTTATGTCACGTTATGGTCTCTGGTCATGATTGGATATCACTTATTATGGTCATTTCTATCTTGTTTCAGATTTGTTTTTTCTGTCATGTGGTGGTACTTAATGTTTACTCTTCAAATTTTGTTCCTGATTTTTGATCATTAGTGGATTTGTTAGACTGCGTGCTCTAACTGTGGTGTATTGGATTGATTTTTCTATTGGCTTGAGTTATTCTTTGTGATAGATCCTCCTCACTGTAAGCTGTTTTTATCTTTCTGTAGACTAGATAGAATTCTTCGCACACACAAATACATACAGACATATATATATACTTTTTGCTGAAATGCTTAATTTCTTTTTTCTTTTTTTTTTTTTTCTTGCAACAAGACTAAATTATCTCTAGAAAATTCAGAAAAGCTGCTTGAAATCCCTTAGATATGTTAGACTCCCTTTAGGTGTAAATTTTCATTTATGACCCTTTAGAGTACTTCAGAAATGGTGTAGTGGTGGAATATACACTAAATAAAATAGCCCACACAGCCAAAGTTCCCATTCTTTCTCGTGGTAGGATATTTATAGAATTAATACATCGGTAATTAAAAAAAAAAAAACCACATATATGTTAATGATTAAACTGTAAGATTGTAAGAAGAAACAGTAAACCGTTTAAAAGCAATTTTAGCTGTGTTTTTAAGTGTGTAATGTAAATAAATACATATACGTTAATTTTATTTACATAATTGTTCCTCGGAGAGGGAAATATCATCCTACACTAAAAGTAGACTTGATGAAAACACTAGAAGCATGGAGAGTTGTTTTTTCCTTCGTAGGGGTTAGAGATCTAAATTTACAAAGTTAATGGGAGCTAAGAGTGTCAACCATCTAGGAAGATGAAAGCACTTGGCCAATTATATGACCAATTAAAGATTTAAGTTTCTAAGTTTAGGTGCAGAAGTAATAACATTTAAGGCATTTTTACAACTTTACAAGTATTTAAACCATTTAACAAAATACTCAGAACAGTATAGTCAATTAAGCTCCAAGGATGATTTATCCATGTGAATTTTAAGCACTATATATTAATTTGTGATTTCTTGGTTATTTGTCTGTTTTGTTTTGGTTTGGTTTTTTTTACTGTGAAAAGCAAATGTGCTTTATGGCAGTAAAACTATTTCCTGTGAATTCAAGTGCCTAACTTACCATCATCCAGCATCTTCAGATGCCTCACCAGATGAAAGCTGGTGTAGTATGTCAGAAAAAACAAAGGGAAGCTGCAGCCCCTGGTCTGAAAGATTGCAAGGAGTGAGTTTTACTCCTTGAGGTAATAATTAACTTTGTGCTCCCCCTGCGTGTTTCCTCCAGTGAAGATTATGGTGTGCAAAGAGCATATGTGCAGTGTAGTCCTGGAAAGCTTTCCGCTCATTTCAGCTGCTTCAGGGCTAGTGCCGCTCTTCATGAAGCTCTTCATGATCCAAGGGCCTGGGTACAAGCAGCGCATTCGAACCATTCGCATTGGACCTGCCTGAAGTGAGGGCACTCAAAGGTGCCCCCTCCTGACTCTGTCCCCCATCACACTTACTCAGGCAGAGCAACAAAAGGATGGGATCAGTTAATCACCATGACCATCTCCTGCAAGGGCTGGTGCAAGCCCTCTCATCTCCTTACCCATTTAGCCTGCAGGAGCAGAGCTTGCCACCAACAGTGTGCCTATATATAGTTTTTAGCATTTCAAATGTCAGTGAAACACCTTTAAGAAATCAATGTTTTACAGACAGAAATATGGTTGTTAGGGGAGCAGTATGCTTTTTTTCCCTGCCAATTTAAATTTCAAAATCCTGCAAGTTCAATTACATACGAGTTTATGGACAACAGGGTGTAGGGGAAATTAGTTGAACCTATTTTTAAAATCTGCGTTTAATTCAAGGTTCTGAATTAATGAGGAACATAAACCATGTTTTAGAAGTTTTCTGAGTTTTTAACGTAAGGGATTTTTCTTTTGCTGAATATCACTGCTTACCCCGACTCTGTTTTGTCACTAAAAACAGTAGAGTTAGGACCATATGTTTCAGAGAGACTTAGTGAGACTGTTGAAGATTTTTCATAGAAAGAAGTATAACTCTAGACACCGTGTTGAAATAAATGAGTAAATGTTGTAAAAATGACTACCCACCTACCGTTCTTTGGTGAACAGGGCCTACACAATTACAGCTGAGCACTGAAAATAAGATGGGGGGGGGTGGTTGTAACTTCTCTCTTTAAAAAAGCTACTGCAAAACTTCATGGTTTTGAGAGTGGGTTTTTGAAGCTCCCAAGACAATATGGGGAAAACTTTACAACTTCTGTTCAAATTATATGTCATCTGCAGCTTGTGAGGCTGATGTTTGCTAGCGGATCCCCACAATGGTGCTACTGTACTCTATCAATGAGTAATTGTGCCATTATAAGGCAAAACCCAGAATATCTTCCTGAATTTCACAGCCCACTTAGCAGTGAAAATCATTTGAGCGGCCATAATTATCAGACAAATTCTTCACTCCTGTTGATGCTGGGAAGAGAGAACCCGTGGGCTCGCTGCTGGACTGGCTCTGTCTTTCGGAGCGGTAGCTTGATTGCACTTCCCTTCTCAAGGGCCATTGTCAGACTGTATATTGATTTGCATTAAAGATGCATTGTGCTTACCAGAGATTCCCAGCATGATCTGTGAACATATCATAGCTTCTAATCAATCCTATTCTTGTCCTTCTATTATGCTACAATTTCTGTGCAGCTTAACGCCTCGATAGAAACAGTCTTTTTTTTCTTATTATTATTCTTTTTAAGGGACTACACTGATTGCTTGAACTGTCTTGCCTGATAATTAGCTGTTACCTGTTAAGTCTGTTGTGACATATAGTAAAACCATGAATAACTGGCAAAGAAGGCCAGCTGTACAGCTGCACCATGCATGGGGTGTAAAGACAGGGCAAGACATCTGCTGTATAGAGAGAGAACTGGAAAATTTGTAAGCCTACAGTATGGGGTTTGTATCTACACAGCAGTATCAGAGGCAAGGGGGTATCAAATGGTGTAAGCAACATCCTCAGCATCAGATTGAGGTAGTACTCCAGCCTGGAATGGAGAGATTTCCTTTTTATACGTTGATTCAAAAAAATACAAGCTTGGAAATTCCTTAGCATAGACTTCATGCTTCCCAGAATTCACATCATGAACTTTAGTGTACCAGACCCGTCCATCTGTATCATCGTTTCTTCATTGATATCTGTAACCAGTTTTATATACATATGTATATATATATACACACACGCACCCACAAATAGATAAGGTTATCACTTCATATTCCTTGGCCTTAGTGTTTATAGCACTTGACATTTATTTACCATGTGAATATACTTTTATGTATTTTTATTCTGACTGGAGAAAGAAATTGCCTCTATTTTAGTCTAATACATCTTTTCTAAGTCCTAACATTGCACCTCTCTTTTTCACATTTCTTTCTTCACTTAATTTCTCTGCCTGCTAGGCTGTCACTAAATGCAAAAGTGCTTTTAAATGCATAATTGGTATGCACATTACCATGGGGACTCTGATGTGTAATTAGAAAGACACCAGGAAATGGTTTCCCAAATAGTTAAATCTAAATAGATGGGCATAATGAAGCAAAGGGAGGAGCTTGAACTGGCGCATGACAATAATTGTTCCCCACAAGGTTTGTAGCTTCTTCAAACAAGTGACCCCCTCAAGGTCCTTCTGATTTTACATGTGCAGAATGTGAGTAGTTTTATTAGAATAAATTTAAGTTGCTTTTCTGTCTTGTCCCTTCTTGAAATATATCTCTTCCATCCCAAACAATCAGCAGTTGGGTATATCTTGAATTAGAGTAACCTCTGGTTTGAAGATTGCAAAACCAATCTCAAAATGACAAATTCTGCAGATTTTACACCCTCAAACATGCTTTATAAGACATTTTCAGTTTAATTTTCAACATGCATGGTACTTGGATATATTCCTACACTAAAATTTAAAGTTACTGCCTGCAAATTTACGACCTTGGACATCTGCATTAGAGAAAGACAGCTATAATGCAGAAATTTCAAAGTGGATTTAGTGTATTTCAGGTATTACAGAATGTGGTGCTGCTTTTGGGTGGGGAAGTTTCATTTATCTTTTGTAAAATGAGGCAAATTATATAAATCTAAAAGATTTCATTAAGTCATAAATTTCCCTTTAATCTTATTCACTCTAACACAATATCTCAGTTTTTCAAGAGGAGCCACTGTTAAGTTAGTTTCCTTTTTGGAAATTTTATCATGTTTACAGTGTAGTCTTGTAGGCAAATACAAACTCATTCTGAACTGAAAAATATCCATGTGCTACATTAGTGCAGTCAAACCAAAACTAAGTAAACTTGATTCTGAGTAAAAGTCCTGGAGAAGGCCTAACACAGGAAATTTTTTTCTTTTTTGTTTTTAAATCTCGGAGCATGAGCTAAGCAGCTGCCTTACATCATCCAGTGCAAATATAGTTCAGCTTTGTGCTTTATGTATTTAGAGAATTGACAAAAGCAAATAAAAATACTGAAAATGAAAAGCTCTGTATCCCCATATGGTGTCACTTAAATTAAAAATATCCTTTAACTTCATTGGGTGTAATACATATGATGAAAATGCTCAAGTGGGTTTCTAGCAGAGGCAAATAAATGGAGATGTGTTTATAAAATTCACATACTGAATAATGATAAGTCTACATTATACAAGTGCACCATGAATATGAATTTAATATGCTTCCTTATATCATTTGGCTCACTCAGTACAGTCATAATATTGACTGGAGTTCACGGATTTATTCTGGGTTTCATATCTCTCTATTCATTTTTGTGTTGCTGTTTGGAATTAAAAATCTCATAGCCAGAAGATATGAATAAGTCTTCTTGGGGAAAAAAAAATCTGTGCAGCGTCGTGTAAGTTTTGCTGCATTCTACTCATCTTGTAGACATTGTTCATTGTGCAATCTTTTTCCCCAATTAAAAGCCTTATCCCAAGTCCTCTACGTCCTTGGATTCGAAAAGCCTTTTAGTGACATTCTTAACTACTTGTTTGTATCCACAAGTGAAACTTTGGTCTCAGTAGCAGAATTCCCACAGGATGTCACTTTTCCAGGTTATATTTTTATAACACCTAGTCATTTCTGACTTTTTCTTCATATGTAGAGCTGGACTAATCCAGTAGAACCAATGTTGTCAAAATAAAAATACTATTCAATTTGTGACGCTTCTGTCTGGGTATGCAAGGGTTGTAGGCATGGAAGGGGAGACAGTGCTATAGAGGAATGAAGAGTTGCATCAATGGGAGGAGGGGCAAGAGTGAGTATTTGCTCATATTGTTTCAGTGTTTTGCAGTGTAATATTATTATCACAAAAAGATGATGGTAGTATTTAATAGTAAATAAGAGAGATCTGATTTTGGCTGCAACAAATCTATTTTGGATAATATAAGAAAGGGTTGGGAAGGTCCTCCACTCCAATACACTTTATTGAGGACTGATGGAGAATGCTTAAGAGTAGAAGAAGATTTCAGTACCTCCATAAACCATCATGCCTTGCCGCAGTGCAAGTTTTAAAGACTTCTTAGACTAAGATAGTGCTTTTGTGTTTAATGAACCTGGATTAATGGATTTTTCTTTATGTTTTTTGAAGGCTTCTAAGGTTTTGGTATTTATGCAAATCTGGGACACCCCCGTCCCTCCTTCCTTTGTCCTTTTATAGTTAAAATAGTTCTTTCCCATGTACTTTACTTCTCATTTATCAACATTGAATGTCATCTGTAGTTGTATTATGGTCGCTCAGTACTCTGAGATCGGAGTTCTTTGTCATCCATTTTCATGTTTACTCTTTTGAATTATTTAGCACAATACACAAACTTTGTCGCTCTGCTGTTCATCAGCTTTTCTAGATCGTGTATGAATGTGTCAAACAGCACAGATACCAGAATACTAGTAATATCCTGACAATATGAAACTGTTCCTTTCTCCTTATCATTTTTGTCCTTTAACACTGTTTATCAAGAAAAGACTTTTCTTTACATGCCATGACAGCTTCTGCTGTTTGTGACTTTAATCTATAACAGGCATGTTGTTTCCCCCCATAATTCTGTACTTAGTAGCACAGCTGATAATTCTGTTTACTCTCTCCCAGTTTCCCAGAGGCTGTGAATGTTTCTATCTGTGAACAGTGCATTTTTTTCATCCCAAATCTTATAAGGAAAGAATAAAACCTTAATCATAAATCTTGAGCGCTCAGTAATCACTCTCTCCAAGAGCTGGACTTGTCGTACCAAATGCGTATTTTTGGAAATGCTGCGTGAGATTCCTACTGAACTTCAATTTTCCATTTTGTAAATCCAGAAGTTTGCCTGGAACATGACTTCTGCAATATAGCACTTCCTATATGTGCATAAATATCCTCAGACTCCTAAATTTTTTGTTAAATGGAGTACCCTACAGTAAGAGTAATGTAAATAAGAAATAATGTGCATTCCAATTGTGTGAAGGCTCTGAATTCATACAATATTAATGAAGGTTTTGA
Source organism: Chroicocephalus ridibundus (assembly GCF_963924245.1). Taxonomy (NCBI): domain Eukaryota; kingdom Metazoa; phylum Chordata; class Aves; order Charadriiformes; family Laridae; genus Chroicocephalus; species Chroicocephalus ridibundus. The sequence continues at coordinate 31,772,815 of NC_086288.1, read as the reverse complement.
TTAATACTTCCACATAAAACTAAAGGAGACAGAGTAAAGCCTTTTCTAGTAGCTCCCCACCCCTGTTTCTGCATTTTAATGAAAGCTTTGTTAATATTTAAAATGCATTTAAAGCCTCAAGTGTATGGGAAAGCTATGTAGTTAAAAAAAGATATGGACATTTTATTAGGCAGAGCTATTTGTACAAAAGGATAAATGTCAGACTAATAATGGCGATGACAAATTTTGCAACTTGCAACATAATGGAAAATTTTAAAATGTATTTTGCAGTTTTATCCTGTACGAAAGGAAAAACGTCATCAGCCAAATACTTTGCTCATACTTAGACACTGCAGACAAATTGCTGCTGATTTATTCACAAATACTTTATTTAATAGTATATCTTTTGTTAAATATTGTAACATGGCACATAGGGCTACTGATGTGCCATGGGACTATAATAAATCAAGTACTGTGTTCCTGTTAACTGAATGAAGTATTTTAATAAGCAAGCTTGATTCATGTAGACATTTCCATTCATCTGACTTGAATATTGCGCTATATAAGAAGGAGCTATGCCAAATATGGTTTTGATCGTGATTTTCCTAACAGATCAATTTATAGGAGGAAATGAATACAGTCATTTCAAATTTGACACTTAGCATGAAAAGTTCCTGGAAAAAACCAGACAGGTAGAAAAAAAAAATAATTATTTTTCTTACCCCTCAGTGCATCCATTCACAGAATGCACTAAACTCCTTTGGTTTGTATTTAAAGCAGATGTGTCTACCTTTAACAGCCAGAAGCCAACCCCTTCATTCAGTAAAGTCATATACAGCTTTAAAATTAAGAGCATCATGTTGTACTCTGATGGTGAACTGCAATTTGCTTAGCAAGCATTGCATGGGAATATGATGATTTGATACGTTCCTGTGAGCCAAAGGTCTGTCTTTAAAATTTGTATAGTTACAATTACCTTTGCCTTATAAAAACTGATGAAGTTAGGTGGCCTGGCAAGGTCCCTTCCACTTTCTTCTTCAATTATTTCTTCTTTACGTCCCTCAATGCATAGGCAGGGAATAATCTTTCTATCTCTTTCTTTTTCTTCTGGTCACTGACAACCTGGCCTCTTCCTTTTCCCTATTTCCTGGATGTGAGTTCCGCCTATTTGACATGGGTAGAAGAAAGGTAGGAGAAATTTGTCTCTGTGGATACCATATTCCCAAGTTCACTTGAGCTATGCGCTGTGTCTTGCTTGTTCCGTGCTTATTCTCGATAAAATTAGAACTACAAATCTGTGGACACCTCTAGAGACTTTCAGGGTTTTTTTACAGGTCAAAAAGCTGTATGTTTTGTCCTCTGGATGGGAAGTGATTGAATTGTTTTACCCAGTGAGGATTGATCTAATGAGGCATTGATTTCAGTTGATATTGTCTCTTCTTAGAACTTCCATAAAAATCGCCTAGATTGTGGAAATTTGAGTATCTAAATCTGTGGCCATGTTTGTAAGCACAGGTCTTTGACTTTCTCATGATCATCAAATGTGTATTAATATATCTGTATGTGTATGTGCATGGACATGTGCGTTCATGTAAAATTCCGTTAACATGACTTTGAAAGATTGATTTATTTTTTTCCCCCTAATTGTTAAGACTGAGTTGTAATGTAGCACATCAGAAATGCCAAAGTAAGATAAGAAGTAGGTGTGTAACAGTGTAATCCCTTTTACCTATCCTCGTTTGTTTACTTTAATTTATTCCAGTGGTTGAAATCAGGGAAACTACTCACATAGTAATAAATCTAATATTTGGATTTGGGCTTTTAGCACCATATTTATGAGTGACCGAAGTCAAACACGTTAAACCACACCCTTAAAAACTTGGTATTGCTGCAAGATAGAATATAGTTATCGACTATACTCACTTTGCTTTTTCAAAGATCTTCATCCCTCTGTAATTTTACCTGATAGGTGGCAAAATTTGATATTCCAAAGGGCCTAATTTCTTACTATATGGTTTCCTCTTCACCTATTCTCTCTCACTGCTCCCCACCAATACATTCTCCTGTGTGCACAAAGACGTTTGTGGTCGGCAATCATTGTCATACCACTAATAATAACAACAGGATTTAATACTGAGCAGATGTGAAAAGAATAATTACTGCATAATATTGTTTTTACTAGTAAACTATTCAGAAGACAATCCATGTGCTATGCTCATCTGTACAGTTTGTGTACAGCAAAGCTGTAGTAAGGGCAAGGTAAGCAAGGGCACCAGCTAGATGGCAAATAGTCTTGAGCTCCACCAGATGCACTCTTTACCGCTACTACCTCCAAAAAGGAAAGATTGCTGTCAGCAGTGTAGCAGTGACTAGTTAGGAGTCTGAGGAAGAGGGGCAGGAATGCAGTAGGTGCAACCATAACTCTGTCCATAAGTCTTGAACTGACATACGAAAATAGATAATATACAAGCTGAAAAAAAACCCAGGTGCCTGGCAGCTACTCTAGAGTAGAATTAGGCAAGATGCTCCTTGGCGAGAGAGGGATGTTACACCTCAACATGGGAGAAACGTGGCAATCCTAGCTTTATAATGCTGCAGTCTTGAGATTGTTGTGGAGTGTGGGGCAGTGGGGTGGTCCCATCTTTTTGCAGCATTTTTGTTGGCTCCTATCAGTTTCTGGCATGGTGGAGTGGAGCCGCCTGCCCTGCCTGTTCCAACACTTGATGTGATTTCTTCCTTGTCCTAACGCATCCTGATGCTGTGCAGGAAAATTCATTGTTATGTCTTGAGATCAAACTGCTATCTACATCTCCTTTTCTAAATGGAGCTTTTTTTTTTTTTAACTCCATATCTGATTCTTCTCTCGCTTTCCTCTTACGCTATCCTTCCCCATCTTAGCTGTGGTCTGAATTACTTTGTGTTTCATTTTGAGTCATCTTTTTTTGTAAAGGAAACTCTCTGCACTGCATGGCATTTATGGCTAATCATGAAATCACAGTGTTTCTTTCTTCATTAAAGTTGAAAGCGGTGGGTTTATAGTCTTTTTTTGGAGTTGCTGTTAAATATCTTATGTTGCCTGTTTACTGTAAAAGCACTTTTATTTGTCTGACTGTAGACGAAGAGTTGTATATATCTTCCTTAAATAGTTTTGGGTGAAAACACTTCATTGTGAGACAGAATTGCAATTGTGTAAACTTGGCTTAGGTTTATTGATACTGTAAATGTAAAATCTGTCCTTTTACAGTACTTAGAGTATTTTCTGCCAGAGACATCATGAAGTTTTACACTGATTAAATAAGAGGCAGCCTGTATCCAAGAAATACAGGTAAACATTCTCCTTGTGCATTGGGATTTTATGTTAGAGATGGAATGTCAATGTGAGCTTTTCTTTTAGCCTACGGTTAAATCCTGGCTCTGATACTGCTGCAGAAATTACAACCATTTGATGGGTTACTGGAAGCCTATGCAAAAGATGTTCTCCACCCACTTAAAATAGGGAAAAAAAATCTTTTTTCACCAGAAATTACTGCCTTATCTCTTTGTGGACAACCAATTTCAGGAAAGGTGTTAGATGACAGAAGCTGTCCCCTCATTCGAGGGAGCCTGATGCGCAGACGTACTGTGAGAGGGGCTTGCGCCCAGCCATATCCACGTTCTGGAGATGAGATTTTCACTTCTATCTGTAACCTCCTTGCTGTGCTTAGGTCATTATTCTATGTCTTTTTAGAAATCTAGTCTCCTTCCGCTTGCAAAAAAGAAAAAAATCTCGCTGATATGCTGAAGCAGTCTGTGTTCAAAAGTAAGATGCAAACATCAGTAGAAAAATAGCTCAACGCAGTAAAAGCCAGTGTAAGTGCAGAGTTATTGCACAGTGCTGTTTAAAATTTGTCTGTGCAAATTTAGTGCTGGAAATTATATTTTTAACTCCCTCCAAACAACATTTGATGACCAAATTCCCACATCCTGATGCAGTTTGGATTTTCCTTGTGTATCCCTCACCCAAGTGCAGAACAGACGGGTATTATTCAGACTGGGAGAGCTGCATGCTTCTTAACTTGATCTGAAATGCCTGCCAGACGAAATGCAAGGAAAATGCAAACAGCTAGACTAATGACCAAGTTACATGTCATCACTGTTTTAGCCTGTTTGATTAGATCATGAATTTGTAAATGCCAGGTTGTCTGGTTCTGGCTAAAATTAACAGGTTCACTTTTCCAAGGACAGTGCTATGTTAAAACACCTTGAGAGAAAAGATGGGAGTAGAAGGAAAGGTCAGTGTTTACTTAAGAAAAAAGATAAATCAATGGAGTGAACTGCAAAAACTTGTACTTAAAGAAATTTAGGCAAAATGACTTTGAGAGGAGGGAGAGAAGAGGATTGTGGTATTGACATCCAGTCTTATGTGTATACAGTAAATGATATCTACCTCTGGCTCCTCTCAGAAATCAAATAAAAGATGGTACTGCCTACCTTTCACCACCTGCAATCAGGCAACATTTGACTTGGTGGGATTTTTTTGGAAAAGGAGAGAGACATCTATATAAAAGCAATCATGCTTAGACCTATTAACCATTTCCATCTTCCAAAAACAGATGTCAGTCACTTTCTTGTAAAGGTATCTAACAGAAGTATAAACCTTAGCACCATCAATTAAATTGTATCTATATTTCCTTTATTTTCATTTGTTTGTGTGTGTCATGATTTTGTGCTCCACTTCCTTACATGATGATCAAATGGATTTATGTTGGTGAAATGTGTGATATAAACCAAGGTATTTTTTCCTTCATTATTTTTCTTCTTTCTGAGTAATTTACATGTAGAATGGGATAGCTGAATTGCCTGATAACCTGGCAGGGCAGGCAAGGTATGCAAGTATTTTAATTCACTGGAAAATTTGGTAAGATAGAGTTTTTCTGAAGTATGTCTTTGGCCAACAAATACCTTTTTTAAAAAAAGTCTTTTTAGGAGCATTGGGGTTTTCATTTTTTATTTCCCAGTCAGTTGGTACAGAAACTTGAGTATCAAGGGAACATATAAATTTTGGAAACATCAAGGGCACCTTTATCTGTGTTCTGTGAAACTTCTGTCTTGGAAAATGTGAATGTTGCTTTTGGTATATTTTCCAGCTCTTTTTCCTGGTGATAAAAAAAAAAAGTGTCTTGGCTCATAAAAATATTCTGAGTTGATAGCAGGAATAATAAATGATACAGAGATCTGACAACTTGCAAATTGGAACTGTGACTGCAAAATATATGTTGTGTGGGCCCCGGCCTACGTCTACGCAAGAGAAGACCAGAAATTTGGTATGTGCTGTCTGCTAAAACAACACTGTAGTAAATCTTTAAAGAAATAAAAATGCACTTAATGAACAATAAATTAACAAGAAAAAAAAATAGCCGTATTAAATGATCTCCAGAATTCTGGGTTTATACCCTTATAATATTTTTGCACAGGCATGGTTCGTGGAAGTTCTAGCTACATTCTTTTTGATAAGATACTCACGTTCCCTTATTTTTTTTAAAAGCTATTAACATTTTCCCAGTTGAAGAGAACATGGCTCATAAATCCCTGTTCCAAATTCTGCAACCCCACAGCTCCATATGTAAAAGGAGCTTACTGAAGAGGTGTGCTACTTATTTATCTGTGGAGTGAAGGGATGGCAATGGGAGGGGGGGGCTGAAAGGGGAAGGAGATTTTCCCTGGGCAACTCACCTTTTTCAGTGAAAAGAAACAAAGCTTTTTTTTTTTTAATAATTAATTAATTATTTAAAACTGCCCTTGGGCTTTTGAGTGTGATTTAACGTTGTTTGTACTAATGAAGCAGGCAATTGATGTTTGATTATATGCTTTGTGTTTTATAGTTTTTGAAGGCACAGGGCTGTTTATGGGGGATTTAACTTTCAAGTACAGATGTTAGAAGTAAATATGCACAGGGCCAGATTCAGGCGAACAGTTAAGGCCACGCTTAAATTCATCCTTACTAAAAATAATAATAGAGCGATGAAGCACGTATTTAGTTGTTTACAATGTGTTCAGGTTCCAATAGAACTATGCAGGCTTATGTGGTATGTTATATCCCGTATAAAGCTAGTTGCCTGAATAAGTGATGGATGAGGTTTGAACATCAGTGGTGTTCTTTTAGCAATGCTCTGTGGTGTGGCATGTAGGTCTTTCAGTTTCGTAGGACAAGAACTGCTGTATGAAGTCAAACTAAAAATCGACCTAGCCCTATTGCCTGTTTCTGACAATGACAGTAGTCGCTGCCAAGGAAGAAGTATTAGGAAAAAAAATATGTCTTTCTGGCTTTGTGCTTTGTAAATACTTCAAGCAACCAATACGGGGCTGGCTTATATTTATTCACTCTACCTGTCTTAGTATTGGTAAATGACCTTACGCATACTTAAGTGAGATTGCAAATATGAAAAAGAAATTTTTCTGGAAGATGCTCGTTGTCTGTTTTAAATACTGTCAGTATGTTACAAGTTGACCATTCTCCATCCAGTGCCAACCAATGAACTCCTTTATTTTTAATTATGACAATTGACTTTTGAGTCCAGATAAATGCAACTACTGCTGGAATTCCTAGGTTACCATTTTCTAATCATCTCAGTTTGAAAAGCACTCAAGTTTTTTGGCACTTCCTTATTTTTAAGTACAGGCTAAATCCGTGGCATTTTGGTAGCTAGAAGCCAAGCCTCACCATGTGCTTTTATTATGTTTCTGAATAATATCCTTTGCTTTCTGCAGGGATGTAGAGATTGTGTCTAGCAGACAGCAGGAAATAAGAAAGGAAAGAGGAAGGGATATAAAGAATGAATGAAAGATAGAGTCATAGACCCAAAGAGGACAGAAATAATATTGGCATGTTAGAAGAGAACTTGGAATAAACAAAGCAAAGCAAAATCAAAAGAGACTGTGTGTTTAACCAAGTTAACTAATTCACCGATTAAACTAGTGCCCCTTAACACAGAGGCTTAGAATAATTATTAAAACAGAATAGATGCTTTCTAAGCTTTATTTTGAGATGAGTTCTAGGTAATTTAAACTTCTATCACAGGATGCACGTATCACACAAAAGTATGCATTGTTTTTATTAGAAACTTTATTACAAACAGAGTGATTTGGAGAAAGATTATTAGAAAACGCTATCAAAAGAATCTCTCAACATGCATGTTATAATCAGGACAGATCTGTGTGTTAGTCAACCGAAAATCCTGAAGTTAATGCTAATTAGGTAAGACAAAAATGAAAACAAAATAAATACAAATATTTTAAGGAGAAGGTGAAATGGAAATGAAATATTCTGTTATTCATTTTCTGCACCTGGTATTTTTCTCTTGGTAGTTCTCAAGTGAAGTGATTTAATTCAGTGTTGTGTCTGAGAAAACACTTTGTGCCCTTTTTGAAAAATACATTATGTCTATAGCCTGTATTATGATCTTATGACACACCTTGAAATGGATTTAACACTCTCGCCTTTAAAGATGCTTTAAGGCTCTTTTCAAATCCTTAAAAGCAGAGTTTGGAGATTGAGGCCAGTTCTATCAAGAGTGGGAATAAATCAGAGAATCTGGATTTATACCTGAAACTCCCAGGAGGGGAAATTCTCCCAAGAAACACTTCATGTGACAGCTTTAAGCTCCATAATGTTTTCTGCATTCAGGTATAAATCCTTTTATAATGAACAGGAGAAAGGGTAGCAGTAGTTTTGATATCAGATTTCCCCTATAAAATCATATTTTTACCTACATCCAGATCAAATTGCAAAGAATACTACTCCCTGAAAATCAATCAAAAAGCTGACTTTTACTACATGTCCCAGCATTTCATTTTAGCTCTTAGCATCACTCGTTATCTTGAAAAAGACCAGGAAACACATGAAAGAAATTACATACAAGAAAGTATCATACGATATGCATTCACCTGAAAATGCTCATGACAGTAGCCTTTATGTTGTTCCTCTAGTCCCACCACCATAAGATTACTGCTACAAGTAAGGGTTGGTGGGATTGAGTCCTGTTATTATTCTAGAATGGAGATTGCTCAGTCTTTGTGAAATTAACATCCATATTGACAAATTATACAGAGCTGGAAAGCTGCATCTCATTTACATATAAACTGTCTTTACTTTTTCAAGCAAAATAAATACTTCTAAGGTCAGACACTCTTATGCTAGAAATTGTCATAGCTCCAGTTCCAATTTACATCACTGAGGATTTGCTCCACTGCCAACAATAGAGTTAAGTAAATGAATTAATTTAACTCTTATCTGAGTGCATTTAATAATAGCATGTCCGCAGTTTATAAACTAATCCTTCAGCTCCAGGATAGCTGTGGGCACCGTTGTAGACAACTTTTTCAGCCCCTCCACTCCAGGATTTTCTTTAAAAGTGTGCAGTTGAAAGTACTCTCACTTCTCTTGACAACCTGCCTACCCGTTTCATTATTGTCATTGCTTTCCCTCAGGCGCTGCCAAGAAGTTTGCACTTGCAGCTTGATCAAATTACATGCTTTTCCTTGATGTGAACATGTAAAACATCTTTGTGCTTGGCTCAGGAAATGATAACAAATTACAGAATATCCCTTATTTACGTCACGGATTCGAATCTCATCTGAGCCACTAGTGAGTGACTGTCATCCCTAAATAACCCTTGTGAAACTGGAGAGGGTCTTAATCATTTTAATTTTATAAATGAAATATTTCTCGAATGTGAATGAGAAAAATCTAAAAATTCACATATGGTGTAGTTGAGGTGCAGCCGAGCTTGAGTAGAAAAGGAAAATATTTCCAGCAGATGCTGAACTGTAAGGCAGCACTTGATTGACATTGACATCTCAAAATGATTGAGGAACAGAGGTTACTCCTTCTTGTATTTTAATTCACCAAATGGGAGCTTTAGTTCTTCTCCCAGTCACCATTATGATGATAATATTAGTACTGATTAGGTATCTAAACACAACTGCAATAATCATGATAATGCCACCACATAATAAATAGCAAAGGTAGTAATTTACATAAAAAGTACTATTACCAATTACCTCTAATAATGAGAAATAGAGGAATGTCTCAACAAACATGCCAATAATACTCTTCTCCACCCACTTTTAGAAGCTCTAAAAAGAGAGAAATAAACCCAGTGAATCCTAGTTACTTTTTGCATCAAGTTTTGAAGGAAGACTAACTATCGAGTCTAACCACACAAATCAGTTATGTCTCAAAAATGCAGTCAAGATAGAGTTTGAGGTCTGGCTTGAATGATTTAGTGTGTCCATACCAAGAGAAACCAAAAAGCCTTTTATTTCAGGCAAGTAAAGCCACATTCTGTTTTGCTTGGGTTTCACTTCTTTGGTATTTGTGGTATCAAAATTTTTGCACGAGTGCTCCTTTGGTGCTGGGTCATGAATTTCTTCAGTCTTATTCATATTGATCCACGAAGTTTTCTCCATCGATGTTATTATTTTTAGAGCTTAGAGGACAAAGAGTTTAGTCAATATCACTGCGTTAAAATAGAAGCTCTGTCCAAAGTTCTGAAGACTTATTGGGTTTCGCATTAAAATTAATCAACTTGATATGATTAATAATCTTTGACGATCACAGAATTCTCCCAGGTAATTCAGTATGTAAATGAAATATTTAATATTGGATCATTATTTCTGAGACTGCATACCATTTGGGATTTCATATATGATGATGGATCATAATCTTGCAAAAAAGGTATATGACTTCTTGCCAAAATTAAAACTGTCTCTGGAAACTTTCAGAAATCTCCTTGGCCTCCACAGTAATTTATGACATTTATTTTAAAGTACAGATATAATAGTTATCAGCTTGTGTAGCTCAGGAATTCGTAAGTTAAGCACATCTATATAATATTTCAGCTTGCATTACAGGATTGAAATCTATTTCACAATTCCTGTTTGATTTAAATTATTGTTATTTAACATAGCACTTAAGCTAGTTTCATATTACAGATATGGTTTGGGGTATTTGGTAAATCAGCACTCACAGTAGGAAGCATTGAACTTGGTCACGTTTGTGATATCAGATGGTTGATATTGTATAAAGAAAATTAAATGCACCGTTCTCATTAACAGCAGTGGGAATTGAATTTACAAAATTTAGAAGAGAAATCTATTCTTACATTAACTCTGCAGGCCAGCTCACACCTTGTGTTAATAGAATTCTGTCTGTGTTATCTACCAGTTTTCAGACTCTCCTAAAAGTAATCTGACGTTTGACTTGTGTTTTCCATAGCGTAAACCGCTTGTCAGCAATTTTGAGAGCCACAGGTTTGAAACCAAAATATCATAAAATAGGATGTTTGGTGTTGTCATGAGTGAACGTGAATAGAATTGGTGTGAGTGTTTGCTTGAGCCAGCTTCACGGGAGTTTGTACTGGAAGGCAGTGAGGTCAGTATTGCAGTTTTCCATGTACATAGGAAGCAAAAGAGTGCTCAGACTCTAGGTAATCTGCTCAGGGCTGATTTTGCTGCAAAGGGAGTGCTGGAACGTCACAAACTTCTGAAAAGATGGAAAATTTTGGTACAAAACTTATTTTCAACTGTTCCAGTTTAAACTTGGGCCTGTAGTTATCTAACCAAATACCTGTGTCACTTCAGTATTCACAAAAGTTTATTTCTTTTAAACGGTGGTAGGCGTTTATGGAACTATACTCCTAGCATTCTAATGAGGTAATGTAGCTAATCTGTTCTGATTTAGAGAATGGGAATTCACGCGCTAAATTCAATGCCCATTCAAATTGTTGGAATCTCTTGATATGACTTGAATACAGACCAAGATGATGTAATAGTTCAGAATGGCCACACTCAATAGGGATCACTTGGTTTATCTTTGGCAATGAGTTCCTTGTGTGTTGGACAGCATTAAGAAAATAATTTTATTTTTTTAAAGCAGTATTTTTTTCCTATCCTTTTTCTTTTCTTTTAAATCTTATCACTACCAACATGTTCCTACTGAATTGTGTTTGAAGATCACTTGGAGTGATAAGAGCCCTGTGGAAGAATTGTTAGAACTTTGTCTATATTGCACTACAGTTCTCACCAGCATTGACCATGGCTGTTTGAATTGCTGCTTTTATATGAACACTGCATCAAGGAAGAAATTCAACACCTACATTTCTCTTAGATTTACATGGCTTTAAAAGCATGACTTCTAGATAAAGGGAAATTCATTCTTCTCATCACAGCTGTCAACGTTTTACCTTTGACTATATACATTTTAACAGGTTCATTATATTCCTGCAGTTTCAAAAGGAGGAGTGTGAGGTGGAAAGGGAACAGTGATTCTTTAATGTGACGTTGATGATAACCTACCCTTTAAGGTTTAGAATGGGTCATAAAAAGGCAGATAGTGATCAAAGGAGATAGCGAAGACTTATGAAAAGATATTCAATTTTCATTGAGTTAATTAGATCTAGAAACGCTTGGCCAGGGATCTCTTTTTTTGTCTTTCCTTGAGGGTTTTTGTGTGTGTGTGTTTTCCGCTTTTGCAAGAACACACCTTTTTGCCTGATTCTGCTCATTTGGACAAGATACTGGACACGGGGCAGTGGAAAGCTCTTTATTCCCCCTAAGTTTCTCACACATGAGACTATAGGCATTGCAAGTGCAGAGTCTTCTGTGCTGCAGAAGAGGATTCATGTTGATCTTAGCTGTGTCTTGGAGGAAGATGACAGCAGCTTCATTACAGGAAAAATCCTAGCTCCACTTTTAACTTACAGTTTTTCAGTCCAGTTTCCTTGTGCTTATAGGCTTTGGTGGATTTGTGTAATTGCACTGGGGCAAGAAAAAATTTAAAATTGCATTACCTTGCATCCATTATCCATAAATCTTAAGGAGGTACCTGATATGGCGCCATAAGCTTTAAGAACAGGTCTGTGAGAACTAGCTAATTTATATGTCGTGCAACCTGTCTCTGAGCCAAAAGAGGTTTTTTTGGTTGTTTTTTTTTTTCCTCCGTGTATTCTCTACACTTGCAGATGAACTCAGATTACACAGATTTCTGCAGCTGCAATGAATTTTACTATTCTAATGACACACAATATCTTTTCTGTCATCTTCTGGGTTTTTGGATGGTTTTTTTTGTTGTGCTGTTTTCCTGTTGCAGAGAAAGCGAATAGCAAATACATAGCAAATGCATCTGCTTGGCATAAGAACAAAAGCAAATCCAAGAAGCCTGATATTAAACTCTAGATTTTAGAATTACAGGTCTTGCGCTGTAATAATTAGAGGTTTTACAAAATTGTTAACACAAAAAATTCAGGAGAGAGCTTTTCTGTATTCCAACTAATCCCATCCTTTGTGGTCCCACTGCACACCTCTTATTTCTTATGGAATTTCACTTTCTTTGCTTATTAACTCATTTCCTAAATTCTAACAATACGCTGAAGGTTTTGTTTGTGTGTTTTGTCTAGGAAAGCTGGGACTAAGAGGTGCAGGGATTAAAACCAATACATGAGTCCAAAATTAATATTTGCAGATATTAGTTTCATTCCATGCAGCTTCGTAGCCTACATGGGCTGTTAGAAATGCTGGTGCTGTTGCCAGGCCCATGGCACGGCCTGGAGCTGGGGCTTTCTGGGTATGGCTTGAAGTCATCCATCGGAACTCATCTTCCCTCTTTGGCTAGGAATTCTCTGCTAAATGCTTGTGCCAAGGATGCGCCGCAGGGTCCTTTCCTATAAGGTGATCCGGTAACGGGTTTCAGGCTTCCAGTCAAAAAAGTTAAATGCTGAAGCGACAGGCTGGGGCTCTGCCATATTCTGGTTTTTATTAATTCTGTCAATACCTAAAAGCTATGAACAAATCACTAGGAACTGGGGCAGTCTATTCCATGAGACAGTTTATTCACAGTGAATTTTCCAGCCACGTTCCTTGAGAATTTCAGAAGAGCAAAATTAAAATGGGGCCGAGCACCTAAGTTGGAGCACTCTGATCCAGAGGTGCCTGAAGTCAGTAGACTCTCATCAATTTCTTGGGTCTCTGATTTAGGACCTGAGTGAAAGATATAGCTGTTTGCAAAATTCTATTTTACTATAATTTCTGTACTAACCAAAGAATAGAAAAGATATTATTTCTTGAGTGTCAGAAGTTGCTTTATCTTTTCTTCTTTTACATTTAAGGAAAGGTGTGTTGGGTTTTTTTAAGGTATTAATTCAAATTATGATATGCGCCTATGATTGATTTCAAAGCGGGAGAATTTGAGTTAGAATAAAATAGCCAGCCTGATGCCTTGAGAAATTATAAATCACTGAGTCAAGCCTACCTTAGAAAAGACAAGTTTATCTTATTCAAAGAGACATTTTTCCTTAGGTGTTTCACATGAGAACTCTGTGCTCCATTAAACAAAAAGAAAAAAAGAGTTCTTTGCTTTAAAGAACAAACAGCTATTCCTGATGCTCAAAGAACTGTTTCATCAAAGAAGAAATGGCAGAAACCAAACCCATAGAACAGTGTTGTGGGTTGGTTTTTTTTATGACTGATTAGTAGCAAGCCATTATCTAATCTGTCAGAAACAAATTCATGAAGTTCACAGGAAATTTCAGGTTTTCAATGCTAGTAATACATACTGTTAAAAGTACCTTTTGTGGTGTGATTGAAAACATTCTCTAAAAAGCCTGCTAAAATCTAAAGCTCTAATTCTAGCGTTCTGAGCTATGAATTAAGACGGCTGTCCCATTCTGTCAAGGAAAGGCATATTAGCAGGATTTTAAAATCTGTATAAAGCAGATTTTACCAAGATGATCTAGCACCTGAGTTGTAGGACAATTTAAAAGTAAAAAAAGCAAAGGGAGCTCTTTGCCTGTCTCAGAAGTGCTTCAGCTAGCATATGCAAACTTTTCACAGATTGTTTGTTTCCTTGATGAATTGAGTTTCCTGTCCGAAATAGCATTAAAAGTAGGTCATGAAACCTTTAGGTTTTTTTTTTAATTTAGAGAATACTTTTTCTCCTGTGATCTTCCTTTTGCAAAGAGTTGGAAAATTTTTGGCCTAGTTTAAAAAAAAAAAAAAAATCAAACGTCAGTTGAAGACATAACCTGGAATATTTCCAGCTAGAAAGTGTGAAACAAGTAGAAAAATAGTAGGAAGGGAACTTGGTCGAAGTTATGCTAAAACACTACCTACTGTATTATCACTAAAAAAAAGGATTTAAACCATTTCTAAGGCTGAGTAGTACTCAGAAATTAGAAAATGACCAATTTGTTTGAACACCAGCGTTTGTAATTCAAATGATATGTGTGTATGAGTTATGACAGAGTTTATTTTACCCTGAACTGACATCTGGTATGGAAAACTTCACCCTATGAAGTTGAAATTGCTGATATCAAACAAATGAAAAAAGGACGCTTCATAGCACAAATCATAGGATGAACTTAATAATTACTGATTAAACCTCCATCTATTATACTTGCCTGGTAATACGTCAATTTATGCTATGATTCTGTATTCCAGCTGCTGTTAGTTCTGAGGTCTATTTATATTCAAGGAAAATGGGTTGTTTTCCTTTTAAATATTTTTATCAGCCTTCTTCAAGAAACTAGAATACTTTCATTAGTAAAATTTGCAAATAACTAGAAGAGCAGTTGTCTAATGTAAAAAGCAATCTGGATTAATTGATAACCTGTGTTATGAAGAATCAGAGTCTTGTAGGAAAAGAGGATTGTTTGGATGGAAGATACAGGTAGAAATTGCTTGGACGAAGGAGAAGCTTTAAAGTCTCCAATATTTTTCTTCGCCCTACTTACAGAAGTTTGCTTTCCCATTTCAAAGGTATCAACTGCCTGTGAAGCATGTGGGCAGGATGTCCTGCCTTGATCCTCAGAAAGCATCACCGTCAGGTGGAAAGGGCCATCCTTCACTTCTCTTTTAGATTATGCCTGACATCTTACTGCTGTCTGACTGCAAACCTGGATCATGTCCTTCCCTTCTTTCCCCAATTCTTAGTTTTGTTAACCATTGTCATGGTTTACCCCCAGCCAGCAACTAGGACCACGCAGCCACTTGTTCACTCCCCTTTCTCCCCCCACAAGAAGGGCAGAGAGAAGAGGGAGAAAAGGAGATGAAAGGGGAAAAAAAAAACCCCTCATGGGCTGAGATAAAGGCAGTTTAATAGAAGAATAATGGAAAAGGAAAAAACAATAATAATTCTAAAAGAATATACAAGACAAAATCACTCTCACCACCTAGTGAATTGGTTGCCCAGCCCGACTGGAGCAGTGATCACCAACTCCCGCCTTCCGGCCAACCCTCATTTGTATACTGAGCATGATGCCTATGGTACAGAATATTCCATTGGACATTCCACTGTTCTGTCTATGCTCTTTCTCAGCTTCTATGGGAAGCTGAAAAAAGTCCTTGAATACTATAAACATTACCTAGCAACAACTAAAACAATATGCATTTTTGACATTCCTTTCCTACCAAATCTGAAACATAGCAGCCACTATAAAGAAAATAACTCTGTCCCAGCTGAAACCAGGACAACCATGCTGACTATATCACCTTTGAGTAATGACATCTACAATGATTTTCCTTCCTTGGGAAAATCATGGTTTGGCAGTGGCACAAAAGCTGTTTATTTTAAACAAAACCTCTTTGGTCCTCTGTTCCCAGTGTTTGGTCAATCTAACAGCAAAGAATTGCTTTTGCTGCAACCTGTGACTGTTGTTTTTCATTCTTTCATTGTCCAGCACCGCTAAGAAGTGGGGCTCCACCTTCTCTGTAGCCCTCCCTTCCATCAGTTACAGGCAGCAATAAGATTCTTCTTTGTATCCTCCTCTCCTGGCTACACAAACCTAGCTTTCTGTTGGTTACGCTGTTGCTAATGCAGCCCAGGCTACAAGAATATAGACCACATCAAAAGTCTCGCTAAAGTCAAACAAATTGCCATCTCCTCATCCGTCAAGCCAGTCCTCAGCGCAGAAAGCAATCAGCAGATCAGGCATGATTTGGCTGGAAAAATCTCTGCCAGCTGTTCTTCAGCACCTCCCTGTTCTTTGTGCCTTTGGAAAGACCTTCCAAAGGGGTTTGCTCCATAATCCCTCAAAGAATTGAAGTTAGGTTGGCCAGTCTTTGCTTCACTGGGTCCTCTTTCTTGTGGTATTTAAAGATGGGTGTGATCTTTGCCTTTTTCCCATCACTATGACCTTTCAAACATCAGAGTTTTGTAGTGACATCCACCAGCTCCCTCAGCCCTATCAGGTATATCCTGCGTGGGCCCACGGACTCATTTGCTTGTTTAAGCATGCCCTCATCGATTTCCCTGTATCGTGGGTAGTTCTTCATTCCCCAAGACTCTGACACGAAATGCAAGAGCTGGAAAGCCCAGGAACAAACTTTGCCAGTAAAGATTCAGGCAAAGAAAGTATGTTCCTCAGTTGTTTCTGGTTCTGTTGTCTCTAGGTCCCCTGCTCATTGACCAGCAAGCCTGTATTTTCCATAGCCTTCCTTTACTATGAATATGCACGGGGAGCCCTTTCAGTCCCTCCATATCCTTAAATCTCTTAGATGCACATAACTTCACCAGAGTGCCATCCAATTTCCTGGCTGCTTTCAGCAGATAGCTGACAGTGTGCTAATTAGCAACTTGCCTGTGCACTCTCTCCAAAAAACAGATCGTTGTGTTTTGGTCTAGAGGTTAGTAGTCTTGGCAAGCAACCCTATCATGGTGTTAAGGTTGAAAAGACCACCTTTCAGACTGTCAGGCAGGCAATTTTATGTAAGGAGTTGCTATTTATCTAGGCCATGATTTTACCTTCCCTAACTGTGTTTTGGGCTTTTTGGTTTACTTTATTTTGTTCTACAACTCCTTTTTTGACCTATCTCTGTTGTAAGTAATCTATTATAACCAAGGACAGTCAGGCCTATAGGGAAAAGTTTATATCTTTTATAAGACCAAATAATACAGTTGGAGGAAAAACAAGAAAGCTTTTTTGTCTCAGAGGACTTTCATTAGTCGTCTGAGCCCAAAGCTTGTTCTCTCCCCTGACTATATCTCTTGGTCTAATAAAAGACATTACTTCTCTCTACAAGCCTAGCCTGCTCGTAGAATTACACCAGCAGAGCTACAATGACACTTCTGTATGAGCAGGGAGACAGCAGCCTACACAATTCAAAATAATGTGTATATGTTAAGGTTATCTGTTCAATATAGTCAGTCTGAGCATAGTGATAATTAGCACAGAAATAGACTGGGCTGATTAGAGAATTTTTTTCAAAAGAGCTATGATCCTAATAGCTGTCTGGAGATTGGAATAGAAGATGCCAGTGCATTAAAGGTAGGAATAGACCTGGTGGAGTGGTTTAAAGCTTGTTTTCATCAGGGAAATAGCACGTAAGAAGTAACTGCAAAGAAATATTGAGGAAATTCTCTTAGCTACTGAAGTGAGATAATTATGAATCCCATTAGCTGGAGGAGAAGGACATTAGTGAATACTTAATAGTTTAATACACTGTTAATACTACTCTGATTTTTCAAATCTATCTTCAAAAGAAACCACAAAACAACTAGACTGGTTTAGGGTTGTTTGGGTGCTAGGGGCTTGGATTTACCACTTGTTTGCTTAAGGACTCAGTTTTGATTGTTCAAGGATTTTAGATTTGCTAAAAACTCTGAGTGACAATTACTGAGAGTAGGGCTATCACGTGCTGTGTAAGGCTTACACTAAGTTACTATTAATGATTACTTTAATAAGTATGTGGTCTGTATTTTCCTGGGTTCTAAAGCTGGTAAGAATTGAATTGATAAATGCAGCTGTTCATGCCAGAAACTGGATAGTCCAATCACGAGACAAAGATGTTCTGTAAGGGCAACGTGTCCAGCTAAATAAACCAGCATAGCTTTCTGATTATTGAATGCTCTGGAGAAACTGCCTGTAATCGCCATAACAGGAGCTATTAGAGGATATTATTCCATGAATAAATTTATATTTGAAAAATAGATGAATTATTCACTTAGCTTCAGTGCATCTTGCATAGAAGCATTTTACCTTTCCGATAACAGTACAAATTCTCATTTTAATGAGTGTTTTAATGCAATGAAAAGTGAGCCGAGCATAAATCCTTGGTGTTGTACTAAAAATGGAGACATATTCAGGACCTATTCTAGGAAGAAATGTAGTTGCATTTGCAGGCGTAGAGATAGGGTTGGATCCTCAGCTAGACTAATGAGGCTTATTTTCAGTAAAATACTCTGACTTACACCAACCAGGTCTCCAGCTTTGAATGCCTTATATTCAGGTTCACATTTGCAAAACATGATTGCATATTAGGAGTGCAATGAAGTGGAGGTTAAATGAATAATATATGGCTATGTCAACACAGTTAATGAAAGTGTCTAGAGCAAAGTGTTTAAATCAGAACTAATGCTGACGGGCTAATAGCCTTCATCTCCACTTTAGACAATGGATAGATGCCACGCCAGGTAATAGGCTATTTTGACTTTTTTTTTTGACTCAGGCTGAAGTAGTGGACTTGCAGCATATTACCCAGGATTGCATAGATGGAGGTTAGTCTGACAGTGAAATTTTAAAAGACCATGATATTTAAAAAAAAAAAAAAAAGGTAATACATAGGGGAAGTTGTATAATTCTGAAACTCTAGTAATAAAGTCTGCTTTCTCAGTTTATGTAAACCAGTAAAATTCTCTGTCATAACTATAATGGAGATGAACGCTCAGACAAGAGTCAGCTTTCAAGCAAGCACTCTTCACTCTTATCCCTGAAGATATTTACACCGTCTCTAGTGTGACTGTTAACCTTAGGGCCTCCTGATTGAAAGATAATTAGTGTCCCCAGTGAAAAGCTTCAAGTATGCATTGAAAGATAATGCAGTGGTACCCACAGGCTGTTGAGAAACAGGACTCCAGAATTCTGTTCCTGGGCTGTGTTTAACATTTGGAGGGATATTATTATTTTTAAGTCTCCTTTCCAACTGAAGAAATTTCTCTCTTCTCTTGAGGAGGAGAGTATATACTGACTTTCATCAGCTTAGCATAAAGGCTGTGATTCTGGCATATCCACGGGTAGATCATACAGACAGAGACTAGTTGGACATTTCTGACCTCTCGGTAATTGGTTATACAGGGGAAACAGCCTGGTAGCTACCAGGCAGGCAACTTAAACCAAGGTATAGCTGAAACTCGGAAAAATGAGGAACATAGTACTATATCTCTAATGATAATTACGATTACAGTGAAAAGCTCCATAACGTAGGTTACGGATGCATATGGTAACGTAGTTCCTACCCTCACATTGTTTACAGTCACATCGAGTGGGTGCTGTTGAAAATGGGAAGCAACAAGAGATCAAGGCAAGTGTAGTAGCTGTAATGTGCCCAAAGGGCAAGTATAGTAGCTGTAATGTGCTCAAGAAGGCAATTTGAGCCCAATTACTGATTTGTTAATATAATCTTAAGGTAGGCATTTCTCCCTTCTTAAAAGTGGTGGATCTTTTCAAATGGAAAGATGATTTAAAAATTGATATTATCCCTTAAAATTAAATCCTAGAAACACTGTGGTGATGAGCACAGTATAAGTACTTCTCTGGTTAAACAATCACTGCCATATATGCCACATATTCTTAGAAGAAGCTTTGCAATGTTAAACTAACTAAAAAAAAATCTCAGTGGTTTAAAGTTCTTAGTTTCTTTACACAATTTCAGCATTGTGTATGCTAAACAGGATCTACTGTGGGAATATAGTGTACTAGCAAATATAATTCCCATCCTTTGCAAGATAGATTTATAATGTGTTTCTGTAGTTTTAATTACTAAGATATATCGCTAATTTAGTTCTGTGGCAAATTCTAGTGTCATTAAAGCAGTGATTTCCATTTGTAATAAAAAAATATTTTACTGATTCAGCTATTCTAGAGATGGCTTATTAGAAGTGTCAATTCATCTTTTAAACTAATGGTTTACTATTTTCCACAAGGATACTTTGTTTAAATCTTCAGGTATTCTAATACATACCATTTGCCATTTAGATGTTTATGATACGTAGATTGTTCTGACAAGCTTATTTACCATAATAAGAGCAAATACTTGCGCTGTATGGAGCAATGAGTTTGTAAAATCACTCACACTGTCAGCCATTCAGGTTCTTCAGAGCAATCTATTACAAAATATTTTGTCTTGGTAGGCAAAACTCAGCTTTAACGTTCGAGTTTTGTTCAACGGATGGTTGAGAATTTTATATTATTTTTTTTTGTTAGCACTACTAAGAGACTTCTTAGAAACTTTGTGTCTAATTGTCAGAGTAGTTTTTTATGCATTGAAGGGAGAGTCATAGCCTGCCTCTGAAATGCTTTTTTGTTGTGGTGCTTTTTTTATATTTTCCATAGTAAATAATAGGCATATAGAAAAGTTATACTACTCATCTGAGTCCTTCTTTAATACGCAACTTTTTTCCCCACCCTTACTTCAGCACATGAAATCTATACTCTCTCATGCCTCTGTTTCTCTAATACAAAAGCACGCACTCGTTTATGTGGCTCCATTGAACTAGCTACTGACATATCCTGCTAGGGTTTAGATATCCTTCTGTGGAGCACCGATTAGTAGTAAATACAGTGGGCTCCAAACTTGCCTTAAACAATATCTGTTGTATAATGTGCACAAGTGTAACATAAACACTTTAAACAGTTTTGTACAGTCTGTCTCAGCTGTGATTGCTGTGCAGAATCACCACCAGGAAAAACCACTGTGCAATCAGAATTACACTATTCCTGGTAGACAGGTGATGATGCCTCTGAGGTGTCATTGAGGGCATCATCAGAAGTCTGTAGGAGCACAGGTCTGTCTTAGGGACAGCCTTTCTGCTACGTAATGATGTAGCAGATGTCCTGTGGTATGTAGAAAGGAAAGAAGCTGAATGTATTGTCTGTGCTGAAGGTGAGTTTATAGTGCTGGTAGAGAGGAAATTGCTTTTGATCATTATCAGTATAACATTTGGTTATCAGTGTAGCAGTTCTGTCAGGGCCTCTAGCACAGAAATAATTTCAGTAACAGTTTATTGATGCTGAAAAGGCCTGTGCTTTGGAATTAAGGCTAAATAATCTGCAAGCAAAAATCTTTAAAAAGGATTTTCTGCACCCAATGGAAAGAGAGACCCCTGGTATGAGACAGACCATGACCTGGTTCCTCAAGGACTTGCCAGTGCGCAATGCTCCTGGCCCCTGTGACGGTCTTTAGGAGACTGGGTGAACGCATATGCACTCATTGAAGTTGCATTTAGTGGAACTTTCATAATCCAGGTTGTTGTCCGCAACCATTTCCTCAAATTCTCACTTGACCCTTCTGTTCTCCCAAGCCTCATGGTCCAAAAACACCTTCAGAAGAGGCTGTTGCTCCTTCTCAGCTGTTGCTTGGTACTGGTACTCTGCTTGGTCGCTGCTGTGCTAAGTTTTTTGATTTCTTCACTGTCAGTTCTGATTCCGAAGAAAGCTGCCCTGTGCTGAGGGAGTGGAAAAAGCACACCACATCCTCATTTGCTTTACTATGAAACTCTCAAAAATATATGGTCCAGTAAATCACTTGTAATATCTGGTCCATAACACACTGAAAACTGGTGACACTCTAGCCATACACCCTGTGAGAGTAGGTTATACTGGGATAATACTAACATATCAGTGACAAAATGCTGCATTAATTTACTAGCCAGCATCCAGCTAGTAAGTTTGTGACATATTCAACTTAGCAAGCCTCTTTTTTTTTCTGCCAACACCGAGAATAAATCCTGGATTTGGGAATGGAGTATTGATCTATGTGTAAGCAAAGATTGTTTCAATCTCTGCATTTCCCATTTAAGCATCACGGGAATCTGGAAAATCAACAAAAAGCAGTTTATCATCTAGTGCTACGCTTGCTGCATTGTCACGTTAGCTTCTCTGTAGCGAGAAATTTGAAGGCAGTATTTGAATAACAACTTGGTTTGGTTTGACCCTTTTCACCAAAGGTCTTCATTCTTTAGGCACTCTCAGAAGTGCCTTCATATATGCATATATAAAATGGAAATTAGTTAAATTGGCCTTTCATGTGAATTTCTCATGTTCCATCAGCTTTTGGTTTTGGTGGTTGGTGTTGATGCTTTGTGAGCAGGTGTTTCATAGTCCCTGTGCTTGGGAAGCCTGTTGCACTGGCATGTGTGAATAGGAGATGCTCTCATCGAATCTTTCTTTATACTACATGTAAGAAAGAGCTGGAAAATTCTGCTGTGCTGAAGGACATAGAGCGTAAGCTACTTTGGTGTTGTGTAGGTTTGAACAGCTTCTAGACAGGTACAGGTATGCTTTAAGATATGTATATCATCTGTACTGAACAGTGGTGCGTGTTCTCACACTACCTCCATACTAATTCCTTTGCCTTTCACGTTGGTGATGAGAGGGTGAATGTGTCTGGGAAAACAGGGACCCACGGTCTTTGGGATAAAAATAGTACCTTATCACATATTCCTCTCTTTGATTTTGTATCTGGGACTTGGAGAGAGTGTTTTCATGCCCATACATTAGGCGCTTGAGTAAGGCAGGGGATGTGTTTTTCTGTCTGTTTCTTATTCTGTATTACATGATAAAGTTAAGAATTATGTAGCAATGCCAAACATGCTAAGTAGAAGTGTATATTTAAAAATGACAGCATCCTCATTAAAAAGTTTTCAGAACATGTATTTCCATGGTGTGTACATCTTAGGAACGTTTCCCAACCTTTACCCAAGTCCTGTGAACGCAACTCTTGTTTTTCGTGCATCAGGAAAACCAGCACAACACTACTCAAGGAACATTCAGTAGCTAAATAAATGAATCATCTACTTTTGAGTAAGTGGTGGTGGAGTATTGCTTCATTTAAAATCCTTTAGCTTGCCAAAGAGAAAGGGAGCTTCCCATATGCTATACCTGGAAAAAGTGTACTCCATAACATTGTGCTTCATGTGAAAAGATAACCAGATGTAGAGTTTGTTGATGCATTTCTCTGTGAGCAGTGCTGTGATAATTCTCCTTACACTTCAAAAATAGGGCTAAAGAGGTGCCGCTGAGATTAGTCCAGATGCTCTGTAGCATCACTGGGCCACGCGTCTTCCTAAACACAGAGTTCCTTGTCAGCTGCCTTTAAAACAAGCACAGATTCCTTTAGTACAAGCACAGGTCTGTGCTACGGCTCTACTACCGCAGCTCCTGGGCTGGAGCGAGACCACAGCCTTTCTTTTTCCTCCCAGCTTGGAGCGTGATGAAGCTAATGCGCAATTCTCTGTATGCTAATTCTGTCTGCAGTTCTCTGACTGCTAATTCTGTGGTTATATTCAAGGGGAGTTTTTCATTGCAGAAAAAAAGCCAAGGTCCTTCTCAGCGTGCCTGCTTAGAGACAGAGCTGACTGCAGTGCAGTGTGGAGGTACCCAAGTCACTCAGCCCTGGCAGCAGTCTGCTGCGGAAGCAGGGTGTTCAAGCATAGCCCAATTTACTCTACTCTGAAGGATTCACTTACGTGGCTTATTGGACTGGGTTTGTTACGGATCCCGCCCCGTAAGCCCACTTCTCTCCAAGTGAAACAGTGATGGGTTTGTTCTACGCTATTACAATTTTGATTTATTTCTGGAACGCTGCCCCCAGCATTTTTGATCCCTGCAACAGTGCTAACAGTTTCTGTTGATATTCCACTTTGTCAATCCTTTTCTGAAAAATCAAATTCCCAAAAAGCACCTTACTAAGCTGAAGGGAAAGCTGGGAGTCTATTGAAGACCGTTCATATACTCCCAGGGAACTGGTGAGAAGCTGTAATGTGCCACACATGTTTTGTTGCTACCTGTAGAGAGGGAGCTTCACACAAGGTAGTGGAAATCAATATTTTTCATTGTTCGTCACTGATCAGGTTTGATCAAAGGTTTTACTATGATACAGAAATCCCGTGTATTGTAATCCAATATGAGCTGGAGTAGTAACTTTGAATATTTCCTCTTTGATTTCATAAAGACGCAGTGGTGTCCCAGCATGAAATGCACAAAGTTCAATTATAAACACTGATTTCTTTAAAATTTTTTTCAGACCTTACAGGATTTAGATAAAAGACATCCTTTTAAACTCTTAAAATGCTTAATGAGAAAGCAGATGAGGATTTGCAACTAAAAATCAAAGTGACTGTATTTAAACTGCACACAAACCTGAACTCACTTGGTATTATCAATTTCCCTGGAATAATTCAGACATTAGTGAGCAAGCTTTCCGTGTAAAATGAAAGTGATATTCATGAGTTTTACTCTGGCAGTATGAAGAAGTTGATAGTTTAAAGGAGGTTTTGCCTCCTGAGGAGAAAAGAGAGTGTTTGCATGTGTGTTTTGGGGAAATAGTATTACTTGCTCTTTTTTTTGTTTTAGGAGGAAGGGCATATTTAGGTAATTTTAAGTTAATTTATTTACATCACCTGATAAACTATGACAAGGTGATAACATGCACTCATGCTGTTAAAAAAATCATGTAAAAGTAGATGTTATACTTAATGACTAATATCTGTCTTCAGTGAAGGTTGTTTTTTACCTTCACAACTTCCTGTTGTTCACACTGTATTCTAGGTGATATAGGGCCAAGCCCAGTTGAATCATAAAGTCTGAAAAGTGTGTTACTCATCTCAGGTGGTTACCGACCTCTCTGTTGACCAAAGCCCAAGCCATTAGCGACATGCTCTTGTCAGCTGTTACACTCTTACCTCAATTTTCAGCAAAAGGAGAACAAAGCCTGCCTCCTCACAAAGGTCATTTTGGCATTCAAGCAATTCCAGAACACGCCAGTAGCCTGCATGCGTGTGCTTTCTGCATGCCCTGGGTTGTGGTACAGGACGAATGAAGGACAGGTAGTACTTTCCCTGTGAATGCTTGCTGCCACAGCAATCCCTGAGCACCACTGGGATTTTCCACGGGAGCTTTTCCTGCACAGCGATCCACAGTGTAGTCGCCAAATGAAGGGTGACGTCCCTTTTCCAACCCAAGCCCTAAACAAAAAGAGCAAGGCAGGAAGAAGGCACAGGAAACAGCAGGGAAGATCAGGGGAAAGAAAAGCAGAGAGGAAGGTAAGTATGCTGAAAGTACACAGAGAAATGAAAAGGGACATTGCAATATAGGAAAGAGCAAGATAACCACAGGTTAGGGAACTGCTGGGAGTACTGTATTCACAGGGAGGACCAGAGAAGGGAAAAAGGGTGTTTTCCAAAGATAAAAGAGAAGACACTTAGAAATGGGAAATGATAGATTAAACCCACCAAATTTCAAGCAAAAGGGAAAGTAGTAATAAAGTAAGCTAGAGATGAAGGGCGGAAAAAAGTGAGGGACCATTAGAATGACACCACCAGCTTGGGGAGATGGTTCATTATCTTTGAGATGTGGCAATGTACTATACTTTCCAAAAATCATACCATTAGAGTTCCTCTGGAAGCTCAGCCTAAGCTCTAAGCATGAGCTTCATGAGTGGAGCACACAGTGTGAGAGCAGGTATGCAGTCTCTGCTCTTTTCCCCCATATATTCAACATTTGTCAGTGGTCTAAAACATCCAATTATAACTTCTGGCACCAATCTGCGTGCATGAGTCCTTGAGAAAATATTAAGTCAAGAGCCGGTAGGTAAACAAACAGCAGGTTACCAGCAGGTAACTTTCTACTAGCTTCTTTATTCCAATTCAATAAGAAAAGGAAATTTGGGCAGTCCTCAAAGCAAAACATTTTATTAACTGTGTGCAGCATTATTCTGCCCTGTGCTTTGGCTTTGAGGAAAGAAATTCTTACTTAGGTCACTTGCACTTGAGTCTATGATCAGTTAATAAAACAAATAGACCACCTTGACTGCTGCAATTATAATCCTTAAGCCACTGGATATAAAACTAAACTTGGGTATTCACATTCTCCTAACATAGCTTGAAAATAACAGCGTGAGTCCGGGGGCAGGTCATTTCTTCTAGTCCAGATATAAATTAAAGCAATAAAACATACTGTACAAAATAATTAACTGAATGCACAGAACTATATAGGTTTCACCACACAGAAACAAGTGCTGCTATACATTATCCAATTTGTTGAACACAGTATTTTCTATTGATTTTAACAACATTATTTGCTGACTATTACCTAAGCTCCAGTGAAGGGAGAAGTGAAACACAGAAAGCTTTCCTGCTAACCAGTCGAGTGAGGAAATGGCTGTGAAGAACAAAACTGATCCTTATTTCTTTAATCAAGCCCAGGAGTAAAAAGGTCCTCGGTTAACTCCTGGCCATCATACTTTTTGCAGATTTGGTTGACCAGCTGTTGGGTGCTGGCTAGGGAGCTGAACTGAACTCTTTAACCAGGTAACAGTGTCCAACTAAATCTTTCATTTACTGATGGTATCAGAATGACAACTGAAACATGTGTTTTATGGTGTTTCTCCTGTGAGACATAGTCTTTCATCTATAGGATTTGATGTCTGGTTTCCCAGTCACTGTTGGACGTATTAAACAATAGCTAGCAAGAGGCATCAGGAATACTCTGTGCAAAACTATTTCTGTGTTGTCCTGCTTGAATTTTGACTAAACTGGTGTCCTAGCAAATTTTGTAAATGCTGAATCCACACATCACATTTTTCATCATTATTTCTTGTTGTGTATTGAGTCTTCCCAGCCCACCTGGGAGTTAGAATCTCCTAGCTGAGTGCTGTTTCATGACAGCTTCATGATGTCTTTTCCAGTTGTGTGGATTTATTATGCTTTGGAATGGAAAAGGGCATTGTTTAACGTGCATTTCTTCTGTTGAAGTCGTATTTTGGAAGAAGTCAGTTACTAAAGCAGGTTGGACCTGTGTGAAAATTGAGAAGGGGATTTCTGAAGAACGTATGGGTACTGTAGGTGAGGAGGCGGGTATTTCTGTGGGTGACCGGCTCTCTTACGAGCTGCTAATGATAAGCAGCACTCCATTGTGGGTATTTCCACTGGAACTGTTTTGTCAGGCTGTCTGTGTTAAAACCAAGATCTTGTTCTCTTTTTCTTTTTTTCTTTCTTTTTTTTTTTTTCTTTAAATGCCAGGAAAATAAAGGAAAGAGGAGTAATAGTAATCCTGGTGTCCTGATCGATTCCAGTTGCAGATGTTACAGTGTTTTGTCTTTCAGATTTCCTGTGCAGCTTCTCTAGGGTGTTTTCTGCTCTTGACTGTCTTGTGGTGTTGCTGTGATGCAGTCTGAGTTTAGAGGTGGCTGCGTTGCAGTGTTGGGTGAACCAGATCCTGTATTTTTTCTTTATTAATTGAAGTAACAGAACGCTCTACACTCTCCTGTAGTGACAAGCACTTAGGTATGCAGCTGTATCAGTGTTCTGGTTTTACTGATTTTCTGTGATTGTCCTCAACTGTGAGCATACCAGGCCAATGTATTTTTCTCGATTAATGGGCACAATTTTAATCTGCTTTTACTCTGCCAGAAAAAAAAGAAGTGAAAGCTCTCAGGTATTCAGCAGAGTTCAGTGATTTCATAGGAAGTAGAGGAGAAAATCTGGCTGTAAGCTCTGTCGTAAAAGCATTATAGATTTTAGTGTTCTGAGTTCCTTATAATTCAGTGTCTGGAAATTGCAGATATACATAAAATAGATTTTTCCTATTTTAGTATTGATATATAAATTACAGACCTTCCATAACGCATAGTTCCTATAGGAAAAAATTTCTAATGAAGAAGCACCTCTGCAAAAGGAGAAACCCATTCTAATAATGATAATAGAGGGGATAACAAGCTGGGAGGTGGGATGATCAGAAAGAGATTTAAATTGGATATCAAAGGAAGCGGAGCATTGACAACATTTCTGTCTTCATCATTTTATATCTGAATGTAGCAGAATGAATCCTGTCATTAGAATAAATAGAAGAAAATGCACTGGAAGTATAAAGCACTATAAATGACAAAATTCATATGGTATGAAGATAAGAACTGTGTTCAATAGAGAGTTCCCATCACACATATTGTTCTACACAAATCAACCAGAATTAACATGAGATTCTGTTACTGCCTGATCTATTCTCTCATTTCAACTATTAGAGACAGAACAAAGGAAAAAGGAAGTAAATGCAGAAGTAACAAATGTTTTGCAGAAGTGGTTAAGTGAGAAGTAGAGCTGAAGAGGTACCTTCATTCCACCCCCACCTTGCTGTTTCAGCAATAGTTACATTTGCTCCTTGCTGCAATGACAAGCTCAAATTGTCATCAATAAATGTCGATTCATTTTCACCTAATAACAGTAAGCAACTCCCACTCAAAATCAATTTCAGCTTTATTGGCAAGGCACTGCACATTTGTCTGCTCCATGACTGTGCTACATAAAGGAACAATTGAATTGAAAATTAAATGAACAATAATTGAAAATAAAATGTGCTTTTTTAAAGGAAAAGTAGTGCTACACTAAATTTCCAGGAATCACTTATGGTGGGTTTTTTGTTAAATAGGTAGAACGAGTCAGGCTAAAAAACTAATTACATAAATATGTAGACATTAATGTACATAATTAAAAATTGACTTTATCCTCAAAAGGATACAAAGGCTATTCAGTAACTTCCTAGGGTTTTAAATCTGGCAAAAGCAGTGCTGTTTCTGTGGTAATTATACTTTCAACACATTTGGATATGCTAATTGGATCTAAGTTCTAATTAGTTTCTTTATGTGACTAAGAACGACAATCACCGAATTAATTTAATGCACTTTTGTTCTGAACTTAGTGCCATTTTCAATATTTTTAGTACAGAAAACATAGACTATCAAATGCTTTGCTTTATAGGAAGGCAGTGGTTTATCACATACAGTGTACAGTGCACACTCTTCAAAATACATTCACTACGTTTCACTGTACCATTACAGGTAACACATTTCAGCGGTTAGGTTATTCAGCCCCAAGTGTTGGAGGGCTTTGCCAAAGGAGTGATGAGGACCTGGACCATGTCAGCAGTCCATCTGTACTGCGGTGAACAGCTAGACACGCTGTGGAGGTATAGAAGAAGCAGAGATGGCCGCTATCGTCTGTGGTTGGTCTTTGTGATCAGATGGGAACATGAAGTGAGGAAACCCAGCAGAGACAGTTTGTGCTTTTACTCAGAAATAGCTATTGGAAAGATGAGTAATTGCAAGAGATTAATATGATGCCTCATACTTTAGTTCCTCCTCCTATCCTATTGCTACTTCCAATGATTTCTACTGGAGTTCTGAATCCAGTAGATCCTTGATTAAGTTATTACTTGAGATTAAAAGTATGCTCAGCGTTATTCGTGCTCATTCCCTGACAATAGTATAACCTGAACTTCAAAGTGGAAAGAATTAGGACAGTTCTGAAAATGGCAGACAGAAATGACTACATTGTTTTAAGACCATTTTCTTTTGTGAAACATGGAATCATAGAATCACTTAGGTTGGAAAAGATCTTTAAGACCATCAAATCAAACCTCTATATTATTGCAGAAAGGTTTGGTTTTTTTACTTTTTGAGGCACCTATCTCTTAAGGGGGCATCTTCAAATATATTGAAATTGATACAAATATTGTATCAATTGATACAAATATATTGAAATTAAATAATTTATAAGTTGCCCTAAAATAGCCTAGTGGGTGTAATAAGAAAACAAATATTTCAAATGTTCTGTTTCTCAAATTGTTAAATGTGTGTACTCAGGGTTTGTTCCTTGTTTTCTGTCTCACTTTGGAAGATCTATGTAACACACATACAAAGGCTTTTCCCATGAAGGACTGAGAATAATGCTTTCTATAAGTTTGTGTTCAATCACAGTCAGCAAACGTACTCTCCTTCTTTCACAGACGCCTTCAGCTGGTTCAGGCACCTCGCCATTTCTGTGACTCTGCATCAAAGTACAGTAGTGTTTTGGATGTTTTACAGGTGATATTTCTCAAATTATAGGGATGAATTCTCTGAGACACTAGTATCAGTAGAGGCCACTGGGCCCAGCAGTAACCTACTGATGTTAATCTTGTTTTTGTCAGAGCAAGTTCTTTTGTGCCTTTAAATAGGGACATGAAAACCACCTGGGTTTAGAGGCTTAAGTTATCTACCCAAGTGAGAAGATGAGCATCCCTCCATAGATTTCATGCACAGTCCATGGAGAAGGCAATTCAGAGCAAGAACTGGTACCTGCAAGTGCCTGCCTTTTTGACTCTATGACAGGTTTACATTGGCAATTAGTTTACATGCCGTAAGTGAGACTCTGCTCCAAAGTCCTCTGACGTCAGTCGTTGTCCTTGTGTTGGATTTTTGTTTTAACACTGGTAATTGTACAGGCCAGATGAATGTGATAATGAATTCCAAAAATGAAACCAGTAATGTTTGTCTGTGGTGCTAAGGGATGAGTGCTTGGTTGGTCTGTTTCTTTGTTCACAAGATAAGCATCTACCATCATGTAACATCAGTATCTAGTAAATTCAAATTGAAAGGCAATTAGTCCTAGAGAGATCCCTGAGAAAAAGCTTCTGTCTATAGAAGCCCAGGAAATACGATAGCACCAATGCAAAGCATCTCGTAGCTGACTTCCTTTTTCTTCATGATCTGTTGCAGTCCTTTCTAAATACTCTGATGTGCCTATCCAACGGTCTTTTCCTCAATCACCTTTAAATGTGCTTTTTAACCTGGCTAAAAATCACTGCTGCTTCATTATTAATGAGTAGTATAAGCTTTAATTAAAACTAGTGTAATTCCTTTCGTCAGAGTTCCTCTAGGAAAGATGGGCTGGAGCAGACAGCGTGCTAAAATTATGGCAGCTATTATTTCTCCAATTAGTGCATCACTGAAAGTAAGGTAGAAGTATTGTTAGAGCCATACTACTTTTTAAATGTTTTTCATTAATATAGAAGTCCTCTCTGAGCTCTTCTAAAGCAATACATATACCCCTAATCCCTGGATGCTGTCATCCATTGCACACTGGTATTTAAAAGCACAAACTGATATCCCTAATTGCTTCATTTGCAATTTAAAGATGAATCTGTGCGCAAACCCTTCCCTGACTTTCCATCCCATTGATTCCAGAAGGTGTTCTGTTTATTTTGTACGATCCTGCTTAAAGCTGCCTAAGAGGAATGACTGGCAAAGTTTTATGGGCAATGAGGAAACGACTTCTGTTTTCTCTTTCAGCTCGGCTGCTGGAATCCCATCACTGGTCTGAATGGGTCACTAACAGACAGAAAGTTGGAGAATAACATGCGAGGAGTGGTTCTGCGTGTGGTCACTGTGCTGGTAAGCATCCTCATCCTTTTGCCTCGGAGGAATGTATTTTCTCCCTCTTGCCTCACCTTTTTATTAAGTACACCATTTTACCAAGAACTTAGTTGATGTTCAAGTGTCTGATTTCAGCTTGTCAATATCAGAGCAATGAAGCAATTTCCAGAAAATAAAATTATTTATCAGTACAGTTCATTTCAAGGGGCGAATCAAACACATTAAAACCCGTTTCTTCCACAGGCACATGCTAGATTAGATAACACAACCATATGGACTCATAAAGGGCAACTTCAAGTGCCCTGCTAGCTAAAGTTATCTAGTTGAAACTCTAAATGATTCATAAGATGTAGCTGCCTTCCAATTACTTTGCCAAATTGAGTGCAGTCTGACACAAATTGCCGCACTCGGAAAATATTCAAGATCAACTTTAGGGTGAGTAATGTCAGTTCAGTAAAACTCTGCTGTCCCCGCTCAGCTATTCTTCAGCCGGGTTCTTCCCCTGTGCGGACACCTTGCATTAAGCAGCTGCAGCAAAGCTGTTGGTTTAAAGCTGAACAGAAAATGTCTGCCAGCATAGGAAGGTATTTTGTGATATGAGGCCAGTGTATTCCCTGCCATAGAGTTGTCAGAGTGGGGGGAAAAAAAGGAAGAAATAAAGAGAAATGAATATGAGATGTATAGGCCTCTTTGGACTGATGCCCAAACACAAAGTTGACCCAGGGCTGCAGAACTGTAAAGGTTATATTGAGCTACTTCCCTCTCTCTACTATCTGCTCATGTTTTTCATCACCGATTTGGTGTTTGAGGGCCTGACCGCTTGCTTATAAAGAACAAGGCAAGAGTGGTTTCCACAGTTTGTATTGCTGACGTTGCATCTTGAAGGAAAAGGCTCGTCAGGGATGGAAAGTGAAATCATCAGAGCATGTCAGTGCCACAGACAGAGCACTTTTGTACCCCTCCTATTATTTTACAGGTCTTTAAAAGCTATTATCTGTCAGGGCGTCCAGTCCATTCCAGCTCTTAGCACACTAGAGAACTTCCTGTGATAATATCTACAAAACAAAACAAAAAACCCCAAACCAAATAAGAAGGATAAATGCATAGAAAAAAGCAAAGCAGTAGGGTGGGCTTTTTTACACTTTGATTGCATGTTCATCAAAATAGCATCATGGTGGCAGTGGCTGGTCTTTGTATTTTGCCCGATAATCACGTTAATTGATTCAGTATAATTTTCTGTTGACAAAAATGATCTGTGGATGTTGTCTAGCAAAATAAATTCAAATTAGAGTCTTGGACTTTTTTTTTCTTTCTTATTTCTTCTTCTTCCTTCTCTCCCCAGTCTATTCTGATTTCATCCCCAGTTATTTTAGTTAGCTTGCCAGAGAGCATTCTTCTTTCAAGTCATTATAGCATGAATATTTAGCAACTTGCAAAAATGCAAAAATGTCATTAGTTATGCTGATAGGATTCTATATTAATAATAAAAACAGAAGGCAGATATTTAAAGTTCAGCACACAGCACATGGCAGTTCAGTCTCCTTACTGCAGTTCTCACATGCTGCCTCACGTGAGCACACAAAACCCATTTGGTTTTGTTGGCAGTTTTAGAGCACTTCCATGCACAACTAGTGAAAAACACAATTAGTCTGAATTGTGCTGTGCTAAAATCTGCTAACTTATTAACTGACTCTCATTGTGATGTTGAATGTGCACTGAAGGCACTATATGGGGAAGAGGCAAATGGTTCATACTGGCTTCATAGCATAAAACTTCCTTTATCCTCTTGAAATTGTAGAACTTTGCATGGCTGGTCAGTCCAATCTAGATAAAACCAACTGTGAAATACACGACAAATCGAGGTTCATTTGATTTTACTCAGCAAAGATGAGAGGCAAGGACGTTGTAAACTTCGTGAATGAAGGGAGGAAGCAAATATTTAAACTCATGAGCCAGAAACAATATTTATCACTAGCAGTTCCCTTGACTGATGGTACTTTCCCCCAAATGCCAGAAATCAGGAAGATTAAATACCGTTTTTCCCTCATTCACAAACTCTACTGGCTGAGAAAGAGAGAGGCAGGCAGGCAGACAGACAGACACTGACAGAAAATCAAGCTCCTAACCGAAAGCCTGAAGAGAAGTTGGACAGTGCAGATGCCAGAATTGCGAAGTGCTAATTATTTCTGACCTCTTCTAATCTTTGGATATCCTCAGATGTTGCTGCCACCCCTGTGGGAGACAGAGCCTTATTTAGGGTGCTTACCCTCTAGCAGTTTCTCTTACTGCTCTTACTAGGTATAAGTAAGTGTTATTCATGAGGGTATGCTGGCTTCTAAGTCTTAGAGACTTAAAATATAGCTGTCATTAGTATATCATTACTGCAAACCTATATGTTGCTATAGGATAAATTTATAGGACCTTTACTTGTTGCTAATTATAGCTTGGTTCCCATCTTTATTCACACAGCTTATTATAATGGTGCAATTATGTTATTTTTACTAGAACAGAATGAATAAATAGATGTAATACTTGAATTTCTTTGGAGTCTTAGCTGGGATGCCATAGCACTGGAAATAAAACAAAGCCATAAGAAAAGTATTAATACTTGTTTTCTCTCATTTTAAAATTAGACTTTTAGTCCTTCTATTTGTTGTTTTTCAAATTAGAAGTATTTTCTCTTAGAAAAACTTGGCAACAAAGACACTGACTAGAATTTCATTAAGCCCTTTTCATGTTACAGCTATTATCAAAGGATAGTTGCTGTTAAGGCTATTAATTTTGTGAAATAGAATAAAAATTTCAAGTTAGAATTTGGACAAATCAACAGAATTCTTTCAGGTAAATCAAGGCCATAGTAATATGTGGAAGTGCAGTGTTCATCTGGCTTTATATCTGCTGGATAGGACAAAACTAGACATTTATATTTAACCTGTGTGATGAAAATGTGTGGCTCTCCTTCGTGAGTGCAGGAGGGATTTCACCCATCAACTTTATTTTAGCAATGTTCTTTATCACACTTCCTTTTCCATCTTTCTCAGAGTTCTTCAATTAAGTCAGTAGCTTTCTGTTAAGAGTAAAGAATCTATTATTGACTATGGATGATTAGTTACTGATATTAATTCTGCCAGTTTGTAACAGCATGGTCTTGATCCAGGGAAACAAGAAGGCTTATGCTAAATAAAATAATAACAACCTTGAATATGAATGTGTTTCTTTTTCATTGAGGTTTGAGAAGTTAATATTACTTTGTTAATTTGTTAACACTTTGACTCTCTTCTGTCTTTCTAGATAGCAACCCTTCTCCTCTTCCAATTTTATTTTGTTATGCCTTCAGGTTGAAAAGGACTGGTTCTAAAAATGGGAGTAGAGTTTGAGAGGATAGCAAATTGCAACACCTGGGTTATACTGCATTACACTTATTATAAAATGAAATATTCTGCAGTCTGAAAATGACAAATGATTGTGACTAATTTCCCCAAAGCAGTCCTTCAAGAAGCAAGTGCTGAACAATTCTCATCATCTGCATCCATCTACCAATGCCTTTCCCTAGATAAATTTAATAATTACATGCTATGCATCTGCAGATCCAAATCGAAATCTCTTTGTGACCATGACAGAATAAGTACGTCCCCAAATTGGAAATCTCTGGTTTCATTTGGCAGTGAATCCTGGCTTCTCTGAAGTTAATGGGAATTCTCTCTTTTGCATAAATAGGAATAAGAAACAATTCTCTGTGTTTTATTTTGAGGGGAACTATGGCCATGCCTGTGTACATGTGATTCAACGTTTTAAACTGTCTTGGATTAGTACCATGCTTTCTACGCTTCTAGAAAAGGTTTATTTTGTCTTCCTTAAATATCAAACGTCTCTGCCTCAGACTGCGTCCCCTCATGCAGCCGAAGTTTGAACTTTATGTTTGACAAGTTACTTTTAAGTTCAAGTGGCTTGCTGGTGAATATCTGAAATGTATTCTGAGTTTCTGAAATGCAGCTCAATCAAAGGTCAGCCTAACAACTCCAAACAAGTTCAGAGTGGCTTGAATGAACAATTGTCCAAGAACAAATTTAGCTAGATATCCATTTTGGCTATTTTAGTTTATCCTTCTCTTTTTCAGAGGCTCAGTTTTATTGAAAGGGAGCTAGAATACAGCGGATATTCTCATAATATTGTCTTAGTAGTAGTGGCAATTAATGAATTATTCATATGAATGTTAAGCCATCAGAAATGGAATGAGGTTTGGCCTGTTTGGCAATGAATAGGCCAGCAGGTGTTCACAAAATCACGTTTCTAAAAAGGCCCCTGTTGTTTGAAAGAGAGAAAAAGTTTGAAATTCCCTGTTTTAAAGAATTAACACTTTGATTGAAAAGTACAGAGCCTTTTCTGAAAGCACATAAGGTACAACTTCCTAATGGTGCAAAATATATTTCTGACTTTACATGAAAATTCGATACAGCTCCCAAACAGTAGGCATGTATTTTCACGTCTGGATGGTTCTGAAAACGCAGGCAGGAAAGAAAAATAATAGCAAGCGATACTGAATTATTCTTTGCCATACATCCCTAGGTACTATTTCTTGAGAGTTATTACCTCCGTTACTTGCACATAGCTAAGTGGACCAGAGGCAGTTTGGTGACCCTTGGCTCCAGGTGGGCACTGTGGGACATGGTGTACTGAGAAGGCTGGCAGAAGGGTAGACAAGCATAGCAAAAAAAAAAAAAAAAAAAAAAGGCATCATTTACACCAGGAAAAATATTATCATGCGTGGACTACTTTAATTCTCAATGGTTGGCATTAAATGCACGCGCATTTGTTGCCCAGATTGGGAAAGAAACAAACCCGAAAGCAGACAATGTCTTTAGGGACACGAGCTGTCAGGAGGTCTACATCTTCAGTCTCTTTTTCTGTTGAAAGGGGAAAAGATAAAAAGTAAGATATGAAGCTAAGTCCTGGTTTTAAAAGCTGAAACCGTCTTTGGGATTTGACTTCCAACACTGGTTTAAACAAAGTAACCAAAGTCCTTTCCGAGAAGCTGGAGTAGCTTTCAGAGCGAGAGGGAAAAGGAAAGGCATGAGAGAGGTGAAATAAGACAGTGTTTAAGCATACGCAGAGGAACAAACAGTCAAAGGTCATAAAGGATAAAAAAATGGCAGGACAAAACCATCAGTGAATGACTGTAAAGCAAAGATCAACTGCAGCAAAGACTGTGTGTGGGATGCCTCGGGAAATACTCAATAAATATCTTATGACAGTGTACAATCATAATAGTCTCATAGATAATACCTTTTCCATTTTCTCCCGGTTTTTTTGGTGCTCACTTTTCTCACATAGTCCTGATCCCTTTCCCCACTTTCACAGTTGAATAGTGTGCGCTTCTGTGAATCCTTCTTCATTTTGTCAGGCTGCAGTTTCTAAGCACCAGTGCCTACAATCTTTTTAAAAGATAATGTTAATTAAGTCATGTATTATACTAAGTTCTGTGTTGCTCTGTGTCTCAGCATTATCGTCATAGTGGTGCACTGCAGTGAATTTCCTATGGCAGCAGAAATGCCTTAGGAGGTGGTAAGGTTAAGAAACATTAATTGACTGTCTTCATCAGTTGTAGTATGTGTGTTTCGCGCAAACATATTTTAGTCTTTTACCTGTAAGGGATAAATCCTTCTTTGATAGCTGTTTCCGCACCTGAGTTTGAATGGCAGAAAAGCTGTAAGTGATATAGTCTATTCTATCTGAAGCCTGTCGTAAAATCTCTATGTGCTATAACTCATTAATGTATTTAGTATATGCCATGTGTGCTGTAGTTAAAATATTTCAAAACTACTCGAAGTTTTAGAATATTCTGTTGCTGGTTGTAAAGAATGCATAATGTCTTAGGCAGCAACAAATCCCTGTGTCTTCATTTCTCTTCCTTTTTGCTGCCCATATTAATCTTTGGAAAAAAAGCTGGAAAGAATGAACCTTTTATAAAAATGGTCAGTGAACTGCTGGTAAATTATAGCAGCAGTGGTAGAGGTGTTCATTTCATTGGTAAATGAATTAAATCATCAGGAGTAATGATGCATGACAGGATTAGGCTCACTATTTACTATTCTTCATAGCTACCCTGGTTGTTGACATGAAAGCTGTCATTTGGTATGAGATATGCGTGACGAGACTGGTTTCATCTGTGGAAATGTCAGCTGGTATTGGAGTATCTTTTCATGGGGCAGATTTTCCAATTTGGAAACTTGAATTCAGATTTCAGGGCATGATTCTGGACAAGCATTTATTGAAACTGAAATTTTGACATTAAAAACATTCGTTTTTACAGGTTTTAATAATAGTGGCAAGGAGAATTTTTTTTAAAATGGCTTGGAATGTGTGCTGACAATATGAATTGCTTTTTACTCTCCTAAAAAATTATTATCATATCTTTAAAATTAAAAATGGAACTTAATTACTCTTTGATTGGTCAAAAGTTTTCGCAATGGTTTTAAGGGTAAGCTAACTATTAATGGTTACAGTAAATGTTTCCCATCACAAGGTACGAGTAGCTCTCAGAGCTCCTATTACGCTTTGTAATGCAAAGAAGACTTAGGCATTCAGTTGTAGGAAGGCTGTGGGCTCAGCTTTGTCAGAGGCGTGTCCAGGAAGAGTAGAGTTATGTTTGTCTTGTCTAGTCTAGGTAGTTTTATCCCAAGTCAGAGAAAGGAAAGAAAGTTTTAGAGATTCTTTCTAGCTTGCATTTCCATGAAACTATATCTATTTCTATGCAAATAAAAGAAAATGGGTTGGTGTTACTGCAGTAAAACAACATAGTAGCACGTACAGAGAATTACAAACTAAGGAGAGGGGTTTGCAGGAGCAGTTTGTGTTAACCCAACTCTGCTCAGGAACTTTAGACAGAATTATGTGTTATTTAGATATTTTTAAATATAGAGTATGCAGGAAACGTACTAATGATGTTATCCCCAGGCTCTATATAGTGTGTTTTATACTGCTTCTTAAGTAAAAAGTTTCATCTTATGAAGGTACTGTTTAGAAACAATTGAATTGTAAAAAACCAGGCACTCTTATTGCAGTTCTAAGCCTGATTATGTTACCTCATGCTCTTCACATAAGACATTTTAATTTCTGAAAATAAGGAAAAACATCTAGACTTCAGTTGAGCCAGGTATTGTTAGAAAGCCAGGAGACAGTGCTGGGAAATACTAGCTCCCCAGTGAGACAGCTTTTTCCTAAAGTTCCCAAGTTTTTAGCTTGTGTTCTTAAGTAGATAGAAACTTTAAGGCTCAAAGTTGGCAATAATTGCATTATGTGGCAGTTATAATTATTATGAACATTCAAGAGAAGACTTGATATGTGTCTTTCTCCCTCCTCACCTCTTTTCCTTGCTTACCCTGCATAACAAATAGCAGCTACTATTTTTCTAGCTTGCACTCCCATCCAGCATTTCAGAAGCTATTAGCATATAAAAGTTACTCCTTAAGCTCTGGCGCCTTCTGGCACTGACTGTACGCATCCTAGCTTACCGCACAGGCACAAACTTACAGAATGCATATTAGTGCCATATGCTGAATTCAGCCCAAACTTTCTACACTGTGCTAGTCAGGTGAGATGCTAATCCCTTCCAGACCTCTGTAAACTGATCTCTGCCATTATATTCTCCATATTTCTATACTACTCCTCTCCCCCACATATGCAGACAGTATGCTATCGTTACATGCACATCACTGTATTTAATATACTTGTGCTTGTTGAAAAAATTGAATCTTTAATATCATTGCAGAGAAAGTGGCAGTATTAAAGCAATAAGGGAGAGAGGAGTGGAATTTGTGCATTTCTTTCTTGGGGACTAAGAACGATGACCTGTAAACAGAGATGGAAGAAAATAAGTTTCACAAAGTGCCTCCTGCCCTCACCCATCTGCCCTGCTTCTCTTCCGAGGGTTGCCAGCCCTGGTCAGGGTTACTTTGCTAAGCAGAAAATGGGGACAGAAGCCATTTCAACCGTTCCCTTGCAATTGATCAGTGTTCATAACTGAGCACCGTAATTGGGGCACAAGCACCCATTGGGGCAGAGCGTGCCTTGATTAGGTGCTTTGCCAGAGATTTAGGTTTGGTGGAGTCTTCTCTCCATAATCCTCCTGTTTTCCTCTGTCTGCAACCATTTGCATATGTATTTGAGTTGCTTTTGGAAAATATTTTGATTTTTTTCTCAAGTGGTACTGTACTGTGATGGGATTTCCTCAAAATACCAATAATTAAAATTATTGTTATAGCAACAGAAGCTAATACCTCTTGGTAGAGGCAGAGCCTGTCTTTTCATTCTTCTTCTCCCCACCACACCTGTACAAGGACCAAATTGAAATTGCTACTCACTGGGCACAAGTTACATTTAATTAGCTGGTTTATGTCCCTTTAAGCTATTTAGCTTGTATTAAAACAGGTAGTTCATAAACCTTACGGTTATTCACACTGCACATGCCTACTTTGATCATTTGTTTTACAAGCTTTAATGCTGGGAAACCCAGACCCTTTTGTTTTCAATTAATATTTCCAATTCATTTTTCTAAAGTAGCGGGTGCTATGTACTAGATGAGGTGAATATCAAGGAATTCAAATGTTTTGGGACTAGTTCGGGCTACAGTTTAACAGTAAGGTAGGTACAATGCAAAGCCTGGTAGGACTAACCTAACTCATCTGTATGTCAAGGGCTACCTCTCAAGGCTCCTTAGCTCTTATCTTCTCACTGACCCTTGTCCATCTGCTCTGTGGGCATATTTGCATTCCAGAGAGATTTGTATAGCTCACAGAGCACACAGGAAATTTGGCTTTTAAACAGAAAGGGGTTCTTACTCTGATTGTAATAATCCTTCCATACTATGAAAGGTAGAAAAGGTGAACTGCATGACAGTGCAATGTCATGGAGTATTATATGGATTCGTTATGAATAAGAGCTCTTGCGTGGCGGCTGGAAGAAGTACAATGCAGCTCCCAGCAGGTTAATATACCCATACTACACTTTTGCTAATTCCAGTATCTGAGCTAGCTACATTAAAGCTAGCTTTGTGCTGTTTAGACATACCCTAAAACACTCCAATTGATTCCAGTCTCAATCCATATTCCTATCGTACAACTGTAATGGTTCAGAAAGAGCTATTAGATGCATTAAATTATTGTGAATTAAAATCAATACACAAAGCTTGGCTGCATCCTAATAGAACATTGCCGTAGATCGCTTTGAAAGAAGCCTTAGTCCTGTTGCAGAGCAACGGGAAGTACTGGGGAGAGAGGCTAACATTTTTTGTTTGTTTCTTCTACCCCTGTAGCCCTACACTAAATAACATAATAAATCCAGAAGCCACTATTTCATTCAGGAGAAAAAAATATTGTTTAAAGTACTGTAACTGAAAGCACAAACTCACATCTTGTTGAAGATGACAATAAAACTGTCATTAAAAATACGAGAGACTAAGCATGCAGATAAGGACAGTGGTAA
The DNA here is from genome assembly GCF_963924245.1 of Chroicocephalus ridibundus. Taxonomy (NCBI): domain Eukaryota; kingdom Metazoa; phylum Chordata; class Aves; order Charadriiformes; family Laridae; genus Chroicocephalus; species Chroicocephalus ridibundus. Next base: position 31,732,144 of record NC_086288.1, on the reverse strand, counting down.
ATAAAGGTCAAATGTAAAATCTCCTTTAATATTGTATTCAACTTCTGGGACATGAAGAAGCTTCTTGCTGCAGGCAATGTGTCTTTTCTGTTAGTACGACTGACTTTCTGATCAGTCTATTTGAAAAGCACGGGATGTGAGAACAGTGGTTTTTGATGCCAATACTGTTACACAGCCCGTTGGCACAATGGGATATTGAATGAGTATAATATTTAATTATCAAATATTTTGTAGTTTTGAAGCCTTCATCTTTGTTTTAGTGTTATTAAAGGGTGGGGATAGTGTTACGTTTTGCAGCACCTTTTCTAACTGTTGCTAGTGGGAGAATTTCTGTAATGAGAGAATGAAATGTTTCAATTAAATTTTGGTCATTGATTCTAACATGAAGTAATGTACATTGCTGTTCAATTAAAAATAACAAGCTGCTGTGCTGTTCCTAGCCAAATAAAATCCCCAAAACAGTGGTCAATAAAGCACTTGAGGAAATTAAGTATTTGGGGCTGCATATTTCACTGAAGTCTTTTGGGGAAAGAAATGCAAAATGGCTAACATTTAAAAGTGGGAGGTTAATTATTTTATGAGTCAAGAAAAAAGGAATTATGCCTAGCAACAAGGCAATGGCATCCTGTGTTTGAAAATGTTTTGGTTATGGTTTATGAGACTTAGTGCTTCTTGTCGGTTATAATGGCTGTGCTTGGTTATCCAGCAGCCATTGGAAGGGAGTTTAGAGATCCAGTAACGAGAGTGAATTTCAGTTTTAGGAGCAGCTTCTTAGCATTTGCAGATGATGGAAGTTTCAAAGTGTCACAGTGAATATTTATTTCATGTGATTGCTAAGGCTCTGCCTGGGGTCTGTGAATCATTTAATGTGCCTGTCCACTGTTTCTAGAATCAGTGCTAAGTACAGATTGACAGTCTTGCTCACAACTGAGCTTCATTTCTTGCTTCTGTTTTTTACACTCTCTTTCTACTTTCAGTAGAGAAGAATGGAAGATTTAATGAATAGCAAGTCCCATTTAATGAATATAGAGCGTCAATATTAAAGTATTATATCCCATTGTGTTCAGAAATTTCTAATGAGTAGACATAGAGGTCATTTTCCTATGCTCCGTGACTTCTAACCACCTATGTAATAACCTAATCTCAAAACTCTCTTCCAAACATATCAGAAGCACAGAAGGCCATCCATCTAGAGTCAAGCCCCAATATGTGTTGTAAATTCCCAGCAGTGATCAGTTTCTTTGATCTCACAAGCCAATAACTTTTTGTTTACTTAATAATTTCTGTATAGCCTCCTGGCTAGGAAGTTTTTCTGCCTATGCTAAAGGGAAAAGAGCATTCAGCTGAGCAGGGCAGTAATGCCAAACATTTTGTTTTGCTTTTGCTTTTCCATTTATAAAGTACGTTCTAGCATTTTTTTTAGCATTTTTATCTTTAAAGCAAGCATAGGTCTCTCATAAATGTGTCATGGCTCTGTATAGCTTCTATCCTGAAACAAGTCTCAACTTAAAGCCACAGAATCTACTCTTGTAATTACAGAGAAAATCAGTCTTATTGCCCATTCAGTGAACTTCTGATGATGTGGTGTGCACATAAAATCATTAACAGCTGGGCTGAGACCACCACTTCGTTGTAAACAGGCCACTGAATGCAACGTTTTTTTCCTCTCATGTATTTAGAGCGCTGTGTTGAAGATTTGAATGGTACTTACTCTGTTCTTTAAACAGAGTTTTCTGTAGTTAGTCCAAAAAGAGAGAATCTATACGAGAATACCAGAACCTCCAAAACCTGATGTTCATTAAAGAACTAAAAGATGACTGTCAAAGCTTGGAATTTAAAGTCACTATTCTACTGGCTGCTAAAAATCATCCTGAATAGAGACTCTGGGTTTAGGGGTATACTTTTTCCCTACGTGTAAGTTGTCCCTGAACTCTTCACAAGCAATCATTCCCTTGCTCTCCTTCCCTGCCTCCCCTAAGGCCTGAATCTATTGCTTGACTATTGCCCACCTCTGGAGCAATTAATTGGTAAAAACCAATGCTTCTCTTTGATTGTCTGATTAATTAACATAACCAAGGTAAACTCTGAGCAATTGTTCTTTTCTGTTATTTAGCTTGAGTATTGCTCCTTCTGTTTTAAAATGTGAAGGTCTTCTCTGCCCAAAAGCTTGTCTCTTCTTTATTTTTAACTTTATTAGGTGGTCTCATAAAGGATATAAGATTATTGGCATACGTCTGAGAATTTAATCAGAGTAGATAAAAACTATGCTTTGTACTTTTAATCTTAGACTCTTAAACCGCTTACAAAACCCCGTGTTACTTCTTTTTCATGTGCACCAGAACCTAAGTTCTGAATAAGCAAAACTTTTATCCCTTTATCCTGTTGGAAAAAAGCAATAAAGTGCAGCATTTTTTTCTACTAATCTTGAATCTAGACTGCTCCAAGCTCGATCAACCTCTGATTTCCACTGATATGTTTAACAAGATAAATTCTCTATCCACTGCTTCCCACTGTTTAAAATTCAGGGCAGAGGTTGAGGGCTGGATTTTGTGTGTGGGACATTTCTTTTTGTGCCTATATTGCCCTGCTATCTGTTCTCCCTGGACTAGGGCACATTACAGTCTCTGTTGTCCACTCGCAGTTTTACCATGGCAAGGAGTCCTTTCAAGAGTAAGACTTGTCTCTCTCTGAGTCTAGACATCTCATTTTTGGATCCCACCTTCCATTGTTCTCATCTAATATGTGCTTTCCTCTATCGGTTTTCCTGCTCTTACATTCATGGTTTGCCAGAACACAGGTACATATGTAAGTAAAAATGTTTTGAAGTGTTAAAATAAGATAGAGGGAAAAGAGTCTATGGTTAAGGCATTTGTCCCTGATCCAGCACACTTGGATTCACTTCTCAGCTGTACAAGTCATGAAATCTGTGTATTTCGGTTCTGCACATGGAAAACGGTGATGATATCTCTTCTTAGTCAACCAAGTGTTTCAGTGATAAACCCTAATTTGTGAAATGTGCTCAAATAATATTGTGTTGCACAGTGTTGTGTAGGTTTGGGTAAGGTGTCTGAGCTGAAGCCCTGATAACAAAAAGGGCACATTCTTGGTACTTCCTCACTTACGCTTGTACGATCGTACTCCGTCGCTTGTCCTGGCTCTGGCATTTGTCTGGACCACTGGAAATTAGATCAACTCATCTGACAAAAATTGAGTAGATTTGTGATGGCTGAGTGGTAGAATTGCTCTAATAAAAGAACCAAGCATCACCATAGCTATCTCATGAGAAGGTAGCTAGTTGCTCTGGTGGGAGGAAGATTTTAAATTATATCAGTTTTAATACGTAGCATGTTGATAACGTATGTCAGTCTGTATGTGTACTTTCTTCCTTAAAAATAAATTTCCTTCCTTTTATAAACCTAGTGATAATAAGTAAATGAATGGAGACAAGCGTTTTTGTAAGCTTTCTTGAATGTACTTGTACTATTGTGTCAGCTTTCGCAACACTTTCCTTTTTTTATGCCATGTTGCCTAATCTTGGGTCTGCCTTTAGCCTTCCTTCCTAAGATGTGCTAGTCTGCTAGCTTTTTGCAGATTCTTTTGCTCAGGGGGTAATCATCTCTGGAACCAGACTTTGCCTTCTTACAGTTGTAAAAAGCAATATGAACAGCTTCACCCAGTATCAACTTTACCTGTTTGCGGTCGACTTTCATTTTGCTGCAGGTAGTATTGGCTGTGTGGTGCTTAGCTGTCTACCAGGGTTAACCCGCAACGCTCTAAAATCCTTTGATCCACATCAAGTTTTAAACACATCCTCCTCTGTATCAGGGCAGCACAGCTTAGGTTCCACGAAGAAACCAGACAGTGATAACCGCAGAGCTATTTTGAGAAAGGGCCCTTATCACGGGCTTTGTAGTGCTGCATTGGCTTGACAAGGAGGCACATTGTGGGTAAAGTAAAAGGAAAGTAGCTCCTCTCTTAAAGGATCTTCATTGAGGTTGGATGCAAAGCCACCTCCTAAACATATCTGATGGCTATGGGGTCCAGTGAGGCAGATCGTCCATCTTGCAAAACCAAGAAGTTAAGAGAGAGCAATCCATTCATTTCCTTTTCTTTTTCCTCCTCAGCCATGCACATTGTGACTTCTTTGCTTTTCTAGACTTCCCTGACTTTACAGGCTGTGAAGTCTGCTCTTGCCCCACAGAGGCTCATCAGTCCCCTAGAGAGGTGTCTCCAAAAGTGGAAAAAAAGGAGAAGCAGGAACAGTGCCTGCCCTTTGATCACTTCTCTGCATCCTGGAACAATTTAGGTTTGAAGGGACCCTTGGGTGGCATCTCTGTGAAGCAGGGCTAATGTTACAGCAGGTTTTGAGAACTGTGTCCAGGTGAGTTTTGAGTGTCTCCAAGGACATCTCCAAGGATGGTGATTGTATGCCTTCTCTGCGAAAGACCTGCTTATGTAGTCTGAATTACCACTTGCTTTGGAGAGAAAGTGTATCAGGATTCTCTTGAATTTATTGGGATTGAATGGAAGCTTCATCATCCAGGTGAATTTTGCCACCTCCAAACTCATTTGTTAGCTTGCAAGTTTTTGACACCGACTTTCTAAGAGCTTATTTTTTGTTCTAATTACTTTTCTGTTCAGTAGGTGAGAAATGTATTGGCTGGTTTTGTTTTGTGTATTTTCTTTCTACAAGATCTGTTTTCTCAAGGCTGGAGACAATTATTTTTACATGAATATTGTAGGAATGTATGTCTCTTTCCATAGAAGCTCCTAGTGTACGAAAAGGCAATTGGCATCATTTCAGCTTGCAGCTTTTATGGGGGGAAAAAATCAAGACCAATATTTTTGTCCTCTTTCAATGTCTTCTGAGAAATGTAAACAATTACAAAAAACACACAGCTATAGATTTGTTTTGTTTTGTTCAGAATATGATTAAATATTTTGCTGCTCCAGGCTTCAACAGAAATTGGGAAGTGTTAGTTGCTTTGCATAAAGCTATTTGATTATTTGTATTTCATTAAATGTATATCACACTGGACACTTGGGGGTTCTTGTAAATCTCTCAACAGCAAACAATATTACATAGCTTAATAAAAGACTGAACTTAGTCATGAGACACTGTCTTTTAAACAGTGTTTTAAATCAGTACAATTAGCAATTGCTTTTTAACTAACTGAATAAAAATATAGTTTATAAGCAACTATTTTCTAATAACTTAGAAGTTATAAGAATAAATCCTTTCTAATATGAAAATTATAAACTTCTAAAATACAATTTGTACACACAAATCTTAAGAATTTTGTGCATAATGTGCTTAGATTGATAAATTACAATATTTTTCTGTGGAAACATTTTTTTCCAGCAGTTTAGAGTCTTTATGTAGGTAATCTCTCATCCAAGTGATCAGCAAAGCTGATTTGTGTTTTCATTTAGGAGAGGTTTTCATCAACTTAGTCTGAATTTCTTCAATATTCTTGGAAACCAGATGCTGGAGTACTACTTCAAAAATTCATTTGCACTTGTCCTCTGTTTTTCTATTTGGCTGATCTTGGAAAATTTAGAAGAAAGAAATTCTGTGTGACAACTGGGAAATAATAACTTGAGACTGTCAACCCTTCTGCTTTTTTTTTTTTTTCCCCCTGATATTTTTTTGTTTGGTTGGGTTTGGGGTTTGGCTTGGTTTTGGGGGTTTTTGGTTTGTTCTTCTGGATTTTCTGCAGTCAGAAAACAACATCCTGCCCAGTGTGGTCTGGTTGCATCCTCGCTTCTTTGGCAGCATCCTCAGCATGTGGCTATCCTCATGAATGTTAACTCAAGTATTTACAAATGATGCTTTCTTATTCCAGGAACATCCTGCCTGCAATTCAGTGATACCTGTTCATATAGAGTGACATACTAGGAAACTAAAACTATTTAGTGAGGTATTAGTGAGATATTTGTGAAAAGTACTTTGGCTTCAAAGTCATTGGCAGAGATGAGTAGTAGAATAATAATTTTAAAAAAATCATTTAAACTCCAGCAAAAACGCATCTGGAGATACAGATACAGTTAAAGTTAGGGCCACAAATACTACGGAAAACCAATTGTGGTTTCATCTATCTGCTTGTGGGTTATGCAGACTAGGAGGAAGTCGTCAGGAAGTGATTTCAGGTGCCTGTCATGGCCAAGCCATGACAAGCCAGAACTAACTTTTTGCACCTCAGAATAGGTGTTTCTGATGAACTCATATTAAATTACAGTGCCATGTAAAGAATTAGAAGGAAGAAATGTAGGATATTTGAAAAAAAAAAAAAAAACAAAAAAAACAAAACACCTAAGTTACAGTGCCTTCATGCTTTTTGGGGGGATTTGATACTTTTGCTCTACTTAGGTAGATCAGACAGATGTTCTTGGAGAAAATAAAGAACAACCAAAAGTGAGATCCATCTATGGTAAATATATTTTTTGTGGTCAGAAATATGATCTCTTTTTGTGTTTCATTTTAAAAAGATGTGAAGGAGAATGTCTAGAAATGAAATACTCAACAGGAAGAATAATGCAGAGGGGAAAAAAGAAATTAAAGTTAGCCAAAAAATGGTCTCATTCTGAGAATGTTATTAGAAATATTAATTTAAAAAAATGAAGAGAACAATTACAGATCTTGGGGAAAAGGAAAAGAAAAGCATATTGTTTGGAAATCTTACTAATGCCAACTTTCAGTATCTGTTTGCATCCTTTATTATGGTCATCTTTTTGATGAATATTCACCGATTGGTCGTATGGACAAACTTAAGTCCCATAATTGATTCTCTTGAAACTAATCAAATGGATGCTCTTCGGGTAGAACTATTTAAAGTCAATCAGCTTATATTCAGATTCAGATTACAGTAGAAGGACAAGAGAAATGCATGTTTCTGTGGTACGGCCCATTTTGCCATGTTTTTCATTCCTTACAGCATGAATTAGTACTTGTGTTTATCAGATACAGGGTTTACGCAGCCAGTGGAAGCTGGCAGTGCTGTAGAATCCTCCGTATTTATGGACAGACATGTGAGCCCATGTCTGCCCTGCTGAGCATAAGTGCAGACAGAAGGCGTTACTGAAAAGTGTTTCAGTTGTAACGTTACAACAGATGATTTACTTCTGAAATACATAGCAGGGAAGAAAATTTCTCTGCTGAAGTAAATACATAACAAAATAGAATTTTGCAGGATGCAAGAGGCACTGCTGACAATGTGTTGTAGGAAAGTTTTGTATACACGGTATTTAAATAGTTCCTCCTTTACTTTTAAAAAAAAAAACAAACAGCACCCAAATGTGGCATGTAATTTCTTTACAAACTGTGGCATGTAATTTCTTTACAAACAGTTGCCTCCTTTTTTTTTTTTTTTTTTTTTTTTGTATTTAGGAAGAGCCCTTTGTCATGGTGTCTGAAAACGTTCTGGGAAAACCGAAGAAGTATCAAGGCTTCTCAATAGATGTGTTGGAAGCCTTGGCCACGTACCTTGGCTTTAAATACGAAATTTATGTGGCACCAGATCACAAATACGGGAGTCCTCAGGATGATGGGTCGTGGAATGGACTGATAGGAGAACTGGTATTTAAGGTAAGGTTATTAATAGCTTACTAAAGCTAAATAATATGTGGTATACTATGTTTGCATCAGCCCGTAACCTGTTTTAAAGAGTCAGCGATAGCACATTGTTTGTTGCCTGTCACCATCATTTGACAGAATGCCCAGGCGCATTGGGCAGTAAAGAAAAAGCTAGAAATAGTGGGTGCTGGTAACTGTTTAAGAAGCAGGGCAATTCCTTTTCTCCAGCCAAAGTACAGCAGTATGAAATCTGAATACAGTCAAATAATGGGATGCACAGCATCCTAATTAGTTTGGCAAGACCTGACACAAATGAGTTGAAGAGGCTGTTTGAAAGAGGAAAAATTGGTCTTGTAGTAATTAGTGATACATTACATAAATAATGTATAGCACTTAGAAAAATGTTGGTGTGATGAATACATGAAGTATATAATCAACAGAAAATGTTTTATTGATATATAATAACACATTATGTAGATGTATGAATTAAGAGTAGTATGTTCTCTATTCTGTAATTAATAAACCATTTAGTTTACTTAATTTTACATTAAATGTTCAATATTGTATCATAAATTAAACCAAATAAATGTGCCTTTTTTTTTTCCCTTGCTCTTCACATCTTGTCTGTTTGCAGTTTCTTCGATTAAGAGAGAAAGACAGGGCTGTGCAGACTTTATTGTGCTGATGTCTCATTTATGCTGTGAAGATATATATTTTACTTGCTCTTAGTCAACCTGGAGAGGCAGCTTTTACAGCTAGAGAGACCTACATTTGTCATTTTTCCTTAAATAACTGCAGTAAATATTAATGTAAATAACCTACTGGTTGTTTATGGAAGTGCTTTTCCAAATCTGCAGGTGGAATTTAATTGATAATCACAGCAAAGAGTAAGCAGCAATGCAGTCAGATACAAGACGTAATCATTAAATACTTCAGCTAAAAGTTAGAAAAATGCTGGACAATAAGTCTTGCAGTAAAGGAAATAAATAAAAGGGGAAAAAAATCCCCATAACAACAACAACAAAAAAAATTAGTGATAGGTTTAAACTGTTCTGCCTTCTTGAGCAGTAGGAAGCCTGTTGGAATAGAAAACACATGCCACACCCGTGGCACAGTTCATACATCTACACGGTAGTGATGAACTTCCTTTGCCACCTCCCTATGCCTTTACAAAGCTGGAAGGTGGAACGCTGTGATCATAGATGGTAAACTGGAGCCACTTCGAGAAGTATATTTTCCTCCATCTTCTAAACTTTAACAACAAAAATCCCTTGTCGATTAGATGAGATGTAACACCACAATGACCTATTGATTTATTTTTATCATTTTTTCTGCTTTTTCAATCTGTTGTTATACTATACCCTACTCTCCACAGTACTTGGCAAAGGACTCAGTAGGCCACTGCATAACACAGGCTGGAGCGTTCTTAGTCCTAGATGGCTCTGGAGATGGAAATGGGTCTGGAACATTTTTTATTTATTTGAAATGAATGATTCATAAGGCAGAACTCATAACAACTGAAATCAAAAGGTTCACTGAAAAATATGTATGGCATTCTTGTCCCCTTAGTAGGCAGGACTCATATAACTCTAATAATACCCTTAAGGTGGTGACCACCTAGTTCTGTAGATAGGTGTTGTGAGTGGAACAAATCTACCAGTCTGCTATAATTTTGCTTTAGATGAGTATTAATGGATATGAAATCTTTCTGTACAGTTAGAAAGTATGAAGAGCTAATGGAACTGCATTTGGAATTCAAAAAGCATATTTTCCCAATACTATGGCAGTGTATAATTTTTTATCTTCCTTACCCCTTATATAATGAACAGTAAATGTTCACTGTGTCCTTCTCTCCCATTCTCTCTGCCTCTTAAGGTAAAAGAGAACCTCTGGGCAAGCAGCCAGTGTATATCTACCCCTTACCAAGTGCAAGCTGTTCTTGAAAGGCTGCTTTCTTATTTACTGTGAACTGAGTTCTGCTTCCAGAACTCAAATATCTATCTGCTTGGCAACTTTGTCAGGGGAAGCAAAGGAGCAGAGAATAATTTTAAATTATAGGTCTAACCTGTTTAAAACAGAATGTTGCCTTGTTTTCCCAATGAAGCCTTACATGATGGTCTGGCCAACATGTGGAGGAAATCCAGGAACAGAGAGAGTGCTCTTTGCCTGTTAGTGCATGAGCCAGCAATGAGTTGGGAACAACGTGTTTCTGCAAAAGACAAGTCCCACTCAAGGGTAACAGAAAACAGCTGCCTTCTCTTTTTGAGTACATCTCATTGAGAAGGATGTATGTGGCCACTACAGAAGATGTGCCGTATGAAATGGCAGTTGCTGCAGCAAGCGCATAATTTCTGTGTTCAAGGTCAACGTACACTGTTTGCATGAATCTGATTCAGCGTGCGGCGGGCTGTGATGCTGGTTCCCATGTGAGTGAGAGCAGTCCCGGGCTGTTGCTGTTTGCAGCATCCCTGCTTGCGCTGCAGTGCTGGGCAGAAGCCCTGCAGTGCCAAGTACATGCCCTGGGTCCACAGTTGGCCTCACAGATGTGAGCCTATGCCAAGTTCATTCTGTTCCAGCTTTGAAGACAAGGTCCCTGTTGACTGCTAAAATAGGAGCTGGAATCAGCAGATCAAAGCAACTGGTCTTTAATTTGTATTTGGAAACTGATTCAAGTCTCCCCTCCTTTGGTTGTCAAGACCTATATTTGGTACCCCCTTGCTCCATACACCTTCTCCTGTCAAAATAAACTGAATGTAACCATGCTATGGAAAGCTTTCTGTTTCCTGAGCGCCTGAACCAGAACGTCTACGGAGGCTAAATACTCTGAGAGGCACACGTGGTGCTCTTGCCCCTCTCCTGTCAAATGACATGGGCTTTCAATGCATCCCACAGAGCTTCAGCTCACAAACTGAAAAAGGATTAGTTCAGAGAGCAGCAGCTTTTTGTGGAGAAGTTAAAACCATCTCAGGGGAGCAGCGCTTTACCGCAAATCTTTCTCTTGCTGTTAGTTATCTGTGTGTTTTCATAGAATCATAGAATGGTTCAGGTTAGAAGGGACCTTAGGTACTGCAAGGCTGCCATAAGGTCTCCCTGGAGTCTTCTCTTCTCCAGGTTGAACAACCCTAACTCTCTCAGTCTATCCTCATAGCAAAGGTGCTCCAGCCCTCTGATCATCTTTGTGACCCTCCACTGGACCTGTTCCAACAGGTCCATGTCCTCCTTGTGCCAAGGACTTCAAAGCTGCAAACAGTACTAGCACTGTTCATAGTGCTTCCTTTGGTGGCCCTGAAGTCCACATCACCAGAGCGATGAGCCTGCGTGACAGGCAAGAGAAGTGGCTAATGACACTTCTGGGAGAGGACAGTAAGCTTTCTAGCACGGCTCTGGACTTCCCAGTGATACTGACATCCATCAACCATTATTTCCCACAGTTCTCCATGCTACCTTGATTGCTAGGATTTTTTTTTTCTAATGAGGAGCCATCATGAAGCAAATAGCGTAGAGAAAACTGCCTGATTACACTTAGGTCCATCAGAAAAGGAAAACTAAATACAAGCCTAAATATTTCTAAGAGAATCTGCAAGCCAAGTAGAAGCCTCTTATAAGGCTCTTTTTTTTTCAACACATCTTCCTAAGGGGAGTAGCATAGGAAGGAGGAAAACACACAGGGAGGACAAAGTCAGAAGAAAAGAGAACAGCTGAGTAAAAGGAGAATTATTTGGATGTATGTGTGTTAACTTGAGCAAAAATGTCTCTCTGATTAATTTTTGCATGTCCATATTAATAACTGCATAACATGTGGGACTGTGGTTTATTGCTTCCAGCATTCGTTGAAACTTGATTTAACATTAAAAAGGAATAAAATGAAAGGCCTCATGGGAACAATTTAAAGTAGATTCATTTATTTTCCCCGTTCTTGATCGTGAACCACGGGAATCATCATAAGATTGCTTTCTATGTGTACGAGATGTGCTTGCTTAAGCAATAGCATAGGGGCATTTCAAGGATTTCTAGGCTTTGCTGATGAGCTGGTTCTGTGACACCAGTGACAAGGCTATCAGACCCATCTGGTTATTTATTTTGGAGTTTCTGATTCTGGTAATGTTGCCCTACAATGACCTTAGGATAAATTCCTAAGCAGGTTACATAAAGAAAAATAATGCCCTCTGCTGTTTTTTTCAGTCAGTCAGTTTCAGGAGTCAGGGTTTCATTCATCAGAAACGTGTTAAACAGACATCTGAGATGTTGATAGTTGGTTGATTTTGGCACTGCAAAAACTTAGTGAGTGGAAAGTTTTACATGTTTATAATTCAGATTGGCAGCTTTCCATCTGAATATTGGCATAATTGCATGCATTCGCCTTTCTATCTCAGAAGCACTAAGTGAACCTTGACTTCTTCAAACTGACATCTTCTCTGATCCAATGTGACATGTTAATGACAAGCATTTAATTTTTTTCATCTTACAATTTTGATACAAGTTGACAGAATCTATATGTAATTAAGAATGCTCACCGTCAGTAAGTCAACTATTAAGTTAAGCTTAAGCTTGGTTTTGTGCTAAACACTAAGTTTTCTAGGAAACTGGTGTTTATGATTCGATTTGGTAAGTAAAGAATTTGAGTTGTCGTATTCCAGCGTAACTCAGAGTACTGTGAAGTCAGGACTTATCTCTCTTCTTTCTATGTTTTACTTTACTACCACTCTTTAACCGCAAGACGTAATTATATCACAATTGCTGCTGCAGTTTGACAAAGGAAATCCAACATTTCCATTAGGACGACATTGTTCCTCTGTCATAGATGGCTGATAACCAGAGTGGAACCATAACGCTGGGGAATTTGGAGAGACGTAAAATAGAAGCAGTATTTCCACAAATACCACGTAGTGTTCTTCTTCATGCAATGCCCTTCAATGTATTTCATGGAGAAATATGTTTATCTTTAAAAAAAGGGGGAAAAAGCAGAAAAAATCTATTAGTGATTCAGTCCTAGAGTAATCCATTATTTGGTAAAAGTATCTTTATTTATGATATTGCTTTTCAGTGGACAGCCTTTAAACATCTTACAAATACAACTTGAATTAGCACCTCACAATATTCTAGTGTGGTCGGGAAGTATTTTAGTAACATGCTAATGATTAATAACTCAGCCAAAGTTAAACAGCAAGGGCTAAGTCTAGGACTTTTTGTTTCCATGTGACCTCCTTTAACCCTGAATTCCTATTTCACATTTTGATATACACTCAGGGAAGAGGGGGTTAAAAAAAAACAAAACACCAAAACAAAACAACCCTTATTCATTAAATAGAATCATATTTTCCTGTTTGACAATGACTGGTGTAGAGAACTGGACTTTCACATTTGTAAATTATTTTTAAAAGACATTCATATTCACAGTTGTAGAAAACGGTTCAAATGATGTCTGCTTTGCAACTTGCTGAGTGGAGCTAGGACTTGTTAGCAGAGTCACTTGTTGACCAGAAGTTTTGTAATCAGAGGATAGAGACTAGTATGATCTGAATGTTTCCATGGACAATTCTGATTAAATTTTTACTTAGATTACCGATTGAGTTTGCTGCTGCCCATGGGCAAAGGGCAGTGAAATCATCACCCACAAAAAATTGTTAGGAAGGAACATGAAGTGAATTCATGGAGCCGTGCTTTCAGCTGTGCACATCAACACAGCTTCACGTAAGACACTAGAGAATCTAAACCACGAATTTAAGCTGAAGCTCCAATTCATGGCTTTTAAGCAAATCAATATTTCAAACACTTTTTTTTTTCCAAATCATCAGCCTCCAGCTATCTTCCACCACTTTCTCAAGCCAGTGAACAATTAATATAAAGTTAAAATAACATCATTTAAACTGGTCTCAAGTCCACTGTGATTAAAAGTATGTTTGTATCATGGGCTGCAGAGTGTTTTGCAGGTGGTATTAGAAGAGCCCCCACGATTAGCAAATATGATTCGAATCAGTTTCAGCTTCCCTACCCGTCTCACTTAATATTTCACATCACATTTCTAAGGCACTAGTAATCTCTGCCTTCTTTGGGCAAGAAGAAAGAAATTCAAGAGAGTTAATAAAATTTGACACAGTACTGAGACTTTCAAGCCTTTGTGCTCTCTTCACCCTCTTCCAAAGGACCCCACACTGCTTTAGGCAGAACAGAAATGGATTAAATCAAACTAGCAGCAGCTTAAAGTATTTTAAGTGCTCTTTCATATTAAAATAGCTAGAATTTATAGTATTTTTGTTCAGTATTCAGCCTTTTTTAAATGGTGTTAATGTGCCTGCTTTAAATACCCTTTCTTGTTTTCACTGCAGTTCTAATTGTACGTGTGAAAAGTAAAACAGCACCTGCTGTAGTTGTGCCTGGTGTCTCTGGAGACCTAATACCCAGACATGCTGTGAAATACAATTAGCAGATCAAGGAATGTTATTCATCCTCTTCTCATCTGGAACGGGTTCATTAAATTAAAAAAAAAAAACGTAAATGGCGTAAAGCAGATCTGAGTTAGCTGCAGGACAGGTTGGCATAGAGAGGAAGTGCTTAGCAGGAGGACATAGAGGAATAAATAGTAAAGGAACAGCGTGGAATATCTACTCTTCTGAACTTCAAATTCTGCAGCCAAAACTGATGTTTTTCAGAATTTCAAGTGCCCACAAAATCCCAGGGTATACGAGGTGCCCTTTATTGTGCAGTGACCCTTTGTCATGATTATCGTGTCATCAAAATGTTGACTATCATGTGGCTCTGGCAGGCAACTCATTTCGTCTGATTGGAAATGCTATACACAAGGTCTGCCTTTTGCCACAACGACAATGATGGCTTCAGTAAATGAGGCTGAGAAAAATGACCAGAAGTAGATTTTCTCCAGCTGTTATCTGTATTTGGGGTATTTTGATTCCTTGGAAAATAAAAACTTAGAGAGCTAATGTGCCCAAGTCCACCGAGTGAAGTTTGCTTACAGAAACTGAGACATGGTACAGTTATTCTGTTCAAGCCTTAGTCACATTTCTGTGTTCACATATGTGATGCTTAAGACATTGTCCTTGGCATCTGGTTCTCCATAAGTTTAGCTGCTATAAATCACAGAGGTACAAAGATCTTTCCTGTAGCTCCTACTTATGCATGTTCTCTCCCCCTCTTTCCTCAGAGAGCTGATATAGGGATATCTGCCCTAACCATCACCCCCGACAGAGAAAATGTGGTGGACTTCACAACACGTTACATGGACTACTCAGTGGGCGTGCTGCTTCGGAAGGCAGAGAAGACAGTGGACATGTTTGCCTGCTTGGCACCGTTTGACCTCTCCCTGTGGGCATGCATAGCTGGCACTGTGCTGTTAGTTGGGCTACTGGTCTACCTTTTGAACTGGCTCAACCCCCCACGCCTTCAAATGGGATCCATGACCTCCACAACCCTCTACAACTCCATGTGGTTTGTTTATGGATCCTTTGTGCAACAAGGTAAGAGACAGAGGAACTCTGCCTCCGAGAGAAACCCTGTATATCCTCCTCATTGCTATAGAGACCTTCCTCTTCCCTGCTTCCCTTCCGCAGCCCGAGAGGGACTGGGAGCACTGGAAAGCCCTGTGCTATAAGGTTTCTGAGACATTTGTCTCCCCAGTGTGGGAACCATGAGAAGTGTGGAGCACTACATGCTAGCTTCTTTTGGTTTGCAGTTGTCCAATTAGAGGAAGATTACTTTTATCTGGAAAGAAAAAAAGAAAAGTATTTCTCATCATCTGCCAGAGAATTATTCATAGTTAATGCGAATGCTATGTTCTTACGCAGTCAGACAGAAAATGTTGGGATTTGGCTTTTGAACTAAGTTTAGACTAGTCACCGGTGCTAAATGGTCTTACTGTATCTGATGTTCTTTCCTCCCTCTTCTGATTTATCTTAATTTTCCTATATAATGTTTAGACTCAACCATCTCTGACCTTCCTGGATGCTTTTTCAATCCCCTCTAGCATCTGGTGTAGCCCAGGCTATTCCCCAGTTTTGATTGCATTCCCAAGTCCTTCACAATCCACTTCTGGCAGAGCTTTAACCACGCATCCTAAAGACATCAGGGACTACAGAGCTTGGCTTGGTATAAACTACTTAAAATTCTGGTCTACAAACTAGGGTTGTAGTGCAAAGTGGAATAAGAAAACACTTCATATGAGAATAAAGAAGATTTAGATAATAACGCTTGACAACAGAACAGAACGAATACCTTCTGCCATATCCATGTAATTGTTCATCAGTCACTACCGGCCCTGCAGGTACACCTGTTTGTAACTGCATGGAGCATCTGCTCTACAACGAGCCATGGCCACTTCAAAACTCCTGGATAGTTTTTTGGATTTTAATATGAATTTGGATGGAACACTGTAGGTAAAAGCATCATATTTGTGTAACGCTGGCAACAAGTAATTTAGGAATTACGTTATTCCCTGTTAGAAACAATCAGATGGCATCCATGAAAGCCAAAGGTATGCATGATAATCAAGTATGAAACTCCTAGAATGGAAAAAAGCTGAATTAACCCCACCATCAAAAAAAAAGAAGTTGAGAATTTCCACAAGAGGTGTGATTTTGAGCACTTTGACCTAGAGACATTACTTTTAAAATTATCATTTGCATTGAGCAGCGGTGGCCAGCTGAGGAAAGCTGAAGAGATTGTTTCATGTTTGTTGTGGATTTTCTTTTAAAGAACACCAAAAACTTAGAGCCAGCTCAGAGCTAGAAAAAATTTTTGAACCTATGTGGGTGGGTTTATAAAGTTTTCTTTCTGTCCAAAATATTCCCAGTGTAACTGTTTAGGGAATCCAACTGTGAGAGAGCAGTTGGTCCGTTACAGAACTAGACTCATTACATCTGTCTGCCTGTTAGATTAAAACTTGTGAATTAGTTTCTTTACTGCGTGAATACGAGTAATTTTACATAGGTTTATTGCTTGATATTAGCCTTAGCATCCCTGCTGTACTCCCAACATCATTAGTCTCTAAAAGATTTATAGGAGACTGCCCAGCAAAGGTTAAAGGAGGCAAAGCTAATTTTATCCCACACTTCAGTCTCATGAATTATTATGTGAATTGTTTGCCTTATGTCTATCCAAGTAAGCCTGCGTTGCCCAGTGTCCCAAAGTTTCCAAAGTCATAGATCCATAGTAGCCTGCAAGGGAGCCCTTCAGTAGATGCTCAGTGAGCTTACAAAGAAAAGGTTTTTCTGACTAGTCAGTAAAAATGAGTACTTGAGGAGGGCTTAGAGGGAAGCCTTGAATTAAGCATGAAAGTGAGGAAGAAATTATATAAAAAGAAAGGGGACCAGATGACAAAAAAGCAGAATTTACTGGAAAAAGCAAAGGAATTTGCTCAAGATCTGTATCCACTTCCCATGGTAAGAGGGTCATGAGGTACAATTCAGTATCAGTAGAACCTGCTGGTGGGACATGGTGGCTGGGAGCACCAAAACTGTTGTGGGGCTTCAGAAAAAGAAATTCACAGAACTAGGAAGGGGAGAGGCATTTATTTGCATAGAGAGAGGTCTTAACCACCCTACCAAGTGGATTTTCAGCATAACTCTTTAGAATTCACTAGAATAATATAAAATGTTCACTTGGATCCTACTAAGTGAGGGGAAGCTATAGATACATCTCTCCGTCAAACAATAAAAGGACAGTCCTTGATCTGCTAGAAGGAAAAATGACAGAAATGTAATAGGGTTGATACCAAAATATAAGAAACTTACAGACCAATTTAAGCATAAAGACTCAGAAGATCTCAGAAAACCAGTGCAAAAGAGTAAGAGATCCATTTATAATGTCAGCCTGTATTTCACATTCAATTTGAGTATAACAAAAACTATATTAGCTGAAGTGTTATTGTTTACTAACCCTTGTGAATACAGACAAATGCAAGTAATTTCCATTGACAGACTAACTGGCTATTGTGGTAATTTTGCTTCTGTTTTCACTCATCAGCTCTTCATTCAGCAGAAAAGCTCTGCAGGTTTTATTTGTTTTGGAATAGCAAATCTGTTGCTATTAATCAAGATTGGCATATCTTAAGTGTGGCAGCATGGGACATTTCAAATACTGTCACGTTCACTTAAGAAGTCTTTCAGCTGCCGATTTAAAACATGACAAGGTACTAATTTCTGTTATCAAAACATACAGCCAAAGATGCTTTTATATCCTGCACTGAGAGAAACAAAGCAGCATGAATTGAGGATTGCTAGTGCTTTGATAGTGCTGGATTCTTTGTCTGGGGCTACTGTGCGCCTTCTGGTGTCATCTTCTCTTGCTTTCCTCTAGCTAGAGGAAAGATTTACAGGCACACAGGCAGGCTCCAGACCTGCCACGGCTCTCAAGACAAAGGAGGCCTTTGGTGCAAAAATACAAGTCACTCTTTAAGGAAACTTATAACCTATTTTGATTGAAACAAAAAGGACTTTTTTTTGCTCGTTCCTGCTGAAATAGTTAGAAACTCTGCAAATATTAGTAGGTAGCTTTGGTCTGCTGTGTCACTTCATATTTTCTTTCAGCCTTGACTCATGTTATGATCAAAGTCTATTAGCAAGTTTTAGCCCTTTCCAGTTTTTGAGACATCAGAGAAAAATACTGTGCCATTGTCTGTAGACTAGAGTCAGCACAGACCAATAGTTTTTAAGGCAGGTCTATGATTACTGTCACACTCAGTAGCAAAATTTAAGAATTTTTGTTTCCTTAAAGGTAGACTGAAACTTAATGCCACTGCTTCTTATATCATTTAATCGTAGGCCTTGGCCTTCAATTTCTTTTTTCCCCATGTTGGGGTGACCAGTCTAGGTACCATTTTGAGCCTTTTGTAATATAGAGGTATATTTTCTCTCAGTTGCCCTTTTAATTTTATTTTCATTCATTACTGAGATCAGTGTGTATGTGTTTATATATGTTATTTTTGCAATTTTAAGATACATGTGATTTTTTTATTAGAAGGGACAATTTTGAGGATAGAGCTGCAGTGTGACTGGGGGGGCTCAATTAATATAAAAGTGTATAAACTGCAAAGTGGGTTTTTTTTATTCTGTACTCAAGCCCTTAATTTAAACAAAAAATGGTGGCCAGTGCACTGAAATGCTTTGTCTTTCTACCTAATATACTCACTGAATCTGCAATACACTGTGACCACTAAGAAGGCAGAGACTTTTCATTGATCTTGGCTGTGCAGTGCTGTGGATTGTATTAAAAACAAATGCTTCTGACTCCGAACTACTCATCCACGCATGAGATTCTGTAACGCACATCTGTTATCTCCAAGTTGTTTATTTACGTCTAAAGATGAAGCAAATTTGTAGATTCAGGCTCTGGAGGATTTCAGTTATGTTGAAATTTAGCGTCACAACTTCTGAATTTCTTCTTTTCCACTTGCTCATCTTAGAAAACTAAGTGGCAAAAGCTCCATGTTTTGCATCTTTTCAAAATTAGCTTTTTCCAGTTGGACAGAAAATGTTACGGTTTCCTTTTCAGTGGGTTTCCTCTCTCTCTCCCTCCATATTTCCCCTTGGCTTCTCAATCCACTCCTCATGGGTTTAGCTCTCTGCCTACCTCACACTGCAGCTGGTGGTCACCATTGCTGTAGCTTTCTTCTCGGGTATCACTCGTGACCCCACTGGTTCTGCTGCTCCTGCTCTTCCCCATTGACTTGGCTCCTCTCCAGGCCTCAATTATTAGGTATTCTACAAAGCTCAGCAAAGAGAAGTGCAAAGTCCAGCCCCTGGGACGGAACAGCCCCATGCACCAGTGCGTGCTGGGGGCCACCCAGCTGACTGAGCACTTGCACAGGTTGCCCAGGAAGGCAGGAAGGTTGTGGAGTCTCTGTCCTTGGAGATATTCAAAAGCCATCTGGACACGGTCATAGTCAACTGGCTCTAGGTGACACTGCTTCGTGTCCGTTCTTGGACACCCTGCCCGGTGTCCAAACATCCGGCAGGGGATGTTTGGACAAGATGGCCTTCAGAGGTCCCTTCCTACCTCAACCAGGCTGAGTGATATATTATGATGCTATATTGTATAGTCTTTGCTCAACTTCTGCACTACTCTATACAACCACATTTTTCGTTCTCTTCAGTACTGGTATTGTTGCTATTCCCTCAAATTTTGCCCTCATCAGAACTTGCCAATATTGGAAACCTGCATATGAACAGGAACCAAAGAACAGTCTCAGAGAGGAAACTGGGTTTACGAAAAAATTTACTAAAAACTTCATGGAGATTAACTGAATCAACCCACTGCAATGGCACAGTGTCTGTTTATACTTGCTGAGAACCTAGTTTAATCTCCTGAAGGTTTTCTATTAGCTTCCTACTACTTTATGGGCTCTTGTTATGAAATACTCTAGAGAGCACTTGGCTTTCACCATTACTGGAGAAAACCAATGATTTAAGAAACAGAAGCTCAGGATTTAGAGTTATTCCCAACCCCTGTTGTATAATAAATTGAGACAGGGAAATGCTGTGTAATTTTTACCAAGAACTTGTAGAGGAACGTTCTAGAGGATTTTATTTTGAGAGCAGCCTCTCAAATTTTGCTTCAGAATACACTGAAAAGCTTACATAATCTGATAGAATTCAACTGAATGTAGAAAAAATAATGAAATTATATAGAAAATTACAATGTTTTGTACTTAATATAAAAGACACGATAGAAAGGCTTTGTCTCTCTCTTATCCTGCTCTGCTCATTTTACTTTGAATTTTTCTGTAAGAGGAGGTATTTCTGAACTGGGCTGGCAGGGTTTTAGATGATGCAGGTAACGATGCAAGGCTCTGTTTCACTTGGACATGTCTGTTAGAAAGAGAACCGGGCAGATGATTTTTGTGTTTTTTTCTATAACAGAAAATATCTTTAAAATGGCTGAATGATTCAAGATCACTTCTCAGTGACTGCAACAAAACAAACATTCCTTACAGTTTTATAATACAGTTTTATAAATAGGGTTTGACCACAGGATAATGGGTGCTTAAAGTATTACCTGCAGAAGTATTATTTTCTTCATAGATCTTAATACTCTTGCTTAACCTAGCAAAGTTACGAAATGAATGATGTGAAAGCATCACTGGCGGGCCATTTTTTTATCCCCTTATGTTTTGGTTAGTTTAAAATGCTGGTCACAACTGCAGGTTTTGATTGGTCATCAGTGGTGTCAGTAATGGCCAATTATGTTCATAATGCCCAGTAAATGAGCAAATCTTACTGTTTGCCTTGTTTAAATTACATTTCATAAGAGCAATAAAATAGACTCCAAGCCCTTGGTACTTCTAAGTCATTATAATACTTCTCGGATGGTTAAAGCCACTCAGACTTCTCAGTCTTGTTCCTTGTATTACCACCCAAGGCGTGATCTAATCCTCCTGAAATGCACTGCCTGGAGCGTGCTGTTGCTTAATAAATTACTCCATCTTGCTTATCTCACTCTCGGCATATCCCTATCAGCAGGAAACCATTATGCTGTAACAACGTATTTTCTTAGTGACATTTTCTCTTAATTAACTGTACACCAATCTCTATGTACTTAATATTCAGGGGAAAACTCTGAAAGCATTTTGAAAAAAATGTATTAGAAATCAATTATATCTTCACATGTGATACTTAGTGGTGAAAGCTAATTATTTTTTAAGTTTATCAAATCAAAACAGTTCCATTATAAAGGTTTTAGGACTAAGACTTAGTCCTAATTTAGACTCTGCATCTGATCTACTGGCCGACTATAGAAACTTCATTTAATATCTTGTATATCAGTTCTCACTTGTAAAATGGAAATATTACCTATCTTCTTTCATAAAAGCCTGCTTTATGTCTTCTGATAGAAAGCAAAAGTTAAATGCCAGTCTCATTAATTACAAGTTTAATTGCTCTTCAAACTAATGCCAGGTCTTGACATATTCCTGTAACAAGGGGGACAGACTTGCCGAGCCTAAAATGTACAGCGCTAAGCTGGGAAAATGAAAGGCAGATACCAAATACATTAGGAAACAAATCAGCCTCCATGTTTTTCTAGCATATACACTATTTGTGTATATGCCAGAAAAACACTATTTCTGTATATGCTAGATTCGTGACATTATAATTCCACTTTAATATGCAAAACCCCCAAATTCTCATTTTGTTCTATTAAATCTAGGCATATGTATTAGTATGTATATGTACCTTCATAAAGTCATCTGTGAAAGAGGTACTGCAGCCCTGTGGTACCCATGCTCCTTTTCCGCATGTCTCAATGGTTTGGCCAGCCCTCTTGACAGCATCAAAAAATAACTAAATTTTGGCAGTTGTGTCCTATGTCTCAAATGTGTTTGGAAACTACGAGTGATCACTGGAACTGACAGTATGTACTGAGAATTATTGTCATGTATACAGTAGACGTTTGCAAACGTTGGATGTAACTTTATGTGCATAACACTTTCAGAGGTTTATTTGATTGTCTCTTTTTGAGAATGTAATTCCAAGGACTAGCCGTGCTCCAAGCAAATGTTCAGTAGTGTGGGCATTTGTTTGCAGCAGTGTGATATCACTAACGTTAAATTGCCAGGGGATATGCTTGGATTTTCCCCTAAATTGAAGCTAAGGCTCAGGCAGTTCTCAGAGGCATCTAAAATAATGGATTTCTATATTATGTGTGCACCTGCTTGCTTGAGTAACAGCACTGGGTACGTGAGGCAGTATATTTAGAGATGCTGTGTCTGACACACCCTCTGTGAGGAGGTGGAGAATGAACGGCAGTGTGAAAGCCCAAAAAACACCTTAATTCTCCTAGGAATAGCCTGAGTAATTGACTGTGAGAAGGTAATGTGTGTCTGACTCTAGTATAAATGCTGATTAGACCAAGTGAGGCAAAAGGGAAGGCAGAATTGGATGTCTGTGGCATCTGTCCATCTTTCCGTGTTCTTTCAAAAGCATCCTTAGGTGAATATTTTACTCAGAACAGTTCCTTTAGTAGTTATGATTTCTAATATGTCTTTTACTATGTTTGGGTAAATAATGGATAAATTAGATTCGTATTAAGTAATCTGACTTTTCAAGTAATCTGACAAATTAAGTAATTTGACTTTTCAGAGTTCACCTATGTATAATATATATTTAATCGAGGAAATGAGGAAGAACAATTTAGCTGGGAACTGAATGTTTCTTGCATGGAGGAGGACTGTAACCCACATTTTTATCTGCAAAGATGTTTAGAAGCTGAAGAGGCAAGCCTTACTTGTCCTGCTATTTGATTTTCCTTCCCAGAAGCTTACACTTAAATTGGCGATTTTGGCTGTTTAAGGTAGGAAGGAAGTGAGAAATGAGTTTTAGCTTTATTAAAAACACTCCCCCTCTGCTTGGATGATGGCAATTTTCATCTACAGACTGATCAGCCTTTTTCAGTGGAGGATATCCAAGGCACCATATGAACATGGGTTTAGAGGGGAACCCACGGTAATTTCCCATTGCTTTTCTGGTCTGTGGGGAGTCCCTCCTCTGCAACAGCTGTGCCATAGCTGTATCCACCCATGCAGCTCTTCTTCATAACACCAACTGGTGGGTAGGTGCCAGGAAAATTGTCTGCAAACTGTAAAGGCGGGAGTAGAAAGAAGTTTTGAAGCTGCTGACAGGAGAGTCTCCCCTCTTCAGCTGTTGAGGATTTTTTTCTCTTGTAATATTAAAATGTGTATAAAAGGAGTAGGCCAAAATTAATATTGAAAGGACGAGAATAATGATACCAAATTAATCTTTTGATTAAGTTAACCGACCGGTTGCTTTCCCTGATTGCTGAGATGATGGTCCACTCTCAGCAAAGATGGGAAAATGAGAGCTCTTGGGTTTTTTACTTGCATTGTTTATTTAGTCAGCTTCCCAGCATGCAAATTAAGGGGATTGCCTTCATTACAGCAGCATCCTGGTGCAGGAACCTACTGCTGCTTAATTTTTATTCTTCCACTGTCAGTAGGGGAGGGAGGGATCATAAAGTAGGACTTTACCTTTTCAGTGCTTTTGAAGTTAGTGAGATGGTGTTGGGTTACAAATGTGTGATACCTCATCTACCAGACAAAAACTGAGATGAACGAACACGAGTGGTTTTGACTGAAGAGTCAAAGAGTCCCACACTAGGATAGAGTAAAGATAAGAAAGAACGGGAAAGATCTTCTGCAAACAGGGTGTTAAGGAGCGGTGATAATAAATCTGTTGAGTGGGAGTGTTCGTTGTTCATGTCTGGTTATACTTGCTAATAAAACATTTTTAGGGATAAACACAAGTTCCATTTTTACAATAGCTTCTTTCATTTCCGTATCTATCCCCAAAGGGGAGAATCCTCGCTATCCAGTAAAGTCATCTTTGAAATCGCTTTTCACTTCTAACAAATCTGAGTCATGATCTTAAGCAGGGTGATAGCTGATTTGCAGTAAAAAACAGGTTATTTGACTTTCAAAAATAAGCATTCGTATTAGTGATTTTCATCAATAATTAGTATTATAACATTATTCTCAGTGAAACTTGAAAGGATGAGGAGTTTCTTCTTTTGTCTGTTCACTATGAACTGTCATAGTACTACTTTAGGTCATCTGAGTTTTAGACATCACTTTGATAACAACATTACAAGATGTACCTGAAGTGGAATTTCAGTCTAAATTTTAAAACGTGTTATTTAGGAACATAATTAGAGCTCCCGCATTAGCCATGATTGAATTCTGTAAGGTTAGGAGTTCATTGCAGAGAAGCACTCTCAAAATTAAAGGATAACTAGAATTAGTGACATGAAAACTGAATTAATGTATCTGAGATGTCTGTGATTCACTTGCCTCTGAAGTAGTCAGGTGCCACTCTGTGATGATGGATGCTTGGAAATCTTGCAAGAACAGATTTATAAAGCATTTCGTAATACTTTGAAAGTCCGAGCAACAAACCATCTTTCAGTATGTGATCTTTTTAAAAAATTCCCTTGACCCCCAAAACCTTGAGTCAAGAAACTGTGTAGAGGTAAAAAAAAAAAAAAAAGATGATGGAGAAAAGTACCTGTCAAAAGATGCAGAGTCTTTACTGGAATTATTGTTTGTCCTTATGGTCTCACTGAATTGTCTTTTGTTTTGTTTGGTTCACAGTTGCTCAGTTTCAGCCAAAGGGGACTTTTTCTCCTTCATGTCCGTAATGTCCTCCCTGACAGGCTCTTAGCTAAAGCAGCACTTTAATACCTCATTAATGGCATTGTTCAGTTTAATGTTAATTGTATGTACAGATGGCCTGTTTTCAGTCCATTGTGCACAGTTCTTTTTGCCATCCTGGAAGGTACTACGTGTAACACTGTCAGTAGTCTATGGAAAGGCCACCACTATGCAAACTCTATGTGACAGTTAGCTTCTTAGCCACTTATGAATATGTACCATAGATGATAATTGTGCTTGATTGTTTGAGGCTTTAGAGCGTTTGTATCCAGGCATTAGAAATAGGGAGACTGGTCTCAGCACCTCTTGAAATCTAATCAGAAGGTTGCCAGTGTGCGAGGTTATTTGTTAAGATCAGGTGCCAATATTCTCTAAAATAATAGCAAGCATATATGATTTTGTTGCATTCACAGTGGCTGCAAATAGTGCCTTTATACGGGCATGCAGTCAGGTGCAATCTTAAAAGCACATATCACAGCGCTATAGAAGAAGACCCCCACACAAGCTCCTTGAGTTTGTTACACCTGCACGGCGAGCTCTAGTCTGTGTTTGTGTGTTTATAATTATTTCATGTAAAATTATTGTCCTATGTTGTAAAAGTGGCAACAAAAGATTATCTGGTCAGAGCTGCTTTTGAGCAAACAGCTGTTGGTAGAATTGCTAGTCTTATTGCACAATTATTTCATGATTACATAATTGAATGGTACTGTATTTGGTAGCCCCAAAATTAAATCTAAAACCCTGCTAAGTCTTCTGATAAAACAATGCATTTCAGCAGCATTAATACGAGAGATTTTGGCCAACTTATTCATTAGAGGTGGGCAGCAAGCCTCACAGTTCCATTCTGGTCATAATTATAGCAATCAAAAGATTTAATTTCAAATATCAATATCACTTGCATGATATTTCAGTGTCTGGATACGTGTAGTATAAGCCTAGTAATGCTTCATCTAAGAGCTCCCAGTAACTTCAGCAAATACAAGCAGACACTTCCATTTTCAAACTTTATTGGTAGTCATTACTCCTCTTTTGTAATGACAGCAGAAGAGAAAAACAAAATATGCTTTTATGGTACATTTTCCAGAAAATTTAGAAGTACTGTAAAATCTATCCATCCTCTGTCTCTCTGTAATTATGTTGCACAGGTCACTACAATGTATTGGCATTAAATTACTGCACACTATTATTTGCAACATTTTCTTTTATCTATGGTATACTTTGACTTTCAGTTGAAAACATCATATTTTGCTAATTTCACAGGAAGATGGACTATGACCAATGCAAAGTTGCTAGTATCTGAAGGAAGACATTTATTCTTTGTGCCTAGGCTTAAAAGCCAGGAATTAATTCCTCTAGCTCGTGAAGATTCATACTGTAAATACTACATAATAGAAATGCAGATCTGATTAATGTATGTTGTTGAAGCATCACCAATAGCAGGAGAAGCCACACAGCAGCCGTTCGCTACATGGTGATATGACATGCTTCCCTTCCCAACTTTTGCCTCATTGTCACTGTTTCAGCAAGATGGGTGGAAAGAAACAATTTATTGTTGGGAAGGCAATTATAAATATACTATATCTAATATGTTATGCTAACATCATTTTAATCAGGTAATTATTGAAGGACTGTTTGGCCTTTAAGGACATTGATTTAATGGGAATAAATTTAATGATTGAACACTGTTTATGTAACATTATCATTGCTACTGATGCAGAAAATTGGAATCTCAGCTCAGCTGAAAAGAGGTTAGAGTTTCCATTATCACATTAGATCCCTTTCTTCTGGAATGCAGTTATTAGACCCTTTTTTATACTTTCAGTATGTATTTAAATGTTTGGGGTTTATCTAAAAATTACTGTGTGCAAAAGGTAAGTAAAAATGCTCATCATTGCACTGTTCTCGTTTTTAATCAAAGGCTTGAATTGCTGTTTAATACAGCCTTAAACAAAGTCCATTAGATTTTGGTTTTGACTAGCTATTACTTCTCCCATGAAACAAATTTCCTCTGTTTTCATTCTCTGCTTTCTTCCCTGCAAACCTGATCGTTACGTTTAGAATGAGTAAAGGTTTGGTTTACGGAATGGTTTTACAGCTGTAAAAAAGCAGCAGCTTTAAAAAGTAGTAGCAGACAGAGTGCAGTTCTATCTAGATTAATCTGAGGCTGAATCCTGCATGGTCTGGTCACAGCTTTGGAGTGATTTAAGACACTCTGACCCATTCATTCTCAAAATTGAAATGGTGAACATTATAGAAAGCCTGTACTCAGTACCTGAGGATTAAGACAGAGTTAAAGCTGACCTTTATATCTACAACTCCCATTTACCTAAAGGGATGTTATATCTGGCTGCCCTCCTTGATTTGCCCTTAGTAGTGCTATTGTCATGAATTATTTTTTAGCTTTATAGAGCCTCTAACTACTGTTGTGTATAAATTAGATCCAGGGAGAAAAGGGGGGCTCCACATAAACAAGTGGTTGGAAGCATGTAGTGAATAGCTGTGTCTGACAGACTTTTGCAGATCAATTTTCAAACAAAATTTTAATCAAGGATGTCTATGACAGTTCCTGCTGTATCTTGGCAGAGTTTTACAAGGGAGTCTGGTGGCCAAATGATTAGCCCTCTGTCACTAGAATGAAGCCGTTGCAGTAGAGACAGCAAGCTGGGCAGACGTGGTATTTGAAGACAGATAGAAAAATAATTTGACAATAGAAGTAGCAGAGACTCAAACTTATAAACACTCTGCAGATTGCTGACCCACTGGTGAGCCAACGCTGTAGTAGGCTGAAATGCTTTGCACTGGGTAGCGCTAACCCCTTCCTTCGTGCTAGACCACTTCCTAGCTTCAGAGAGGATCGTGTGTTTCAAGCGAAATATTTGCAAATAGACGTTTGGACCATCTTTTGGATATATCTATTTGTCCATCACATTATGCATCAAGGCCCTCGGACCAGATTTATGAGATGGGTACACTGGGCCGCAACTTGATGAGAGTTTAGTGGCAGTGCCACTGGTCCTTGATTAGCCCCAGCATTTGAAATCTCAGCATGGATAATCTCTTCCTATTAATGAGGGAACAGAGCTGAGCAATGAGCCTTAGTATGTAAGTCAAATGCCAAAGGCACATCTAAACAGATGCACAGCAGTAGCAAATGGAGGATTTTCAGAGGGAGTTTGCAAGACACGAAATATAACTTGGAGGTGATTGCTGGCCGGCAGTAACCAAGAGTGACAGGGTAGCGTGGTAATCTCTCTTTCAGATTGGAGCTGGCTCGTGCCTGGCCTCTTCGATAGGAGGCTGGACGGAGCCTACTATCTACCTGCACAAGGTTGGGCATATACCCTCAGGTTAACTGGCTTCCACAGCTGTTGATAAGGCTCTATAAGCATGTATAAAATGCAGCTTCTCAAACTACTTTACAGATTTCAGATGACTAGGAGTGATTTGAAATAAGCCTGAAGGAGAAGAAATATCATCTCAGATATTCTCCCTGTCACATAAATGGGAGAAATAAATGAGGAGAGCTTTCTTTTGTGGATCATTGCTTCCCTTCTGGGAGGGCAATGAGGGCAGTGCTTCCCACCCAGCTGAAAGGAAACAATCTTCCAGGGAGCAAGCGTAATGAGATGAGTCAGGGGATCATTACACTAACAACAAATGGGAGAGAGTAAGTAATTGTTTAGTTCAGAAGTAAGACATTAAGGGGAACAAAAATTAATCAGGGCACAAAATGACAATGTGAACGCATTCTTTAATTGCCTATAGGCCAGTGCCAGAAAAAGAACAGTTGGAATTGCTCACTTACAAATACAGACTTGGTCTTCATGGTGTTAGTGAAATCTAGTACGAACACATGACACTATAAAGTACTGAAAGACAGGTGGACAAGGTGGCCAAAAGGGGAAGAAGAGTGTCACTGTGTCAAAATGGCATTAGGTATTTCAGAGGCCTTGAGAACTTGGAAAGAATTGTTCTTGATTTCTTGTGGGACCGTGTGCGAATGGCTGGAGCACAAAATGAGATGGGAGACAATGTCTGCGTAGACCACCAAATCACACTGGAGTGGAGGACAATTGGCTCCTCTAGTGCATTTCTGTAATGTGCAAGGGAAAACGTGAGATATAATAGGGGCATTCAATCTGGATGATGTATATTTCAAGTTTTATGCTGCCCATGCTGAAGCATCTTGAATGCACATATAGAGCAGATGGAAAGAAAAAGGAACATTGATCACACCAAAGAGTTAGAACTACAGACTTCAGGAGGAATGACATGCGGAGCAAGTGTACACAGAATTGAGTCAGAGTTGAGAAGAACAGGAAAGAGGGCTTTGAGCATTTTATTAGGAGCCAAAGAAACCTTAATGATAACGGTGCATTAGGTGAAGGTAATAGCATTCAAAATAGTTATGCCAGAAAGGCAATAAGTATGTCTCTTCTGTGTTTGTGAAAAAGCAAATCAAATACTTTGTATATCGAGAGCAATTCAAGAGGATGAAAATGGCAGCTACCAACATCAGACATTTTCAAATCAGCAAATCCAAATTAATTTCACCCAAATGTTTTAAAACAGATCGCTGAGGAATTTCAGGGACCATTATTTGTTGATCTGAGTCCTGGAGCATTGGGAAGGTTTTAGAAAGCTGTCAAAAAAATCTAATGTAAAACCTAAAGATCAAACTGAATCTTTAACTCAAGTGTTTCTTCCATCTTAATATATGCATGTAACAAATTGAAAGACTTCATGAATATAGACAGACACTTAACAGTTCCAAAAGTTCCATCACAAGTCTGGTATTGAAGAGCTGTATTTATATAAAATATTAGTGTTTCTCAAAAAGTAAAACAGCCCTTCTCAAAATCATATAGAGAAGACAGAGGAAAAAGGAAGCCAAAGCATGTCCGTGGTAAATACAGCAGCGGCATACAGAAAAATACTTTATAATATATTGCTGGGAGCCACACCTGAGCCAGGCACTGAATAGTACCTGAAGAGGGAATGCTGCTGGAAGCTGATGAGGATACTCAAGGGGATTTTCAGTACAGACAGATAGGATATGTTTGGTTTGTCTCTTAAGCACAGTGTTTGACATATAAAGGATTTGTGTTCATCAGAAAGAATAGGCCAGCTATTAACTCAGAAGAGCTCTAATGCTGTTGGAGTAGGCACATGAAAATGTCTCCTCTATCACTTGTATGCTAGGAAGATAGACATCAAAAATTTATCTAATATTTCAAATTTTAAGATTAATGAATACCAACATTTCCATGAATTTACAATGGCTAAATTATTTTTGTTGTAAATAAAAGAAAATATGAAAATTTCTAAATATTTTAACAGTTTTAAACGTTTCAAGTATCTCCTTGGAAGTGGTTTTTGTTTCTCATTTACTTCATTTTTTTTTTTTATAAAACTAATATGTGAGAATATCTTGACAATGGAAACCCCCGCAACACATGACTTTACTATTTTATTAAAAAAAAAAAAAAGAAAGGTTGCTTATTCTTTTGGATTTGATGGAAGTTTTTGTAATTGTTTTAGCATCCAGTGGTAAACTACAGTTTTAAAGCTTTAAACTAAAGTTGCTGGGGGAGGGGAACCTCAATCCATCCCACTCCTACCAGTTTGATGCCAGTCCCACTAATAGATGCCCAGAGCCTGGATAAGGATCACAGGTCAGCAGGAAAGCACCTGGAGTGCAGTATAAAGGAATTCCATCCACTCCAGCCAGTTGGTTGGCTTCATCAGGGACCCAACTTAAATGCCTCCATGCAAATGCACGTAGCATGGGGAATAAACAGGAGGAGTCAGAGACATGTGCACGCCTGCAGGGTTATGATCTTATTGGCATCACGGAAATGTGGTGGGATGGCTGCTATGACCAGAGTGTTGGAATGGAAGGATACAAGCTCTTAGGAAGGACAGGCAGGGAATATGAGGAGGGGGTGTCACCCTCTATGTCAAGGACCAACTGGAGTGCATGCGTGGAGCTCTGCTTGGGGATGGATGAGAAGCCAACCAAGAGCTTATGGGTCAGGATTAAAGGGAGGGCAGGGACAGGTGACGTTACAATGGGGGTCTGCTACAGGCCACCCGACCAGGAAGACTGAGCAGATGAGGCCCTCTATAGACAGATAGGAGCAGCCTCATATTCACAAACCCTGGTCCTCATGGGGGACTTCAACCACCCTGATATCTGTTGGAGGGACGACACGGCAGGGCATAAGGTATCCAGGACGTTCCTGGAATGCATCGATGATAACTTCCCTCTCCAAGTGACATAGGAGCCAATGAGGAGAGGCGCCATGCTGGACCTTGTTCTTACCAACAAGGAGAGGCTGGTGAGGCATGTGAAGCTCAAGGGCAGCCTTGGCTGCAGTGATCGTGAAATGATGGAGTTCAAGATCTTTACGGCAGCAAGGGGGATGCACAGCAAGCTCACTATCCTGGACTTCAGGAGAGCAGACTTTGGCCTCTTCAGGGATCTACTTGGTAGAGTACTGTGGAAGAAAGCCCTGGAAATAAGAGGGGCCCTAGAATGCTGGCTAATATACGAGAATCACCTCCTCCAAGCTCAGGAGCGATGCATCCCAACAAAGATGAAGTCAGGCAAAAATACCAGGAGGTCTGCATGGATGAACAAGGGGCTCCTGGACAAACACAAACTCAAAAAGGAAGCCTACAGAGGATGGAAGCAAGGACAGGTAGCCTGGGAGGAATACAGAGAAATTGTCTGAGCAGGCAGGGATCAGGTTAGGAAAGCTAAAGCCCTGGTAGAATTAAATCTGGCCAGGGATGTCAACGGCAACAAGAAAAGCTTCTACAGGTATGTCAGTGATAAAAGGAAGGCTAGGAAAAATGTGGGCCCTCTCTGGAAGGAAACGGGAGACCTGATTACCCAGGATATGTAGAAGGGTGAGGTACTTAATGACTTTTTTTGCCTCGGTCTTCACCAGCAGGTGCTTTAGCCATACTGCCCAGGTCGCAGAAGGCAAAGGCAGGGACTGGGGGAATGAGGAACTGCCCACTGTAGGAGAAGATCAGGTTCGAGAGACCATCTAAGGAACCTGAAGGTGCACAAATCCATGGGACCTGATGAGATACATCTGCAGGTCCCGAGGGAACTGGTGGATGGAGTTGCTAAGCCACTATCCATCATATTTGAGAAGTCGTGGCAGTCTGGTGAACTTCCCACTGTCTGGAAAAGGGGAAACATAACCCCCATTTTTAAAAAGGGAAAAAAGGGGGACCTGGGAAATTACAGGCCAGTCAGTCTCACCTCTGTGCCCGGAAGGATCATGGAGCAGATGCTCCTGGAAACTATACTAAGGCACATGGAAAATAAGGAGGTGATCAGCTTCACTAAGGGCAAATCATGTCCAACAAATTTGGTGGCCTTCTACAATAAGGTTACAGTATTGGGTTGGAACTAGATGATCTTTAAAGTCCCTTCCAACCCAAACCATTCTATGATTCTATGATACTTCCAGTGAACAAAAACATTATTCCTATAACTTAGTACCTAATGTATTTGGAGTATTGTCACCATATTAATAGTAATGGTAGTAATAAAACCTAGATGCAGTCCTCTCTCTTTAGGAAATAAGACCTGAAGAAATGTTGCATGTGTGAAACAAAATATCTGAATGTCTCTTTTCATATAGAAATTTTTTTAAAAAATCATTACATTTTAATAAAAACAAAGTGCTAGGGGAAAAACAGGTGGTGTGGTGAATAAAAGCAATAGCTGGCTCTTGAACTTGGCCAGACCTTGTAGAATCTGGCTGACAGCCCTGCCTCATGCTCTGTTCCTTCCCTATTCTCCATCCCCTGCAATCTGCCAATATTTGCAAGACTAGGGAATTCAGCCACTGATTTACAAGCTTATTTGGAAGGCATTACTGATTCAAGGGGTTGTATTCTCCTGTTGAAGAATACATGTCATGCCTGCTGTGGTCAATGGGTGTTAAATTCCGGACACAATGTAATATTACAAACTCAGATTATGACATGCCAAGTTATGTTATGGAAATGAATGTACTCTGCACAGTTCAAGGAAGAATGGAAAAGTATGAGTGAAAAATGAAAAGAAAAGAAGAAAAATTCATGATGAGAGAGTTTCCAACAACTTCCAAGCTGCATTTATTTCACAGCTGGTAGAAATAGGTACAGGCTTCATTGACTGTAAAGTATTTTTTTTTGTCCTATACTGCATTGAACATTTCCAATTGAAAACAGGAGAGATTTTATGTTATCAAGAAAGTTTTTAACAGAACAATAGCAATAGCTAATGCCCTGAACGATTCTGCCTTTGAAGAGCTCTGCTTTGCAGAGTTTTGTAAAGATAACAGAGCTCAGTCAAACTTTAGGTTTTGTTTCTCATGGCAAAAATAGCTGAAATATAAAATGCCTTAGCCTCTTTGTTAATACAAACTACTCCCCTTACACCCACTCTCTATTAAATGTCCCTTTCACAAAGAAAACGTAAGACGTACATTGATCTAAACTATTTGCAGCAGAACTCTACACTTTATATTTGTGCAAATGGAAATTGCAGATGCACAGCATAATTGATGTGACTGTTCTAACAAGCTAAAGGCTAAACTGCAGCCAGCTCCCAGTCCTTTGTGTTTTTTTCCAAAGGCCAATAATTCACTGAATGTGGACAGAATTTTTGTGAGAAAAAACAGAACCAAAATCTGTCCCCAGATAACCCTCCCTATTATTTCTTCACCTGCCTTTTCCAAGCACAATTAAGATTCTGGTTTTCAAGTTTGATAGTATTAGAGTTCCTCAACGGAACAGTCACAATTAATATATTTTTCATGGTTCTCAAAATTATCTGAAAAAAATATGGCTAAAACTCCTTACACACAAATCCAGCTCACTGCAGATCTCTGGCAGAGATTAGTGCAGCTTAAATGATTGAAATTTGACAAAGTTAGTCACAACTAAGATACGTTCTTAAAGTGAGGATGGTAGGGTAGCCTTGATGGTAAGTATTGGTGAAAATTTGAATTTTGTCTATAATAAGAACCTAGTCTTTGGGATTTCCCTGGCAGCTCTGGTTATCACAAATAGAAATTGCAAGCCATGATTCTGGTAGCGTCCTTTCTGTAGAAGGGCAGAGCCTTCTCATCCAGGCCTCCCTCCACGTATGGAGTAGCTGCAGCAGACTGCAGCTCTCAGTTCCCCTCAGAGATATCATTTAGTAGAGTTATCAAATTCAGGACATAGAATAATGGTGATTTATGGCTTTTCTCTCTGTGTGTAGTTGTTTATAAAGTACATTTCAATAATTAATTTTCAAAAGGTGTTATTGTTCTCCGTAGTCAATTCCAAGTTTCCTCAATATTGTGGGCTCTATGCTGCCACGCTATTTGCTTGAGTAATAGTAAAAAAATTATTTCTGAGATGTTAAGCAAATGGATTTTATTTTTAAATATTGTGCATTCCCAGTGAAGTTGTTAAATCGATACTAAATCAGAGAGAGATCTTTCTTATCTCACACATTTACTGCCTGGCTGACTAGTAACAAAAATTGCATCACTTTTCTGCAAAATGGCTGCCACCAGGCTTGATCTCAGAAATGCCAACGGTGGTTAAAACTTCTCCAAGAAACATTTCACCTTTTTTTTTGTCCACGAAAAAGAACTTTTTCCATTTCTATCTGAAACACTTTTATAGTTCTGGACTACGCAGATGAACACAGTTTTTCTTTAGGCAAACCACTGACAAATCCCCACAAAGATGTTTGGAGAAACAACCTATGCATTTTGAACGATTAAAATGTAGTCCAGAATTATAGAATACCAAGATCTCACCAAGCTGTCGTCCTCAGTTTCCCTGTTTTGCCTGTTTTCTCGTTATTTAATTCCTTCTCCTCACTTGTAAACATCTCTTGCAATTTTTGACTTGAAGAAACCTTTAAACTTACTGCTAACAAGGGAGAAAAAAGGTATTAGAAATCTATATGGGAATTGTATAGATTGAATTTAATGTCCTAAGGTGGGTTTTTCCTCATATTTAGGTCTGTCATAATTATACATCATATTCTTTGCATTGTCAAGAAAATGCGTTATTTTTCTTACTCTGATATGTAGCTTGAAGCACTTGGAAATAAATGGGAATAAACAAAAATTCATAAAATAAGTTGCAGTCTAAGCCTGTCATCTGAAATAGGCCAGCATTAAGCTGGTCTAGGATTGATGAAGTAGAGTTGCATTAGATGAGAGTGGGAGGACTAAAAGTAATTTCTTTCACTGTCACTTCTACGGTAATTCCGCTCTTTCAGAAAACTCCCAATAAGATTGCTTTTTGCTCTGGAAAATACCTTTTGCTTCCTGCACATGCAATCTGAAAATTTTAAAGGCAGATTAGATTTTTAAATGGCATTTGGTACTCATCAAAAGTGTTGGCTGAATTATACTAGGAGCTGTAGCCACAACATAGGTGATCCGCAGGTAGGGGCGTTATACTCTTCTGCCAGTGTGTTGGAAGGGCCAAGTCTAAAGAATAACGCAGCCTCTGTATTCACATGAGCTCTGTCTCTTAACTGACAAAGCAGCTGCAGGACTGCTGCATGTCGTCTTTGACTTCCATTTGTTTCATAAGTGGAGCTCAGTATTTTTAAGCGTTGCTTAGCATGCTACATCAGTAGTGTTTTTAGCGTAACCACAACCAGCATGTTAACTCCCATTGATGAATTTTGCTACAGGAATGAGGTGTAGTAGATCTTACTCTGGTCACCAACATTTGTTTACATTGCAGCTGGTGGTCCCCTTTGCCATTAGGGTTTGTTAAGCTTTGCTGGTATGATATGAAAGACAACAACAGGGAAAGACTTGTTTTGTCTTCTTGGCTCCCTTGCGTTGTGTGTCCTGTGCATAGCCCCTCATAACTAGAATATGCTGTCTTCCATAAAGATGTCCGTGCACCTGAAAGTCATACTAGATATTGGGAAGCAGAGCCCTGGGAGGTTTACATGCATGTCCCTTCTGCATACTAATTTACAGTCAGCAGTGGCTGTTAGGTCTGTAGCTCTTTTTCATGGTAATGTTAATAGAAAACCAGTGATTGCTGCTCTCATGAATTATTTGGTACTCTTCTGCACTGAGAAAACATGTAAATTTGGGCTGAAAGAAAACTCTGGGAAGTTTTATCCCTAGAAACAAAACTGGGAGAAGGGAGTGAAGAAGTTTCTTAAGGTGAGCTGTCATGGTGTGGGAAGTGTTGTAGCCAACAGTACAATAGAACAAGACTGTATCACATTAAGTCTCCAAATAGATGCCAAAGAAATGATACTATGGCAGTAAAATATCTCCTTTGATTTTTGTTTTTCTGTTTCACTGGGAGAGGTGGAGTACCCTGCCTGTACTGCTTAAAAATCATGTACCTATGCAGTTGCAGTGTCAGCCCTGCTTTAGAAATGGTGGTTTCAGAAGCATCAGTGCAAAGATTTTAGAGTAGGGGCAGGAGTGATGAATCATTTTGATATGTGTTCCTTGTACATGTACTTGGATGCAAGCTTTGTCCTCAAGCTTCATTTATTGACTGCTGGTATACAAGATATGACGGTGAATTAGGAAAAAGCCTTCGCAAACACCTGGGTGAACTAAAAGCACTTGAGATGACCAGCACTGACGGTTTTTTAAGGTCTTTTACTAACATGGGTGTTAAAAAAGAAAAATAACGGTGAACAGTGGGAACAACCTTACCGATGTATGGGAAAACTGCAAGGTATGAACAGCAGCAGAATGCTGTGGCTGAGGGGGTCTGTGATGGCTTTCATCCTCACTTGTTGCACAGCATCCTCTCTTGAAAACTAGAAGGCAGGTGTGTGACTTTCAGTGGTCCTCTATTTTCTGACATTTCATTTCAAGAAAAAAATGTGAGAACTTAAAGTTTTACTCATTAAGCTGAAAAATGAAAATGCAAGGATGTCCGTGAGATCATTGGCTTTTTCTCTCTCACTCTACCCATTTTAATTCAATACGAAGCTTATCTTCAGGGATTGGCACCTGAAAGTTAAAAGGACAAACAGCCTGTTCCGATAAATTGATATAGCTGTCTGCTCTTTTCATTTTACTAAAAATCACTTTAAAATTAAATATTCCAAAGACATTGCAAAAACTTGTAAAGTAGAAATATTCTATTAAAAATCATTTAAAATTTAGGTGGGAGAGAAAACCAAATCTTCAGATGTTGAAGTTAATGTTCATCTTTTAAAGTCTTTTTATTGAAATAATATCTCCCAGTCTGATCGGTAGATTCTTATTTCAGATAATTACATGGCATCTTGGAAATAAAAGGAAATTTATTTCCAACTGCACAGGTTTAATATAGATTTTGTCTTTTGATACCGGAATTCTTAAAAGGCAAAGGATTTCAATACTTATATACCAAAAATAGAAATAATGGCATCAGTTATTATTTCACATATGGTACAACCTCACACCACTGAAGTAGGAAAAAAGCTTCGAATTTGTTTATTGTAGGGTGATGCAGAGTTCCCAATGCTTTGTATAGGTAGGACAAACTTTGAACAAAATAATAAGGTGATCCTTCATAGTCAAGCATTGATTAAATACCTAGCTTGTCTACATAATTGAATATTATTTGAATTTGGAAGGGGAATAACTGTAATTTGTGTTTCTATTAAACGTACTTGCTTGGGGAAACGTGACAGGTTTTTTACGCAAGTGAAGATCCAGCACAAAATACTTACAGATGATTGGATCTGTAACAAACCGCTCTTGCTTTTGAGTATCCCAGCTATTGTACCATCGCAAGACTTTACATCCGAGAAAGCTACCTCAAAAATAATGACAAATTTTCAAATTGATGATTATAGGGGGCGAAGAAACAGGTTGAGCTGTTGACTGTGGGTGGTTGCCGCATTCACTTTTCCCCCCTAGTTACTTGTAGATGCGAGAAAACTTTTACTTCAGACAAAAATGGACATTTTTAAAACAATGAATTTTCTTTCATCTAAAAATCTGTGGTTTGTATGTTTTTAACGGAAAGAGTTCTTTCAGACTCTGAACTAGTGTGTTTTGGGGGCAGCTATTTGAATATAAAATAATGCTTTTCATGGCCTGCTAAAGTGGGCTCTGTTCACACAAGTGGTGGTGCGCAGCTCAGATCCTGGTAGGTTTAGTTGCTGCTAATGTTTTGTTTACATGGCAGTTGAACTTTAAAGGAAAGCAACTATGGGAATACAAAACAATTTTGCAGTCTTCTTCAATACATGTGATTTTGATTTTTATTTTTGCACATCCAAGCTGACTGGCAGCAAGTTGTACACATACACATGGCTCTCATGAGCACCTGCCTGCCTACAGAACTGTGAAAAATAATTGTATTTTAATGATTTATTTTTTTAACTTTATGTTCTCAAGAATGCAAATCTTAATTAAGGTTTGCAGATAAGATCTCTAAGGAAGGAATATTGTAAGAATTTACTTTTGCTCTTTTTGTTATGAGATTTTGAAGTCTATTTCCATTACTGGACATGACTGGCAGATGAATTGCAATTAAAGGCACAACAGCAAAAGAGATTAAATACAGTCATGATGGTTGACAGTGTGGGCTTCCTTCAGCACTTCTCATTGCATAGAAAGTGTTGCTCCAAGTCCTGCTCAGTTTACTAAAGCAACCTGCTTTAGCAGAACCCTGCTGACCCTGGGGACTAGTTCTCCTGAGCAATGCATGAGCAATGAGGATCTGGGTTTCTTTCTGCCAAATGAAAATTCTTGCTTTTCCTTCTTCCCCACAGGAGGAGAGGTGCCATACACAACTCTGGCAACCCGACTGATGATGGGGGCTTGGTGGCTTTTTGCTTTGATTGTCATCTCCTCCTACACGGCAAACCTAGCAGCTTTCCTCACCATCACACGCATTGAGAACTCCATCCAGTAAGTTGATAAAGAATCAATTCAGGGAAAGGAGGGTAAACAGATACATATATGTATACACACGTGGAGGGGTATGAATGTTCTACTTAAAAGTGAAAAAAGGGAGAAATTTTTATCATCCTGAGAAGTTGTTTGGAAGCTAAAACAATAACAATATACCATAAACTTCCAGTCTCCCTGGAGACACTTTGTCTTTAGGATCAGAACTGTTGGCCTCTGACAGCTACTATTCTGTGGCACATACACATACATGTGTATGCACACATACGTATTTTCACAGAAGCAATTGAGTTTAAGATAACCAGCGTGTCAATATTTGAAATGGGTAA
This sequence comes from Chroicocephalus ridibundus, assembly GCF_963924245.1. Classification (NCBI taxonomy): domain Eukaryota; kingdom Metazoa; phylum Chordata; class Aves; order Charadriiformes; family Laridae; genus Chroicocephalus; species Chroicocephalus ridibundus. Next base: position 31,693,156 of record NC_086288.1, on the reverse strand, counting down.
GCATAAATTGTTGCTGTGTGTTCTCAGGCTATACTTCCCATTCAAACGCATCCCACGCTAACTGTGCTCTAACATTTTGATCAGGAGGAGCCCAATGATTCTTCAGTGTTTGGGGAGCTCAAAGCAGAATTCACCTTTTCTTGCCAAGGCAAAGATGTGTTAATAGCAACAAACGATAAAAATTTATCTTTGCTCCTTCTGTTCCCAGGTGTTCTCTTACTACATTAACAGATCACATTGTTCTCTTTTTTCTGTCTATTGGTTCTTTTGCTTCATGCCCCACTGTGTGAATGCCTTTGTCTCCTCCCGTTCCTTTTATGGTGAACTGTTTTTCTGTCACACCTTCCAATCCTTTTTTCCAGATCATCTCATCTCATCTCTCCATACCACAGGAACCTTTCTAGGTCTCCTACCCTCTCACTCTGCCCTTTTGTTCTCCAGTCTCCCCTTCTTTAGGAAGCTGCATGCTGGGTTATCCTCGCTCCCACTGCTACAGTGACCTCCCCCATCCCTAATCCTTCCTCTTGGGTCAAAGCAGAGACTAGAAAATACAGTGAAGCATTAGCTAGCCGAGCAATCCAAGGGGCAGCTGGCCATTTTTCCATAGCAGGTTTTTAATCTTGAGGCTACTAATCCATGAAAGTATGTGAGAGTGACAAAGTTAGCCGTTACCATAAATCCTTCTTTGCAAAAATAAGAGTGGCTTTAAAGAAAAGAGGCATATTCTGTGGTGTTTCTTCCTCCAGAAAGGTAAGAACCCGGCCTTTGAGTCAGGCTCAAAGCTGACCTTAGGAAAAATTCAGTTTTCTCACTCCAGTTGTTGATTCAAGTCCCTGTCTTCTGTGTATCATCACCTAAGGTCTTGCTGCCTCTCGTTCAGCTGCTTTCCAAATCTCTTTGAAATGCTCCCTGAGACAGTGAGCCACTTGTGGAGACTGGGCAGGGGGAGCCTTGGCGTCCTGTGAATCCACAGGTTAGGTTCAAGTGTCACTGCATGCCAGACAATCACTGTGGTCTCACTAAGGCACTTATCCTCGAGGTGAGTATTTTCTATGTACTAAAACCAATCCAGGCTTTAGCAGCACATGGACAAGTAAACATCTGCAGTAGCAGCCAAGTTTTATTTTCCATTGGAAGCCAAAACTCAGACCCAAGAGTAGAAGCAGTCCCTCACTTGGAGTGCATGATTATCTCCTGGCTCTTCCCATTAGGAGCATCCTCTTGCACTTCATAAACCCTTTCTTTTTCTCCCTGCTCCTTGGGTGAGGGGAGGAGGAGTTGATGTCCAGTGGCCTGAAATGCCTAGGCATTACCAGTCCTTTTCTGTTCCCAATTGGAAATGGAGTGCTGTTATCTTTCCTTTCTGGGCTATCAACCTCAACACTTTCATTTATTAGAGGGCTAAGCACGCTGAGACAGAGACATGTAAAAGAGACTAAAATCACCTGAGCAAATCATTCCTCTGTTACAGTTGTATGACCAGTTAAGTAGAGTTAACGTTTTCTTTTGAGATCTAAATAACAGACTTTGAGATGATGGAGTGCTGCAGGGGTACTTTGACACAACCCAACTGTTTTACTCGGTAGTCCCAATTATACTCCCTTCACAATTGATAGGAGAGTAAAATGATATTCTGCATCAATGTTTGTCAACATTGATCTTAAGGTTTTGAGGGAGGTTGGTTTATTATTTTTTTTTTTAGTTTCAAAAGCCTTACATTTGACTAAGGAGTGTGAAGAAACAACACGGGAAATTGTACATGCAAAATAAATAATAATGATATATTCAATCATTCAGTTTGTCCTTACAAATATGAAATATGCCTCTGCATCCTGCTTTGAAATTATGTCCTTTCTAGTTTTGAAGCAGTCCAGAAAAATGTTCAAATTACGGTGACAAATGTCTGGGTTTTCTTATAATGTGTAAAAATGAATAAAATATACCCAAACTATAATTTAATACATCTTCAGCTTTTTCTTGCAGCTTATTATGATGTCACTAGAAAACCCTCAGTGGAATTCTGAGGTTATTATGTACAGTTGGGACTACGCTGGTCTTTGTGCTGTATTATTTATGGACAAAGTCACTGAAAATGTTTTATTCAGTAGAAAACGTTGCAGCTGGAAGCTCCTGGAATGAAAGAACGGAGACATTTTTCAACAGCGCTTTCAGCTCAAAAATAGAGTAATTAGATGTGTTAAGTATCCATTAGGGAATGAAGTTATCCTAACTACAGTGGGAGTGTAAAACTTTAGTTTACAAAACTGCCAAAATTGGAACTTAACCAGCACATAAGAGAGAGGCTGTTTGTTTACCGTGCTGAATTACTGCAAAGTGGGAACATGAATAAGCAATAAAGAACCAAGCTGATGCTCTGATGCTCTTTTTTTTTTTTTTTTTTTTTTTTTAACATATCAAATTGTACCTTGGGGAGCTTTAAAGGCCAGAATGGAAATTAGTTTAAGTATTTAAAGAAAATAAAACAGATTCTGCTTGTAGTGCTATCCAGCCAGCTTCAGAGAAGTCACAGAAATGAAAGAAATTGAAGTCAGTAGGTTTGCACAGATGTAACAAGTAGTTAATAGGTTTTCATTTCAGACTTCCAGCTAGCATCAGATATTGCAGTGTGTTGTTGAAGGTATGGTCCTTATGATACCTTTTACGAAAGGCAGGAGGATTCAAGCAGCCCATGGCACATTTCATTTCAATGAAACATTTTGGGAGTTACTGCATTTCAGTTTCTGGATGTGTAGCCAGTGTGTTCAGAGCTTTTGCAGCTTCCCTTTCTCGGCTGGTATGACAGTTGGGCCACTCTTCCTGCTCAGTGGCTCATGGTCTCCAGAAGCCTATTTTGAGATGAAAAGCATACAAAATTTTGTTAGGCAGTGCACTAGGGGTTCTAGTGAAATATTCCCTTTCCCTAGAGAGTCTCGAAGTATAACTTTGCTGTATACCCTCACTTGAAGGTGATGGCATTTGTTCTCTGCTTCACTGATTAAAAATTTGGATCAAATTGTTACAATTTTTAAATGAACTTGGAGGAAGAAGAAGAAGAGTGGCTGTAAAAATCTCCTTTTACAAACAAATGACTACTCTTAATACCTTTGGGAGCTCAGCTTTTTGTCTGCTGCCAACAGGCAATACCAAGAGCAGAGACACGCAAGTTATAAAGTAGTTCCTAGATGCATCTTTTATTCACACTTGACCCACATTGCAGATGATATTTAAATCAAGACAGTCAGCATTTCAAATGCCAAAACATTGTGGCAGCAAAGCAAAGCATAATTTTTATGTTCCTTAAATCTTTAGATCACTGTCTCAAATGCAACACGAATGAATAGTAATTAAGTGTGGCTTTTCCTGGTAAATGCCAAATAAATTTGGAGGTCTTGAGCTTTTTCCTCAAAGGTGCTGATGCTGTGAATTTCATCGCTGAGCCAGGATTGCCATTACTGTGTTTTATGATTCCTTTATGACTGAATTAGAGTCCATTGGCAGAGAGACTGATTTTACTCAGACTACTGCACTGCACTGCGCTGTTTTCCTGGGTGAAGGGAGGGTGTCACCACCTGCTCGCGAGCACTGAAATTTTGCAGGAAAGTGGAGGAGGTGAGGTGGGCAGAGGGAAGGTCAAAGGATTTGTCATATGAAAGGCTGGTGTTAGGTGGTTTCATGTTTAAATCTAATCCACTTCTAAAAGTGTGGAAGCTTGATTAAGACTTTAGGTTGTACGTGTTATAGGGAAGAGTCTGCATCTTGTGTCTTCTGTAAAATAAGAACTTGACATTATGTTCTCCATGTTCAAAGTAGTATGTCCTATTTGATAGGTAAGACCTCTTACTCCGAATAATGCAGGCATAGCATTAAAGCAGGCCTTTCGTCAACCTTATTTTGTCTAGTCATTCTTTTCACAACGCTTTTCCTAAACCATGAGTCACTTGGAACTAAGATATTCCCAAGGCTTTAAACAGTTCAATGCAACTGCCTACAAGTTTTCTGCAAAGGGGGTTACACAAGAGTGCAGTAGTTGGAGTAGATATTTCCTTACACTGAAAAACAGACTGTTCTTTAACTTTTCCTTTAGCATGTTTCACCCAGATTTTCAAATTGGCTAGCAAGCCGTATTACTAGTTTCTGACACAGCTGTCACTGCCAACAGTCAAATCTCTAGGCTTACTTGTGCCCTGTTCCCTAAACCTGCCTGTGAATTAATCCTTAATGTCTTAGGGGGGAAAAAAAACCAAAAAAAACCAAACCAAAAAAGCATTGGAAAGCTTTATCTGAATTAGTCATAAAGACTTCAATGTAAGCCATGACATCCGTTATTTTCTCCTAAAATTTGATCACTACATCTTGCCGACAGTTTTGTACAACAGTCAAGTCCAACACAGGTAGCCTAAATTGATCTATAAGCCAGAGCTACAAAGATACTGTGATGCCCAAGCCTCTGACCTCAGTGGTATTTAATCACCTTAAAAGGAATTTAGTTATTCCTTTATGGAGCTGACCTTTTCTTTTTCTACATTTTCTGTGTACTTTTTGAACACTTTTGGCTGACATATATGAACAACATGTTGCTAATTCTAAGTCTAGGATTTGAATATATGGAAGAGGTACGCTTTGGGGAAAGAAACATATGCAAATTCTAATACAATTTTTTTTCTTCAAGTTGAAAGCAGAGATAATTTTTTAAAATTACAAAGTTATTAATTTGTACTAAGCCACAAAATGAAAGTGACCTGACAACTGCTGCCTGATTAAGGTGCAGAATACTAAACAAAATCAACAAGTGCTGAAAAATACATGTAGCTGTTAATAATTCATCCTCAAATGACTCAATTCATCCCCAGAATAGCCCTATATTGTAGTTAAATTGTATGGGATAATATTGGTATTATCCCAGTAATTGCAATGAGAAAAAAACTTACCATAAAGAACACACACAACGTTTTTCCCCACAATGCTTCATAAGTGATAACCAAAAATAAGCTGAACTGTGACCTGACTGCATGGTCGCTTCCCTATGAGTAGAATTTTTCTGTATGCAAGCTCAGTTAAAGTTATTTTATTTTATAACAGTTTTTTCAAATATCTATATGCTTTTTTACTTTTAAAGACTTTTAGCATTCATTACCTTATTGCTTCAAAATTAGAAATTCAGAGAGATAAACGTTTTAAAATGTGAGATTGTAATTTCCTTATTCATGTTCGATGTGTGCTTTGCTTTAGTGAGATCAGTAAAACTATTGCAAAACTCCCACCCAGTGTGGAGCAAAGTATCAGAATTTGGGCATCAAAGTGTACCCCATAGGAATTAATCAGTTTGACTAATACTTTTTGCCTTATTTTGAGATCTGATGAGTCAGCTGTGTGGTGAGATTGAGTGACGTAGTGAGGCTGGAGATTTATGTCTCCACTAAATGTATTTGTCTGAACAGGGATTGAGTTGTTGAGTCCAGGAATAAAGGCACATTGAACCACGTGTAACCTACAAATCAAGCTGGAGGCAAAGTAGTTATGAAAATTCTTTCTTCTGGAAAGGAACCTCAATGGTTTAATAATTTTATTCTGTCAAGGTTTGTCGTTTCTCTTTGTTTTGCTGTAGCTCGGCTGCCAGGCTGTGAATGTCATTCCAGTAGTCTGCAGAGGTGCAGGTTATAAAAAACAGTTTCTGAAGGAGGTCACGTATATTACGATCCCATTTGACATGTTTGTGCGCGGGGATGAAGTCACTGATGTGATAGGTCTTTTCCCTTTTTGCAGCTTGCCTACGCAGCAGCATACACACGGGGACACCTCAGAGGCTGCAGAAGTCCCTCGCTCCTCAGCATAGGGTCAGGCGAACCAAAGCGTGGGGTTTACTGCTGACAGCAGCATTTAGCGCATCCACAAAGTTTACACTCGTACTTGTCTTGCTCTTGTCCTCTCGCCAGCGCTCTCTCAGCACAGAGCAGCACCTACAACCGTGCAAAGATGCAGAGCAGGGCAGCTGAGAGGCACCCTGTGTTTTAGGGTAGCACACCAAACAGTAGAGATCTGCAGACTGAAGTTAATGCCAGACTTGGCAGCTACAGCATGCCTTCCCGGAGGCATCGGCACAATTCTCCTCCTTGTTATTTCCCTGCTGGTGATGTGTGATGGCACTCGTGTGAGTGTGATGGCACTCTTCTCAGGCTGTTTGTTGTACGCTTCCCATACCTGATTGTCGTACAACTTCTGGACTAACAGCTCGTGTCTTGTCTCGGTTTGCCTTTCTGAAAATAGCAAGACTGCTTTTATAGCCACAAGATGCACAGAGGAGCTGGTTTTCTTTTGTGCTGTTTCTAACTGCACTGTTTTGTGGCAGCAGCTGCATAGATCATTTATATACCAGTTAGCAATGATATTTCAGAAAAATGCTGTGTTGCTTGTTATATTAGACATTATATGGCTACAGAGTCTTGTAATGATTGCAATTTTGCTAGGTGTTGTCACTAGAAATTGGAGACTCAGTAAATACTTTCTGTATACTCTTCTAGCAATATCCATGACAAATAACACAGCAATTACAGGACATTACAATATGCAGCCTGTGGCAGTTTGTTGCACTTCTGAGCACTGCCAGGAGATACAGGAGTGTACTGGCAACAGCAGCGGCAGCAGCAGTAACACAGAATGGGTGAATGCGATATCTTGTATTTATCTAGTGCCTTTTATCAGTGATGCTTTTGACAGATAGAGAGACTGTCAATGCAACAGTAATACCCCTACTTCTACACAACATTTTGCCTAATGGTGAGAGAAATTATCACCAAGGCCCGCCGCTGCCTACCAGAGTGGCTTTCTGCAGAGCTGCGCCTCAGCCTGGGTTGTTGCAGGGGGTGATTCCTCCCCACGTGCAGGGCTTTGCGTTTGTCCTTGCTGAATTTCTTGCCACTCCTGTTGACCCATTCCTCCAGCCTTTCTAGATCTGCCTGAACAGCAGCCTGTCCTTGAGCAATCGGCTGGTTCCCCAATATCGTATCATCTGCAAACTTGACAACAGGGCTCTTACCTTCTCCCACTTATTGGTAAAGACACGTCCCAGGTTAGACCTCTGTGGTACCTGTTACCAGCCTCCAGGTGAGCCACCCTGTGAGTCTGATTATCCAACCAGGACTTTATCCATCTGGTTTCCCACACAGACAAACCTAAGGACCTAATTTGGATACAAGAATATTGTGGGAGTCAGCATTGAAAGCCTGGCTAAAGTTAATGTAGACTACATCCATTTCTCTGGTCTGTCCACAAACCAAGCCATTTTACTGTAGAAGGCAACCAGACTGGTCAGCCATGACTTACCTTTGGTTAATCAATGTTGACTGTTCCCAGTCAGCTTCTTCACGTGCTCAGAAATTTGCTCTGAGAGGACACGCTCCATGATGTTGGATGACTAGACTTAATTCCATGCATCATCTTTTTTATGTTTTTTGAATATAGTTTGGACATTTCTTTTTTCCAGTGGTCAGGGATCTCCTCCAATCTCCTTCATCTTTCAAAAATTAAAGCAAGCAGCCTTGCAAGGACATTGGCCAGCTCTCTCAGCACACTTTGATGCAGTCTGCCAGGTCCCATGGACTCCTATGGATCTAGTGCTCTCAGTCAGTCCCCACCTTTCTGGTTAGGATTTACCTGACCACCTACTGCTGGTTGTTCATTGCCTCCTTGAACCCTGCCTCCAGCCACCGAGACCTGAGAGACCTTCTTGGGGAACACTGAGGCAAAGAATGCAGAGAACACCTCAGCCTTAGCTGTGTCTGCTGTTCCCCTCAACAGGTCCACACTTTCCCTGTTCAGCCTTTTAGTTCTGCAAAAGCTATTCTTGTTACCCTTGAGGTCCCTTGAAAGCATCCGCTCTAGATGAGTGTTGACTTTCCTAATGTTATCCAGAGTTGCCAGGAAATGTTTCCAAATTCCTCCTTTGTAGCCTGTCCATACTTCCACATTCTGTATATTGTTTGATGAGATGAAGGCCTTTTGAAAGTCTTGGGTTTTTTTAATAATTTCAAAGTGTAATAGATGATTGAATTGCTTTCCCTGGAGAAACCCACTTGGTGGCTATGTCTAATCTTCAGGACTGGTCTTTAAAATTTTATCAATTCTTATTTTAGTTTATTTATTAAGCCTAAGCATAATGTCTTAGTTGTTTACTATTGTATTTCCCCTGATTACCACTAGGGCCTTTTAAAAGAATTTACTGTTTCCCTTTCACACGCTGGCTATAAGGAGTTCTCCTAGTTTTGCTAACAGCTCAGCCATTTCATATTTAATCTTTCAGAACTCATAGGTATTTATCCGGACTTGATAGGTTTGGTTGTTTTTTTTTACTTTTCAGTGACAAATTAGCTGCAGTACTTATTCTCCTGATATCTTAGTCTACTATAGTCTCACATTTTTTTTTTCCTCGAAAAGGGCAGGTCTCAGTCCTTTCATAGAGGACCAATATACTTCATGAAAAGCTTCATCTAGCAGCTCACCCTTGATGATCCCATATGCGTACCGATTCTTTGCAGGTTCCCTGCTGCTTATGTTCTTGAGGAGGAATGCTATCTTGTTGGAGAAAGAGGAGAGGATTGTGGGGTTTTTAATACCATTAGTTGTTTACCCTTCAAAATTAAATTTATCCCTTCCTTATATTTGCTATATATTATCTGCTTAGAATTTAGCTCTTGTTCAATGTTTTTCTAAGCCTATATGCCTGAATTTCAAAGGATTTCTTTTTGTCTCAACTAACCTCTAAACCCTTGCCATTGAGCTCTATTGATTTTGTCTTTTCCTACTTTCTTTTGTGTTCAGAGGCATACATATCCTTTGAGATCCGATTATTGTTTGCTTTGGTGCCATCTCTGGAACACCTAAAAATTCACTTTTCCCCCCAGTAGGGACATTTTCACTTGCCTCTATATTTACATGTTTCAGAAACACAACTTGGAATTTATGAGTTTCCTACAGTTGTGTTTGCATTTTCTGTGGCTGAGATAAGCTTTTACAACTTGCCACTATCTACTTTAAGACAGCACTCACACCCTTGATTTGTCCTTAGATGTCATCTGCTAGATTTGTGCAGTTTATACACAGTTAATTTGTGCCAGGAAAGCTGTAATGGGTTGTAGGCACTGGACATATTGCAGTAGTTATTTTGAAACTTTAATGAATGCCATTAAAGAAACAAAGGTATGGGAAAGCAATTCTATAGGAAGGAAAATAAAGGCCAAGAGGTAAGGAGATTTTAAAGGGTTCCAATGTACCTTTTTAAGTCCAAAGCAGAGTTGACAAAGCCATAGTTGGTATGCTTTAGAAACTCTAAATTGGTTGATTTTTCCTGCTCATAGGGGACGGATAAGAATAGAAAAGATGTAAGGTAGAGCAAATTTGTTGGACTAAATGACATGAACCACGGCGAAAAGATAGTTCGTGAAACCACAACAGAAATCTTCCTATAGCTGAAAACAGTGTAGGATGTGACCTACTTTGTGTGATTGGTGCACATTTCAGTGCAGGAATACCTCCAAAAAGCTGCTCTTTGCCGTGTAACCCAGTGGCACACAGAAGTACTCAGCCCAGGTGCTTTGGGCTAGATTCAATGAGTTCTGGTGCTGACGCTCCTGCTGCCCAGCAGCGGGGTGTGCGGTGGCACCACACTGTTGTAGGCGGTTAATTCTGTTGAACTTGCTGTGTATGGCTGGAGGGACTGCGATGCTCCTTTCTCTCCTTTGCCTCTGCTCAAAGGAGCTCTCAGCATTTGAGCTCTCAGTTTACTCCTTCCAGTGTTCTGTTTTCATCCGTTTTCATTTTTTCTACCCCTTCCTCTCACTTCATATTCCTCCTTGTGTCTTAAACCATAAAAACATATTTTCAGTCTCACTTTGTCTTTTAAGGAAAAAAAGAAAAAAAAAAAGACAACAACAAGAGAAGCTGGCTTGACAGCCATCTTCCTATGTGTTGCCCTTTGCTTGCCTGCAGCTCCTTCCTCTTGAAAATGTGGCTTCAAGTCTCCTGTGTCTCTTTTCTTCACCAACTATTAAGGTCTCTCCAGGATCTCTCGAGGCAGACGGATATTCCTTATGGCACTGTCTTGGACTCCGCAGTCTATGAGCACGTCCGAGTGAAAGGGATGAATCCTTTCGAGAGGGACAGCATGTATTCCCAAATGTGGCGGATGATTAACAGAAGTAACGGCTCGGAGAACAATGTCATGGAGTCGACCGCAGGCATTCAAAAGGTACTGTTATGACTTAGTTTTCGCTTCCCATTGGAGATGCTCTGCTGTAACACTGCATTTGCTTAGTTGTTGCTTCTAACTAGAAGGGATGCATTTGCATCCAGATAATGGTCGTGCCTGGTACCAATTTCTGCATGCCCATTGCATCTGCACAGAGGATTAGGATTTCTCAGCTATGTAGCTTGTTTTCAGTCACATTTTAAAATATAAGTACCCAGAGTGTTTGCTCTGAAAAGGATTTATAGGTATGAGAGATGAATGCATTCGTCAGGATGCAAAATGGGAATAGGATCACTGGATTTATAACCTCAGAAGATGTGGCAATGTACTCTACAAAGCTTAAAGCACTTTGAATACAAGACATTGATTAACTTATTTTTGTAGAATCCTGACACTGGAAACCTTGGCTTTCAGCTGTAGCTCTCAATCATATATGTTTTGAGAGAGGCAGGCAGGAAAAGATGATCTGTCTTTAAAGAAGCGTCTCTCAGCTGCCTTCTGTAGTGAGTTTAGCGGTGAGAAAATACTTTGAGAGCAGGACTCAATTTTTGTAGGTGCATTTATGAATGCAGTAGTTCCCTCCCATGTTTTTGGATGACAGCTATGGCTTTTACAATAACAGTACTACATGAAAGGATTCAGTTTGAGAGTGAGTATGGGTTAATGAGTGACTGTACACAAATTTTATCCCTACCATTTTATCTTCACATTCAGAGTTTCAAATCAAATCTGAGAAACATCCTATTTGGTAGATTTTTATTTTAAACTTCAAAATGTGAATATGAATTGGAGCAAATATCCATGAAGTTGTATGTTCACTTATTTTAAGCTTGGTTTAGAGACTTCTAAAAATCCGGGCAAACTCTGCCTTTTATCTCCACCAAAATCCATTTGCCAGGAAAACCTGTAATTTCTGCTGTTTTCACACTGGACACAAACACGTAAGAGAAAAGAGTATGCTAAAAAGAATTATGAAATCGCTCATGATCTCTTGATGGTAAAAGAACCATAAAATAATGAAGATTCTTTGGAGTTTTAAAAATCACTAATCTCTGTATAGGTGAGATCATATTTTCTCTTCTGAAGGACTGAACAGCATGAAAGAAGAGGCAAGAGAGGCCCTGGGGACCTGCACTTTTGAAACCCCTTTAGAAAAAGTCATAAGCTGAAAAAAGCAAGAAAAAAAAAAGTCTGAAGATTTATTGGCTAGAGGAAATTGCTTTTTTTGAGAAAACATGCTTTAGTTCAGTTTGTAAGGGGCTGATAAAGCTGGGTTTTTCCTTTGTATAAAAAAAACAGCTGCCCTCCTTCTGGTTTGCCTTCCCAAGTTATACTAAAGGTTTCAGAAGAATCAAAAACCAGAGCACGTCAAACACAGCTGTGTTGACTAATGACGTTTAGCTGAAAAAAACCACCAGTGTATCATGCTGGCAGGTAATACCAGATTACAGTCTTGTATTTCTCATTCCTGGAAACATGGCAGTTGCTGTCTTAAATCCTACAAAACCGGAAATATTTGGGTTCTTTAATTTCCCATGCCCTGCTTCCCAGGAACAAGCACTTGCAAATGATAGTGTTGAAAAACCAGGTTGCAGCATGTGAGCAAGCCAACCACCTTCCCATTTTAAATTATCTAAGGGCTCAGGCCCAATTCTAATGAACATACACATCCACCCATGTATGTGCAGTTTCTCTCCTTTCACCTTACAGGAAGAAATGACACAGAAAAAGATTATTCGCCAGTTCCTGTTCACACAGGAGCTTTGGGGAGATTGTATTTGGCCTGCTCAGGAAAAAAAGTCGGATGAAAAATGTGATGTTAAAAGCTAGTCTTAGGCAAAGAAAGTTAATGTATGAAAAGGTAACTGATAAGAGTCAGAGATTATAATCTCTGTAAAATACTTGAAAAAAAAGGGAAACATTTCAGAGGAAAAAAGTCATGGGTCTCCTCGGCCTATTTATGTACTTTGTAATGTTCTTCAGGATCTTGAACAAATTTAACTGGCCACATCAGAGCTATTAACTCAACCAGATTATAACCCTGAACAAGCTAAACCAACAGGTCTCCCTCTGTGCTTCATTTTGTTTCTACCATTAATCAGCACTAAAGCATGACTGAAGAGCAGTTTGTCCGAGCTCTCCGAGGTCTTTACCTCAGCACATGTTCCTGGAGTGCCAAGTGAGGGTTGAGACTTAACGAGTGCCTCTAAATGGGTACAGGGAAAGGGATTTCCGCTAGGCTGCCTAATGACCATGATGGGACTGTGATAGGAGGCACCACCGTGGGAGAGAGGTGTGCAAGAAGGACGTTAGGAAGCGGTGGACATGCTTTCTTAACAACATTCCCCGCTGCACCCTCTCCAAGATTAAATGGTGTTTCCAAGTAGCCATCACAGAAAAGGAATTGCCAAATGTTTTTGTTATATCTTAGAAAATCCTGTAGTTTTTTTCTTGATTTTATTCTGCAAATTTCAGCGGAGCTGGTACTCTCTTTTATTTTGAGGAAAGTAGCAGTTTAATACTAATCTATATATAAACAGAGGGAAGGGGAGGGGAATCGACCTCTGGTTTACTCATCGCATCATCCCGCTCGCTCAGCAGGACTGCACGCTTGCTGTACCAGTGACTTCATGGGGAATGGCACCTGTGCGAGTGAAAATACAATACAGACAAATGACAACGATTGCACAACCCCGTTTTGCATCAGGCAATCTGCCACCTTGACCTGCTTTTCCTGGCAGGAGGGCAGGGCAGGCGAGAGAAATAAGATGAGAAGATCATGCTGTTGTAAGTTTAAAGGTTTTGATATTTATGGGTCTTGTTCTTCTCATAAATCAGGTGCATACGTATCACTGTGTGTGTGCTCCTATCCCATCCACAGTGAACAGCTATATACACCGGCAGGTCTCGTTGGAGAGCAGCTGGGCAGATTTACCCTGAAGAGAGAGCAGAGTTTTAAATACCTCAAACAGGAGTCAGTCTGAAAAGTGCAGGCACTTTAGGTATTTTCTGCCATGTATTCTCTCTTCCTTTCTCAAAAGGCAACAAAAAGCCGTTGAAGATCTGAATTGAAGGTAGGGAATCATTCAGTTGTTTGTCTTCCTGCTCTGTCAAATCAAAATGGATGGGGAGGTAGCTGTATTCCTGTGTATGCTTGGATTATTCTGGAGAATATTCACTTTTATCTTCTTTTTTTCTTTATTATTCCTAAATGTTTCATGTATCTCAAATTGATTTTTCTTTTTTTGCATAGGTTATGAAATATGCATCTCATTCTGTCAAAGGAATCTCTATTTTCACGGAAGCTATTTATTCGGAGAGGATTTACAGAGGCCTAAGTCATGCCTGCTTAAACATTCATTGAGGACTCCAAGAAAAATCATTTAGGCTTAAACATATCACATTACATACCTCTTTATGTCTTCTTAAAAAGCACATTACCCTGCTTAATCCTTTACAAGCACCACAGGCTTTCCTATCCTTGGAACTCTTCCCATTTAAAATATAATGAAGCACTTCCATTGTGCCCCTGTCTGCTCTTTCTTCCCTAGAGTATAATAGTGCCTAATGCCCTATCCTACCCACCTTGTTCCTCTGAACATGATACCATAGCCTGCAGCGTCTACATTTTTCTCAGCAGTACAAAGTGGAAAATTCCTTTCCCAGGCTGCATAAGCAGAATCTGAATGCGTTTGAGACCTCCGTCTATTTAAGTCTATCTGCAAAATATTTAGCCCATAGGAAACTTGTGAATGACTGTCAGGTGAAATAACGTTTCTGGAAGGTACAGTAAAAGAAACTCCTTTTAGGCTCTCATAATATTTCCTCTTCAACTTGCAGATAGTATCAAAAGGAATTTGGTCTTGAGATTTCGATTTTCTTGTGATCCTACTTGCATTGCCAGCGGAGACATTCTAGGAACTGCTGAGCCCTTTTGTTTTAACTCGACACTGTGGATGGCATTTTTACCTTCCTAAGAATACTGTAATAGTAATAATATTGTTTAAACCACCTATGACCAAGCCATGACAAAGCTTAGCTAAGATGATTTGTCTGGGGAAGAAAGGGGCAAGAATGTTTGCGATTCTGTGCCAGAACAAATTGTTAATAACTGGACATGGTTATTCCTAATTTGGTTTCAGCATTAGCAACAGCATGAAGATTCCTATCGATGGGGAAAAAAAGCTCCTGAATTAACTAATTATCCTGATTTACTCGCAAATTTGCTATTGGTATTGCCATTCTGGTGGCAGATACACTGATCTGTTAATATATGCAAGTTAATATAGTTATATTAGTTAATATATGCAAGTTATTAGTTAATATATGCAAGTCCATACATCTCTGTTGTGAACGTTTCTGACCATGGAGTTGGCCAATAAAAAGACACTGGAAACAAGAGATAACCAAGACAAACTTTTTGGATATTGGCTCTATACTGTGATTCAGCAGTTTGACAGTGGCTAAGAAAGGGATAGGAAGCAAAAAGGGCACAGGCATATAAAAATGCTGATACTGTACTCCAGTCCTCCATATATCTTAATTCACTACGAGGGCATCAGCTACACTACGCAGCTGTTGGTTAGCAAACTAGTTATCAACCCAGACACTGATTCCCTGGTTCCCTCTGCCTCCGGAGGTGATGTTTCTTGGGCAGATGAGATGTTCTGTTGTTGTTCTACAAGTAATAAGGCTCAGGAGTACCCTTAAGACCTTGATGTGTTCAGGCTCACAGCTGAAGGTGCAATTTATCTATTTTGCAATTACCCTCTCCTGCACCATCCATGACTTGGAGCTGACAGGTGCCTGGGGGTACCAAATGCACCTGCTGTCCTCGCTTTGTATTATCATGGGTGGTCTGGCTCCATCTCATTTGTCATACAGCGTCCTTTTCCTGGAAAGCAAGTCTCAACATAAAACCCGAGCTAGATTTGCCGGCAAAGTGCCGTTAATAATGACAGGAGGAATGCCTCGATCCACTGCCACTACCACGTTTAATGTCTCATGGCTTGTCAACATGTCAGTTAATGGGGGCGGGGGAGTGGGGTATATTTCATTGGAAAGCATATTTCTCATAGCCTTATCACAAACTGGCTCCGGTTTGCATGAGCCAAAAGAATTACCAGCCGGGAGAAAGATATTAATTTTTTTTCCCTATAATCCTGTGTATCTTTGTTTCCATATCTAGGGCTTAAATAAACTTGCAGCAGTGCAAAAATTTAGAATGCTGACCAGAAAGCACTGCAAACGCACTGCGGTGTTACTTTCAGGCTTTATCAAAAGACTAATCGTTATCTGGATCAGCATAGGGGGTCGATGTGTTTTGGATGTCTAATAACTGATCTGTGACAGTTAACAAAGTGGGAAGAAGATTATGTGCACAGCTTTAAAAATGAAATGTAAAACTGATTTCCTGCTTCCTCATTTTCTCAGAATTCAAGGTAGGCTCCCCAAAAGGCTTGCTCTCCTTCACGAATGCTCCTAAGCATATACCAAAGTTTGATCTAACTTTGACTTTCTACAGAGTTTTCACAGGTTTTATCTTGAGTAGAACACCTGTAAAAGTTATTTTCTGCAGCGTTTGGCTTTATTAAATCGAAAATGTAAGTCAAAATTTGCGTCAGCCTATATATCAAGAAATGGATCTACAGAGATATATCCAACAACTCAGAAGCCAACTGCCGCCATATTCCTTTTGTCTCCAAAGTGTCCTGAAAATTTTATCTGGGTTCATCTTCTCCTGTTTCATCTTACATGCTCCGAAATGTGCCTTGCTCCTTTTGCTCTCGCTGAAAATGCCATCCAAGTTGCTTATGACTTCTGCTCAGAGGTCAGGCTGCATATGCCTGCCAGTCACTGTAGCAGCCTCAGATGTCACTGACTGATGTCCTGCTGTGGTGCCATGCCATTCTGCCTCCGTGACTGTCTTTGCTTGCTCTCTCTATTATTTTGGAGAATTTCCAGATCTGTTCTCCAATTTTGCAGGACATCCTACATGCAAAACCGTAGTCTTTTCTGTCTGCAGTTCATCCCTGAGTATTCTCAAGTCCAAACAACTTCAGCTGGTGGCTCCAGGGAGACAACTTGCAGTTCTGCTTCTCTTAAACTGAACTGAGCTCCTTTCATCTGAAATAAAATTCATGTGTTTTCCTCTACTGTCTTTTCATGAATATCTCACCACTAACTTAGTTCAACCTAAAACCTACAGTGGCTGACCTCATAGCCTTCATTTTCTTTGCTGTGGCTTTCTATTGCTTAAGCTTGCCTGTCTATTTAAGTTTTGCCACTTTAACATGTCTATGATTTACTCATACAACTTCTAGTCCATCACTTCAGTATGTCAGTGTTATTTTCTCCGGCCTTTACAAACCACTCTCTCCACATTTAGTTCTATTGAAAATGTTCCTAGGAAAAAAAAAAAAGAGGAAAAAAAAATAAGTTGTCTTGAGTTTCGAGGCCCTCCAGGGTCAATTTTGACTCTCCCTGTAGCTTTCTCGTTTCTGAATTGGAAATCATTCGTGTGAGCTTCCAGTGCAACTCCTTTTTCAAGCAAGTATCTTTATGCTTTCTCCAAGGGCTCCTCTGTAAGGTATGAAGTTTTCCCTGAAGACAGCAGTCTTGTCTTTTCTTCAAACTCCTTAACACTCTCCTTTGTTATTACACTAACAAAAACCTTGACAACTAGGTCTCTGGTGTACTACTATCGCTCCCCATCAACTGAGCAGTACTGTTTTGTTGTTGCTTTATGCTTGTTCCCTTCATTTGCCTTATTTTATGACTGCCAAATAAGAGAGGAGAGAGGAACTTCTACTATAGTCATCTAAATACCATCATAGATGTGATGTGGGTGAAACCAAAGAACTACTATACCCCAGAATGAACTAAGTTAATGAACATGACCATTATCAGAGGGAAGAGTATTTCTCAGAAAACAACCTCTCTGTGTCTGACCTTTCAGCCTTCATCCTCAAAGGAGAGCTACAGCCTAACTTAAAAAGATGAACATGGGAGCTACAGTTCGTAACAGTCTAATACAATATAAAAAGAAAGGGTAGGAAAAAAAAGGAAATATTTTATTGAGCAATCGGTCCTCATTATCTCTCATTTTCTCTAGCGTCAATGGTGCCAGCTACATATTTCTCTTGAATTGTCTCATTGATTAGCATAATTGCACTAATCACAGTGACATTTTTCTAATCTTGAAGTTTTATGCTTGTTTTCAGAGAAGTTTGGTTGCCTGAGGGCTTGTTTACTTAGGGGTCCTCCCACAAATATACTCCTTCTTCTGTTTAAAGGTAATTCTCTCTGAAAATCTTCTTCTCTTAGATCCTTAAGCTTCCATGGCTACAACTATGCTCCCATCATGTGTAACTTTAGGTGCCTAATTTAGTTGCCCCAGTTTCCTTCCTAGCTATCGTAGACAGAAAACTTCCTTCTCTAGAGAGTGGTTGGGAGTGCCTAAGCTGGGAACCTATTTTTCCTAGCAGCTTATTTTGTACCGTCCCTATCAAAATAAGGTCATATTTGTTAGGACGTTAACAAGAAGTTCTTCACCATGAGGGTGGTGAGACACTGGAACGGGCTGCCTGGAGAGGTGGTGGAAGCCCCATCCCTGGAAGTTTTTAAGGCTAGGCCAGACGGGGCTCTGAGCAACCTGATCTAGTGGGAGGTGTCCCTGCCCATGGCAGGGGGGTTGGAACTAGATGATCTTTAAGGTCCCTTCCAACCCTAATGATTCTATGATTCTATATTCCTTGACAAGAAGTGGCAATAAAAATAAGAGATAGCAAAATACACCCTGAGGAACTAAATTTGCTTGAATCCTGTAGAATTCCATTCTGCAGAGAGCTGAGTCCAGACTTTTCAGCTGATGAAAGGATGGCTTATGGTCCTTTCAGGAGCAAGCATGGGATGGGGGAGGTCCCCACCCTTCATCGTGATGGACAAATACAAAACTAAGTACTTCAGGCCTGTGTCTAACCATGTAGTTGTCTTTTTACATGGCAAAACAGTCCAGAGAGGAAAATTGGTTCTTTTCTCGGTGGAGGTTTCAGTTGGGGTTTCTCTTGCGTAGAAGTGGACTAATTAGGATGGTGTCATGAGAGAAACACCTGGAGTGCATCCCTGTCCTGATGGTAGGAGACCATCTCTCTAGAAGTGTGCAGGTAGCTGCCACTATTAGGCACGTGGTGCATCAACAGGCATTTGGTCTAAAACAATCCTCATGCACATGCAAGAAGTAGAGTTAAATTTGTGTTAAATAGCCTTCAGTTTCTACCTGTAGAGATAAGAAATAAGAGTTTCCTCTTTTTTTTGTTGTTATGTGTTGTTTGGGTTTTTTTAAATTTTATTTTATTTCTAGAGAACTTTGGATGTTTCTTGTAGGTGGGGAAGGTAGGACCCCAACACCATGCTCTGGTGGCGAGTGTAACTGGACTACAACATGCATAGTAACTGCTCACGGCTACTTGTATGAGGATTTTGTAGCTGACAATGCTTAGTTTATCCCTCTTATATCTCCTTGTGCCTTTTTCCAGTAGTGTGCAACTCTGAGAATTGCTGCCAGAGTACTATGTATCCCCGTTTGTTTCTGTGGCCATATCACATCTGAATGCCATAATCCCGAGCTTTATATATGAGAGACTTTAAATTTCTGAATAACTGAACAGCATGAATGCTGCTTTCCTTTGCACTGGCAAGTGATTAATTGTAGAAATTCGGAGCTCCCTCCTGAAGCTGGAAGTTTAAGGGGATGGGAAATGTTGGAAGGGAGCAGGGAGTAAGAAAACTGACAATTAGGAAATAATTTAAGAAGAAGAGTGTAAAAGCTGAGCATGAGTATGTCAGGATAATGCTCAAAGGAAATTTTTTTGCTAACATTATTTGTTGCTGAAGTTTTCTCAGCTGACCACACTCAGTATTAGGGAGGCACCTGTTAGAAAGAGTGGCATAAACAGAAAAGGATGCTGAACCCACCCTTACAAACAAGTAGCTTAATTTGTGCATATTTGGGTCTAACAGAGTAATGCTATTGTCATATTCCATAAAAAAAAAAAGGTTTCTGAGTATTTACTGTGGGATGAGCGCATTTATTATGCATTAGCACAGGAGAGGCCAGAAAGAGAAAGAGCTCTCATGGGTGCCGTTACAAACCATCTCATGAGCTTTAGTAAAGAGTGCGAAACAGGAGATGTCTTTACAGATATATTTGCAGCAAAATGGAAATTCTGCTGCAAGTTACTCTCTCGATTAAAACAAAACAAGATGATGTTCTCCTTTCTGTATATCAGCTGCAGAGGCCAGGAAGGGTTTGGGAGAGGAAGCCTCGTTGGGGCAGAGAGGTACCGAGGGGGCCGTTTTGCGAGGTGTCAGTTGTCATTTGGGCACCGCTACTACAGTGACATTGGTCCTGATGTGGCATCTGACAGTGAAAGCACGTTGGGTATATGTAATGGAAAAAGCAATACAGGGAAACTTGCTAGGAAATAAACTTTTGCTACTTTTACCAACCCATAAATCTACTTCTAATGCAGTGGCTAAAATCGTATGTACTGCCTTCCTAGGCTTTTCCATCTATGGCATTGTCTTGCCAAAAAAGAGTAGGACCAACAGCTTTAAATGACCAAAAACCATAGAGGGACGAGCAAGCTGTGCTGGGATGCTAGCAGAGCAGTGAACCTCCCCGTCTGCGTCAGCAGCTTGTGGAGGGATATACCTTTCTTTGGAGTTTTGAGTAACACGTACGTTTTCTCAGGTTTTATTACTGCGGGGTGACTCTGAGCTCGGCACCCGCTGCTCTGCTCTGCTCTATTGGCGCCTGGTGTCCTCAGAAACTGGGTGCACTGCTTGCATGTCATTCCACTTTGGCAAGCGGTCTTTTATTTTGATTTAGCAGGAATTGGAATGAATATGACATAACGAGTGCTGTAATCCTTTAGGCCTCTGAGGTTGCTCTTTATTAAGCAAGAGAGACTCCTGATGGAAATTACAAACTCCCGTGAATATGCTTTCCTAGTCTGGTCACACCAGATGTGGGCCATTTCTATACAACCTATGGGGAAGCAAAGCTTGAAATGAGTAAAATGTCTGCCTTGAAATATTTTTTGTTACCTCTTCAGGTCACTAATTACAGCCATTTTCCTGTGGGAAGGTGATGAAAAGATTTGACTGTGTGAGATTTAACAGCAACACATTTGCTTTTGTGCCCAGATCTAGTTCCTTATCCCTTTTTCAAAACCATTAGTGGAAAAGGTCTGTCAAGAATTGCTGCCTCAGGGAGAAATAGAAATTTGGATTGTCTCCTCCTTTGTTGGTTCCTCCTCTCCTTCCCCTGCTTTTTTTACTCACTCATGCAAAGGCAGTAGTAAACCACAGCTCCCTTGCCAAACCTTCTCTGTGGCTCACGTCCCTTTCCATGGCAGAGAGATGTGAGCATGCTCGGATTTCTTATTTTGGATTCTTGTTATCCTAAGAAAGAAAAACTCTATGAAGTGCCTGACGGAGAAGAGAGGTTTGGCATTTGGAGAACTCTCATTTGGCTACAGGGGACATGAAAGGTGTTAGGCATTTATTATTCTGGTCCTGTGAGCCCTTATTTCTCCATTTTATCTCCATTAACTTCCTGCTTTTCCTACAGAGGTTCTGTAACATTTCCAGGTTCATGAAGATGAATAACACCACCATACCAAGGGTGTCTGTGGACTACACAGACTCCTGCGCAGCTCCAGCAACCTCGGCTCATTATTTTCCGTCTGAATTCTCACTTCACTTTGTTCCCTCCCTCTTACTTTTTCATTTTTCTGCTTTTTGACCCTCTGCCCCTTCCGTTTAGATGTCAGCGACTCCAACTTTTTCCCAGCTCTCTGAGCCTCTTTCCACCCTTCACCTCTCTACGTGGTCACGCGTCCCCTTTGCTGTCTCCATTGCCTTACATTGTCTCACTGTTTCTCCGTGCAATGAATTCCGTGACTTTCAATTGGCAATCAGATGAAGCTTTCCAAAACTCTGACTGTCACTTTGAAGCCCAGTTGCAGGCTCATAGTGCGGTGGGCTGCACCGGGGACGTATCACGCACAGATCAGGGGAAATGCAGGCTCTTTCTAATGATCAATAGATGGAGACAGGAGAGCACGCTCTTGCTGCAGGCACAGAACTTGGTAATGTATTCACTTTCTTGCTTAAATGTTTCAAGCTATCATTTTTGTGTATTAACATATTTTAATAATACCCAAATACATTGTGATGCATTAACAAATGCAAATGGGATTGAATGGAAGGTTGTTTAAAGGATATATGTGACAGAAAAAAGACATGAATAGAAGTAATGAGAAAGGGATGTATAAAATATGCTGTATATTCCAGCTCTAAAGCATGGCTTGGACTATGAGGCTCCAAGGCTAAAATGGCAAGAGAGGTATAAGAGGCAACAGAGATCTTGTTTCGTATTTTTGGAGCTGTTATATCAGTTGCTTATAAAACAGTTTGACAGATTTAAATAAACTCTGTTAAGTAATTTGTTTCTAAACAAACAAACAAACAGTCTATTCCAGAGACCAGCAAACGCAGTTGCAGTGAGCAGATCTGCAGCAAGTCTCCACTGTTAAGACGTTTAATAGTCCCTCATGAAATTATTCAGAATTTTTCAATTCTGATACTCTTACAGCTGTAAGTAATAGGAAAGTAAAAGAGGATAGCTCAAGCTACTCTGATTTTTAGACTATAGCAAATTTTTAGACTATAATCCTTAAATAATCAATACATTAATAACCATATTGGTAGGCAATGAAATCATAGTGAAGTAATAAGAATGGCACAGGTATATTAAATTGTAAACTAAAAAGCGCTGGCAGAACACTTAGGAAAATCAAACTTCCTAGTCTCTAACACATATAAGTGTCTAAGTATCAGAATCTTTAATTAAAACGGATGATTCCCCTTCAAGTCATTCTAGTCTCAAAACAGGAGGGAGAAGGAAGTCCAGTGTGGTTGTCATGATTTGCACCGGACTGGCCACTGAGATTAAGACGTCCTCTAGAGAAATAAAACACAGAAAAGGCCAATTTTTCAAATGCAAAAGAGGAACCCGAAATTTCACCTGTGCATCCCCAGAATGGTGTTTATGTTTCCAAACTCCAGGTCTGTGCTTCTAAACACCTGTGTGCATTTGAATGCAAGTGCAGGTTGTAGAGCCAGAGAGATCTCTCAGGTCTGATCTTAAAACATCTGATCGGGGAGAGTGGAAACCGAGCAGAGTTTTGCTGCTGGCTGGTTTTTGAGATTATCCTCAGCCATCTGACTATACACAGTGGAAAACATTCTAGTAAAACTGTATTTTGTTGGAATATATCAATTTATGGAACTTCAAGTGTTTGGAGAAAAAAAAATGTTTATGTTGTGTTTAAGGAGTGAGAGAGGAGGAAGACAACAGTTTGAAGCACCAGACCTGGTGGTTCAAACTGGATAGTTGTTACATAAAACCAATTGGTGTCCTACTCAGCACAATGCCCGAACATATGATTAACTTTTGTGGGCTTAAACCATACTCATGACAACAAAATCCTGAGGTTGGGATGTAGGGGGTTATTTCTTTAAAGGACAATTATAGTAAGCAGAAAGTCTCCAGTGCGGAGTCCGTCAGGCTGCCCTAAGGTCTGGTGTCAGGACATGATCAGCAGCTCTTGTGGGTGCTTTGCTCTCTAGCCTTATTCACCTGCCTCCTCTGGAGCAACGTGAAACGAAAACACACCTCTTTAACTCCCACTAAATATTTTGGGGGGTTTCAAATCCCATTCAGCCAGAAGTTTCAAACAGCTTTCTTCCTAACATCTGTGCAGGGCTCTCAAAGCTAGGAGAGGAGTGTTTTGAACTAAAATGGGACTCCACATGCAGGCTGTGGATGGCCCCTGGGATGATGGAGCAGGGAGTAGCCCAGCAGGGCATTATTTGGGCTCTTTCTCCTGACGTAGTCTCTCTGAGCTCCTTTGTGGGTGTGCAGAGGAGCTTTTCTAAACATCACCTGAACAGTATTTCCAGCTTCTGCAGGTTTTGCATGGTTAGAGTCACCAGCGTGGCAGTCCCAGCTGTGTTGAGTAGAAGATCAGACGGATGTAGAAAAATAGTTTTCTCTCTCCTGTTACTCAAACCTGCAAGACTGGCGTGTGTCAGTGGTGTACTTGCATAGGCAGAGACAAACAAAAGTGATAAAAGGCTTTTCATTCTCTGGCATTAGTCTGGCACCTTTCGTATGCAACAAAATCCTTAGAAAGCCAAACAAAATAATGTTTTTTTTCTGTACCATATATTATGATGCCTCCTGCTACTGTCTTTTTCTAACCCGATTCAAGCAACTGGGATGTTTCCTGAGTGCTTTTCTTGGAAAGAAATGTAGATGGAGTAAAATTTCCAGCTATCAAGTTAAAAATTTAGATGTAACAGCACAGCATTGAGGAAAGTATGCCAGGTAGGTAGGTTGGCTTTCTTAAAGTGTGTCAAAAAATAAAGATAAAAATCTTCTGTTAAATAAGCAGAATATTTCCTTATGTGGAAGAGTAAGGATAATTGTGGTTTTCCCACCATTTTATTCTCTTTAGTTAAATTGCCAGCAAGCAGTTTATGTCTCTTTGTATTTGATTTAGGTGGCAGAGTTGTCCGGTTTGAAAATGTGACTACAATAAATCAGTTTCGTTTTAATAGCCAAGCTATGGGAGGAGAGGATTAAAGTGTCACGTGTAGTATTTTAAGAAGCATTTTAACCAGGCTGTAATCACATTTCATTCTTCTATCGGTTTGCATAAAATACCCGATCTAGACAGACTGCACAACTCCCTCGCTGGGATCGCAATGGCAGGAGCGGGTTGTTTACCATTCCCGACTCTAAAGCTTTCCCACTGCGCGAGGGTTGATTGGTGTTTGTGGCTGTTCGCAGAATGGCTACTTAATCAAATAAAACAGAGCCCAGTCTCTGCTGAATATAGCAGAGGGAGGGATATAAATACCAGGGACTGTATCAAGATGGGTGGGAAAATACAATGCATCCATAATGGAAAAAAAAAAAACAGATAAACATCAATCAAACAGCAGAAGCTTTAGTTGTTTTATCACTCTGACCTCGGGACGGAGTTTCCTTGTAATACCATTCTAGCAAGAATTCTCAACCTGTGAGTAAACAAATCTAGGACACGGCACCTTCCCATTAGTGAGTCTTGTCCCTAACAGGGATACAAATTCCGAGGAAACATCAAAATTTCTCATCAGTCTTCCACTAAACGCTGGCTGCTGTTCCTGAGTGTTCCTTTGTATAAGAGATGGATGGCCAGGACATCTTTCTTGTGATTGATCCGAGGTACTGCAACATACCTTGGTCCAAAACAGTCTCAATTTGTGACCTCTGGGAGACACTGAAAAAAATAATCTGCATCCTGCAGCAAGGAGAAACGGTGTGGGCTAGCTTCCCACACTGCAGGTGGTCAGAAGGAGGTGACAAATCCAAATTTGAAAATCTCTAAATTTTGTTTCACGCATTGCAGGTGTTCTGAGCGTGGTTTTGTTTTACGCCACACTTCAAGTATGCACGGGGGAGGCTGCTGGGCTGGGTCTCTCAGTGGTCACTGGTACCCTCTCACCTCATTCGTGGGTCTTCACTGAGCATTGGTAGAGAGGACACCAGTCTGCTCCTCCCTTATAGAGGAGAGACACACAGCTACTGCTTGCTCAGGAGCAGAATTCAGGATGAAAATAATTCGGTGTTTATAAGCAGCAGTATCTTCAGAACCAAAATTTCGGCCTCAAGTGCTAAAATTTTGCTCATGTCTTGTCTTTACATACAATTCATTCTTATATGAATCTCTCTCGGAGTCGCAAATGTTGCAGTTCACAGCATAGTCTGGAGACAACACATAATAATGTAGGGGCAGATTGGGCAGGTGTAAACAGCAAAGGCGGGAACAGTTTCTCACAGAAGGAAAATCTGAGCATCAGTTAATGAATGTTTGCAAAACGCTTTCAGTCCTTCAGATGACGCTGTTATTAAATTGAATATCTTTGCTTATGATATGGTTGTGCTGAAAGCTAAATGAAGGATGGGGTTTTCTTTAAAGAGTATCTTATTCTTGATTAGCTTGATCGTTAAATCACTTTGGATTTAATGAAGTGAGTGGCAGATGGAACACGACAAAGAGAGCAGAACAACAAAAAATGAAACATGAGTTGAGATCAAGTAAGAGAGTCAAAGTAGACAAACCCAGAAGTAAACCAAAAGAGTTCATACCAAAATTCTGGCTAAAATAACAACATATAACATATGTTTGGGAATGACAACAGTTGTGGAAAATACTCAGGGTATTCTTTTGTTTTTCCATAGATGCCAATAACAGTCTTGATTTAGAGAATTGTACTTCTGAATATGTGCTCTCATGCTGTGGTGCTGAGAATCTCCCCGCATTATCAGACATAATAACGGTTTTGCAAAATTAAAATGTTTAGTGGAAAGGAGCGGAAACATCAGCCAAGCGTGTAACTCAAGACCACATAGAGTCTTTGCATCTGATCGAATTTACTACCCTTCTTGCTGTACCGCTCCACTCCCAAACTAAAGTCCTGCTTTTCAAAATTTTTAATCGCCCAATTCAGCCTCTCATCAACAGGCTTCTCCACCCATTTCTCCACCTTCCTAGAATATCCCATCAAAGGTTTGCCCTGTCTTTCTCTAACGCCCTTTCTCATATCTTCAGAGTTAATTGCTCCCTACATTCAACATGAGAAATCATTAGTTTAAATTTGGCATCCATTGAAAACAGCCAGTGGTAGACCATGGCTATGTTTGTGTTTGCGTCCACTAATTTGGAAGCTGATTTGACTGTTCCAGACCTCATGAACCGAGTAACGTGGAGGGAAAATCTCATGACAGCAAGAATTACTTTACGTAACACTATATAACATCCAGATCCATTGCCACCTGAACAAAGACAAATTACATCCAAATAACAGAGAAACTTGCAGAAGGTTTGTTTTAAACTTATTTCTAATAGTAGTCCTAGGTCTGATGGAGTTTCTTCAGCCCCCAGAGAGTTTTACATAGTACGCTTTTTGACAGATATTGTGTCAAATTGTATTGTATCCTTTCGTGATTTGTATTGCGCACATTCTATACAGCTTTCAGTATGTTTTAGTTATTACTATTCTATAAAATTTGTAAGCTATGAGGTGTTTCTAACACCCCGTGACAAGTTTTATGTACATTATGTGACTGCAGTTTTGATTTAATCTTTATCATATTATATTCAATCTGTAGATTTTTTTTTTTTTATTATGCTCTTGCCATATTTTATGCCCTTACAGGTCTGTGTTTTATCTCTTAGTTCATTCAGCTTGCATATCACTAGGCCTAGGTTCAGCTCTGAGTGTGTGCTCCGTGTACGTACAAAGTAAGTCCATTGAACTGACTATTATTTATTCAGTAGCTGCCAAATGTAGGTGCCTGTACTGGGCCTTAGATTCCCATTGAACTTGCATTATTGGGCTCTAAATAATTTGATATATGACAAAAAGAATAAACACAGCTAAAAAGAAGTCAAAAGAGACAAGGGGAATATTATTGTGGTTTTATCTTCTTGAGCTACAATAAAATGGCTTGTGTTAGAACTAGTGCAGTGAGCAGGACTAGGGAAATGATTGTAGCTCTGTACTTGGCACTGGTGAGGCTGCACCTCGTGTACTGTGTTCAGTTTTGGGCCCCTCACTACAGAAGGGAAATTGAGGTGCTGGAGTGTGTTGAGAGGAGGCCAACAAAGCTGGTGAGGGGTCTGGAGAACAGGTCTTATGAGGAGTGGCTGAGGGAGCTGGGGTTGTTTAGCCTGCAGAAAAGGAGGCTGAGGGGAGACCTTGTGGCTCTCTACAGCTACCTGAAAGGAGGATGTAGTGAAGTGGGGGGCGGTCTCTTCTCTGAAGTAACAGGCAATAGGACAAGAGGAAATGACCTCATGTTGCGCCAGTGGAGGTTCAGATTGGATACTAGGAATTTCTTCATCAAAAGTGTTGTCAAGCATTGGAACAGGCTGTCCAGGGAAGTGGTTGAGTCACCATCCCTGGAGGTATTTAAAAGACATGTAGATGTAGTGCTGAGGGATGTGGTTTAGTGGTAACTTGGCAGTGCTGGGTTAACGGTTGGACTTGGTGATCTTAAAGGTCTCTTCCAACCTAAACAATTCTATGATTCTATGAAATAAGCTCTTCACAGATGTGTCTTACATAAGACAAAGACGGATATACTTCCCTGGCATTGTATTTCATCTGCTTTCTTCTATGCATCTTGTGAATTAAACTTTTTCTAAAATGTAAGATGAATGACATAGCAACAAAGACACCACATTGGACTTGATGTAGATGACCATCAGTAGGAATTATACCCTCCATTTGTGTCTTTGTGTCTCCTGTTGTCCCTTTGTGAAGGGATTATATTTTCAGAAGAGCCCAGGTGTGTGCAGTTCCATCACGTGTGATGTTTTAATATAACTCAACAAAGAAAGGAGATCTACACAGAGAGCACTGCACAGCTCCATAACTCTTTGTGTGGGTTGTGCATACAGATGCAGCCACTCAGCTGCTTTTCCTGAAAACTTGGTCAGGCATATATTGCCAATTTGTGAGAAGCTGTGTAGCATTCTTTAATATCTCCCTAAACAAGTGAAGAAGAAAAACATGTTCGTTGTTTTCCATTTAAAAATCCATACTGAAGGAACAAGGAGCATGCCCCCATACAATAGACCTGGGCAAGTAAATTTTTGTCTTTTTTTGCTTTGGCAGACAGTTAAGGCCTTTTCTCCACCCTCACCCCTGTGCTGGCAGCTAACGTGTTCCCAGGTGCAGTGAAGTACTGTGGTTTTTCTCCAGTTCTTCCAAAGCCAGAGAAAAACTGCAGTCCTTCACCACATTTAGTATCTAAGTGTCCGATGTACTATCCCTCTCATGGCATAGTTCTGTAAAAGAGAAATTATTTCAAGTTACATTGATATAATTAGCAATTAACCATCAGTTCAGATATTCATTCTTCTTACAGTCAAGGTCCAATTTTTTATTTTTCAGTAAAATAAATAAGACGGCACTGAATTATGTTTCCTAACAAAGTAGTGGCATTTTTCAAGCCATCCCCACACAGATGTTAGGTGACACTTGCCACGCATTGGATGAGGTGCTAGAATGTCAAGTTGATGATTTTATGATGCTATTGCTTGTGGTTTTCATTTACCTTTCCTGTTTTTTGGTGCTAACAAAGGAAATTATTTCATTCATTCATTCGAGTAAGATATTTACTGGTGTACATGATTAGCTAGGCACTTAGCTGTCCACACTGCCTGCACAAATACCTGATTTGCAAGTGCATTCTGTAACTAGGAAAATCTCAACTGACGTTTGTAATTCTAAGTGAAATGCTGCTTCGTTTTAAGAAGGTAAATCAGCTGATTGCATTCTGTTATCACCATTATAATTGAGAAATCCCTGTACCATCATTTTTTCCATTCCATAAATATTGTAATCCACTCTTCTCGTTATTCATCTTAAAGATGTCTTGGCATTTTTATTAGTGTGGTAGGACTAGCACAAGCACTTGAATTTAACCCAGTTGTATTCCGTTTTTAAAAATAGTGACCAGTGACACAAGATATACCCATTCAACTCAAATTAAGAAAATCAGTAAGTCCGGGTGACTAATTGTATTGCATATTTACCAAAGAACTGTTCTTCTTGTTTATGATATGATGAGATGTCACAGCATGTTTTGTCCAAGTTTGAATCTGAGAGGCTCAGGCAAAACATAAGGAGACATGAGTTTCCATGATTTCCCAGACTTATGGGAAATCTAGAGTGAAACAGGAAATACAGTTGCTTAGTAATGATTTTTTTTAAGATGCCTACAAATATATATCAAGTAAACTAGAGTGAGTTGTCATTGGGGATTTATCCACTGGAATATTACAGTAATTGAAACTGTGTAAGGAAGGAGGCATTTTTATAAAACATTTATCTTTAAAAGCTCTAAAACTGTCAACATGTCATTATAGGATATTTCTACATTGAACTATTAACTGTTGATCAAAATGTTTTTTCATTTTGAAGCATTAATCCATCGCAGGGAAAATAATTCAAGTTGGAGTCAACTTTTTTTGAATAAAATATTCTCCAGTTTGGATTTTTTTTATTAGTTTTGGACCCAAAATTTGCGATATTTTTTCCTTAATTCAAAATCTTGAAACTCCTTGTGCAGAAAGATAACTAGTTTCTGTCCAGCCCAATTTATCACCTTCATCAAGCAAAAGCTCCATGTCTAACATTATGTCTCTGAGTTTATGCTGAGTGTATTGGCCAGGAATTTCTGTTGAATTCTGTTTCAGGAGAAAGAAGGGACTAGAAATTTTTCATGGAAAAATACCAGTCCTGAATGAATCCTCCAGCATGATAAGGAATCAAGTGATTGTTTTACAACAGTTTATTATTATTTTTTTGGTTGGTGCTTGGCTGCTGTTCCCCAGTTGTGTCAACTGTAAACTCATTTCTGGCATCTGAGCTATTGTGTGGGCAGGACGGGATGAATTAGAAACAAATATAATGGGAGTCTGTGACTTGCACTTCATTCATTATTTACAGAGGTGTGCAAAATGAATGTTATAGCCTTGGATGAGTGGAAATGCCTGCACAGGTTGCAGCCAGAGACGAACTGATTTGTGTACACTTTAAGGCAAAGCCTTGTAAGTATTTCACTCTGTAAGGATGCGAAAGCCCAGCTATCGCTTGAAATTAGAGTTGCATAAACAGACAGAATCCTTAGCTGGATGTGAAGAGTGCTCAGGTGCATAAGTTACACTGGTTTGGGTGCTGCCTGAACTTGAAACTCCTGGACACCGTTTACATCTTTGTTTACCTTTGTACATAAAGAATCGAGGTGCCTGCTCATTTTCCTGGACTTGCTCTGCCTGGCAGAGGCTTAGTTGCGCATTTTAAATGACTGTAACCATATTCTTTATATTAACTGTTTTATATGAGGGATGTGACTTCCTAGTTGGTGGCTGCGAAATGCTGAGCGTTTTGGATTGCAGGGGATGTGCTGGCTGTATTTTCTACCATGGCACCCCGCTCCCCCCCCAGCAGCTTGCTGCAGGGTGGGCAGCAGCAGAGAGAGAGCTTTTAGAACAACTATGGGGGCAATACATGACAACTTGTTAGGTTGTGTCATTTTCTCAGTTGTCCGCATGGTGATACAAGCCAGGCAGTCTGAACTGAGGAAAAAACACCACTGCACTGGTCTTCCTCCTCTCACAGCTCCCGATATTTTCCATGGGTTCCAAACTGCAAAAGAAAGAAAAAACCTTCTTAGCTCAGATCTGGAATGTTTTCCTTTCCTGTGGGTTCAAACTACCTTCTCACAAGAATTAAAATGCAGGGTCTCCAAAGACCTGACAAGCCAGCGACAAGAGGCGGTGTGGTGGCATTAGGAACCCACATGTTAGAGTAATAATGGCTCTTAACAACGCACTGACCTGGGGATACAGGAACATTTCTTTGTGCAGCATCCGCTATCTGGGCCACGTGGTCAGAAGAGACTGACCCGCCTGCAGGAGACCAGACTGGGCTTTAAACGCTTGCTTTAGCTGGAAATACCACAGGGTAGAAGTTTCTCTGTGGAGGTTTTCCGGAGTGCTTTACTGGAAAGCCTCTGTGGCGCCGGTCTTCAGCAGCCTGAACTTATAGCCTGAAAGAAATCCTTAGTTAGAGACACCCCGTGGTAGCCCTTATTGAACTCTCAGGAAAGGGGGATGCCAGGTATCGCTGAAAAGTAGAAACCTTGAGGGGCTGGGACAAATCTCAGTCTGCTTCTCTCCACAGCCACGTGAACCACTGCGCTAAAGGGGAAGATTCACTGCGAGAGAATAAGATTGAGGGTTTCATGCAGTTTTTCCAGAGGAAGAAAAAGCTTCCGAGACCACCAAGGTCTATAGGAAAGCAAACTGGTGTGGAAGCACTGAGCTTTACAGTCCGAAGCTGTTCCTTCCTGCCCCAGCCCAAGCTTGTCAGGTGCAGTGCAGGTTGCCAGAATTTAGTGCTTCTTCTCTCTGGCAGTACCAAAATGAGGGGAAACACTCTGAATCACGGGGCAATGTAATTTCAGAGGGCTGGTCAGCTTTTGTTTTGGAGCTTCAAGATACTGTGTCTATATTTGCAGTGCCAAGATGGCTTCATCCAAACCTGGGCAGGAGTTGCTCATCAAAAAGAGAAGATAAAATGATTCAAAAGAAGATAGTTAACTTCTTTTGTGTGAGTAGTGGGACATCCTGAATCCTATTACCACAATGAAAGCGGTAAAAGGTAAAAGTTCTTGTACAAGGAATATAAAAGCTGAAATTTAAGTCAGTTTCTTTACAATAAGTTTCTAAAATGAAACTGTATTGTTTCAAATGAGCTTTTACTGGAGGATTTTTCAGTAACATTGGTAGTTTTGCAAAGAATTTTCTTGTGGTGGAAGTTCTTTTTCAGATGATGAATGCTTTTGATGAGTAGGTTTTTTACTTTTGATGATTTTTCTATCCTTGCAGTTGGTATTCAATAAGTATTTCTTTGAATAAGGAATGCTGCCCGAGAATTGCTGTTAGATTGACTCTGCCTCTATTCTAAAGAATGGGGACAGGAACCCTTCAGTTAGTACCGTGCTGGATTGATTTAATTTAAAGAGGGATGCTGCTTCTCTAAATTCACCTGGGTTTATCTTCTTCATGATACTTCAATCCACAGAATTTTACTTTTTCACCCAAATTAACAGGATTGGTCTATGTATGTTTTTTCATTTAAATGTTCTTATATTGGGAATTAGTTGCCATAGAAATACAAATTTATCAGAAGGGGGGGAGTCACTTTAATGCCATTTGGTTTAAATTTGCCTTATTATTGAGACTGCCACTTGGCTACCACAGATCTAAGTTTTTGAGGAACCTGAAGTGCTTTCATATCATTTCTATATTTGACCTTCACCGGTGATACCCAGAAAATAGTCTCCATTAGTATCTGCAGCACTAAGTTGTCATAAAATAAATGAGAAGCTGACAGAAGAAAAATTGGTTCCTTACCTCAAAGGTCTGCTTTGCTGAAATTTCTTTTTTTTTCCTGTTGTTTTTTTCTCCTTTTCCTCTTCCACTTGAAATTAATGTTTAGCTTTAATGAACTTGTGGTTCAGCTGCACGTCAGCGACCAGCGTGATCTGCTGCCTTTTTAGCGCTTTGCTGTGACTACCTGGAGAAGCAGCTGGCTCCGTTCTCCCACTGCCCTCAGAAATTGCTCCTTTGTGTTGGCCTCTGCTCTGTTTTGCTCTGCTTGATATTTGCTTTCTTGTAACTTACAAGGTGTGTTTAATTACAATGGCAAAACGTGAATGCACTGAGCGCTGGAAAAATTTTGACACAGAAATGCCCTCTCATTACAGCGCTCTCATACCTGAGTAATTCTTGTAATTCCAGATGAATTATTCAAGGCCTGCCCAGCATAACAAGTGAACGGATGATCATGAGGCTTTTCTCAAGAAGTTGGTGGCAGGTTGCATATGAGGAATTAAGGCTTTTTCTGATGAAGTTTTATCTGGAGCAAATAGACATGCCATTGAAGCTGATATGAGAATGTAAAGAAAGATAAACTTCACGCTGAAGAGGAGATGAGGCTGGGATTTCTAACCTCTTCTTTCTTCCCCTGAGCTCCCCAGTGTTTCATTTCCTGCTGCTGTTCGCTCCTGAGCACTACCTCAATAATGCTTTTAGAAGTGATTCTGCACTTTTCTGTTTGAATAAGTACGAAGAATGAGTTTCAGTGTTTGTCAAATAGTGCCCCGTGAATTTAAATAGCTTTCTATAGACCCTGCAAAATGACATCCTAAAGGGTGGTGGCTGTTCTTCTTGTTATTGTTATTATTGTCATTATTATTATTAAATTAGCAGTTTGCCTTGATGACTGAGTAGATTTTTATGTATATAAGCAGAGAGCTGTTGGACAGGTTCATATTCTGCCTCCCCAGTTGTGTTACTGCATTTCATTCTTAAGTGATGGAGATCAGCCACACGTGCTGGCCTGCAAGGGAGTGTCAGGCAATAAGCTCCAAAATTGTACTTCGGAACCACAGAAAGTTTACTTTAGAGAGAACTCTAAATTAGTGGGTTTAGTTTTATTCAACAAAGCTGAAACGTGAGATTTTGTTTCACTGGGATCCAAAAAGAAGTTAGCCAGAATTGTGCCCTTTGTGAATAAAATCAAGACTTGAAACCTTTGTCCCTAGAGGGAAACAAATTAGCAAACAGGAATTTTTCTGAAGGCAGAAGATCTGACTTCTGCATCAGTCTGATAAACAGCAACTTCATTGCCCTCTTGCAAGAGGGTTATTGGAGATCCAGTCCCTTCTGCTGAAAAAAAAGCCTCTGTTGTGAATGCCATCAAGCTGTTTGACAACAAGAAAAGCTAGCTTTAAACTTCCACCACAAATTTGATCTTTGCCTTTTTTTCCATTTTGGAGCACAATATCCACATTATGTATATTAGCTCTCACTCCTATATTTGCAGATTTTCATTCATTTTTATTCCTTCTGCTCATGTAATAGCAGCCTTGGTGAGGCTGTTTTGTAGAATGGAGTATAGCCCTCTGCAGCTGCTGCGTGCTTGCTAAATATGCAAAGATTATGTCAAAAAATTTTATTTCTATATTTATATATGCTAAAGTCTTGGGTCCGCTGTGATAAGCATGGGGCTAGCAGCATCGAATGGTGTTTTTTCCCCTGTGTAATCAGTGCAGTGGAATGGTCCATATTGGAGAACGTGACCCTCTAAGCACTGTATGGAGCAAGTGGCTGATCAGTGTCCTTGATTGTTTCTAGGTGAGAGCTGGAGCTGCCGCTGCTGCGCTGCGGAAGAGTCTGTTTCTGCTCATGGTTTTTTGGCTAAAATACAACTGACAACCTTGTAGGCAGGGAAGGGTGCACAGCAGTCGAAAGGGCAGGGTGGTGCCTGACTCGTAGTGGAAATGAGTAGAAAAAGCCATCACCACTGTCACCGGGGTGTAGGAACACGACACTCGGAAAAATGTGCTTCATCAGCAGTATTTTAATAATTTTCAGATTTTCTTCCAGAAAATTAGTATCGTTTTAATCAGTTGAAACTTAAGATTTCCCTGGCCTTAAAAATTGTGCTGCTTTTATAACTGGTAACACATTTTATGCATGATGAAATATTTAAAAGAGGTCTGCAGGAAAAATAGCTACCAGTTGTGTTTAACCTGTACCCTATTGTGTATATTTTTTCTTTCATGAGGATTCTTTGTATTTCTTTTAAAGAGGAATTTAAAATACAGGGAAGCTATTGTCCAAGAACTCAAGTATGAAAAATCGCAGTAGCTGGTTGTTGTTTGCTTCTGAAATTTATAATTTTCTAGACCCAGAAATGTGTTTTTAGAATGCTGGAGTTGTACATAAATACATTATTCAGCCTACTCTGCATGAACGAGTTAGCTGTAAGAAGAAATACTATCCACATCCTTGTTGGTGTAAAATATGTGCATATGAAACAATGTAATGGCTTTAAATGCTTTCCTCGTATAACTCAACTGGGTTTCGGTGGAGTCATCAGAGATAAATTTTAACTGATATCTACAGGCAAGGCTTGGGCAAATAAAAATCTCGTAAATGTGCAGTGATAGAAAATAGAAATATAATAGCCTTATAGAAATAGTTTTACCATCTATGTGCTAATGGCCCCTATTCTGTGTAACAACTCTTTTTACCGTAACTCCTTTGGAATTGCTCACAAAACAGTGAAGTGAACTCAAGCATTTCTGTCTGGTACCATACCTCCCAGTTTCACTTAATGACCAGTGTAGCGCATGAGTTCAAAATACCCTGATGAACAACTAACAGATTCAATTTTGCCCGTAATTTTTTTTTTTTTTTTCCCCCATGGCAATAGTCATCAGATACTCCAAAATTCTTTTTAGCCTCTGCCATCCTGACAGGCGGGATGTCATGGGGAAGGAGACTGAAGTGTCAGTTCAGTCTTGCCCCGGCAGACTGGAAAGCTGGGGTTGCTGCTGAATGATAATGCGCTGCCCTCCTACGAACGCCTCCCTGGCCATCCTGGGCTGCGCGGTCGTGTGTGAACAGCATTCAGATTTGCCACCCTCCTGAAACATTATTATCTCACCACAAAATGCCGATATAATGATGTGGAAATGTAGAATCAGGGATGCTGATCTTCTGCGAGTAGAGTTACATGTGTTACAATGAACTGTTTCTTTTTCCAAGGAAATTTTGCTTTCGTTTACCCCCCGTAATTGACTAACTGTCAGCTCCTCAACTTTTTGTCACAATGCAGAGCTGGAATTTTTGCTGTTCATTTTGAGGCACAAAGTGGAAGTCTTCAGCATAGCTATTGGAAAGCTACAAGATATGTGCTTCTCTTAGTAGGAGGAAGAGAGAGAAGGAGATAGGTTTTGTTTGATGTTTTGTTCTGAAATTCCCTTCTCCTTTCACAGAGAGTATCATCCTCCCTTTTCATAATATAGCTACCTCTTATTTGTAGGTGCAAATCTGTAAAATATCAGCAGTGCTCCAGATAATGCTGTACTCTAGCAAAATTCTGTTCTTAGATCTTTAGGCTAAAACCAGTCTTGAGCTGTGCGAAAGATCCATAAGCAGACGGTTTAGACTATGAATCTCAGAAGAAGGGTATGCTAGAAAGGGAATAACTGATTCTCCCTTAGCAAGACAGGTGGTTTTCTCATATATAAAAATTAAGAATTGGAGACAATTCAAACCTAGTGTCACTGCTAATGGGAGGACTGAACCGATGGCCTTACAAGAAAAGATTAAAGCAAGCTATATCCAGCTCAGCTAAGCAACAGAAAGGTTCATCAATAATTGAAAGGTGTCAGCCCCAAAGTGAGAGTATTTAGAACTGCAAAAGGAAAAATAACTAGGAATGACATAAGAAAGTTATTTAAACAAAAAAAAAAAAAAGTAGTAAAAATAAATATGTTGAATAGCAGTGAAAACTGTCAGGCTGGGGAGTAGTTCCATAAAGAGAGTGATTGCAAACATGACAATTGCAACTTAGGTTCACTCCAGGGATTTGAATTCCCTAGATTTGGAAATGGATAGGACAAAAATGCTAAAAAGGGTGTATTTTATTGCATGGAACAATCATGTGTTGAACGTAGATGGCTGGGATGATCCCTTCTGGCTCTCCAATCTCTTTCCTGCCCTGTGCGCTTTAACTGAGGCTCACTGTGATCTTATCTATGAAAAGTAATATCTTGGTGGGAACCTGAACTGTGATATTATCAGGTCTGCTCTAAGGATCTTATATATACCACTTCATCACAGATATTATTGACAGTAAGTGCTTTTACCACTTTTATATATTCTCACTGTGAGTTGTTCTACAGCAAGGCAGCCAAATCAAGAGAATTTTTCCTGACCAGCTGAGCAGCTGTGATGAGTCTCTTTACAAGCACTTAGGTGAATTCAATGCACTAGGATGTTAAAAGGGTGGGTTAGGACAAAAGCGGGTGTCAAAACACAACCCTCTTACTCTTGCCATCACCTCAAAGGTTATCTCCCCGCATGTAAAATTACTCATCTTTTCGAACCCCACTTTTCCTTAATTCCTTTGTTTGGAAAGTCCATCTGATCATTTTCAAGATTCATTTCCCCCCTTCTGATCTTCTGCTTTTGTCTCCTATTTCCCTCCCTTGCTGCCTGCACATCATGATTCTTTTTCAGGCTGAGTCATTAACCTTTTAAATGCTCTTAGGAAGGGCTTTTTTCTCAGTCATTCTATCTATTTCTTAGCCAAGTGGTGCCTGTAGGAAGATCAGAATAAGTGTCCTGGTACAAACCCAAGCTCGGAAGAGCTGTGTGAACTGCAGTGCCTGTAAGACAAGCATACAAGTTGTATTGTTTGTTAGCAGTGAGTTCACTTCTAGCCCTTATTCCTTGGCCATTGAGATAGACCTAAACCTCCACTGGAAGGTAAAAAACCAAAAAACATTATTGACCATTTTCAGAACCTGAAGTTTAAAACTGATCCAGTCCTGCACTTGTGTGTGTGTGAATTTTGAAAATAGATTTATTTTTTTTTTTCTCCTGCCAGTCATTCTGAGGCCACAGACAATATGGCTCCCTTTCCACTCCAAAATCTGCACAAAACCTCCCTGTGCTGCACCTACAAATGGAAATAGGAAGTATTCCCTTTCCAGGCCTGCAGTGTCTAATTCAGATTGATTATGCATGAAAAGGAATGTGTCCCAAATGCAAATGTTCCTTGTGCGCTACATCTTGTGAGCAAGCAGCCGGTGTGGCTTGCTTCAGTAGCTTTTATATGTAAACAGTCTTTAAAAACATAATCTACATTGTCAAACCTAATCTAAATGATGTACTGACATTGCTTATTTTGATATGCTGACTTGGTTTTGAATTCTCTCTGGATTGCCTGGCCCCAGATGGCCTTTTTGTGTTTTGTTTACTTTTCACTTAGCTGTCACATATTTATTCCCATTAGATGTACGAAGTCAATGGGTTCAGCCTAGTTTTACAGCTTAGTTGGCTAATATGGCATAGGAAAAGCACTGAGTGAAGCCAAGCACGGGGTCAGGAAAAAAGCAATGTGATTCTTCAAGTCTGACATAGAGACCAACAAAACAGAAAACTGGTAAAAGATCTGGTAGAGCAGCTAGAGATTTATTTTTTACGTTTTTTTTTCAGAAAAATATTATTTGACTGGAAAGTGGAAATTCACTGAAATAAGGAAGGATTTGCTTGACTGAATTTCTGTTTTTAAAAGCTTGCTTCTGAATAAACGCTGAAATTTTGTATACTTCCCATGTATTTAAATGAAAAGAAAAAACTGCATTTGTTTCAAATGTTACTTCAAAATGTTACTTTAAAAGCTTTTCAAGATAATGAGTTGGTTTGGATTTATCTTAGTCAAACAGTTAAAATGGCTTACACGATCTTGCTGCACAAAAGTCTTTGAAGGTACATGAAAATGCTTCATGCTGAGAAAAGTAATCCCAAAAAATCTAGTTGGCGTGATCTTGCCCACAATCATGCACGGAAGACCAATGGGTGTTCGTGATGTCTACAGCAACCTGAAGCATGACTAAAACGTGGACCATCTTGAACATTGGTCTTCCATCTGGATAGCCATGCCTACCCTCCCGCGCTTCTCCCAGTGTGACTACGTTCCCTCTAAAGGGTTGTTTTTACGGCTCAAAGAAAAAAATTAGTGGGGGATTTGGGGTGGAATTTAGCATTGATGGAGGGAGCCCGATGTTTCCTTTGTCCCGTGAAGAGGAACAGGTTTCCTGCCTGCACGGCACTGTTTCACTGATGGCATGTTGTTCTCAGACCACGTTTCTTCCGTTTCTGCTGAGGTGCTCAGCCAAAGCAGTGTGGCATCAGTCACAGCGTGCTTTTTTTGCTGAGAGCTGTTGGGCACCCAAACTTTGCTTTCTTTAAAGAACAGGCTGTGCTGAAACTGCCATGTGTTCAGGTGCACTGACCTCCCTTTAGACTTGACAGTCCTTAGTCTGAGCACTTGCCATGTTTACCGCAGGTGAAATACGGGAACTACGCCTTTGTATGGGACGCAGCGGTACTGGAGTACGTGGCCATCAACGACGCAGACTGCTCGTTTTACACGATCGGGAACACTGTTGCGGACAGAGGATATGGGATCGCACTGCAGCACGGCAGCCCCTACCGAGACGTCTTCTCACAAAGGTAAGGGTTTGGAGAAGGAGAAGCAGGTCCTAAGGGAAGGTGTCTCTCAGCTCTGGACCCCTCTTTTCATTTAATTTTCTGTGAAGGGAAAACGTCTTGTGCTTGCAATCCACTTCATTTCTTACATAGGCGTTCATTTCCTCGGAGACATGGGATTATTCACTTTTCTAGAAACTGCATTAAATATACTTCGTGTTGCTCTTATTTGAATTGTTCTTGTTTCTTCTGGAAAACATTAATGAGCTAGGCTGAACATCATTAGCAGGAAAATGAGGAAAGGATTGATTCATTTTTATAGAGGGACAGCGTAACTCAACCCTTCCTGTTACAGGAGCCTTTTCTTAAAGAGAAAAAGGTCAACTTGGACACTAATGGGAAAAACGAAGGGGACAAACAAGAACATTTGATGTTTCAGCAAAGAGACCCCTATCAGTACCCAAAAGCTTAGATGCTTATCCCAATACTAATCAATCTCTTGGGCTACAAAAGTGAGATCTTTAGAGATGCCTCTGGCACTGTTTTTCTACTAAGATCAAAAATACTAAATTAATTGTATGTATTGTGCCTTTGCAGTATTTGTGCCTCACTCTAGTATTCATTCCTAAATCAGGATGTGTGTGAAATGTGAAAAATAACCAAACATTAAAAAGTATTGTATCTGCTGTCCAGCTTTTAGAAGATGTGGGCTAATCTCATGATCCTTTTCCATTCTGAACCTATTCTCTCAACCCAGATTCTAATGGTTTGTGTTAGATGCATGTAACAAAATTTTACAGTTGCTGTGATGGGATTTCTTTTGTGTGGTTGCTATAATGAACGTGAACAATTACGTCATACAAATAAGCTTCGTTCAGGCTAGCGCCTTTGTCTTCAGTCCATAGAATGAGGTAGGGGTAAAAAGTACCAATAAGTAACAATATGCAGATTCAGAGGAATCACTATCTGCTCACATATACTGCATGCACAGAGAAGGCTTGAATTCTTTGAAATCTCTCCTATGTTGGGAGCAATTTGGCTGAATTTTGTGCTAATACAGCAGTCGCATAACACAGAAGTTCGCAGGATGAATGAAAAATTTAATTTCAAGGAAGTATATATTTGGTTTATGCATTACAATTAGCATTATAGACAACTATTCACTGAATGCTTTAATACTTTAATATTCCAGCCATGACCAGGCTGGCTCTGCTAAAAATCTCTGCCTCTGTAGTGTTCGGGGTCTCCGTGCAAAACAAAGGAGCAAAACTTCTTGCTGTCATCTTTCTAAGAAACACTTCCAGCTGTTAGAGATCTCAGGTGCCAGTCAAGGTGCTAGGTCATCCCCTTCAGAGCATTACCCAGGCAGGCTTAAGTACAAAAACTTGAAGACATAGGGGAGTTTCGTAGTCTGTGTCTTTATTACTTAATGCAGTGAACCTGCCAAGTGGCACGGCATGGCTCATGCCCGCACAGCCGAGCATCCTTCATCCCTGCCGCCACCGCCCTCCAAGTCAAGGTGGATGTATCCAAACCGCCCCTTAGGGACTGTTTCTGACATCATTTATATACTTGTAGTTCTCAGTACACGGGGGAAATGGTCACGGCTGGTTCTGGTAAGTGATTATCTTCTTCGTCACAGTATTCAGTACCTGGCGAGGCTAGGTTACATCTTTTGATACACTGCCTTTAGCAACTTCTGGATCATTGGTCTGTGCAGGCCTGACATTTCCAAGTACAATCTTATTTCGGAACAAAATTTCAGCATTTCAGTGTATTATCATATCTTGAAGGTGCAGGAAAGCAGAAAGAAGCATAAAAATTTGCACATATATAGCTCTTCTTATCTGAAGATCTTCGAAGCAATATTTAAATATTTGCATCTCTCAGTGGAAAGTAAATGCCGTTTACATTTAATGCTTAGGGAATCTATAGCATAAGGAGACTTAAATGAATTCCCAAGGTCAGATGTTTTTCCCTGGTGGAGTCAGGGATCATAGGCGCTCAGATTTCCTCATTTTCCATTTCCTGCTATAGTTAACAGAGTTCAGGTGCATGAAGAAAGGGATTATTTGTGAGACACTGGGCCACAGGAGGGTCTGGATGGATACGCAAAACCTAGCCCTGATGGGAAAGTAACTCGTTACAGTATCAAGAGTAATGGTTGAACAGAGAAATTGGAATTGCTGGGAGTGGTGCTCCCTACTGGAGAATTTAGAGGGCCTGAGATATATAATCTGAAAATGTGTGTGCTGCCCCTTAGATTTTTATTTCTGCATTATGAAAGCATATTATATTGCACTTCTGATTATGTCTGTAAATATAAATTTACAGTTTGAAGCTATGAAATACCATATAAGAAACAAACACATGAAAGAGAAAGCATGCTTACAAGGTAGCTTACAAGGTTTTATTCTAAAGCCCTTCAGTGCTGTTCCTTATGATTACTTCCATGTGGTTTTCACAAATCATCCTTACTTTTCTTCCTAATGAAAAGGCTGAGCAACCTTCAGCTGCTGTTGCCTGCATGTTAAATAGAGAGGGAAATAGATTTCACTGGATAGGATTAGCAAATGTTCACATGAATATTTCACATTCTTTAATGCAGTGGGGAACTGGTTTGAAATATATTGGCATTTCTTGATCTTTCCCCAAATAAATATATTTATGTGAAAATACAGGGCTTCTCTTTTATGAAATTTCATATAAACCCATAAACTGCTCCGTGTTAAATCCCTAGGGTGCAGCTGTAAAAGGTCTGGCAAACTTACAGGAGATTTCGGTCTCGGTGCAGGAAGCACAGGCATGAGTTTAAGGCTTTTCATTACCTTTTCTGAACATTCAGGCAATTTCCAGAGAAACAGGAAAAGAGGCAGAGGGGTGTAAACACCCACACCTCTCTCCAATGCTACAGGGCATGAATTGCAGTCAAGATAGCACTGTGGTAAAGTTTAGGCATTTGGGATTTCCGAAACCACTCCGGGATGTCTGTTGTGTTGTTCTCCAGGGGATTAACACATGCAGAACACTGTGGCCTTTGGGCACTGCAAGGATATTCACCTGCTCTGTGAAGTATTCCAGTCTCTACTGGAGTTTACCCATCAGGCTACTTAAGAAAGTCATTAAACCTGTGATCAGTTTGAAATGCTGAGGTGCCCGCAAAACACAGCTGGGGCCTTGCAAAAATTAAGTGCTCTGATGTCATTTTCTACCGTAAGTGATCATGGTGGCGTGCCCCTTTATACCGCAGGTAGTTTGTGAGGTGCTAAAAAGCAGCCTGAAACATCCGAGAACATTGTGAGAACCAAAGCCGCGGTGGTGGTCCTAGTGGCAGTGTACCTGCGTTTGGGATGTGGGACCGCAGCTGATGACCACCGGGTTATCTGATACCCACCGCACCGAAGAGGCGGAGGAGCCGCAGTGCCCCACGCACAGCACGGGGCCGGTACCGACAGCCGCGCTGCTCCCAGCCTCAAACTGCTGCTACCAGTTAGTGCCCCTGTGTTTGCATGGGTTGCGGTCCCACCAGTGCAGAATGAGCCTCCAGTTACAAAGGAACCAGAAAGTGAAGGTGGCTGCGGCTACAGCTATGGCTAAATTAGCACAAAAAGTTCAATATATACTTGATTTTAAGTTGATGCAATTAAGCAAGTATCATATGGGGATGGACCGCCATTGAGGCACGCTTGCTTGCATAGGTTCATATTGTGTTCATAATTTTACAGGTGTAAGATGAGTATCTCACCCTTTAGAGAGAAGAGTGAATGCTTCCGCATATTTGATCTGATGCAATTTAGAATCAGAATTATTCTTACAAATGCAAGTTTGGGTATAGTGAAATATTAGTGGAGCGTGTGGCAAAATGCAAATCACTTAGAAACTCCATGCACATCTGCTGGGCTTTTAAAAACTTAATTCCAGCCACACCACAGAAGATGAAACCCTGTGCAGGATAATTCTTTCCAGACTCAAGGAAATCTAACATTCTGGGGATGGACAAAATGTTTTTTATATGAAAAGTTGGACAAAATTTTTTTTTATGGGAAACTTTATACCGTTTAAAGTGCAATATCAATATGCCTTCAAAAAAGCATTTTGTGCAGGTACAGTTCAGTGGAGGAGAAGGGTAACCAACTGAAAGCTCTGCAAAGAAACTGCTCTTTGAGACCTTCCTTTTCTGCACGCAGAAAATCTCTTCTAGGCCAAAACAAGGACATGAGCAGCAGTGAGTGGTCTGACTGCAGAATGAGATTGGCTTTTTGCTGTATTGGGATTACAAAGTGGCCAGCTGGGGTCCCACACAGCGACGTGACTGCTCTGTGCCTAACGCTGTCTCTGAAAACAGGTGCTTCAAGTCCATCCTGAAAATAGGTGTGTGGCTGTAGCACGAATAATGTAGAAAATAATCTGGGTGACATTTGAATGCTGGACCTGTCGCAGCGTCCTGATGACTTCATTCACGTGTGGCAGATCTTAACAAACACGTCTGGCCATGCCATTAGGCAGGCAGTTGGAGTGCTCAGGTAGGTGGCTGACCCCTTTTCTATGCCGCTGAGACTTAACCTTCTGAGCACCAGCAGCCTCCAGGCAGCGTGTCAGTTTTCTCTCTCTCTCTCTCTTTCTCTGTATTTTTCTTTCAAGGTAATGACAACGACTTTAGTAATGGGAACTGCCAAATTTCCTAGGAGAGTTGGAAGAGAATGTGTCATTTGCTTCATGAGGAACTGTATGCTGACACTAAATTTGACACCTGTTAAGGAGTCTTTTCATCCCTAAACTTTAAAACTTCCATTGCACCCCTGGGAGGTATAAATATAATTGCAAACTCTTTTTAGAGTATTTCAGAGGATGTCTGTGCTTCCTAAAGTGCAGCAGCAGCAATGGCTCAGGCACTGCGCTGGTGGCTGGTTTCTGGTGGGGGTCGAGGAGAGGATGACAGCAAATCACTTGCATCCTGGTCCCCCCTTCCTCCGCTGGCTGACTTTCTTCTTCTGCACTACAGTCATAGAATCACAGAATGGTTCAGGTTGGAAGGGACCTTAAAGATCATCTAGTTCCAAACCACCTGCCACGGACAGAGACACCTTCCACTAGACCAGGT
The DNA here is from genome assembly GCF_963924245.1 of Chroicocephalus ridibundus. Classification (NCBI taxonomy): domain Eukaryota; kingdom Metazoa; phylum Chordata; class Aves; order Charadriiformes; family Laridae; genus Chroicocephalus; species Chroicocephalus ridibundus. The sequence goes on along the minus strand of NC_086288.1, from coordinate 31,649,046 downwards.
TGCTCAAAGCCCCATCCAGTCTGGCCTTGAACACTTCCAGGGATGGGGCATTCACAACTTTCCTGGGCAACCTGTTCCAGTGCCTCACCACCCTCACAGTAAAGAATTTCTTCCTAATATCTAATCTCAATCTCCCCTCTTTCAGTTTAAAACCATTACCCCTCGTCCTATCATTACACTCCCCTGGACGCACAGCGTGTTAGAGGCAGAGGCAACTTTCATTTCATACTCATCAGAGGCCAGCGGCTGGCTTTTCACTTAAGCAACTAAAAGCTGTCAACACCCAGTACTGCTAAAAAATCAAGCCACAGAGGTCATGGAGCAGATCATCTTGAGTGCCATTACAAGTCATATAATGGACAAGCAGGGCATCAGGCCTAGTCAGCATGGGTTTATGAAAGGCAGGTCCTGCCTGACGAACCTGATCTCCTTCTATGACAAGATGACCCGATTACTGGATAAGGGAAAGGCTGTGGACATTTACCTAGGCTTTCGAAAAGCATTTGACACTGTCCCCCATAGAATTCTCATGGAAAAACTGGCAGCTCATGGCCTGGATGAGCATACGATCTGCTGGATCAAGCACTGGCTGGATGGGCGGTCCCAAAGAGTGGTGGTCAATGGAGTTAAATCCAGCTGGCGGCCGGTCACAAGTGGTGTCCCTCAGGGCTTGGTGTTGGGACCATTTCTGTTTAACATCTTTATTGATGACCTTGATAAGGACATAGAGTGTATCATCAGCAAGTTTGCAGATGACACGAAGCTAAGCGGGAGTGTTGATCTACATGAGGATAGGGAGGATGTACAGAGAGACTTGGATAGGTTGGACCGATGGGCCAATGCTAACGGTATGAGCTTCAACAAGGCCAAGTGCCGGGTCCTGCACTTGGGCCACAACAACCCCATGCATCACTACAGGCTTGGGGAAGTGTGGCTGGAGAGCTGCCTGGCAGAAAAGGACCTGGGGGTTCTAATTGACAAGCGGCTGAACATGAGCCAGCAGTGTGCCCAGGTGGCCAAGAGGGCCAATGCCATCCTGGCTTGTATTAGAAATAGTGTGACTAGCAGAAGGAGGGAGGTGATTGTCCCCCCGTACTCAGCACTGGTGAGGCCACACCTTGAGTATTGTGCCCAGTTCTGGGCACCTCAATACGAGAGAGATATCGAGGTGCTGGAGCGAGTGCAGAGGAGGGCAACGAAGCTGGTGAAGGGCCTGGAGAATAAATCTTATGAGGAGCGATTGAAGGAGCTGGGACTGTTTAGTTGAGGAAGAGGAGGCTGAGGGGAGACCTCATCACTCTCTACAACTACTTGAAAGGACATTGTAGAGAGGTTGGTGCTGGTCTCTTCTCACAGGTAATTAGTGATAGAACAAGGGGGAATGGGTTCGAGCTGCAGCAGGGTAGGTTTAGGCTGGACATTAGGAAAAAATTCTTCACAGAAAGAGTGGTCAGACACTGGAATAGGCTGCCCAGGGAGGTGGTGGAGTCACCATCCCTGGATGTGTTTAAGGCTCGTTCAGATGTGGTGTTAAGGGATATGGTGTAAGGGAGAACTTTGTAGAGTGGGGTTGATGGTTGGACTCGATGATCCCAAGGGTCTTTTCCAACCTAAATGATTCTATGATTCTATGTTTTGCATTCCTCATATCCCAAGAGCATCCATGTGCGTTCTGCCCCAAAGACTTCACTTTTATTTGAAAGGAAACAGTGATAAATAAAAAGAAAAAAAGACAAGATTGGCCTCAGAGCCCACACCGTGGGCCTCTTGCTTGTTGCTCACCAGCTGTATTTCCCCGGACAGCACTCACCCCGGCTGAGCAGAAGCTTACAGACACTTAATGGTGCCTGTGTGCCAAACAAAGAAGCAGCAGTCACGTACCTCCTGGTGGTCACCTGTGAGAGGTGGGCCACGTGATGGCATATCGAATGGAAGGTGCAACTACCATATACCTTCCACAGAAACCTCAGATTGTATTTGTCATAAATCACAAAGAGTCACAAAGAAGTTTTGTTGCAGCTAGAAAAGCCAGTCACTTCTTTCTGTCCTGGGGGGAAAAAAGGAATGGAGACTTGTAATGATTTCCCCATGGCAAGCCTAAAGACGCCTCACTAGCAGCAAGTGATGCGCTTTCAGATGTCCAGAACTTTGGAGGCAAGGAGGAGAGCCATCATGTAGCGTTTCAGATTCCCCCTTAGTAAATCATTAGGGTTATGCTTTAAATAAATGATATGGATTTTCTCTTGTCCTCTTTTTATCACATCAGCAAAATCCTGAGTTTTAGAAAGTTCCTGCCCTGCATCATAAATACGTGTTCTTCCTGTCTCTTCGCTATTAATTCTCTCTCCTTAGATTTTCATTCTGTGTCTTGGAGGTCACTGATGTCCAAAGACTCCAGCGCAACGAAAATTACTTCCTTCCTAACGACTTCGGTTTCTTTTTCTGAGTCCTTGGGACTATGTACCCTTTTTTTCTTTTTTTAATGAAAACCCTTGAGTGTCCCTAAGTCTCTGATTTGTATTTTACCACCTATGGGGAAAATAAGAGTTTTGGATTACATCCTAAACCTTCAGAGGACTGACCAAAGTGATCTAATTGGATTTTTCATGATTAAATACAGTGATCACCTGAAGAATGGTGGATGCCTTAATAAGAGCTCAACTTTGGTTTGCCTCTGTTATTTGCTTAGAACTGAAATACTGTTCTGAGCTGTTTGTATAAAATTCCGCATAATACAGCAGAGAAATTAGTTAAATCCCCCTCCAAAGAACCTTTTTTTATTATTCCAGAAAATTAGAACACTTTGCAAATTGGGAAAACTATTGGACTTGAAGCAAACTCCTGAATTTAAATAGGAAACTTCAATTCTTAGAGCTTGCCCTTAGATTGTGTCACAAGTTCATATAACTGAAATTACATTCGTGAGAGGGGAAAAAAAAAATAACTCCAGATTTCTGAGCTGTCTGACATGAGAGTCCGGTCTTAATTGATTCAGATATAGTCACTGTTAAGAAAAGCCTTAACTTCAGAGTTGCACATAACAAGATAGTTTCTTAGATAGCAAGGATACTAAATAAAAAAATAAAAAAAAACACAAACCAAAACCTGTAGTAACATACCAATGTAATATTTCTTGACCATCCAAAGTAACATTCTATCCTTATTTCTTACTGTCTACGTAAGACTTTTAGGAGTGAAACAGGGAATTTCATCAGGCCGTAGGTCTCAAAACACATCCACCTTCCTTTTTCCTGACCCAAATCCTCCAAGACAAACTGCAATTGGCCTTCATGCCGGCAAACTCACCTTGTGGAAGTGCTGCTCAGCCGGCCAGCCGCCTGCCCAGCGGAGCCGCAGGGTGGTCACATTCTGCACGGCTCACTCCCAGACCACCAAATCCAGGCCGAAGACCTGTAACCTCAAATAGATTATAAGAAAACACGTAGCTTCATTCTGATTTTTAAAAAAGGCATCCATTACTTCATATGAAGACCTAGCAAGCCGCTTTTGTCCCACCACTATTCTCTCTTCTTTCTACCAACCCCACGACCATCTGATCCAAGCTTACAGTATTCCGTAATCCCGGATGAGCACATTGCTAATAGCTTTCCCCAGGGACCAGATGATTTGACGTTGTCTGTACCTTTGCATCCTACTCCACTAGCTGCCTAATGCAGAGCTGCAGGTTTTGAAGATTCCTGCACTGTCATCAGAAGTGTTTCCTGGCTTTATTATCCATTCACATCCCACTTGCTAGTGGGGGCTGCTGGCTGTAGGACTGCAGGGAAGCTGTGGCTCCCACACATTGCGTTGTGAGAGCAGGAAAAATGGTTTTATTGATTCCCGATGGTGTGCATCTGGTGCTTGCAGGTCTCACAGTAGACTGATGATCAGAAGTCGAAAGAGATGGAGACACCTACAGAAACACAGTCCTTAGCAACTTTTTAATATGCTGTGATATTAACTGATGAGGTGGGTTAAAAGATTCTGCAGCAGCTATGAAGTTTATAACATACATATAATGGAAAATTAATTAATGAAAGCATATAAAGGCAGTGGGCAGATTAGTGGGCTTTTTAAATATCATAGAATCGTAGAATGTGTTGGATTGGAAGGGACCTTTAAAGGTCATCTAGTCCAACACCCCTGCAGTAAGCAGGGACATCTTCAACTCCACCAGGTTGCTTAGAGCCTCATCAAGCCTGGCCTTGAATGTCTCCAGGGTTGGGGCCTCCACCACCTTTCTGGGCAACCTGTTCCAGTGTCTCACCACCCTCATTGTAAAGAACGTCTTCCTAAAAATATACCATAATATTAATTGTTGGGGTAAGTTAAAGGATCCTGAAGTAGCAGCACTAAGATGAAGCACGAGAAAGAAAATCATAAAGGAAGGGCATATAGATCTTCTTGTCTTCATACAGCATAGGTCTGTGAGAATCAGAGAACTGCCTGCTGGCTTCATCATGGGAAAGCTCCTCTGCAACCAAACGATGCCGGGGTGAAGGAGTTGCTGCATGTTGGAAAAGAGGTGCCATGAAAAAAACAGTTTGATGCCTTCTCTTTTTCCTAACCAATGCTCACTTTCAGAAAGGGCACTGCATTCAAAGTTTCAGAAAGGCAAGCCAGGTAAGCTGTTCATGCGTATTAATTCCCCAATTACCCACGAACCACCCCAAAGAAAACAGTCTAATTGTAATGTGTTAAATTGCCAGTACATTATCGCTTTGCAAGCTATTTCTTACTACTTTCTATCCACTTCTATAGCCTTAGGCACCACAGACTTGGCGTGTAAAACGACCAGATATTACCCAGAAATGTGTGTGCAGTACAGTCAGTGGAAGCAGTGTTGCTCATCCAACTATGTGGAAGCAACGTTTCTTGTAAGCTGAGTTGTTCATGTGTTTTAAAGTTTTATAGAGTGAGTAAGTACATGGCTGCAGAATTTGAAACTGCCTGGTTATAAATCTGATGATAGTAAAGCTAAAAGAAATCTCAGTGAGTGGCTTCCCTCCAGGAACTTGCTTTTTTATGGATTCCTAAAGAAGAGATTAGGTTTACAGTTAATGCACACTTTCCTGTAGTACATATTTTGTTTTCTGGCTAGCTTCTCTTACATTTGTGTGCATCATTCTCAAGAGGAGCAGGTTTAAATACTCACTCCAACTCAGCTGGGCAGCAGCCTTGCCTTTAAAGTGGGGTGGAAAGCGAGTGCAAAGCTTTCGCTGCAAATAGGAAGGATCCAGCCATGCAGCTGTCTTGACGACAGAACTGTAATAACCACAAATAAGGGTTTAGCTCACCTACCCCATACCAGCACTACCTGCCAAAGGTTCTTGCCTCTTGACCTAAGTTGCTCAAAACACTGGTCAACCTATTTCAGTTAAAATGAGCAAAAGTAGCAAAACAGTAGAGAATAATAGATCTTTCCTAACCCATTTTGTTGGCTTAAAAGGTAATTAACCTTTAGCTCGACCATAAAGCTAGTCTTCAGCTGGTCCTGCTTTACAGATAAAAATGAAAGGCTTTTCCCTGAATATAAAGCTTTTTTTCAAAGGTGAAATATGCTCTGATAAATACTGAACTTGATGATATGACAGCTGAGGGGATTTATCCATACCTGAGCTAAGAATTTTGCTTCTGTCCATGGAACTGTTACATCAGGGGCTGCCTCAAGCCTGCAGAGATTTCCCCTGCCATAAACCACCTGTCTGCTGTTTGTCACCCATCCTTGATTCATCAGTAGGCAAAGGAAGGTGCTAGCCGCGCTTGATGACTTTTCAGAGTCAAGTCAAGTTTGGAGGTAGAGAAAAGCAAAAAAAGAGTGGGTGGAGAGTCTCCAGAACATAGAGCCAAGGAAGGGTTTGTAGCAGAGGTGTCTTCCCTCACTGAAATAACATGTGAGGAAGAAGAAAGCTGGTTGCAGGGACAGAGGGAGTGAGAGGAGAGGGAGGAGCTGGGTGCTTGTGAGTGATTAGGGGCGGGTGAATAAATGGAGCCTTTGTTATTGCTCAGCTCCATGCAGAGGGGAGCTTAGCAAAGTGAGAAAGGTAAGGAAACTACCCAGAGAAGATTTCTGCTGTGTTGCAGAGCAAGCCCATGGGGTAGGTTGCTCCTTGGAGCCATCAGGTGGAAACTGGGAGGAGGAGTCAGACAGTGTCCCCAGCAGGGTCACTAGTATGCCTGAGTGCAGTGATTAGAAAGGGCTGGATTAGTTGGAAGGAGAAGATGGGGTGGGGAAGCATTTACTCTCTCAATGTATGGGGCCTCAGTAGCCTTGAGGAAAAAATGCTCTGCGGATGAGGTATCACGAGGTCTTAAGGACCTCCGTCCAAATCCCAAAGAAGACTTGGTGATGGCAAGGAAACCAAGGCAGTAATCTGCAGAGAGGCTTGTGTCAAGATTTTTTTTTTTGTCATGGTGTAAACAATAAGTGGCCTTGGAAAACATCTGTGCTGTATGTTTCAGTTAGCACACAGCCCAGCTGGGCTGCTCCGCATTCTGGAGCCCCCAAAAGTCTGAGTGATGGGCAGTGGGCTGGTAGGCACCTGGAGCACACATCCAGCTGTCCTGCTGCTGGAGGGGTTACAGAGCCTCTGCCCAAGCTAGGCGGAGAAGTCGCGCTGCTGCGGCTTGTCCTGGCACCAACACGACAAGGGGCTTGAGGTTGCACCACATCAAAACGCAGGCACAGGCAGCAGGTTCGCTTAACTAGGCTGTGCCAGACAGATCCAAATGTCTCCTGAAATATTTCAGAGACCTAGTCCCTAGCATTGGCCTGGTTCAGAATTGGCTTCCGAAAACTCACCTTGGCTCTGTAGTTTTTTTAGGGGTCAGAACAGATAGAAGCATTTGCTAACATGAAAATTCTCGAGTCCAGAGAAAGGCAACGAAGCTGGAGAGTGGTCTAGAGCACAAGTCTTACAAGGAGCGGCTGAGGGAGCTGGGGTTGTTTAGCCTGGAGAAAAGGAGGCTGAGGGGAGACCTTATCGCTCTCTACAGCTACCTGAAAGGAGGGTGTAGTGCGGTGGAGACTGGTCTCTTCTCCCAAGTAACAGGCGACGGGACAAGAGGAGATGCCTTCAAGTTGCACCAGGGGAGGTTTAGACTGTATATTAGGAAAAATTTCTTCACTGAATGGGTTATTAAGCATTGGAACAGGCTGTCCAGGGAAGCGGTTGAGTCACCATCCCTGGAGGTATTTAAAAGACGGTTAGACACAATGCTTACAGAACAGTTTAGTGATGGGTTTTGTCAGTGTTAGGTTGATGGTTGGACTCGAAGATCTGAAAGGTCCCTTCCAACCTAGGCACTTCTGTGATTCTATAAATCAGTTGGATATATTTGGGACTCTCGTTTGCACAATGTGTTTTATTTGCTGCATTAGTGCCAATCGAGTTAGGTGAGCCCAAAATAAAGCAGGGCCCTGATGCCAGCTGTCATACCTCTGATAGCTTTTATAAAGACCAAGTGGCTTTCCAGACCCGGGTTTTGTACTTAAACATGGCTTCATTCTGCTTTATGACTAAGTACAAGCAGAAAAAAAGGATGATATGGCCAAGGAAAAACTGTGCTTGCCACTTTATTCATAAAACACTTTTGCAAAGTGCATCGTAATTTGCCTTTGTAACCACCTGCACGCAGAGCTTTCAGTGCAAAGCTCTGACACTGTATTTGGTTCATACTTTGGCTGCTCAGCGAAAACTTCCATTTGTATGCATTTATTCTGCTTCACACATTATGTTATCAGTCACTTTCAATATTTCAAAGCCACAGCAGTCTTTTTCTGACATACATTTGTCAGAATGAACTGCCTTGATTGCTGTTATTACAGACTGCAGTTCCTGACTAAGGGAAAAGTCTTGTATAGAACCAGAATATTGAAATTGCTCAATAAAACAATAGATAAAACAGGATAAAATTAGACTGAATGAACAGAAATAGACGCTTTAAATGACCAGGCAAAAAAAAATTGGAAAAAAAAGGAGGAGAGGAGGGCAAGGCAGGATTTATAATCCCACACAACAAAACTAATCAGGAAGAATCCATTTTTTTAAATTCATATGCAAAGTATTGAAAATTGCTCTTTTCTGCTGCCTGGTAGTAAGTCAGTAAAGTCTGTCTTACTTGGGACTTTCTCTTAATCAAATACTTTATCATATTCCTTTAATGATCACTCTCAATAGAAGGATTTTAATAATCAGTCCATTATAGTCACAGCACAACATAACGAGGGGTTTTGCCCTAGCTCAAGAGGGTGCTTACACTCCTGATTAAGTCCTAGTGGTAGTAATTTATCATGGCACATGAGTATGTCTCTCTCTCGCATGTGCTAAGTAGCATGCAGGGGCTTTGCTAGTTCACTCGAAAAGCCCTTGCAATTTAGGACTGAACCGTGGGGGAAGAACACTTGTTTGGAAAGGTAATGATCCTTTTATGCTTATTGTAATTAAAAAAAAAAAAATAAATTCCTTATATTTCCTACTATGGTCTTCAGCTGAAAGAATCGTGTAAGAATAGGTGAATTTCCAAAGCAGTGAAGAGAAGCTGCCACTTAATTGCCTTGCTTTGTAGATAACTACATACTATAGTAGCTCTCACCAAAGCAGAAAGGTTTCAACTAGTAATAGACATGAAAGGGCAAAATAACTTTACTGGATGTAGTTTCGTTGGTGGGCTGCCTAAATGTACCAGAGATCATCGGTATCTCCAAAGATATCAGATTCCTACAGAAAGCCCATAAGACAGATAAGCTGTTGGTTTGAGTTTGGTTTTTTAATTAAAAATTCAATTTCTTTAATTAAAAAAACAAATTCTATTACAGTAATATTTGGAGACAAATGTAGCAGACTAGTAAGCACGGATTTGCAGCATTGAGAGCAGGCATTAGAAGTTCCTGATCGAGGATTGAATTTTTTGGCTTTGCTTGGGGTATTCCTCGAGCAGCATGTCAGAGGAAGCATGCAGAACTGAGCCTTGAGTTAGCGGAGAAGTGTGTACTCTATTTTTAATATTGTTTGGTTGTATTAATTTCCATGGGTTTGGAGGGACTTTAGTTAATTAGCAGTGGATCTTCAGATCATGGAATTATGCCAGATTTATGCTGGTTTAGCCGAGGGGAGAATTTAATCCTATAAATATGTCTTTTGCATAATTTAGATGTAAGGCTCAAGATTAACGTCCCCATGAAACAGGGCATTTATGTTCATTTCTTTTTTTGCCTGTGAAGTACTATGCAAAGCTGCGGAAACTTGTCAGCTCTGAGAGTCACTCAGCGACCAGGGCTTTCAAAAAGCCGTTGGAGTTCACCCGCAGCATCAAATTCCCCCGCGTTCTTCCCCAATTTTATATAAATCTGGAGAAAAATTGTAAAATCCATAGAAGGAAAGCAACTGAAAATGAAGCATGGTTAAAACCCAGAGGAAGTGAAGGTCTGTTGATCTTCATGTCCCTCTTAAATTAGAAACACCTACAACGCTCATTTTTAAGTTTTTTAAGAGTAGCAATCTTGCTCCAAGTTAAATATATAATTCCTCTTGAAAATAAGGGGGTTTAGAAAGAGCCACTGACAAGTGTTTAACCCAAGAACAAATATATCCGTGGCTGTATAGGTAAGTAGGTCACTGTGGTGGCAGCAGCGTTCATATTTTACTCTCACCCCCAAAATGAAATATTTGTGTTCGTAGCGGGGCCGGCAGCAGAGAGCAGAGGAATAATGTGTAGCAATACCCTCTCCTTCTGCTTTACAAGCAAAGGGGCTGTCACTCCAACTCGCAGTGGGAAACAGCCTGGGGGGATGAACACATCCAAGGTAACCCTGCAAATCACTCGGCCAGCTCGCAAAGCTGTCGCTTCTCCCACCACCCCTTTTCCGCCTGTTCTCTCAGCTTTTCCTTCTTTATTCCCAAGCGCAGGCCACATGCCTTAACTGTTTACTTGTTCTGAGGCCTTTTTTGTGGAAGAAATCCAGGGTGGGTTTGGTATTGGGGGGTTTTTAAGGGCTGAAGTTTGGAGAAGCGGACTCTCTGCTTCCACCCAGAGCTGCAGTAGCTGAGATGAAGCTGCTGGCTCGGAGCCGGCACAGCCATGGGCGGGCACAGCATCCTTCCTCTCCCCCCTGCCAGCTTTATTGCAAATTACCTGGTGCCTGGGCACCGCTGGCTGTTCCCTTTTTGTCTGCCCAAAGCACTTGCCTACTGCTGCTTCGGTTGCCGCAGGCCCCGTCGGCCGCCTCAGTGTCTTGTAGAGAAGCCTGTTGTCCCCTGCGCTGCCAAAGAGGGACAGTGCTCTGCGGTGGGACCCTGCGGGGTGAAGCTTCAAAAACGAAACCGGTGTTTGGGATCAGTGCTGTTGCTCAGTGAGGAGGAGAGAGGATTTCTTATTTCTTCTTCCCCCTCTCCCCCCACCCCTCCCGCCCCCAGTTTCTAGGAAGTGAGAGTGGTTTGTCCGTTGATTGGGCCGACCCAATGTCATAATCTTTTTGCTTGTGCTTGAAATCAAGCCTGGGTAAGCGACTCTCACCAGGAGGCTTCTGTCCCGGGCTGGCAGGACTGGGAGCGGACCATGCTGTGCTCCTTTCAGCCTCTTGCAATTCAAGACGATTCCCACAGTGCTGCCTTTCAGGTTCAATCCTGAAGATGTGCTCTCTCACAGAGAAGCTTTCTCGTCTCCCACAGGCACTTGCGTACACACCAGTATCTTTTTTCAAATTGAGGAAAAAGCAGAGATGCCAGCCCTTCATCTTGGCTAGGAAACGATAAGCTCCTTGGCTAAAATTTTTAAATGTTACAGCCCTTTAGATCTCTAATATATGTCTAGCCGATCCTTTACAGCTGGAATTATCGCAGGGCTGAATCTTAATAGTAATGGTGCAGGTTATCTCTGTGTAAATAGCGTGGTATCTTTATTCAGCAGGAGAAATGCTGCAGGTCTCAACTGATATATTGATCTGGATAAACAGGGTAGTTTATTCCTATCTGGAGGCGCCTTCTTAAAGTTCAGTTTGTGATGTTTGCAGGTGAAACTGATGATATACTCTTCATGGACAAGGCAATATGGTGTGCTGCCTACAAACCAAAGTCTTTTTCTCCGTAAGCCTGATGCTGGACTTCATGAGCCTCTTGCTATACTGCCAGCGCTAACGTAAACATTGCATCCGGGCAAGAAGGATCCTTATTTCTGTCTGCTGTTCTTTTCAGCAGTCTGTATCACTCTCATTTGGGGCGTTAGTGGTGCTTGCCTTGAGGCACAGTGCTTTGACAGCAGGGTTGCAGGAAGCTTTCTTGGCAACATTTGCTTTTCTACAGAATTGTTTCCTGGCTGGAGGTTTATCACCCACTCTGAACTCCAGCCGCTGAAAGGCTTTCTTTCAGAGAAATTTCTAAGCTAAGTTTTTGGACTTGGTTTTAATGAAATGGAGTAATTTGTGGTTGAAGGAGAGAATAGTGTGATATTCAGGGATTATTTTTTAACTCAAAATAGGAAACAAATTACAAAATTAGAAGGCGATTGCTCAAGGCCTTGTCAATCAGAACTGCTGCTCTTAGCACATCATTTCTCCTGCGCTACCCTGTCTACTCCACAATAACACTGTAGTTAGCTAAATTAGCTAGTATTAGCTAGATACTTTAATGTCATTAGAAACTCTTAAACTGAAATCTTTGTTAAAGTTGAAAGCAGAAACCCATTATTTGATAGAAAGAAATAGAAAAGAATGCTTATAATAATTCCAGGATCAGTCATCGTAAAATGAGGAAAATCTGAATTAAGGTTCCACATCAAAGAAACCTGAAGGTAAGGGATGCAATTAAATCAGTTAGCCAACTCCAAATCAGCCCTATAATGATGCCATGCAGTTAACCTATGCTTATAATTAAGGCATTTCCTTAGTTATTAGAACTGAGTAGATAAAAACTTGTGTGTTTATCTCTTTTCTTTTCTTTTCAATTTTGTAAGAACATGTTAGATTTTTGTCTTCAGATGTTTACTTTGTGGCAGGGATGAGAAGGCCAGTAAGCTGAAAGCTTGGGAAGTTGAAAATGCATGGGAGGAGGGTGCCTAATCCTGATTTGTGCCCTGAAAATCTTCCTTTGGCTTTTTTTCCTACATCATTGGGAGATCCTTTATGGACCAGGATGCTGGACTAGGTGTTATAATTGCTTTTCCAGCCCTACTGCCTGCAAATCTGTTCACTTCATTTTAAACCACTCTTCCCCTGCCATCAGCCTGCTGCCTTTCTCCTCCAAGGTTATAGTTTGCTCCTTTGCAGTATCTCTGTCCTATTCAGGGCACTTAAGTCACCCTCAGCAGCATATGTGAATGCTCCAACCTGGGACGTGGATAGCCACAGAACACCCAGGGGATCCTCCAGATTGTTTACTGTCCATACCATGAACCCACAACTAACTTCCCATGATCTGTTCTACTTCATTACACTGCTTATTGGGTTTTGCTGGCGATATTGTCTTTTGTACTCTTGGGACCGGCATCAGTTGTCATGGCAATTACTGTCAGATGGTTGCAACTTATATGCTTGGAGGAGAGTAAGAAAGCTGATGGCCAGAAGAAGTAGTAGTTCAGAGGAGCATAAAATATCAGTTACTAATGCTGCTTGGTGACCGAAACATTTGGGGCTGTAGTGGTGAGTAGCTAGTTTGACTTCAATACCTGTTTCTTTCACGTTAACTCCTAGATGAATATTATTGGCTTGGTTTTTAATAATCATGCTGACATTTGAAATGATTGATGAAAGAAATGGCTCATTCTCTATGAGGTCATTCTTCAAGTTGCTGTAGTCGTCATACGTCTGCTCATTCTGCATGTGGTTGGGCTATTTTATACTAGGAAATAGTTTACAAAGGAATTCCAAAACATGTTTGAAAAAACGTGGACTCTCATTAATGTCACTTGGCCTCTCCACGATGGTTAGCCTGAGCTTCCCTGATGCTCTAGGGAAGAAAGACTGCAGAAGTGGAAGCTAACCACACGTCTCCCGTCATCTGACCATGTTATGTTGTGGATGGGTCCCTCAGGCTGGTATTTCCATCTCAGCGCTTTTGAACCTTGGGCCCATTGACACTTCTAACATGGGTGGCAGAACTAAGTCTGAAAACTTCACATAAGCTTGAAGAAGATCAGTGAGTGATAACAGCATGCCGTTACTGCAAATGAATTATGGATTATTTTTACCAGAGGATAAACACAAAATAGAAGGCTTCATATCCTCAACTACCAAACCTCTCCACCCACTGAATTTCCCCCACTGGCATTTTGTCTGTCTTGACTGAGGAAGTTGAAATGCTTGTAAATAGACATAAATTGATAGACAAAATGCAAGAGAAAGAACATGTCAGGTTCTCATAAGAGTAACATATCAATGCTCTTCTCAGTAAAACAATGACAGGGAAAATTAGTAGAGTGAGGCCTTGAAGTAGTATTACAACATATACCTATCCAAATATGCTCTCCTGGGGTCTTCCTTTCTTAAAATAAAACAACTCTTTCCATGGAATACAAGTCTGGGAAGGAGGAGAAGTGTGTATTACGTTTGTTCAGTCCATAGCTACGCAGACAGGATCAAATTCATTTCTGTCAAAACTTGGAGAAAATGCTTCACAGCCCTTTAAGTCAGATACATCTAATAGGACAAAATTATGTCTCTGGCACGTCTTGGTATGAATTTGTTATTTTGCTGAGCAACTTGACACAAACAGAGATATTTTGAAATATCCCAGACTGCTCAATGGACGGTTTATGTTTAGACGAAGAGGAGAAGAGTGATCTTTAGCTTATTGATTGGCAAAAGCCTGAGCAAGAGTCATCTACTTCTCTATTGAGAGTCTGGCTTTCATAATGGAGGGAAAAGAGGAGTCTTTGCACACAGGCTGTCACATACGTGTTTCAGCTTTCCTGCAGGGAGGCTCTATCATGTGCCGGATGACGGCACACGGCCAGTTTTCCAGCACCTTTCCTAACTACACACCTCGAAAACAGCAAAGGTTTTTGCCACATGTTGGGTAACGTTTTAAAACCTCTCAACGGAGATGTATCATTATTGATCTTGTGCTGGAGACTGCATTTCTCGATGCTTCGCTCTTTTGTAACGAACCCCTCTGAAGGAAAAAATGGTCTAATAATACTCATTTCACCAGGGTCTCAGGGGAATGGACGCAGGTTTCTTGTCACACTTGAGCTGACAGTTCTCTGATTGATGGCATTTAGGGGAAGCTGAAAGAGGATTAAAGCTTCATGATGCTGGTTTATTTCAAGAACACGACATGTTCGATATGATAATAAAGTGGGATTTTTTCTTCTGTGGCTTTTATGGACTTGGGGTTGTTTAGGATGAAATTATGGATAAAGCAATGGCTGAAGTGAACTCCACGTGTTGCTGAGGAGGTCGGACGCAAGGTGACAGGAGCCATTATAAAACCCTTGCTAGTTTTTTGCTACAGAAAACTTGACAGCAAAGCCAAAAGGAAACAAATGCTTTAACGATTCATTTCATGTGGGAGGCCAAAACTTTTAACAGTGTTGGAAGGCATTTTGCCTTAACATGCTTTAATTTCATAGTTGTGCTGACATTGTGTATTGAGGGCTGTTATCGGCAAAAGGCACTAGAGACAGTGGTTTGAGATTACAGATATTTAGAGGGCTGGTGAAGTGAGAGTTAGTCTTATATTCCTTTGTGGACACGTAACGAGTGAGAGGAAAGAAAGTGCTTCACAGTATCACATGTTAGCACAGAGTAAAGACTGTAAAATCCTCACAAAAAGGAGAGGTGGTCCCTGAACCGTCCATCCATCAAACACTTGGATTCGACCTTCAGCTCACTGGTATATGTGTTTTACCCACTAAAAATAAAGCCAGAATAATAGTGTTATAAGCCCTCAGTACTAAAAGTGGGTGGCTGTAAATAAATCTCTGCTGGACCAGGAAGCCTTAAGTGTATTTTTAATAAGGAAACTTTAACTTTTGAGTAGAGTCTTCAGGGTCTCACCGGCAGGAAGTTATCATTATTAATATCCCCTGTGGAGCTCTGAAATAACTTTGCATTTACTTAGCTATTTATATGCTCACTTATAATAATATTTTAAGTAAGCTTGGTTGGTGTTAATAAAGTTAATGGTTCATTATATAGCTGGTTTTATTTAGAAAGGCCACTTGCTCTAGGCCATTGGAAGCTAAACTGTTTTCAGAAGCCAGCTATTGGCAGCTGTGCACTGCACAAGGGTCTCCAGAGGTTACTTTACCTTAGGTTCTCCAGATTGCCACTTATGTGGTCTTTGGGCAGAGATCCCTCACACGTTTTGGCTATCCAAGGAGCTAGATTTGGGGGTTGCAGCTGGGCGAGCCGGGTACTCCACACCAGGTTTCCCAGGCAGGGCTACGGAAGGGGAGCACCAAGGGGCACTGGCAGGAGGAGGACAGAGGGGAGAAGGGGAGGAGCAGTGAGATGAGAGGTCTGGTGTCCTTCATCCACCACGTGTCCCCCTTACCATTGAGGGAACAGCAATGGGGCATGCCAAAACCCATTACTGTTGCACTGGGGTGCTTGTTTTAGGTCTGTTTCTCTGATAAAACAGAAGACCCAAGTGACAAAGCTACAGGCAATTTGCTTTATTGCTGTTATATGACCACAGGAATCAAAGGGATCTGCTGGGTCACTGAATCCATTATGCTGCTGTGATAGGCAAGCACACCATATGAGTCCTTTCATAACTTCATCAAGTGCCACCTCAATACCAGTCTGGGGGACTTTTGTTCACTTGAGTGTTTTCCCCTGAGAATTCTGTTCTTTTTCTGGTCCTGGTCCTGTTGGGAAGCTTTTCCTCCTTGGTGTTTCTCCCAGGGCACTCTTCACGGTCCGGATTTCTTCACATCCAGTGTGTAACTGTTTGCTTTTGTTAATATCAGCTTTTCCCTCATATTTCTTTTCTCTGTCACTGTTTCTGCCTTCGCTTACCCTCAGTTCTCCTCTTTCTCATACGTTTCAGAAGGGCTTTTATTCTCCTGAGACAAGGTCTCTGTTCTGTTCATCCCTATATCTCATATTTGCACTGGTTCTGGTTTCTTGAAGGTGGGCAAGGGCAGTTGTGCAGAGCGTGTCAGGTGAGATCACACCTGTACCTTCCACCATTTGATTCAGAAGTACCTTGCTGAGCGTATTCTGGTACAGCATCCTCCTCTTCCACAACTTCATCGTGCTGGTGGTTGGTAGTCAGTATTGCATCCCAACCTTTGTTGTCTTCATTCATGTCCAAGCAGTGAATTCCCAGCCTAGTATAGCATACCGTTCCTCATTAGCTCTGCATTCCAGCACTCAAAATGGTAAATAATTTTTACTGAAATCTCAGTAAAAGTGATAAATATAGGAAGAAACCACAAGAGAAAAGGCAGCAAACCTTTAATCAGGAAATAAATGCATGTTGTTGTTATTTATGTATTTATAAATTGTATTTCAAAGAAAGAAAAAAATACCTTGCCAAGTTTTGATTTTGAATGATAAGTCAGGCAGTAATTTTCAGGTGGAGGTATCACTCCATAGAAATTGACTTCAGTATCTGTAAAATTCATAGAAGTAATTAGTATGGCCCGGCCACATAGACTTTTTGGGACAACTTTCTTTTTCCTTTTTTTTTGGGGGGGGGGGGGCGGGCAGCGGACTATTATTTTTTTTGTTTTACTCTCAAACCGAAGATGGCCTTTGGTAGAAAAATCCCAATCCTGTCATTTAGTAGCAATTAGTTTATTCATTTGTGTAGGGAAGGGCCTGAGATGTGAATGTGTTACTGTAGTTCAGCAAAAAAAAAAAAAAAGAAAAAAGTTTATTTGGTTATTCAATTTTTTTGGAGAGAGAGCTCAATTCACTTTTCTCACGCTCACACTCCTTCAGCATAAAGAAATGGTAGCAGAGAAGAAAATGCCATTGTTGTAAACTAAAGCTTACAGTCCTTCCAAGCAAGTCTCTATTCTTTGCAAACCTGGAGAATAATAAATGCAGATTGCATCAGAGATGTATCTGACACAACGTTTGGTCTCTGATTATTCATTGTAGTAGGACAATTACAGGAATCTTGAATTTTTCTATGGTGCCATTGAGATTTACTACACCTCACTGCAAAAACCAGCCTTGGTGAAAGTAGAACAAAGTCTATTTTTCTCTTTTTCTTATAGGCAGAGGTAGTATTTGCGATTTCCACCAAGAGCCTGGTTTCATATAAGAGCTGTAAGATGAAAAACATAAATTACCTCAGTGCTTTTCACCTGGGTCCTGAACCTTTTAGCAAAAGCAGGCTTGCTTTTGAGTCCCCAGTAAAAGCCAGACTCCTGTGAGTTTCCCATGGATTGAAATTCTGTTGAGAGCATTTTGCACTAGAACTACTGTTATCTCTGCTTGATAGACAAATTCATTATGCTTTCTGATGAATTTTTACATGTTAAATAACATATAAAATACTGTTGCTATTTGACAGGGATGGGCTATTGGAAAGTAATAAATGGAGTCAAACAGAGGCACTTTCTTCCCTAAACACTTCCTTTGGATCAACAGCTGCATGTTTTCGTTCCAATAATCGGAAGTTTTCAATGCAGGTACACTGCAATATCTGTAGGAGAGATTTGATCTGTGGTCATTGAGACATAGTTCATTTTTGGCTAGTACTAGTAAAAATAATTGCAATGTCAGTTCTGTACCTGAATTCTTTGTGATAGATATACTTCTGGATTAGGCAGTCTGCACTCTGAAATAATGAGAAATGTCAGGTTTTGGTTAAAAAATGAGCAGTGAAATATCTCTGCAGGTTATTATCACTTTGAGGGATTGTGGTTCCTCTCCGTTATTCCCTCCACTATTGTTGAATTGTCCAATTTAAGTGAATAACAACACATTCTTTCTAGAAACTGTTGGTGGGAGCCAGGGAAATAAAATGTAATAGAGGGATCTGTTACATAAAGGATACCTGTATATAATAGCCATTGGCAAAGTTGGGAGACAATAGCTAGGAATCAAATTCACCAAATGGAGTGGTTTTTTGTTTTGTTTTTCAAAAATCTGCACTACTTACACTGAGCAACCCAGTCCTACTAGAAAATGCTTGCTTTTCTACAATCCCTGCCAATATTGTTAACACAGCAGTCCCACAGGTTGGATGCCTTCTGCCGTCATTAAAACTCATAAAGCTGCTATTTAAATATTTTGTAATCGTGCGTGAGTAACTGTGGAAAGCATTTAACTTCGTGCCCTGTCACATTTGTAGAAAGGAGAGCTGTATTTTAGTTTTTCAGAATTCACAGTTTTCCATATGTCCTGCAAAATCAGTTTGAATTTCTATCCCTTTTTTTAAAAAAGTGCATTAAAGCATTACCTTCCAGACTGACTGGATAAAGGCAGGGATAGTTCAGATAATTTTCTCACCCATTCTCAATCATTGACCAGGTCCCTGAGGATCAGCTCATTGCAGCAAACTTTGGGGGGGTTTTTTATGCAATTTTTTACTGAAGCAACTAAGTATTTGCTGAAGCTGATGTTCGCCCTTGGTAACCGCTTCCTTGGTGAGTTTATGTTTAATTTTCCTTTTTAGTTAGCAATATGCAGGATTTGCTCACCTTAAAACTAGAACTTTTGTGTGTGTCAGCCTGCACAGAGGACGGTTGAAAAAGAACAGCGTTCCCTGGTTTGTTTATTCCTTCAAGATTTCTTGGCATTTGGCACAGGGCTGTTCCAGCATGACGAGCATCCTCTCTGTGGGGAGAAAAGAGTCGGATTCTGCAAAAAGTCCCTGTTGGGAAATTAATGGAGACCAAACAAGAGCTGTACTACCTCCAGGGATCTGTGGAGCTCTTCTTCCATCTCGGCAACATCTCGGAGCTTCCTTTCCTCGCCCTGGTTTTCATGAGTTACCCACATGACCCAGTGGAAATACAAAACTCGTGGCTTCATGGGTTTCAACAGCTTTAAGCCAGTTCTGATTACGTATTAGATGAAGCATAATCGGGAGCTTTAGGAAAGCAAACTGTGTTTTTAGCAACAGCTATCCTGCTTGCTATAGAACTGGTTAAAATACCATAAACGATTAAATCTCTATGCAGAGTTGCCAGGTTTCATTGCTTAGGTCCCAGCTGCCACTGGGGCCCTTGAAGGCAGTATATTTCTAAATGAGGAACAACTTTCTTTTCTTTTACGTTTGTAAAGTGTAAGAGAGGCCAAACTGTCACGCTTAATTCATCTTTAATGAAAATGTATTTATTTGTTTTCGGTTTGTAAGTGAATTTAGGATTTGGTCTGTGCAGGGAGAAGAAAGGAAGTCAACAACTCTTTTCTGGGCTAAGATCTTCTTGTGCTGTGTGCCAAGTCTTATTATGAAGCAAATTTTTTATGGCCATATTTCAAAGCCTTGCATAACAGAGATTATAATAAAAACGTTCCAAGGGTCTACATCCATAACAGTGCCGGGTGTCGCTATTGTGCAGAATTTAATTTTCCCTCATCAAATTGCATATTGCCACAGTATGTTGTGTCTGTCTTTTTGATTTCCATAAACAAATTTCAGAGTAGCTGGACTATGTTGGCATGAGGAGATGAACACGAAATGTCATCCACCACCTTAAATACTCTGCATTGTTTTTTTGTTGTTATTCCTTACAGGTAGTGCTGCTCCTGCTCTGTTAAATAGGTTTTCATTCATTCGCAGTTCCTTTTTGTTCTACTTTACTTAATGACCCATGTCAGCAAGCAGATCCTAGTTTAGAACAAAACAAAATGAAATTGATTTTCCCAGTTGTATTAGATTTATTTTAAGACATAGAAGTTACCGGTTTGATTCTTAGCTGGAGAGGCAAAGGCTGGGCTGGTACTTGGGTTAGAGCCATGGCGGCTGAGACCCTCCGAGACGAGGTGAGGGTGTGGGTTGGCAGGTTTGTGTGCTTTTACCCCTGCAAGAAAGAGTCGAGGAAATTTCCTCTCGCATTGCTTTCTCCCACGCTGCCCTGACTGAGGCAGAAACAGTTCTGCAAATTGGAGAAAACCATGCCCTTAACACAGGAACAGGAGCTGGAGATGGGAAAGGCTTGTTAGATCGCTCAGTTCATTTCCCTGACAAAGCAGATCTGTCCGCTGCCTTTCCCGTTGCTTCACCTGTCCTCTGCATTTCCCTGTGCTCCTGCTGTCTTGGGTTTTTTCAAAGTGGAATGAATCGAGTATTTTATCTAGTCATTAATAAGAAAAAACTCACTCTCCTGTGGCACTCCTGTCTTTCTTGCTACAGGAAATGTTATATTATTGGTTGACCCAAGTTTCAGTGCTTTGTACTCCATAATGGTAGTCTTTCAGGCAACCGCTATCTAATTTATATTAGATGAGCACTATCCGTTCATATGGTGCCCATCACCGTGGTGACTGAGCACCAAAGTGACAGCTTTCTTTTCCCTTCCTGTATGCACAGTGGGTTGGCATGATTTATGATTGTCAGCTGTATTCTTAATACTTATGCTTGTGTGCCCGCATGTGTTTGTGTAAATGAGTTGCAGCATTTCACGGAGCTTGCTGGTTTTACCCTGTATGAGCGTTTTCCGGTGTGAGATAAGACAGGCCCTTCTGTCATTTCCCAAATTCTCAGCCTTTTTTAAAAAACAAAGTGAATGAGAAACAACTAACCAAGCGATGCGAAAGCGACTGGGCACTGTGGTTACAGACAAACCCAGCCTTTCTATGTCTGTGACCGGTGCAACTCCCCCAGCAAGGTCTGCCAGCAGTTTTGTAGCCTGCAGCTCCTCCTTGGTCTGGTCTGGGTGAGATCCCAGCAAGAGCAAAGCACCCATGAGCTGGAGCGTTCCTGCCCTGGAGACCCCATAATTTAGGGTTTGTGATGGGCTAATGTCGCTTTGCCTCCCTCCTGGCTTTCTTCTTCCTGGATTGAGGCTCCTCAGCCGGCAGCAGCGCAGGGCAGAGCTGATCGACGCTGCCTTTATTCCTCTGTCTTTTCTGCTAGCGTTTAGCAGGACCACCTCGCATTGCTAATGCTCTGCTTACTGCAGTTTAAATGTGTGCCTTACTTCAGTTTTAATCTCCCTACTGCGGAAAACCTTCCCCAATTAGGCGAGAAGACGGCTCTTCCAACCTACCGAGGTTTGTTGGCATAATGTTTGCTGTCAATGTGCAGCCTCCTTTGGCTCAAAAAGTACACGACACACAAAAATGTCATCTCTAATTCCCTGCAAAATATCTGTTTTCCCTGAGAAGTTAATTACTGATTTCGAACCAGATGAAATGAGGCTAATAATGGCCTTCTCTTAATTTTTGACAAGTGATGGCTTGATTGGAACTAACTTTACGTAGCTTCAAATGTGAAATCTAGTTGCGATACATTTCCATTTCCTCAATTCCTCCAAAGACAATGCCAGAGACCAGTTTATTTTCTGGACCTTTAACAACATGGAAACTGCAAGACCAGAGCAATGCAAAAAGAGGTATTTAACACTCTCAGCAGATGATGCTCAAGTCTGCAGCTGAAGAAGGAGGACTGTACAGTAGCTAGCCCGCACACATAGCGTCCAGGTAATAGCAAGGCAAGACACGTGGGCCTGGAACGTGGCCAGGCTGAAGGCAGGCAGGAGTGACACTGATGGGAGCCTGAGGTTGCATATATTAGCTAAGCCAGGCTTTCAAGGTGTTTTCTTCTGTTGTTGTTGCTGTTAAGATGACTGGGCAAGGGAAATGGATGAGTCATTATGAGGTCGCTTTCCTTGCCCTGGTGCCTGGATGATGGATGCGCGGATAGCTGCTTGAATTCAGAAATGTTTTGCCCCGGTGGGCACACTTACACCTCCCCATGCTCGCCAGGTCAGCTTTGGCTGAGCGGGGATTTATTCTGCCTCATTCAGCACATCCCCGCGATGCCCCGGCCTCGCCTCCCTCTAGCCCCGCTCCCCGGGAGCCAGGCTACCTGGCTGCAGCCCCGGGTGGAGGGGCACGGCGCTGAGCCTGCCTTCCTCCTCTCCTCCCTAGTTTCGGGGAAATTGGTGCGTGCAGCCTTGTTTTCACAGTCGTGCCACTGCTCAGTTCAGCGCTGCTGGTGCCGCTGGGCGGTGAAGCATTTTATGGGCCTGTCCATTATCAGCAATGGGAGCTGTTTTCTGTTTTAAAGGGTGATTTCGGATGTTTCAGTTATTTCCTGGGCATAGTAAATATTTATAGGCATTCATCCATGAAGCCATCAGTTAGACTATTTCTTTTTCTTGCCTTCAGCCTCTTGGTGGAAGGGTTCCATTTTATTTCATCTTTATTTTCCTTGGTTTTTGTTTTGCGCGTGACCTTAATACTTGATTAAATTAAACATCCTTTGTCCCACCGAAGTTTTTCAAACCCAACAGGATTAGGCCTTTAGTGAGTTATTACAGAAGCAAAGCCTCTACCTCAGAGTAAGTGATTTCCTGCCTTTCTATGTTTTCCTGCCAGAAACAATGAAAAAAGCCACCAGAGACAGGAATAATGCAGTCTTATTTAGTGAGTGTCGAATGTAGAGTCTGTGTTATTTACACTCTATCATATTAAACTGAGCTGAATGTTTGCTTGACATCTACCTTTGTGTACCAGGCCTTATTCTGATGGCAGAAGGCAAATAAAAAAACCCGGGAAATTAGGAGAAGAACCCTGACTTACAAATTGGTTGGGCCTAGGCAGTAGTGCTTGTCCAGATCCAGCTTTGCTTTGCTAAAAGTCTGGCGGTGGCTCTGCCCTGAGCTCTCCGCAGCACACGTTTTGCTTTGATTAAGAAAGCTCTAAGGAGTGCAAACTTCAGCTCTTCACATTCCCAAAACTGTTGGTCCCTTTGGATTCAAAACCTGTGCTCTTTCTCCTCATTTGGTCTCCGTAGCTGGGTTTTCCATCATCGGCCCAATGTCTGCCGGTGGACCAAAAAGTCCTTTCTTCCTGAAGTTTCCCAGCAGGTGGTTCTTCTCTTCTACCAGGAATGTCCCTGCCCGTACTGCTTCACCCGGGGAGATTGCTTACCTGTAAAGTCAAGGTGATGAAAAACCTTGTGCCAAGCTATAATTAGTCTTTCCTCCTCTGCTTTGCTAACCCAGCCTGCCACCCAGCTGCAGTTCCTCAAGCAGGTTTCTGGTGGCCACTGCTGTGACTGCTCTCCCAGGCTGAGAAGGAACAGCCAGCGCCTGGATGATTGGGGAAGCAGGGAGCTTTTCACACCATGTAGCTTTATAGGGGACCATTTGAAGTCATTTCAAGAGGAATCGGGGAAGAGGAGCAGTGAAGGGGGCAGAGAGATGTTAAAGAAACCTGTATGTTTACCCTTCTCTTCTATCTCAAACAATAAGGTGAGGTATTTGATCATATTAGGTTGCATTTAAATCAGAAGATTATTTTTAAATCTTTTTGTGCCTTCATACTGCCAGGGAAGTGTATATTTAATGTAATGTGGGATTCTGATTCTTAACACTGATTCTTAACATAATTTTACAATTTCACTGATTTCCCCTTTCATTTCAAAGGCTTGCTGTTTGTCTTTCCGCCAGGTGTTTACGTAATGCTTGAAATTTTGACAAGCCCTTGCGCGTTTGATCCATGAAGACATACTCTCTTCCCCATCAGCAAACACAGCTGTTGGCTGCAAACTAGGAAGGCTTTTCCATAGATAAATCTGCAGGTTTTTCCCCCGTTATCTCCTGTATGAAGGTCTCTGCTGAGAAACATCACTCCCCACTAAATCAAAACTGACCACTCTCCCTAACGACTGCAGATGGAGCCCGCTTTGGCTTTGCATCTCCCTTGTCGCCTGCAGAGGCAGAGATTTCCCAGTGCCTCCATGTGTTCTCGCACGCTGATGAGCACACAGCATCTGCATTGCAGTCCCTTCATCCCGGGGACGCTGCGGATCCCTGCAGTCCCTGCTGGATGGGCAGCGGTGGGTCACTACCCCACAGGGTGGGAGCAGGAGGTCCACGCAGGCTTTCCACCCGTGAAGGAGCCACCAGCTCTGGGGGTAGCTTTCTGGACTGGTCCCTTTTTGGGGTCCCTACTGGGCTGGCAGGGTGTTTCTTGGTGAGAGCCCATCATGAGATCCCTGCTATTTAACTGCTCTTTTCTTTTTTCCTTTTCTGCAACTGGTAGATGTACCAGTTCCCATCACCCTCGAGACACTTTTATGATTTTGGAGCGGTGGGAAATGGAGAAGGAAGCAGTGACTGAACTGCAGGCAGCTCCCACACGACTTGGGCTGTTTCGTTAGCCCTGCGGCTGCTCACATGTCTCTATCCCGCTGCCTCCCCGCTCGCCATGGTTTGATATTTTCTCCTCTGGCCCAAGGGCTTTCTCTTTGTAATTCGCTTTTCACTTCAAACCTCGTGAAGGAGAGACAGCATGCCTCTGAGCTCGGACTGAATGGTGCACAAGGCTTTGAATCTCTAACAAGCAGCTGGCTGCAGCTCTGAATATGATCTAATAGGGAGAAACATGCCCAACAAACTCCTGCCACATTCACTTGAAGCAGGAGAGATTTGTACGTACATGCTTTTGCTGAAAGACTATATTATGCGGAGCATGCAAAGTATGGACTGCTATCCATTTTTAGAGCCATTGTTACACAGAAAATTAGCGTCGCGGAAGAGACAGTGGGAGATTTCTCCTTCTCCCCTCCCCTCTCTCCCCTGGTACAGTGTCTTTATTCTGTTTTCTCTAGTTCTCTTTTGTCTTACTGGCATACTGGTCTTCTAACCGTCCTTTGTTTCATTTATATTGAAATCAGCTGGCAGAAGACAAAGTTCGCAGCATATATTTAGAGCCCATGTTTTTGAGACCGTTAATTATTATTTTCCTCCATCTTTCCTGGGAAGCTGCTAGTGATTTGTTTTCGGGTTCATTTCATGAGTGTTTACTGTCATTTACTCTGAACTCTGGTCTTTCCCTTTCTCTGCCTGTCCCTCAAAATGTTGACCACATGCTGGCTCTGCTTTGCATTTCTGTATCTGAGTTTGTATTTTAATATTCATTAGGTATTTGCACTGACAGCCCATCAATACATTAAATTAGTATATATGCAGCTAACAAGTATGGTACATGCTTAACTGACTTATAACAACATTAAAACAGACAGACACAACAGATTGTCTCAGCAGGGTTTAATAAACTGTACTTATCCACAGTCCCTCTGAAAAACAGACACACAACTGTAATGTACAGTGCTCCCTGGAATAATAAGATAAACAGTAAATGTGCTAAGCTAAACATGTTTTGTTCTTCTGATGAGAAAATTAAACTTTCTTCCATCAGAGAAAACTGCTTCTATGGGTTCTATTCTTCTTTTAAACAAGTAGGCTTTCAGTTATAAAGCACCGCATGTTTTAATTCCAGAAAATATTTAATGAACATCAAATAATATTGGAGTTGATAAAAGACATGCACAGTTATGCATTACTCTACTCATTCTCATGCAATGCTTTGAAGGTATTGAAATCTCTGCAAGTAATTAGTATTGTCATTAGAATATCAGGTTTTTTCTGCTAATTAATGCTAATGTGATTAAAATGGGAGTTTTTTTGGATAAGAGGTATTATCTCTTGTCTGTGTAAGGGAGAAAGTAGCTGTTTTAAAACAGGCAGAAGAAAGCAGGCAGAAAATGGTGTCAGGTGAGAGAAGAGAGCTTCTCCGTTTGTTCCTTTGCAAATGTGGCTGTCTCCTGTCCAGAAGTTTCCAGAAGTCTCCTGCCTTTCCTCTTGGAAACAGCACAGCCACTCTATTGCATTATGTGCATCAGAGGTGTCTTTTTAGTAATTTTTAATATAAAATTTAATATTTATATAATATGTATTACTTATATATCCTGTTTCTCTGTACTCAAAAATTGTGTGACTAAAAATGCAAAAAAGTGCTATAATAGACAATAGCCTCTTAAAAAACAAGAGTGGAAAGGGTTTTGAAATTAAGTATTTATCTACTCTTTTTCAGCTTTGTCCTGAAACGTGCGCTCATGTAATTAGCTTTGCTGATGTGAATCATCCTTTAACTCCAATGGCGTTACTAAAGCAGCCTCTTATCCTGCATTAGGGCGTTCGAAGTGCTCGCACTCCCGACAGCTTAAACCACGGTGGTCCCTCTCCAAGCACTTTGCTTACATCAGGCTCAGGACCCGAGTGTGGGTACAGTCGCTGCCATGCAGGGATGTGCTCAGGAAGAGTTTTGCAAAAAACGTAGGGCTCGAGGCAATCCCCTAACCAGCACTGCCCTTCACCTCACTTTTAGTGGCCCATCACTCGGCTCCAGCCGCCGAGGAGCACAGAGCAAATGAGCAGGGCAGTACACCACTGGAAGGGAAGGCAGGGTTAATGTGCTTACACATATGAGAATAAACATGGAGAGCATTTAAGTATGGTCCTCGTAGCAACAGTCTCTAGGCAGCAAGGTACTGTGGTGCTAGAGCTGCCAGCATCATCCATGAGAGCACATGGAGTCACCCTGGGAATCAGGAGATTCCTTAGCAACGTGTTTAAACATCCTTTTTAAAATAATGATTTATTTTAATTTTTATTTTTTATCTTTTTGTTTTCACTTGATCTCTATGTACCTATTTGCGGTTGGCTTTTTCATTGTTTGCTTTTTCATTGTTTAAAATATTCAGGCTTATATAGTTTTCTCTCTCTGTTAATAAACAGTGTAAAGTATCTGAGAAACTGGCGCTGGATGCAGCAGCAGTACCTCAGCAATGTCAGGTGTCTCATTAACATCAGGTTTTGCTCATTTTCACAAGGAGGGAAAAATCATGAGAAGCGGCATTTGAGCTGTTCTTGCCCGGGCAATGCTGCTGTGATCAGTCTGGGGCGCCTTCTCCAATAGAGAGAGTGAAAAGCCACTTGTCAGAAATCACAGGTAATTTCTCACGGCCTTGACTAGACTTTATATTCTGGAAAGCCAGGGGCCTTTCCTTGCATTTACATTTGTTTACAGCATTTTAAAAGGAGACGAGAAGAGAGCCTTAGTGTTAACTGTCTCCCCAGACTTGGTTCTTTGAGGCTTCCCCCCAGCCCTGCACCATCTCTCCTTTCCAGGCCATGTCCAGCTGATGCCCAAAGCCAGAGCTGTGGAGGTGACACACTGCGATTATGGGATGGGAGGCCCCAGGAGAAAATTGCTGGCTTATTAGAGATACCTGTGCATTTTTACTGATAACATTATCCCCACCCAAGACCATAAAGGTATGTTGGGTGATTTACAATTACCATTGCTTTTATGAACCTTTAAGAACATCCTAATTTTTTCTCCCTGTGTTTTTGTTGTTTTTTTTTCTTATGGGTAGTCTGCAAATTTATAGGCAGGCAGCACCTAACAGTCCATGTTCTGGGCCAGGCAGTAATTTTCTTTCTCATAAACAGGCTCTTACAGACTAAGCTCCACAAAAGATGCCCAGGTCTGGGAGTGCTGGTGCTTTTAGTTCATTAGAAGATGGGTTTAATTTCTGATGAGGCATTACAAATAACCCCAAAAGATAAAAGGGATTAAGATATGGCTGTTTGTTTATTTTGTTATTGTTTACAAATGCTAGGATATAAAGCTCAGCGTAAAAACTTGGAAATAAGATATGAAAGTGGGGAAACAGTTTGCCCCAGAACTGGAGAAGACTGAGAGCTGGACAAAGCCAAGATATAGAATAGAATCATAGAATCATTTTGGTTGGAAAGGACCTTTAAGATCATTAGGTCCAACCGTTAACCCAGCACTGCCAAGTCCAGCACTAAACCACGTCCCTCAGCACCACATCTACATGTCTACCTCTGGGGGTGGTGACTCAACCACTTCCCTGGGAAGCCTGTTCCAATGCTTGACAACACTTTTGATGAAGACATTTTTCCTAATATCCAATCTAAACCTCCCCTAGTGCAACTTGAGGCCATTTCCCCTTGTCCTATTGCCTGTTACTTGGGAGAAGAGACCGATCCCCACCTCTCTACAATCTCTTCTCAGGTAGTTGCAGAGGATGATAAGGTCTCCTCTCAGTCTCCATTTCTCCAGACCAAACAATCCCAGTTCCTTCAGCCGCTCCTCATAAGACTTGTGCTCTAGACCCTTCACCAGCTTCGTTGCCCTTCTCTGGACATGCTCCCGCACCTCAGTGTCTTTCTTATAGTGAGTGGCCCAAAACTGAACACAGCATTCGAGGTGGGGCCTCACCAGTGCTGCATACAGGGGGAAGATTGATCACTTCCCTAGTCCAGCTGTCTGTACTGTTTCTGATACAAGCCAGGATGCTGTTGGCCGCCTTGGCCACATGGGCACGCTGCTGGCTTATGTTCATTACGGCTGTCGACCAACAATCCTCAGGGCCTTTTCCGCTGGGCAGCTCTCCAGATGCTCTTCCCGAGGCCTGTAGCACTGCATGGGGTTGCTGTGACCCAAGTGCAGGACCCAGCACTTGGCCTCATTGAACCTTATACCATTGGCCTTGGCCCATCGATCCAGCCTGTCCAGATCCCTCTGCAAAGCCTTTCTACCCTCAAGCAGGTCAACGCTCCCGCCCACTTGGTGTTGTCTGCAAACTTACTGAGGGTGCGCTCGATCCCCTCATTCAGATCATTGGTACAGATACTAAACAGAGCTGGCCCCAATACATTGCAAACATCTCTGGTTCAGGCTTGCTCCAGGAGTTTGCACTTAAATGCGAACAAGGTGGTATCAGACTTTTGGCAGTAAGAGATGGTAGTTCCCAGGAATACTGCTGTATATTACAGAGCTGCTAGAACATGTCTTAACCCCTTTAATTGCGTACTTAGCCAATAACCACCCAGATAGTTTGGTAACTGTCCTATCTCAGCTATCAGACAGCTATTGTGAAAGCAAATTCATAAATAAATACCTTTGGGACCATGCATTTGTTGACACACATTGCTGGGGGGTCCTGCTGAGCCACCAGGGACACGTTGTGGCTTTTCATGCTTCCCCCTGTTTTTCACCATTTTCCTCTGCAGCAGTTTGGAGGCAGCGAACGAGCTGAGCGATGCTCCCTTGAGCTGCGCCTGACCTCCATTGCCGGTTTTCTATTTTAGAGAGGTCTAAAAGCTTCTCTCAGGTGGAAAACGCCCTTTCCTCATTTTCCAACCAGAGGATGATGACAAACAGTAATCAACTTTGTGTGTTGGGGGAGGCAATATAGAGTACACGTTTCCCTTTCCAGTGGTGTTGAAGCTTTCCCCATCAGTGTTCTGGGGAGGTAGCACGCTGCTACGGAGCGGAAGTTTTCACTTGCAGTTTTTTAACCAAGCCCTGAAATGGATTTAATTTTTTTCTTTATTCTTAACTCCAGACCTATGTTCTTGCTCTCTCTCAGTCTGCAGAATTACAGCTGTGTTTTGCTGTTGCCTTTAAGCAAAACCCTGCTTAAAACATTGCTTCCCGTATTGTTTTTAAAAACTAATGGTATCAGAAACCTGCGTTTACTATAGTCATTAATTTCCTTTCCTCCCAACAGCCTTGGTGTTGGTCTTTTCTGGCAGAGGCATACCGTGTATTTCACTCTTATGCTATTTTTCTATAGAGCTTTAATATGTGATTTGGGAGGAAGAACTATATCATGCTATTTGAGCAAATGGGGCTTTAGGACTGCCACGCATTCCTCCGGTGAGCTATAATCACCCCGACTGTGTCGCAGAGCCTGTCTGATTGGGACTGGGGGGCTCAATAATGAATCTTGAATCTGCTTTATCTTTGAATGAGTCCAGATGCTTTGTTAGATACCAGTTCTGTTCTCCCTCCTTTCCCTTTTTTTTTTTAATCTCCTCTTTTTTTATGTCAGAATGAATTGATCCCAGGCTGCTCCTCTGTACTCTGACACTCCTGAATATGGAAGTGTCACTGTAAAATGAACCATAGCAAATTCTTAATAAGCTACCTTCAGAGAGAGTTATAGTTTTTGACATTTAGTTATAGATTTATCCCTTGTGCAGGAAGCCTCATTCATTTCATGCATGCTAACCGTGGTGAGAAAAAGTCATTATTAAGTATTTTTCATACTTTGGTCTATTGAACAGCCACATCACATGCACTGCCAGGCTCTAGCAGGCAGCAAGAGCAGGAAAGGGAAGGAAGGCCAGAAGAAATGGAGACACTCTGTGTGAAACCTATGGGCCAAACTCCTTTCAAAGAATAATAGTTTTAGGGTTCCTGTACCGTCACACTGGGTTGGTGTCTGTGCTTCATATTCAGAAAGCTGCCGCCACTTATCCGGGCATATTGACTGAGGTTAGAGCAGGGCTCTGCACTGACTTCCATGAACCCAACCCTGAAAGCAGCTATTTCTGCTGGTAAAAAATAATAATTTTTACGTAAATTAAAAAATATATATTTATATGTTATATATTAAGTGAACTTGTTTTATATAGTACATGTTATCATTTTAATAAATTAATCGTAAAAAAGTAACACAATGACCACTAACTATGAAATTTATCACTTCAATATGCTGATATTGTATCAATCTCACGTAAGTATTTATTTAGAATAAAGGAACTGAATAGAAACTGTAAACAAAATACATTAAGTCTAATCTAATCTAACAAATCACAGTTTTAATAGAACGGTGACATGTTAAAGTTCAACTTATAAAAGAAACCACAATATTCTGGTTTCTGAGAGAAATGCATATTGGTCTGTAAACAATAATGCTATGTTCACCTGTTCTTTTTTTTTAAAGTGATACTATGTACAGCAATTTTAAATAGATGCTTTGGACCTGACAAAAAAAAAAAAAAAACCAAAAACAAAAACAAAAACAAAAAAACCCACCTATTTATTATTTTGTTCCCTTTGGTATATGTAACAGTAAATATGTTGTTGGAAGTAAAACCCATCTGAAAGGGGAAAGAGCTGATCCTTGTCCAAGGAGCACAATTGGAAAAGCGTGTGACTATTTTCTTCCAGTAAGAAGCTTACAATCATATCCAGAAGGTGCACTGCTCAGTCGAATGTTAACTGTGCTCACTTTTTGCTCCTAGCAGTGAGCAAATCTCGCTCAGAAAATTACTAAAATCTCTGTTCCAGCTTAACTAGTATGACGAAGGGAATGGCAGTGACTTCAGATACTAGTATTTTTTTGCAAGATATACAGTCTGTTTTGTAGCATCGTTATCAACTCTCTCTCTCTCTTCTCCAAAGATATTATACTTTGCTCTGTTTTTTCAAAATCAAGCGTAGCAGGGTATTTGCAGAGGTGACACCGAAGTTCATATAAAGCAATGCATACGTGAGATAAAATAATAATCCTGCAAAATGAGGGAGAGATCCAAAACACACCACAGTCAATTATTCCCTCCCAGGAATTTGGTAGACATTGGCTTAGTCCCCCATCACCTATCAGCTTGTTTGCTGATTTTATTTTTTTTTCCCTTTAAGAGTAAACCAGAGATGATTTCTTGCAGATGAAGCAGTTTGTTGCCACAAGCGCCGCTGCCCGCACATGAGGGCAGCGTCCCTGCCTGCTGCCTGGTGATGGTTGACCCCACTTTCCGTTGTGCTTTCCAAACTGAAAACTACCACCAACTGCGATTCTGGCTCTTCTCTCCTGTGCAGGCAGGGTGGACATCATCATGATGCCCAGAGAGAGACTGATTTTGGGGTGCAGTCAGGCCCCCAGGTGTCTAATCAATACCTATTGTGTCTGCAGGAAGGTGCAAGTAACACACCGCGTGGTCACACCTCTGTACCGATCGGACCGAAAATATCCAGCCCAGGTCCTGGGTGGTGGGATATGAGGGCAGAGTAGTGTGGAGGTACCTGATACAGTGCTTCATGGGCAGCTGGGGAGGCTGGCTGCAATCCTGCGGGCTGATAAACCCAGGTACCTGCTCTGCAGGAGCAAGCCGGTGCCAAACATCTGCCAGGAATGGCCTCAACAGCACCAGACTTCGAAAATTTAACCGGAAAAGTTGAGTAGAGGTGTTACTCATCTCCCCAGATAAAGATAACGTGCTGAAATACAAGGCTGACGTGAATTTTAAAAAAGGAAAAAACCTTCTAATTGCGTAATTAGACTATTGCAAGAGATGAAAGGGCAATGCTGTGCAAAGCATGGCTAAGCAAAAAAAATTGATGAAATGCTTATCTACCAGATAAATAAGACTGAAGGATCTGTAAAGTGTCTCTTTGTGTGTTGCAGGGAAATGCGAGTTTATCAATACCAAGACAGACATAAAAATTAATGTCATTGGATTAGGAATAAATAGAATATTGTCATCAATATCAGACCACATTTTTTTTAATGCGACTTTCTAAGCTGTTTTCGGTGACCTGGCATGAATTCCTCATTTGATCCTGGGGTTATTTTTATGTAATTCCGTGAGACAATTTGGAGTATTTATAGTAATTTTCAGATAGATATTAATTTTACTGACCTACTGGGTAGTTCAATCTGATTCCAACTCAGATCAGTGGCTAGGCATTTATCAATTTCAGTCAGAGCAGCTTCTTACCAGACGTGATCCTGATCAGCGCTTGTGTGTATGTATTTAACAGCCTAAATCAGGCTGTAAAATGAACAGAGATGCACTTAAGATAATGCTTGTCCTGCGACTCACAGGCGTGTAGGTTAGAGCAAAACTTTGATTAGTTTAAGGGAAAGAGTTCTGCCAAGCGGCGATGTATGCTGCAGATGGACGCTGAAGCTGTTTGGAGGTTTGTCACATTAGGAGAAGTCTCAGCAGGGAGAGACATTTGGGGCAGGATTCTTCGAAGAGATCAAACATTAAAAATCAATTTATGTGAGTATCTGGAATCTAATATTACAGATGTAGGGTTATAATAGGGTTATGCTTCGCTTGGCGATGAGTGTAGGTATGTATGTGTATACATTTTGGCCCAATGAAAATAATGAGTTTTCCCCAAAATAGTACTTAATTAAAGAATTTTAGTTAAGGCTGCTTCTTTAGTGTAACCAGAATTTTTGACAGCAGCTTTGCTCCTGATACATGAGTGTATGTGTCAAACGTGTCGTGCAGATCTACGGGCACCCTTTTACATGTTCAGCTTTTTATCCTACGCTATTTCTGTTTTACAAGTTGCTGGTAACCAAATTATCTGAGTGTTTCCAGTAGTGTCTTGGGCAGGCTGAATAACCTCTCAAACAGCATCAAGTTGCACCAGGGGAGGTTTAGGATGGATATTGGGAAAAATTTCTTCACTGAAAGGGTTATCAAACATTGGAACAGGCTGCCCAGGGAAGTGGTGGAATCACCATCCCTGGAGGTATTTAAAGGACGGGTAGATGTGGTGCTGAGGGACATGGTTTAGCGATGGTTTTGGCAGTTTTAGGTTAACGGTTGGACTCAATGATCTTAAAGGTCACTTCCAACTTAGATGATTCCATAATTCTATGAAAAGGTGTCCGTTCTCCCCAGCTTTCCCCCAGGACGAGGGGTGGCAGTGGGCGCGTGTGGCTGGGTGTTAAGATGCCCCTTGCTACGTATGTTAGAAAAGTGAGTGTGCCCAGCTCTTGGGCACATTCGGTACTACGTATAGGGCTACAGCTTCATATATCCTCGCTAGATAAAGAGGAGAGCCCAGGGCACTCAATCAAAATCCAGAGTGGCTGATTTTGGCTGTAAAGGGGAGGAGGAGGAGGGGAGGTTTGGGACAGCCCTCCCTTCTGGTGGCCTCCATTCCTCGTGTCCTATTTCCACTCAATCTCTTGTTTAAAAAGCATTCAGGTGTTAAAACTTAAGGTAGCCTTCTACATATTCAGAGTCAGGGAGCATCTTTTTGTCTGGGGACTCTATTATCATCTGATGTGAAGAACACCCAATAAGTACTTTTCAAGTGACAAATAATGATTGTGTTTTATTTTTTAAAATTATTTTTAAAAAAAAAAAGAGATAACTAAAAGCTTTATCAGATGCATTAATTAAAGAAGCCGCATGTTTCCAGCTACGGAAATCAGGTGCTCACTGAAGCTCCCTTCTCTGCCAGCCAGTGCAGACTGATGCCTTCCTCCCCCTCCTTAAAAGGCCTAATTATGCCATAGGCAGCTACCTTGTTCTGTTCAGCCTCGTATTCTGCCACATTACCATGAGAAGCAGAAAGAACTAATTAAATAAGTATACTAAATGACTATTTTCTCATTCATTTATTCTCTGTCCAACCTCGTTGCATATTCTCTTTTAATCAGGGAATAGATAGAGGAAGGCAGACCTCTTTCATTGGTTCTCGAGGGCTGCCATTAGGACTACAGTTCTGTATGAGTTATTTTTCAATTCCTCCTACGTTCACAGATTGAAATCCACTCCCTTGGCATATACTGTCCTCTACTTAAAGGCAGCAGAGGAACCGAAAATTTAATCCTGCTTCATTCCCACCTTGTTTCAGCATGTTAAAATTTCAGCTATAAAAGAACACTGGGGTTCTTTAATATAAGACATATTGGGTCAAACCAAATGTAGCAGCCTGGCCTTGATGCTGGTCATGCGTGCAGTTTACCAAGTGTATGAAAACCAAGTGCCTGATGCTCTGTGGGGTTGTACTGCTTTTCTGTGTGAAGAAAAGAAGTTGTAGACAGCAGCAGACGTTCCATTTCCCCACCGCCTCCTGTCTCCCTCATTAGCCGGGGCAGGGAAAGGTCCCTTAGGCAAGGAGCAGGCTCCCATTAGCTCGTGGGCATTCCCTTTCTGCCTCATGTCTGAGCAAAGGGCGGCTCATTGTATTTTAAGCCTCTCTTGGGATGTCAAGAGCAGAAGTAGGTGATACCCATCGAGATTTTAGGACACAGGGCTCCACACGTTGTGTGAAATATGGTTCTGAAAACTATATAATTTATCAGGCAGATGTAATTCCATCAAGGGGTTCTGGAGATGCTGCAAACCACATCATCCAATTATAACCTGGAAATTCAGTTAGTGTGCCTGCAGGAGCAAATGCTGCTCTTATATCCTATAGCGTAATTCTGCAAATCTTGTTTGGATGGAAACAGTGCTGCCCTCTTCCCCCGCAGCGCAGTTGCAGAAGTATTTGTGGGATGCATTTTGGTGGAATACAGGCCATATTAAAAATATTACTAGCCAATGCGACAAGAGGCTAAGGTGAACAGAGTGCAAGTTTTCCCGCGTGAGCTCTTTACTTAAATTCCATTGTAACAGGTTTAGTACTCAGCTAGATGCAATCCAAGCAACATGGCCAGAAAAGCAGAAGGGTTAATCTGATACAATACGCTGGCTTTAGTACAAAATACTCAGAGCTTGACTAGTTTAAGTAAACATTTGTGTTTAATTAGGCTCTGCATGTCCTAATATAGAGAGACTGTGTCGTAATAGAAAAGATGATACAGATTGAATTTGTGACAATCTGAAGGATTTTTTTTTTTAATAGGAATGAGAAGTGGTGAATTATCCAAAGATTGAACCTCTCTGTGGGTGAGGTAGAGTTTGTTTTAGACGTGCTTTATAGTGTACCGTGAAGGGTTTTGCTGGATTCGCTGTTAATGTGCTATTCCGAAAGGAAATATTAATGCTCTTAGGGCCAAGTTCTAAACCTCTGATATGTAAAAACAACTCCCAAAGTACTCATTTGGCATTACACAAGAGTCATACTTAATCTTTAGAGTGCATCGTATTTTGTTATGATTGCGCATGTTGACAAAAGCTATCAAACCTCTAAAATATTAGTTCATTTTGTAAGCAGTATATTCATTTTTGTTCCCTTGAAATAATCAACATCTGTCTATCTAGCCTGAGAGTATGCTGCATTTGACTTTCTAATATTAAAGTTCCCTCAATTCGGTCATAATCCTGTCAGTCCTGACACCTGAATTGAAGGCAGCTCGACTGAGTTTTACATCTATGTCTTCATGTGACCTCTCTCCACCCTGGCCAGGGCATTGAAGGTCTTTTAGTATTTGCCTTAACAGTCTAGAGGTCAAGACCAACTTTTTCTCTCATCTTGTAAGACAGATACACTTCAGAAACCCCCACCATTCTGATTTTTATGGATACCCCAGAGTGCTTTCAGACATATCCCATTGCAGGAAAAGAATACTAAAAGCCTGGTGATCGGCTATGGTAGTAGTAAGCCGCAGCACAACAGTTGGCCTGTCAGGCCCCACACAACTTTCTTACGCTGCCCCTGTCTTTAGCTACGTGGGATTAATAAAATGGATGGTGTTGAGTTCTAGTTGGCTTGTGCGTAGGTGTTTAGATGTCAGTCTTTGCAGTTCCATACTGAGCTTTTGCAGTTATGTATTGAGCTTTTAGAAGAAAATAATTTTTTCTTACTGAACTTCTGTGTATATAAATTCAAAATATTTGAGTGAGGCAACAGAGGTTTGGTCTCAGCTGAGAACATGCAAAACTACAGGCAGACTTAGCAGTCCACACTCTCACTTGAGTTCATCACAAGTGGAAGGTGCGCACTGCCTTGCCATACTAACCACGGATGGATTGGTACCAGCGGACAGATGTGGCCCAAGATGTCAACTGTGTCCTGAGAGCGAGGAGCAGCTCGGAAGTAGCTCCTTCACAAGCAATGGGGGCGCCTCACGCTGTGCACCGTGTCATGGAGCCAGCTCCTGCCTCTTCACCCTCAGTGAAGCTTCACACTGGGTCTAGGCATCACCTGGACAGAGAGCAGGTTTGCAAACTGGGGTTTCCATTTGCTGAAAGCAAAACTGTAACAGAAAAGGCTGCTTTAGGCTCTTCACTGCATCGCGCCATCCACCTTACATCAAGTGTGATAAAAGCTGGGAAAGACCAGAGAAGAAGGGGTGGCAAGCTGAGCTGAACTGAACGTCCTACTTCTTCAGATGGGGATGGGCCCTCATATCTTGGCTGAAGTAATTTTAGGACTTCACAGGGCTCCAAATCCGATCTGTGGGCAGAGAGACTGCTGCTTTTGAAAAGCTATCCTGCTTGCTAAATGCCCTGTTAAAATGCAAAGTTCCTCCCAAACAAAAGTTCTAATAAAAGATCATTTTTCTTTTATGGCATTTTTTACAACCACTGCAGTGTATGGTACCCTCAATGGTTTTACAGCCCCCTTGCCATTGCCTTGAGTTTACTGGCCGTAGTAATATTTATAGACAGTGCAGACATTGTGCTCTCAACATAGAGTCTGCTAGCCAGCATCAAGGATGATTCACAGGACCGATTTTTTTTATGTGATGAGGTTTGCTAGTAAAACAGGACTCGTATTGTTTGTTATTCACAATTTTTATTATTCACAATTTTTCATGCTCTGAAACATTCTGGTCAGCCTTCTTTATTTCACTGAAACTTCATTTGGAAGGATTTTTGCTTGTCGGTATTTAAACTCTCCTGGTATTTTGAAGTAAAGATTTCAGTTCATTTTTCCCTTTTACGAGTGTGGATCTCTCTTAAAGCAGATGTAGCTCTCCCGCCCCACCCTCCTATGGAAAAGGCTGCTCTGAAGATCTAAGGTGAGGATGTGGGCAGAAGTAACAAAACCCACACATTTTATATGATGGGGCAAATAGTTTAATAAACGGCAAAGCGGAGCATAGCTTCCCCTCTGGTGCTGTCTCAGCTGGTCATCCCTCTCGACCGAGGCTGGCAGGACCTGTGCAGGAGGAGAGGAGGACTGTGGCACAAGGAGATAAATCCCGAAGGAGAGAGAAGAGGCCGGGGGAGATAAAGGAAGAGGGCTTTTTTATTGTTTGATGATTTAACTGATCTCCTCAGCGGTATGAAAGTGCTGCAGTCCTACGCTCAACATTTTATTCCTTTAAATTCGGCCCCAACTGGGGCAGGGCATCTCCATCGTCCCCGTCTCCTCTCTGCCTTTCCCCTCTTGGTAGTGAGGAGGCACGGTCTCAGGAGCGAAAGTAGAAGCAGCTAGGACGAAAAGCCCAAATGCTGTTTTTCTTTAGTGCTTCTAGTGCAGGAGCACAAAACCTCAAACCTCATTTAGTACCTGCCACATCCAGGTCCTTGTTCATTTATTTGGGTTTTTTTCCTAGTCTCATTGCCCTTTGGAAAGTGTAATTGTCTCTTGCATAAGATTGCAGGAAAATCGAGAGATCAAAACCGGCTCTGTTTCTGCTGATTTTATTTCTGTGTATGGTCATCACTTCTGGCCTGTACAGAAGTCCCCTGTATGTCAGGAACGAGGTTTGTCCTGGTGCGCTGCTCCTGGAGAAACAGGGCTTGCTCCAAAAACACTTCAGTGTAGCGTAACTCCCCTTTCACGTGGATAAAATGGCTGATGCTCTTTTCATCCTCCCCTCCTTCCCACAGCAAGCGTCCCTCTGCCTCTGTCAAAACCTAATCACAAGTGAAGATGTCTCCCACAGAGGACCTCTTTATAACCATAGCAACTCCATCGGCAGCTCGTGGTCACACTGCAGAGCTACTTGTCAGGAAGGACAGCTTCTCTTGCTCGGAGGGGGCACCTGCAACCATATTTTCCCTTTCTGTAACGAAAGCAGGAGAAAAGCACATCCAAGGCTCATGTTTACTTATTCTTGGGCACATGGTGACTCTTTAAAAACCAGGCAGCCTGGAAGGATGGTTAGAGTAATATGAATGAGTGGGGAAATGCAATTTCCAAACACAGCAGTTACATTGCAAAAAAAGCTGATGATTCATGAGCGTTAGCAAAGTGCTTTGACCATCTTTTCAAATGACATTAATATTGTTATTTCTCTTGCAGCGGCTGAGAACCTTTTATTGCATTCATTTCCCTTTTAAAAAGTAATACTAAGGCTGTTTTCCAGAATAGCGGTGGTGTGTATCATAGCTATTGTTCTGACAATAAATAGTTCGGTGAGGTGTGTTGGTTTATTCCAGCATTGACTGCTCCTGTATTAGGTCTCTGAAAATTGACTTTAAAATTATATCGCTGGGTCCAGTGTTTATAGTTTCAAAAATTTTCAAATCAGTGGCATTCACATTTCAAACAGGAATATTTCTTTGCTTCCCTAGCTGCCAGCTGCGCCAGCTCAGGGCTGACTTAGCCTTCTGATTAACAAAGTTTCTCCAAGCTGCATTTTGCCTTGAGTGACTCAGCGCACTCTCCTGTCATTTGGGCATGTGCTGGGGCCCTGCGTTCAGGTTCTTGCAATCCACCTTCATTTTAAATAACTGTGTGTGTAAAGATTATTTCTCAGGAAGACGAGTACCGTGTTCTGACTTAACTTGGTTCACTCTGAAGTGGAATAACTGCACGGAAATCAGACCTTTGTAGTCACTGTGTCTCAGTGTTGCAGGCCACCTTAACCCAAGTTAGCCTTCACAGAAATTGTTGATATGATTTCAGGAGAGGAGAGAAGGCAAGAGAAGACAAAATATGCTGAGATGGTGACATAAATTTCTTTCTCTTTCAGAAATCGGGCCCAAAAATTAATGTTAAGTATTGACATTAAAATGTTAATAGACATTTTTCTATTCAAAATTAATTTTATATCTAGCTGGTTTTCATTTCACTTTAAAAAATGAAAGGTCTTTGACACTTAAGTCTGAAACAAAGCATTTTACCCTAGGCCAGATGAAATACCTTGTTAGAAATGAAATTGTCTTCTTCTATTACGAACAGCCTCCAAAAATTAATTATTGGGAGAGTCCTAAGGAGAAATAATGGGAATATGCAAGTTGGATGCCACAGAGCAGGCAAAAAGGATTTGTTGTTTCTGTATGCAACACTGGTGAGATTTTTATTGGTCATTAATATTAAGTTAATTTCTGGTACAGATATATCATAAAAATTCAAAGCTATAAAAGCAGTCTGGAATCTGAGAAACATGAAAGGTGTTAGAAGCTCAAGCTATGCAGCTTATCAAAATGATAGAGAAAAGGAGATCAGTTGGGGTGTGATTGTAGTGTGATTACATGGGAAGAAAATTTTTATAAGAGTGCTCTAATCTAGAAGAGAAAAGCATAGCAAAGTCAAAAGGTTGGAAGTTAAAGCCAAGTGAACTCAGTCGTGAGTTAAAGCTCGGGGTTTGGGGTTTTTTTGGTTTGTGTTTTTCTTTTGAACAATGGTAATTAAGTTTTGGAACAATTCCATGGGCAGGGAAGGGAGGCATGAAAGATCTATTAGTTAGAGATTTTAAATCTTATCTTTCAAAAAGATGTGCCTTTGCTATAGCACCAGCTGGGCTTGCGGTGGGAGCTGTGGGCGGAATTGTCTCCCTCTCCCTCTCTCTCTTCTGCAGGAGACCATGCTGTGATGATGATCCTTCCTAGCCTCAATAGCCTTAAAGTTTGATGGCATATTTTACTTTCTATCATCAGCATTACTTATTGCCAAAACTTAGATTTTTGCCTAAAGGAAGAATGTCCAGGCTTGATTCCTGATTTAAGAGACTGTCTTCTCAATTTAGGAGATGCATGTTTTTAAATTATTCTAGTACAAAATGAAAGGAAGTAATTTATGTCAACATTATACAGACCTAATTTTAATTTCCAAGGTTTGAACCCAGACTTCTAGAATTTAGAGTCAAGCTTTGCAGCATCCTTTAGACAAAGTTCTTTTGCAGGAACACTTTCCATAATGATATTTATGGATCAAGACAGGAAAGCAGATATAGCCTGTTGGTTATTCATTGTATTTGAATGAGGATGTAGAAACTCTGAAAGGAATTACGTTTTTCTAGAGGAAATGTATTTTTCCCTGGCAACTCAGAATAAAAGATCGATTTGTACTTTGCGTTATTTTGCCACCTCTTCAACGAAGTTGCAAATCAGGCTCTCACATAGGGGAGCACAGGGCGGCTGTTCCCTGGTGAACTGAATCTGTATTGCTTGGCTATTACTTCTGAATCTTTAACACAGAGACAGCTCTTCTCCTACGGATGATAATGTTCAGAAATATTACACGTATCCCTAGGAAAAAAATGTTGCGAGAAAGCCATAACTGCAAGGGCATGAACAAAAACAGGAATCACAAGTACGAGCAGTTCTGTTTGAACAAAAAAAGGAATTGCATTTTAACTGATGTTCCGCAAGCCACTGTGACAAATAAAATACTGAGTTAAAATTATCAAAAATTGAGCCAAACTGCCTTCTCGGGAATGAGTAATTATATATGCCAATGTGGATGCTGAAAATATAATTTGTAGGTTTTGTTTTACCATTGCAGCACTATGTTTTCAAGTATTTTTTGAAAGCTTAGCTTGCATAGCTCAAATTTTGATTCACATTTGAGTGTAATTTTTCTACACAAAGTGGATCAGCTACTGGCAGCACATGAATTAATGGTGGCTTATGTATTTCTACTGTGAACAGTAAATCTTGCCTTCATTGTCACATTTGACACCGTGCATTGTGTAGGATCATAATATTTGGAGTGTGTCTTGACATTTGCACAGCATATTTAGATTTCCTATTTATGTTACACTATATATAGCTTTTACCAAAAAAGGTAAAGGATGTTGAGCAGGTAAATGAATTTACTTTTTTTTACATAGATAAATTAAGACAATGAGAATTGCAAGTACTTTCCCAAGTAGTGCTTAGATTTAGAAATAAATCTTATTATGGTTTGTCCATATCAAGAATGGATCCATGGTGGGTGACATATTCTTGACAGAAAAGGAAATGTCCTTGTCATAACTCATCATGAGAACTCAAAGTGGACCACTGAGAGAAAAACCTAGTTCATGAAAATTGATTGGAAAAAGACCTTTGGGCCTGCCTCTTCTTTTTAGGTTCAGGGGGTGCACTTTCTCCGCACAGCGCCTCACCTGAAATCGTGTCTATCCCTGATGAAGGTGGAAATCCTGTTTCTCTTATCTGAGGGTTGCCAGAGGTGAGTGGCTTGAGATTCTGGTATGGGATCTCTGCAAGTGACAGTGCCGTGGCAGTGCCTCTCGTGCGTGTCAGGTGGGAAATGCTTTTGTGAGCTAGGTGACCCTACTTCAGCTCTTCCACAAGTCTGAAAGCTACGGGCTTGTCTCCATGAGTCCTGCTGTTCTTTGGGCAGCCTTTTTGATGATATCCAATGATTCTTTCTTCTTCTAGTGGTGCATCAGGGGGTGTACTTCAGCCTAGTTCCTTGGACATTTAAGAAAGATGTAGTGTGGATTACTAATCCTGAGTACAAGCCT
Organism: Chroicocephalus ridibundus; assembly: GCF_963924245.1. Classification (NCBI taxonomy): domain Eukaryota; kingdom Metazoa; phylum Chordata; class Aves; order Charadriiformes; family Laridae; genus Chroicocephalus; species Chroicocephalus ridibundus. The sequence continues at coordinate 31,607,014 of NC_086288.1, read as the reverse complement.
GCTGGGAAATATACTTTTTGCCTCCTTCAGCCTTCAGTTGCCGCTCTGGCACTCTACAATGGCACTTTTGAAAGCTTCAGGAGCGCTTCTGGCATCAGTGTTAGGCATCCAACATCCTCGCACTGGCACATCCCCCAAAGATCAGATCTGTGCTTCAGCCCTCTTTTCACTTTGACAGTTTTCAGGAGCTATTGGGGCAAACAAGAAACACTTTCCAGCTGCAAGGAGGAGTCACATCATACACCACCTCCAACTTCCTGTTTGAGATATTACAGGTGTTACAGGTACTATGGGAAGTCGTGGCTCTGCCCGTTAGCATTGGTGGTGTTTTCTGTTCCACCTACATCCAAGCGAGCAGACAGAATGTGTTTTCTGCCAGCTAAAGGACATCTGATTCTGCTGGAAGCAGACAACTTTGTGATGATGTTGATTACCAGAGTGAGCTAGTGGCAAAAAAACATCTTTTCCAACACATGAAGTGCTATGAATCTTCAAGTAGCTTCCTATTTTTAAGTCACTTCAATGTTCTTCACGAGTCCTCATAGCTGTCACATCTTCTCATTGTAATCATGAACATGAGTTTTCTTACCCCACTGACAATGGGTTCCTCAAAGCTAGGGTTGTGCATTTCAGTCTTTATAAAAGAGTATGCCTCTTTTATAAACTGCCCTTAAACTTTTCAGGAGCAGCTGTCGATCAGAAGGACCTCCCATGTAAAGACTTCAGCTTAAGGCTTGCACGAATCTTCCATCCTGTATGTCCTCTGTAAGTCTCATGAGATCTCATCCCGGCCACATGGCCTTAAGTCTCAGTTAACCTGATGCTCTCCAAGCCTTCACTCCCACCCAGGAGAAGCATGCTTTCGTGCACAATCTGAAAAGGACAGGTTCTCCCTGTTCTATTCCCCTCTAAAAGGATAACCCTGTTAGAGAATTTTTTCTGAGTATTTACAGCATTGCAAGGAAAAATGTAGCCGAGAAATGCTTTTAATGACGTTTCAGTTAGAATATGAGCTGTGTAAAATAGTGCTATATCTTCAGAATCTGCTACAGATCTCTTTGGCCAGAGCCACTTGAGCATCCAGTATTTTAGGGTGCCCTTAATGAATTTCCAAACATGCGAAGTGACAACTTTGTTCTAAGTTATGTTATTTCAGCTGATGTGAATTTCAGTTCCCAGCTGGATAGTTCAGTATAATACCCAGTATTACCTACATCAAGGGGTGTTGTGGGGTTTTACCTTTTTTTTTTTCTCCTGTTTTGCTGGAGGCAAGAAGACAGAAGAGCAATCACAGAACAAAAAGGTGATTTGCCAATAACTCCTTTTCAGCAGTCTCTTGTGGAGTAGGCATTCACGGTACTCCAACAAGTTCAGTGGTGACCTTGGAGATCGACAGAATAATAGAACTGTAAGGGATGGGAGCAGGGACAAAAGCAGCCAGTAATGCACAGCCTGCCGTGGCAGGGCAGATGGATGGCACCATTTTCGAGTGCAAAGAGGGAGTTTGGGGTCCAGGGCACTCCCTCAGCTTGCAGCTGAGGCACCAAATCTCAGATGGATGAGTGGGTGCAGCTAATACTTCCTTGGGAATGAACTACCCCTTTTTAGATCAGCTAGTTTCCAAGAATCACTTAACAGACTGATGGCCACATGGAGGGCAAAAGAGAGAGGACCATGTTTTCCACCTCTGCAAGTTTGTCTGTTGTATTTGCAGAGAAGAGAGCGCAATGCCTGCCATGGCAAAAAAACCCAACCAACAAAAAACCCAAAAAAACCACTGAGCAAAATGTCCGTTGCTATTGATTTAATTTGTTGACTATCCCAGGATATTTAGTTCCATAGCAGGAGAGCTATACAAACCGAATCTACAATCCTGGGAAAAAAAAAAAGGGGGTTTATCATCCACTAGTACAATTCTGAATTGCAGTAAATAGAAGTTGTGAGGGGTTACAAGTTCAGTGCAGTATGCAAAGTGTGGTCCTATTTGAAGTGCATCCTCCATTAGAGCAATGCTGTCTTGTGAAAAAATTACGTTCCCATTAGAGAACAAAGCTGCTCTGTAATTAAGATAATGATTTTTTCTGTAGTTGTTTTTTATCTTATTTTTCTAGCTAGTTTTTTTCAGCTACTAAGTTTTTGAAATTAAACATGTTGGGAAATCTTTTACAAGGTGCTAATAAGAAAAACGGAGCAACTGCTGGCTGCCAAAATGAGTCAGCTGAGAGGTGTTTTTGCTTAACTTAGCCCAGTGGGTACAGATAATAATCTAGTGAATAAGAAAGACTCCACATTTGAAAGTCTGTGGTCTCCATTCTTAATGAAGTGGCAGTACCAGAGACCTTTTCTGAACCAGCACCTTATTAGATGCAAACTATACAGGCATCGAGCTAAGTGACACAGCTATGGCTGCATCACCTTCATCTCTGCACGGCGGGAACTGTAAGTTGGAGGAAAAATCTGACGCTGTAAGTACAACTTCATATGGCTGCTCTTCCCACCTGCCCCTTGTAACCAAGAGGGAGCTGGGGAGTCGTCTTGTATTTTCTGTCAAGGTCGATAATGACCTGGAGCTCATGTTGTACGAGCACTACGCATCAGGGACCTCTCCCGGCACCTCTCTAAAGCTTCATGTGCTTCCGTATAAATTGCTCCTCTAAACCATGGTAGCCTAATTAAGAGCTCTTTGTACCGTATCATACTTGATGGCTCCTGAGGTGAGGTGGGGACTTCACACCTCATTTGTTGTTCATAGCATTTCAACAGGGCGGGATGGGGAAGGGGCAGTGCTGTACAGGTTAAGAAGTGCTGCTGTTAGTAATTACACGAGGAAAAATAGCTTTGCTGCTTGACTGCTACGTGTGGTATTGCATGCTCCATAAAGATGACGGAATTCACCTGCTACCGTGCTCTAACACAGCCGCGTGCGTGTGGCTGGTGGTCTCAAAGCCCGCACTGAGGTCTCATATCATACCAAAGCAAAAAGCACTAGCAAGAGAAGTGTTCGTCTGTCCTTGAACAGCATCTACACATGAGAAAAATGTTGCCACATGTGCTCCTTGTGATCTGGTGTGAAACCTTTTTGAGGTGCCGGCATTCCCCAAACCTACTGCCACTCTGCCAGGATATTGCTGCAATATAGTGACATACAAGATAGAGTCAGATATGAGCCATGAATATAGTCATGTCTAAGATGCAGCCATATAAGGGAAAATTCAATAGGGATTCAGTGATGGGCAGGGCTTGTCATGGCGGCTAGAGGTGGACTGGGCGGACCTTTATTGCCACGGTTTATAATGTGGCAAGAAAGGTAAAATTGCCCAAACTTATGGTCTATTTTTGCAAAATCCTGAGATGCTGATGTTATTTAGCTGCTTTGGAAAATGTTGCCTGAAATTCTCAGCTTGGGAGATAACATACTGATGTTATAAACTGTGTGTCAGAATGAAAAGAAATTAGATTAATTACACTTTAAGGCCCCATGACTAATAAGCTTTGTGCCGTTTTTACATGTCTCTATGGAGCACACAAGCACCTGTCTCTCCGGTGCCACTTACCAGGTAACTCTGTTTTTTATGACACTGTCATAAAATCCTTCGTATGTGATTTACTGAGATAAAAGGCAGGGAGACATTAAAATTAGCCAGTTTGCTTTCCTTGGCTACTTACCCATGTTGCCACCAAACGAACGAGGTCAATCAGCTTGATGACCCCATCCCGTCTGCTAAGCCTTTAGTTGCAGAGAGCAGCTCCAACAAGGCATGGAAGGTAAAAATCTCCTTGACAGAGAATTAGGAAATAAATGCCCAGGAGGCTGTGGGCCCTGGTTAGGGAGAGGTTTTCCACTTCCTTCCCCTGTTGTAGGTGGCTCCGGTTAAATGTCCTGTCTCAGTTTCAGCCACCTAATTATCTCTACCAGCCTAATCACCTCCCGTTGGCTGCGCTGCTACCTGTCAGGTATTTACAGTCTCCCTTCATGTCCCATCTCACCTCTCTTCCCTAAATCACGGAATCACAGAATGGTAGGGGTTGGAAGGGACCTCTGGAGATCATCTAGTCCAACCCCCCTGCCAGAGCAGGGTCACCTAGAGCAGGTTGCACAGGAACGCGTCCAGGCGGGTTTTGAATGTCTCCAGAGACGGAGACTCCACCACCTCTCTGGGCAGCCTGTGCCAGTGCTCTGCCACCCTCAAAGGAAAGAAGTTCCTCCTCATGTTTAGGTGGAACTTTCTATGTACAATTGCTGGTCTCAGCCTCAGCTCATAACCCTTTTTCCTCTAATCTGATTTGGCTTCGTGTGTGACCTATTTTGTCTCCTTTTTAATCTGTGATCTATAAAGCAGGAGTCAAGTAAACTTATGAGGTAAACAGGAGCGTATTGTATCATCTTGTTTACAGTCAGAGGTGAAATAGTGAAGGTCTAAAGCACTGCACACTCTGAAGCTGTGAATCAGAGCCCCAAAAAACAGATACTAGCTTTTCAAAAGGGATACATTTAAAGAAAAGGAAATCCATCTTTCATTTACCTCTCTGGTTTTTAAGCATCTTAGAGTGACACTGTGGGGGTTCTCCTCCATAGCAAGGCAGACTGCAAGCAATGAACAGCTAACGAAATAAAAACCTGAAATTTCACTGGCCTTTCTAGGCATGTACTTTAGGGAAAAGGCTCTATTACAAGAGCTGGGAATGCTGCCAGTGAAAAGGATCAGCATGTGCAAGGAGCATGGAGGTTTCTCCGTGCATTTTCTGGACATAAGATTTCAAACAACCCTGAGAACTTGAATCTCTCCCTTGCAAGCCGAGACCTCCTTCCCTGGACTTCAAAATCTAAGCAGGTAAGCAAGGCTGAAGCATCCCAGAAGCCACTGTAATGTGGACACTTATCCAGTAAAGTCTCTTCCTAGCCCCAGGGCCATGCACAGGACTGAGAAGACGGGTAATCTGGAGTACTGTGTGCAATTCTGGGCTCCCCAGTTCAAGAAAGACAAGGAACTACTGAAGAGTCCAGCAGAGGGCTACGAAGATGATCAAGGGACTGGAGCACCTCTCTTACGAGGAAAGGCTGATAGACCTGGGACTGTTTAGCCTGGAGAAGAGAAGATTGAGAGGGGATCTCATCAATGCTTATAAATATCTAAAGGGCAGGTGTCAGGAGGATGGGGCCAGGCTCTTTTCAGTGATCCCCAGCGACAGGACAAGAGGCAATGGGCACAAACTGGAACACAGGACATCCCATCTGAACATGGGGAAAAACTTCTTTACTTTGAGGGTAAGTACTGGAACAGGCTCCCCAGAGAGGCTGTGGAGTCTCCTTCTCTGGAGATATTCAAAACCCACTGTCCAGGTGGGAACCTGGACCCACCGTGTTCCTGTGCAACCTGCTCTAGGTGACCCTGCTCTGGCAGGGGGGTTGGACCAGGTGATCTCCAGAGGTCCCTTCCAACCCCTACCATTCTGTGATTCTGTAATAGCACCAAATGCAAAACAGGCTATGTCCTCTGAACAAAAATTACGAAAGGGAAACCCCAAAATATAGTGCATTCCAAAAATTATTTTAAAATTAGATATGAATCTTTTTTTCTACTGAAACCCTCCATCAGCTGGTGAGTCTTCACATGGGATTTATTCTTTGCTTTATCTATTTAAGAAAAAGAAACAAAAAACAAGCAGTGACTCTGAACTTCATTCTTAACTCTAAAGGGTTTCACTTGAAACTCAAAGCTTGCACTAAAAATAAGTTTAAAAAATATATGGTGTATCATGTTAAATATTACTTTAATTTGCAAATACGTGCACAGTCTTACGGAGCTCATCTATCAGGAAAACCTGACTTCTCTTGTAGATGTGAACAAGAACCAACAGTTTTGTCAGTATTACTGCTCTAAAGTAAAATGGGTGTAAGAGAATTAGCCAGTATAAGTAACTTTTTTGCCTGTAAAGCTTTCTGTGCTGAGCTGCTTGGCCTGGCTTTCCTCTCTGCCAGCAGTGACATTAAAACAAAATATGCCTCCACCCCTGTGACGCTGGTTGCTGCCTTGCTGTGCTGGCCTCTGTTTCCAGCCAGGGGACAATCCCTGCTGCCCTGTTCTGCAGCTCGTTCCGTTTTCTTTGATTCCATTCACCTGTAGTTGGAATTACACAATAAAAAGACACAGACCGCAATTACAAGTTCCTTGGGCAACAGGTGTTGGTTCATTCCCACATTTGCAGGAATTGCTTTGTGCTCGACGTGTGGCTGGTCAGGATCTCTCTGGCTGCAGTGCTCTGCTCATCCTAAGAGATGGGGATGGAGAGAAGGTAGGTGTCAGGAAGCAGAGGGTTTGCTCTGACTTAGTTGGTGCTGCTGCCAGCCCTCTGTAATCTTTCTAAGCGGTATAAAGAGCTTTTCCTGAGCAGGCAGCGTGTGTGAGCTTTGCCTTTTTGCATCCATGACCTCCCTGTGCCAGAGAGTGATGAGTGGCTAGTGCAGGCTGTGGTCCAACAGCAATACAGCTGAAGGCAGCCCTCTCCAACAGAGAAACACTGTGCTGGGTATTTAATTCCAGTTTTTGTAAAAGTTGGCTGGAAAGAAAAAATCTGTTTCAGAGGCGGGGAAAATGAGAAGAAACCTAAGCTTTGATATCTGTTTTTTTCCAGAGGCTTACAGCTCACCTTAATGCAGGCACGTTCTTCTATCTATCTGATTTTCCTGCACCCTGCAGTAGCTTCCAAAACTAGAGCACTTGTAGGGCAAGTCTCTTACCAGTGTCTCTGGCATGACTTCTCTACCTGGTAATCTCTATTGTAAAGGACATCTGTTTTCCAGTCCTTGCTTTGAATTGGGCAAACAGGGTATGAGCTCGGTTTGCCTGCATTCTACACATATATCTCTCTTTCTGAGAAATTTGGCCAGAAATTGGCCAGAATATCCAATTTGACCTGGAGCCCAACCAAAAAGGGAGGAATGGAAGGCAAAAAAGTCTTCTTAGTTTATAATTGAAATCAGAATTAGAAACTAGCCTAAACAACAAAAAAGCCCAACTCATTGGAAGCTGTGCAGCCCTAAATATCCGTATAGCAGTCTTCATGGAAAGCTCTCTCTAGCATCACTATCTCCACAGTCAATCACAGCAATATCGGAATGTTCGTAGAGTTTTGTGGTTTTTTTTAACCAATTCTCAGAGGTTGGGTACATCTTTATTTTTAAAAAGTATTTACAGAACTCTGGCAAATCCAAACTATTCTATAAATCCACTTTCCCTCCATGCTGGCTAGAAAAATATTCAAGGGAAACTTTAGCCAGATGCTTGATGATTAGCAAAATCCTAATTAAAACTGGTTTATATAGTTGATCATAGTTACATGAGTCTTAGAGCAGCACGAGTGCACTGCAAAAAGCCTCTGCTGCGACTTTTTGCCAAGCCCAAGAGGAATGAATCTGAGATTACATTAGGTTTTTTTCTGTTTACCTCCAGCTGCAGGCAGCAGCCGTGAGCTGTACTGCAATACGTACCCTTGGTCTCTCTCTTCAGTCGAGTGCTCCCTGGGAGAGAAGTATCCCCTGGAACTCATCTCCAGGTATTTGCAAGGCCTGGCTCAAATTAGGTGAAAAAATTGCTGTTAAGGATAGCACGTTATGCAAGGTCTGAATGCTGCAGAGTTTCAGGGGAGGTTATGGCTTTGCTGGGAATGTCAAGAAGGATCTTCCATCACCCCCTTTTGTCTGTGACCACCAGTACTGCCCTAATCCCTCTAGAACTGGAGAGGGGCTGCAGCACAGCGTGGCTGCCTGAGGGCCATGCCCCTTTGTCGTGGTTTTGGCTGAACTGGCCAATGAACGAGATGAAGAGGAGGAGGAGGGATAAAGAGATTTACGAGTTTAGAAGGAACTAAACTACTTTAATGAAATATTAATAATAAAATAAAAAGGAAATAATGAAATAGATACAATATATACAAAGCCGTATCAAGCTCCCAGGATGACGTCACTGGTAGGCACTAGGGAAGTCCCAGACTGGAGTAAGCGACGGGTGGGAACTGGATTCCAAATCTGGAGTTAGGAACACGCAGATCGGGATCAAGGGGAGACGAACAGACAGGGTCCTTCTCGGATGTTGGCCATTGAAGAAAAAGTGTGGACCCTTTGATCCCTCAGTTTTTATACTGAGCATGGGGCAGATGGGATGCAATACCCCTGTTGGTCAGTTTTGTGTCACCCGTCCTCTCCGCTGCTCCCTACAGGTGTGACCCCTCCATGCTTTACCACTTCCAACTCTCCAGCAGGGGAAATAACAAAGTTAGCTGACATTGGTTGTTACAGCATTAAGTATAAGCGAGAGCCTCTCTGCGTACCATTTCTTGACTTTAACTATAAACAGAGGTCTTATCACTCTAAGAACAAAACCATTTTCTGCACAATATGCTATTAATTTTGGAGAGTTAGAAGAGGCCTAGCTGAGAAGTAAAATTACTGAACAGAAAGTTTGTTCTGTTCTACCTCAAACCAGGACACCCTTTCCAGCTCCCCTGCAGCCCATCACCTTGGGGTTCCCCCTCTGGGCTGAGCCTGCCTGGAGCTCAGCCCTGCTGGTAATCCTGGGGCTGTGCCTGCGCCGGGGAAATGCCTATGACCAGCAAGAGAGAGGCTGTGCTGCAGCACAAGCCTTCAGAAGCTGTCATTGATGTAGAGGCTGAGCAATAGAGTCAGCCAACTGCTTGCTCGGGAAGTCGTGGCTAATACACTTTCACGTCTTTGGCCGTTTCCACCTGTCATGTAGCCTGCCAAACTGCTCTTTTTCCCTTGCCTTCTCTTTTTTTCCCTTCTCTTAGGAAAACAAATAAATCTACCCAGTGCAAAAGGGAATGGAGAGAGTGGAGACCAGGTTCAGCCACTGCTCACCTGAGGTCTAATCTTGCCATGCCTACTTCACAGTCTCTGCCTCAGCTTTCTCCTCTGTAAAAGCAGAGTGATAATACTTGCTGTTAATGAAAATACTTTTAAGATTAGGTACTTTTAGAAAATTAACATAGCATGTTCCTGAAATTTATCTGAAGTTATGACAGCTTGCTTATAGAAATTCTCCGGTGGGAGAGAAGAGATAAATATTTTGAAAGGCTTACAAGTTAATGGGATGATGAATGCCAGGATCTTATTTTTCAGACTGTTCTGTTTTACCTTTTCTCTGTTCCCTACCTGGGGGCTGCACTGCAGCTCTGTTCCCAGCAGTTGCAGCCAGCTGCCAGTTGCAGGGGGAGAACTCCTGCGGCATTATTTATGGCAGCTCTCAGTGAGAGGACAGTGATTTACTGTGCGTCATCTTCTGCAGCTGTGAATTTGCAGCATGGCGACAGGGCCGTTTGGTGGAATCCTAATTTTCAGTCTGACACAGAGGTAGAGAAAGGTGCACTGGCTGGGTAAAAGGAAGAACCTGTTAATACCCTCCATTGCTTTTCCACAAATAAACTTTTACTGTCTGAAATTGGGAAATTAGGGTTGGCAATATCCCGCCATTCATGTTCCCATCCCTCCTGCCAGACAGCTTTTCAAGAGAAGTCAAGATAATCCTGATTCTTCTTCTAAACTTGGGGGACTTTATTTTTTCTTTTATATGGCTCCCTTTCTTTTATGCCTTTCCTTGAAAAACTTCATTTGACTGCACCAGATCTTGGTAGGGAGAGTCTCTGATGGGACCTGGTTATCACCAAACCTGCCCTGTGATCTGAGCGGAGCAACATGCGGTGGGACAGCAACAGGAGCCCTCGCCTGGCTCTCGGATCTGCCTCTGTTGGCAAATAGGAGGAGCTCACTTCTCTGTGCTATCAAAAAGAAGCTGCAGAATTTGACCGCATGCCCTTGATCTTGAAAAAGATATGCACAGATCGCCTGAGCAGGCTCACCGGCTTATCCAAATTGAATCTCAGTGCCAAGTCGCTTGGTTTTGACCTACGCTATAAAAATTGTTAAATTCCCTACAAAGCCATTGGCATTCTGCAGAGAGGAGTTGATAGAATAGCACTGGGAGCACCTTCTATTTTATTTCTGGGGTTATTTCTTTTGGCCACAGTTTATCAGGCACAAAGCACAGGAAAACGATGGGATGTATTTTGTGATGTTACACGGCAAACCCTGGCATTGCGTTCTGTCAGTAGTAGCGAACCACACCAGTCTGCTGTGGCACGGTGTCATGAGAGCATGAGCAAGCCCAGCGGCCCCGCTGGGAAGCTGCTCCATGAGCTGCATCTACTGGAGAGTGAGGAAAGGGAGGAGGAGGCAAAGCTTCCCGAGCTTCCTCCTCTGAGATTTGAAATTGCATAATTGCAAGTGAGATTAATCATTTTATAAAAGAAGTGACAGTAGGTACAGTAACGGAGGGTAAGTGTGCCCATTATCTGGTCTGGCCAACTATGAAAGATTTTTGCTTCAAGGCATCTCCTGTAATTGCAGATTTGGTTGGTCAAACTGTAAAACACTTTTCAGATACAAATGATGTGTGCTGTCATTGCTATGCAAGCTTATGTTTCATATGTGTCCTGTTCCCCTGAGCTGAATGCAATATCATCTTCAGGTCAGTTATCAATAGATTGGTGAGAAGGGGGCGAAAAAAAAACTCCACTCCTAAAAACATAGGAAACCCCCAAACACTGAGAAACAATTAAGGGCTCTAAGACTAAAAAACTAAATACTGAAATTGCATTGCTTACTTTTAAGAACAGAATGTAAGAAAATTACTTGGTTTAACCATGTAGACTTTGATAATCAAGACATACAATGAAAGAAGGCAGAATCGCTCATGAAAATTGCTAGATCTTGTCACAACTTCAAATGCTTTGAAATCATTCTGGAGTTTTAAAAAAAAAAAAATCAGATTGTACTATTGCTCTGTCAGGAAGCTGATTTTATGGATTTTTTTAAACAGTAAGTTTATAAACTGAGCTTGGGATTGCTCCTTAACTTTTTCTGTTTACATTGTTTCTAACTTAAGCTTCTGTATGCTTGCTGTTGAATATGAAATATTAGAAATATAGGGCATAAGAGAGAGATGTTCTTGTGGGTGGCAAGAACATGCTCTTATTCTCCTTACTCTTACTCTCTTATTTACTCTTCTTACTCTATGGAAAAGTCTCAGTTCTGACCCAGATGGATGAGCTGCAAAGAAAAGCAGTTATTTCCTACTGCTTCTGCCTGGGCCGAACTGTCTGACAGAAGATTTAGGTATGCTAGTGGCTTTGCTGCATTTATATTTTGCCTCAAAAACTTGTTTTGCACGGAATAGATGTCCTTCAAGTTTGCATGAATAATATGGGCCTAGATTTGAGGGGAAAAAAGGTATGAGGCGAAATGCAAAGCTTCAGATCCTCCTGCCTCCCTTCTGCTCTGCTTCCTCCAGCAGCAAAAGTGGTGGTAGTTCTTGATTGTGTTGCCTTGTTCCAACGCACTAAAACCCAGAGGCCAAAAAAATACTGTTACACAGGTGAACAGGTTCAGCCCTTGCTGATTGCGATGCAGAAGGGACCAGAGGACCTGATTAGGCAAAGCTTGGGAGAGACAAGAATGCAGGCGAGCTAGCTGGCTGCGGCTCTTGAAAAACTGCAGCATTACCAGGGAGATGCCTTTATTAACAGAATAAACACTCAATCCTCCCGCAGATTGTTATCCGGATTGAACGGCACTCGGTTCTTACAAAAGTACTTCTCCATAATATGGAAATCTCCCGTAGCGTGACCCCCTTGAGTAAACACCGTGATTCTTAAAGCCCTGATTCCTATCATGCAAAGTAACTGCAGCCCCTCAGGACACGTGTACAGTGGAAGGAGGGCAATAAACCATCAATTATTAACTCTTGTAACCTCCAGTAGCTAGCAGGGTTTCTGTGCTGGGTTTCTGTGCCAGGTTTCTTCACCTCTCTGTATTGCCAGTAGTCCTGCGAGGGCACTGAAAGACGGTCTGGCTCCAAAAGTTGTCAGTAAGCTCTCCCGTCGGCAGAACACCTAGGTAGCCAGGGTCAGCAGCCTGGCACACTGGTGTGTTATTGAAGGTAATTGCGAAGTCTGGTGAAGAAGAGGGACTAGAGCAATTCCTGGCTTATCTCCCCATACATAAGAGCAACACAGTTATGAAAGGCAACAGTTAGGGCTGTGCACAGATTAAGCATAGCACAGCAGTCCGGCAGCTGTTTTGCTTGCAAAGTCGTACTGCTTTATCTTTCATCGTTTCCTTCTACACCCAGGGAAGCTTAAAAGATCTGAATGTTCATAAAGGTAGAGAAATTTATGATCTTGCATGTCTTTGAGGAAGGCTCACCTGATGCACCTTGACGGGAAAGTAAGCAGAGCTAGCCCCAGCCCGGCTGAGGTGCCCTAGGCAGTATTTCCAGGGGCATCCATCTCGGGCAGGTCTATTTGTAACTTGGGCCAAGCTTGTGTCAGAAGTGTGGTTTGACACATGTTTAACCTGAACAGCAGGAGAAGCATTTCTCAAACTTCAAAATTTAGCGTAAGGAATTTTAATATTTATTTTTTTTAAGGAGGGTCGAATTCGCTCTTCAGTGCCTCCTGCAAATCTGGCAGGGACTCTCATAATTTCCTAGGCAGAATTGTGACAGCTCCTTAGGCTTCCCCAGATAGCCGTGACACTGCTGTGAGTGTATCTGAAGAGTATTCATTAGTATGATTTGAGAAAGGCTTTAAAGAAAGAATGTGTTTTGGGGATGTTTCTAGAAATGGTTCTTCTATGAAACACCTTTGCCTGGGAGAACAAATCAAAGTAACGAATTAAATTTTGAAGCACTAATATATCATATGGGATGACTTAAACGTTTTCACTTTTAGCGTCCAAAGGATTGTTTGGAGAGGGCTGTCCTCAGTATAACATGAACCTATAAGGTTGGTTGTGCAGTGCTCATGTTCAGAAGTACTGGTTTCAAACCCCAATATGTTTAAAACCCTGGATGGGAATGGATCTGGGAAGCTTTCGCTACTGTAACCAAGTACCTAGGAGATAAAAGCCTTTGAGATATTTTTAAATGTCAAATTTCAGACACAAAGCATATTAGTGTGATTTGATCTTCAGACTGTGTATTTATCTGTCTAGCTTCTCCTATTCTATCAACAACTCTGCTCACCTTGGACATAGCTTTAAACTATCGATCTGGGTTCTTTATAATCCAAATGATAATATTTAAATCAAGCTATGTAAATCATTCATTTAAACACCATCTAAAAGAAAATTCTGAAGGCTTTGGGTTTCATTTTTAAGGGCTTAAAAAAAGAACAGGACAAACAGTTTAAAAAAAAAAAACTGAGAGAATCATCAGCAATACATTTTGTCATCTTTGCTTATGTAAATAGCAAATAAATGTCAGATATGCAGGTGCCACCTAGATCTCTTTAAAAATGAGCTGTTCTAGGCTATCAGTTAACAGGACTTAATGTGACTGATCTGTCTTCTGAATCTCAAAATGTGGATGTAGGTAGTTTGTATAAGAACGAGCCTTTGCACTGCCTGAAGCATGACTCCAAGCAAAGATGATCATTTCCAGATTCTTACACTAAAATGAAAGATCGTTTCCTTTACCCAGTAACCCAAATATCACAGTGTGCTTAAGGATGATGCTGACATTTTCAAAGACCACCCAAGGTGTTCCCTTTCTAACTGCAGCTATGCTCTGGGTCTCTGTGGGACTTACTGTCTTTTCCTTTTCAGCTCTCTTTTGTCTTTTTGGCTTGCTTTCATTCTGCCTGTTACCAGTTTGTTGGAGCCCAACTTTGATATTAGCAAAGACCATGTTGCCATAGCTGTAATGAGTGCTTGATTTTTAAAGGTAGCATAAACATATACAATATATAAAAATTAAAGCTCACTAGTCACCACAACTCTTAAGATTAATCATGTTAGTAATTTGATTTCTCATGTAATTGCTTCTTAGCTGAAGGATGAGGCTTGCATATTCATTCAGTGCTAGGTCAGGTTCAGTGAACTCCTCATTTATCCTTCTCATAGGACATCAGCAGATGGTCTAAACAGATTAGTTAAAGTGGTTTCTTATGATCTATTTATTTTAAAAAAAATCCTTAAAGGAAGAACACTCCAATAATTCATTTTGGTGTTTTCTTAACAAAAACTTTTGGTGTTTAATTTATCATTTTGTGTTTAAAAAAAAAAAAATCTGAGATTGAACTAAGTTAAATAGTAATTGACACAAATAAGTGTCTGTGTGCCTGTAATTCTTGAAAAAAAAACAATAACAAAGTCAAACTAAAATACTTTTTTCAAGTGTTTTCTTTCTCCTGCTAAGCAGGAGAGCATTTCTTTACATGGCTTGTTAACCACATGGCTTCTCAGGCAGGGGGCAATTGACACTAGAGGAAATGTTTGGTCAGGTGAGATTTTGGGGGACAAGATGTCCAAGAGGTATGTGGTGACTGAAAGGGCACTTTCCAAGCTTTCCATTTTTGGCTAATCCAGGTATCCTGTACTGATGCAGAAAAACGCCACTTTTGTCACAACCTAACCAGAAGGGTTGGGTTCCCCAGTGTGCTCTATGTTGGTCTCCGCTGTATGTAAGTTAACGGTGAAAATTCCGCTGACTTTGGAGATTGGGGCTTCCTGATTTTGTGTGAAATCATCAGTTATTCCAGTTCTGAACAGAGCTACTGATTTGCTTACAGGTAGCTTGGGACCTGCAAGTCAAGTCCTCAAACTGTATGTGTGTAATCACACTCTCTTCTCATATCATCAAAATGTCATTTATGACTGGTTCCAGTGTTGCACAAGCGTTATTGTAGGGGACAGTTTGAAGAAAGTGTAATTTTAGGAAGGAGCGCTCTCTCCATTCTGTGGCAATCACGTGCAGCATTGCAGCTGATCTTTGGATCTCGGAGATGATGTTGGAAGCACGGCAGTCAGCAAGACAGACTTTCCCAGTGCAAACCAAGAGGAGGAGATGCAGAGCTGTCCCGCTTCTGGGGAGCACATCAAAGTCTGCTGTGTTCTTCTGCAGGCTCCACGAGCTGTCCCTCCCTTCACTTGTGTGGACTTGCTTTTGGTTTATGGTAATGAAAGCAAGAGGAAAGTTAGACCCCAGGCATTCACGTGACCATGAAGTACTGAATTTTCATAAAGCTTAGTAACTGTCATTTCCCAAGTAATTTTCTAAAAGAGTGCTGGAATACAGGTAATGCCCAGGAACCAATATACCTTGAAAGTACATTTCCTTGTTTTAATAAGGTTGGCAGCATACCGTGACTTGCCATAATGAATTAATTTGGTGTTTACCATAACAGCACTGAGCTTAATGAGCTCATGATATTTATGTGTCTGTCTGTAGGTGTTCTCTTGTCATTTAGGATTTATAAATAGGTACTAATTCTTTTATTGCTGTTTTCTCCTGAGCAGGAAAGATCTGCATGGCGAAAGGCCGGTTAAGCTCATCTCAACTTTTTCTATATTAAAAGTGAGCAGAAGATCTTGAATAACTTGATTTTTGTCTTTATCTAGGCTTCTGAATTGTTACTATTCAGCAAAACTATGAGACTTGAATAAAACTATCCTATAATCCTTAGAAAATTCCATGACGGTTGTATAATAAATATAGTTAATATCTCATTTCTTGTTACTGCAGATGCCATTTCATTTCAGTTTAGCCTTCTGTATTTGAGAGTGTCCATGTAAGCTTAACAGATTTAAGTAAAAAGTTCACTAATTTGAACAAAGTGTTACTAATCTATGGGATCCAAGTCATGAGTGCTGCATCTTCTGAAGCTAATGGTTTCTTGCTGAGCAAAACAGAAGGTCAGCTGCTTTCTCTTTTTCAGTAGTGTTGGATATGCAGACCCTTAATGCTGGACAGCGGGTCCGGCTTACTACTGCTTCTTCTGTCCTACGTAGGAGGTGAGATGCTTATCCTTGTTTCCACACAACGACTTCCTAGCGGCAGCGGTGTGACACCGAGTGCTGCTGAAGGGCAGTTTGGAAGGCAACTGCCTGCCTGCCCTCTTGGGCACAAGTTAGTTGGGTTTAAATCTGTTTGGAGTCCCTGCCAGAAAACAGGCTTCTCAGCTGGACACAAGGGCACTCTCTCCCTTGGTTAAGTGGTAGGAACTGGTGGAGAAGGAAGTGTGGCTTCATCTAATCTGGCAGCCCAAGCTGCATTTGGCTAGTTTGAAAAATTTTCTCTTGTGGAGCCTGTGATTGGCAGCTCATTAAAATGCTGGCTAAAAAAAAAAAAAAAAAAAAAACACCACACACACAGAGAAAAACAGAAAATAGTCTCTTCAAAACCAGCATTTTTATTTACAGATATCAAGACCTGTAGTTGAAGGAAGGACTGGAGTAGCAATGACCTTTCTGCCTCTGGGTGCTTTACTCATCTTGCAAGCTCTCCTAGCATCGCTTCAGTCCACTCAGGAGCAGGCACTGGCACTGCTCCCCTCTTTCTTTCACCTTGGGGCAGCTACTTCTGCCCCACACCTTCCCATGCCACCTTCGTCTCTGGGCTGTATTTTTCAATGATCTGGTGCCCCTTTTAATTCTAGGCTTAGGTCTAGGGATGGCTAACTGGGTAGTGCAGCTGGTGCTGGGCAAGCAGCCGTTTCTGGATGAACAACTTCCCACCAGCTCTATAAACACTTCCAAGTTTGATTTATGACCATTCTGTATCTCTTTATTCTGTGCGTTTGGGCAGGACAAAATCACACAGGAATATTCCCCTCCTGTATGTGAATACAAATAAATCCATCGCTCTGATCAGCAGCTTCATAGCAGTCCATGGCTGTAGTATGATGCAAACGCAATTTGTTGGGCAGCTGGGGAATGACAATATTTGTTGGCACTGGAGATACCATCAAAGTCAAGGCTTTGAGCATCAGTGTGCACCTCCTCTTCCTTGTCCGTGCCGATGGTGAAATCATCCCTTTGGATAATACATTCCTGGTGCAGGAAGCTGATATTCAGTAACCTTTGACATCTCAGACCATGCACTGGCATTTCTGATCTCCTTGTAAATTGTGTCTCTTGCTTCCTACTGACAACTTGGAAAGAATAAAACAAGATCAAAAAAACAGTGTTGTCACAGATGTCTCAATTTTGTAGCATTTGTGACACCTTGCTATCATAATATGTTGGGGTGTTTTATCTGTGGGTATTTTTCAGGAGTAATTACGTTTCACTGCCAGCAGCAAAGTATGTAGTCACCGAGTTGAATCCAGCCTGGTTCCCGTTGATTCAGTAGGATTCGTTCACATCACTGTCAGATCTGGAAACCGCAGGCAGTTTAGTTTTCTGTGTTTATATCCACTAGACGTCACTTGGCACTGTGAATTCAGGGCCAAATTAGTTAAAGTACATGCAGACATTTTCTTTTGTGCAGCTTACTAACTTGAGGTCATTGCCTTGAAAAATGGTACTGTAGCAGTTTGCCTGCTGCAGAAAATTTATTAAGACCCACACTCTATCCATAAGCAAGTTTTAAAGGTCACGTTTTCCAGACAAATCAGATTATTTCAACATACAGGCTTTTTTTGTAAGCTTTTTAAGACTGTGGTATTTCAAAACAGCAGGAACTCATGCACCCTACTTAACTACTTACCACCACTCTTACTACTGGCTTATGTGTTGTAGTATTACTCCATGCCAATGCAGCAGGCTCAAAGGAGCCAAAACTGTTGAGGAAAAGTTCAGTTGTAAAAATCTGGGACTTGTGAGAAAAGGCACTTGCTGGAATTATAGCAGTTAGCGCATCATTATCATTCCGAGCATTAAGTTAATGCATTATTACTTTAGTCATTCATTAAATTTGAAAATCAAATATCAAACTGATTGTAGTGTCTGCCGCCCAACAGGTATGATTAGATTGGATAAGGGCACCCAGCAGGAACTGCAGCAAAAATATTTTTATGGAAAGAGTGCCATCGTGTGGGAAGCTCCCGCGGCACACAAGTGTAGCAGTGCCTGTGTGCTGTGCACGCTTGCAAGAAACCTCCCTTCCTCACGTTGTTTTTCATGGAATTTCGATAAAAGTACAATTTTCATTTTTGAAAATGTGCTGCAAAAATAGGAAGTTTCATCCCTAGGAACAGGTTGGTGGTGTTAAATCCTCTCCACGTGTTAACTGCTACTTTGGTGCCACACATGGGTGAATTCGGAAACAAGGTGTTTACTGAGTCTAATAGAAGCAGGATCTCCCTTTTTCTTCGTATGGTTAATTTGGTTAGATATTCATGCTCTTATAATTTCTCTTGATATGTATTTTTATCTCTCAACATCTGTTTTCAGCTGCCGTTTTACAAGGCTTCATTATAAGCTTTCCATTTCTCAAGCTTTTCCGTGTAATGATACAATTACTATCCCTGGTTTCTGCTTCTTTTTTATGTTTTCCTTTAAATAATTGAACTTATACGTTACATCCATAAAGAAAATTGCCAATAATTAGCAGTAGTACAATTAGGAATAAATCTCTGTTAAGGAACAAGCTAAAGTTCAGTGTCTTTATGCAAATACCTATTGTTGAAAAGATGTCTTGTGTAATCAGGACTTATACTGACAAGTGAAGAATCATTTAATTAATGAGAATAGAGCAATCATTTGGATGGTTCATTCTATTACCGACTGAATAAAAGAGAGAAAATAGCCCTACTCAGGGATTAGAGCTGCTGCTGGAAGAAGTAAGTCCCGCAATGTTGTTCTGTTGCTGCCTTGTGTAGATAGTACAGTAATTCCTAAATATAAAAACACATATGCCAAATGTTTGGATGGGGCATCGAAAATTAATCTTCTATTACTCCACAAGACTTTATACAAAAGGGTTCTGTTTATGCCAGCTATTCCTGCTAATGTGATGGACTGGATTATTTGGGACAAAATACTCATGCAAGTCCTAGTGCAGGATCCTAGGGCAGCAAGAACCAGAATTAGGGTGAGTTATGTCTGTATGCCATGGTTGAGAGTAGCATATGGACTGTGTTTGCAGTCTCAAAGGTGTAATTATGGTGAGAGAAGACCACCAGAGATCTCCAGCTCAGCTCTCTGCTCCAAGCAGGTCCAGTTAGTTCAGGTTGCTCTGGGCCTTGCCCAGTGGGCCTTTGAGTATCGCCAAGGGTGGACATGCTGCAGATTCTTTGTACTAGTGTTGGACCTCTCCCATTTTCTTTTTATCTAGTCAGAATTGCTCGTGTTCCAGTTTGTCCTAGTTGCATCTCTTCCTGTCACTGGATCTGGCTCCAGCTTCTCTACATACTCCCAATAGGCAGTTGTAGGCAGCAATGATGGCAACCTGCATGTGGTCCTCATGCCTCCAAAGCTCCTTTGAACATGGGTATTTCATAACAGCTATTCTGTCTCTTGCAACGGAGCTGAGAGTACTCCCTTATTTGACTTATCCCTGCCCCCTCAGGAAGCTTTGGGCTGGGGCTTCCCTAAGGTGGCATTGGGTTTGGGACAATTCAAAATATAGCCAGGCAACTCTGACCTTGTTCGCCATTCTCCAGGGCTAAACCTTCAGCGGTACACTGCCAGCAGGCATTGCGCAGAATTTGTTCCCACTTCTTATAAAGACAAAGCTATGCAAGCAAGGTGATTCTGGCATCTCCAAAGGCACATGTATCACCTGCAGTCTGTTCCTCAGGGGTGCTGTTCCCTTGGTAGATCACAGAGGTGGACAAGCTGTTCCCTTCTGAACAGGTCAGGATCTCAGACACAGGATGTGCTACCAGATAGGAAACAGAAACTCACTCCAGAGCTGTGCTAGGGTTTAAGCCACTGATGGCTGCATGAGGTGTCCCATTCCTGGTAGGACCACAACATAAGTGTAGGGTCATTTGAATATGTCATAGAAAATCTGGTGGCTTCATTGACATGACTATGTCAAGTGGCGTTATAGATCACAGAATCATCTAGGTTGGAGGGGACTTTTAAGATTATCGAGCCCAACCATTAACCTAACACTGCCAAAACCACCAATAAACCATGTCCCTAAGCACTACATCTACATGTCTTTTAAATACCTCTGAGGGTAGTGTCTCCACCACTTCCCTGACAGCCTGTTCCAATGCTTGACAACCCTTTTGGTGAAGAAATTTTTCCTGATACCCATCCTAAGCCTCCCCTGGCACAACCTGATGCCATTTCCCCTTGTCCTATTGCTTGTTCCTTGGGAGAAGAGACCGACCCCCACCTCGCTACAATCTCCTTTCAGGTAGTTGCAGAGAGCGATAAGTTCTCCCTTCAGCCTCCTTTTCTCCAGGCTGAACAATCCCAGCTCCCTCAGCTGTATAGAGCAGTTGCTTCTGAGGTGCATTCAGACTCCCTTTCATAATACTGCATTTTTCTGAGGTTGAGGTAGACCACTGCATGGAGCTGTTACAGTAGCCCTGGGTCAGTGGGACAGCTTTTCTTCCCCTTTGGATGCAGTACAGCCTCTGGTAGCAACATCCCAGACCTCTGCTGGTTTGTGTGCACTTGGATTTTTTGCATGCTGTGTCAAATGATTGCACAAGTAATTGTTTGCCTTCCAACACTGAAATGAAAAACAAATTTATTACATGAAGGAAAACATTCCGCCTGTTTTATTCTTTTTAAGTGTAATCATTGAATTGTTTATTTTGGGTAACCAGATACACCAGTCTGCTACTCTAGTCACTTCTGGAAGTTTTTTAAAAAACACTCTCCTCAGTAATAAATCAACTAAATATGCAAATCTTCTTCCAAACCAAATTCTCATTTCTCAAACTGTTCATTCCATAGGAAGTCTAGCTAAATACATTGGCTTTGCAAGCTGCTTGGTAAATCTTTGGCGAAGGTCTGGGTGCATAGGTACAAGGACAAGTGAACTCAGCAGCAAAGAACGTTCCTATAAAAATCGCTTACCAGCAGGGTCACACACTCCCATTGAGCAAAATTAGTTTAGGTCTTTACTGACTGAAGCTAATACGGTTCTGCTCTCTTTCCAAAGCAGCCATAGGTAACCTGATAAAGATCAGTTTACAATAAGGTAATATGTATCCTGTGGTGCATCTGAACTGTATTTTCCTGGGTTTTTTTTTGTTTGAAATGTCTCTTCTCCAGCAATTAAAATGCAAAATATATATTGTCAAATACCCAATGCACTACAAAAGTCAATTGCCATAGTCTGTAGTGAAAGCCAGTTAAGAAACTACAGTATATTGAGTAAAGCATTTTCATTAAAGGTCTTAAAAGAAGGAAAGAGAGACTTGTATGTGCTTTCCTGTATCTAGAGTGGAGCAGAGATATCCATATGCTCAGTCTTACCGGCAGTCCCATTTTCTGACTTTCTTTTCTAGCTAAATCAGTCCGTCTGGACTCATCAGCTGCTTGGCTTTCCGAAACACATGGGAAGGTTGCAACTAGTAGGATTACATCCTTGAGCTCTCAGGTGCCACCTCCACTGCCCCACTGTAACCCCTGACTCTGTGCTTTCTCCTCAAGGATTTTGGAGCTGCAGCAGAATGGTGACATGGACATACTGAAGCATAAGTGGTGGCCAAAGAACGGTCAATGTGATCTTTACTCATCTGTGGATACCAAACAGAAAGGAGGTGCCCTGGACATAAAAAGTTTTGCAGGTGTTTTCTGCATCCTCGCTGCTGGGATCGTCCTCTCCTGTTTCATTGCAATGTTGGAAACGTGGTGGAATAAAAGGAAAGGCTCCCGGGTTCCGTCGAAAGAGGTATTAGACCCCCCATTTCTCCTGGGGACTTTTCACGCACCCTAAAGATTGCTGCCTTGACTTTATAGAATTACAGAGGGTGGGGAATTAAGTTCAGAAAAATTTCCTTAGCTTCCTGATATTTTAAGGTAAATGTTGTTCCTCAAAAATCTCTTTAGCTATTCTATCTAGAAAAGCTTGAATGAAAAAAAAAAAATATTATATTGATGATGTATGAATATGCAACTATTCTAAGTAAAACACAACTGTTACTTGTAGAATAGTACATTATTAATACATCAATATTTAGTTCATTATTCCCACTGGTGAGAGCTATTTCTCACCAGTAAGTTCAAAGGTTTCTTGGCTGCTTCTTGAAAAATATATCCCTAAGCTCAGTGGCTGAGTCTTTCAAAATAGATTTGTAAAGTTTAGCCCTTTAATCACCGGTTAGCTTCTTAAATAAGCATGTCCCCATTTTCAGAAATGTTAACCTCTTGAGACTTCCATGAACTTCAGTTCTTGTTGTTTAATCTGAAGTCCAGGGAAGCAAGAGTACGTTAGATTTTTCAGATTCAGGCCAGGCTTATTTCTGAAATGTGCGACAGACTTGTTTCAGAAGCAGGTGTTTGCTTCTACACCTGCGTGTGTAATGCTTTTCTTTCCGTGGCAATCTACCTGTCCCTTTACCAGCCATCTGAGCCTTATGCGGTCCTACAACAAATTTCTTCCCTTCATAATTAATTATTTAGCTCTACAAAATACTAGAAAAGCATTAGGAAAAAAAAAAAGTTATTAAAATGTATTTGGCAGCGATGCCCAAAGCTGAACCTAAATATGAGCTTTAATGTAGCACTATCAATTATAGCTTTTCTATCTGTGTAGCTTAGACACATCTGTGTAGCTTGTGGGGTATTGCTGTTAATTTGTGTGCAGTGGTCTCACCTTCTCTGCAGTTTCTCCATTGTGTTTATTTCTGCTAATCTAATGCTGTGTAATCAGGCAGGATTAATTACACTGCCTAATTAGACAGCATCGGTATTGATGTCAGTATACGTTTAATCTTTTCTTGCCTGTTTTAATTCCCAAGCTTTTTTTTGTTCAAGATCGGGACCGGACCATTATTAAAAGAAAAAAAAAAAGAATCTCTAGTCTTTAAATTGGGTTTCTCAGGAATGGAAACCGTATAATGTCAACTGGTAAATTATTTTAAAAACCTAAAATTTATTTCATTGTTGTTTACCCAAACTTTCAAAACATCATATTACTTATTTATCTGGTGCAAAACATAAAAAAGTAAATAACAAAGCAAAAGAAAAAACCAACGTGGATTTTTTATGTAACTACAAAATTTCCTATTTCAATTTTCAAGTGCAGAGAAATTCAAGTGTATATTTTCCGCAAATGGTATCATTTGGCCTCCTTGATCTTTGTTATGTGGTCATTAGCTTAGCATTTAAAATTGCATCTCAACACTAAATCGAAAAGCTTGGCTCAAAATTGAGTTTAACGTGGACGTATGTGCTGAATGTCCCCACTATCCTGGATGTGGGGATCATTCAGCAAAGAAATACATCTTAACTAACTTTCTTAAAATTCATTTTAGCTTCCATGAAATCCATTGGCTCTTCCAGGCCACTAGTCCAGAGTCGGGGGTCAGATTGGGCCAGTTTGTGGTCAGCAAGCCAACCCTTTTTCCTGGTGGCTGCCATCTTGTGCTCCAGAATGCAAGCATTTATACTGAAAAAAATTGTCTTATGATTGTGAAGATAACATTTTGGTCGCATACCAGAAGTAATCCATTCAATGATGTCTGCCTGAGTCTGCAGACAGCCTTAAACAGTAGCTCTGAGAGAAGTATGAACCACCCCAGTAATCTCAATGGGATGTTGACTCTGAAGCCTGATGATAATTTAAATGTGAAAACTGCTGAATATTTCACTACTGATCACACAAGAGAGAAGAGGAAAGATCATATTATGGAGATATGCACAATCTTACTGTGAGTGGGTCTCATTTTGGTGTATCGATTGGGTGGAGATCGGGTTGTGGGCTAAGCATGGGAGAATATCACCACTTCTATATTTTCACTGGTCTGACCCTAGCCCCAAATGCATCTCTGTAAGAGAAGAAAGAGGAGTATTTTGAGTAACTTACAGAGGCTCAGAAGTGATGAAATTCCAATCTTTTCTTGACTGACATTTTAAATTACAAAGTGTTTGTATGTTTTTCAAAATTAAAAACAAACAAACAAACAAAAAACCAAAACCCAACGAAAAAAAAATGGAAAAATATTTAGGACTGTCCCTCAGAGACATAGTCATGACCTGCACACACTAACAGAGCCTCTGTATATTTCTTTAGCTTCCGATGTGGCCCCAGTTCTCCTGCATCCATATGCAGCTCCAAAGTTTTTAGGAGAGAGCGTTTGGTGAATGCGTTTGGTTTTGGTGTCACCTGTGTGGTTGTTATGTGCATCCATGTCTATGTCCACATGTGAATAAACTATAGACAGAAAGCTAAGTCCAAGAAATGAGCGCTGCATTTTTTTCCCTCCCGTGACGAGCTCAAACCAAAGCCTCTGTGGTCAGCGATCATCCAGTCCCTGGGAGATCTCTGATGCCCCATTCCCTGCCCCTTTTCCCCTGGTTTGTCTCCCTATCCCTGCCCTCGGAGGGTAAAATCCCGGAGGGGAGCTCGCCTCTCAGCCTCCTTCCAGTCAGGCTCTGTGTTCGGCGTGGTACCAGTGCAAATATTTGGTGATCCGTTTTGCTAAGTAGATGAACTCCTGCAGTTTGTTCTAGGTGTGGACTTTTTCAGAGTGCTTGACTTCATTCCTAGACAAAGGAGGGATCTCAAGCCCATTCAGTGTACTAGGAGTTTTGCCATTGATTCAGGGAGCTCTGGATCAAGCCAGTCATTGAATTGCAGTAATCAAGGCTGGAAGTCATCAGTGCGCGTCTATCGGCTGCCTAATTATCCTCTGTGAGGTCCTAGAGTGTGAGATATTTCTAGTGGCCTGGAAGAGCCAGTAGATTTCACAGAGATTAAGGTAAATTTTAAGGTTAGTTGAAATCGATTTTTGTTCTGAATGAGCTGCGCTACCTAGACTCAGGGAATACCCCTGTACGTGTATACTTAATGTCGCTTTGAATTAAGCTTTGCAGTTCAGTAGAAGTATCCGTGTACAATACAGGTGATTTATTGTGTCACCCAGGACTTTCTCCTCTTTTTTTTTAACTTCCGTGCATTTAAATTTTCAATTATAACTAACAAACCTGTTTAACTGAGTTCTTTGGGAGGAGAGATTTAAGAAGGAAAAGGGACAGAGGTAAGAGAAGGGATGATATATTCCTAGGTCGCCCCTCTCTTCTCACCCACAAGAGTGTAATTCCATCAGAATCAATGGAATTGCTTCTTTGTAGGTAAGGGGAGAATGAATCCCTCTTTTGGCATTGTACTTTGAAGTTGCCTGGTGTACTCCTTTCTGCGTGATGTCAGCGAGTCACCAGTGCTTGGATTTTTGTCTGGAAGTTCAGCTTTTCTATGCCGGAATTTATATTATAAAGACAAAAAGCAACCTGAGATGTTTTTAGCCCTTCCTTAAGCCCTGAGAGGATGACAAAGACGGCAACCTGATCCCTCAGAGCCTCCCATGTTGACATTCAAACTTAGTCCTCATTACAGACTTGAAGAAAAGGCATCATCCCAGGCATTTGAGATTATACTTTGCTTTCATGGCACAAAATCTACTGCTATTCAGCTGTTGCTATTCCAACCCACCTAGCTCCGAGCCTGGCTTTTCCTGACAAAAACCAACCGGTAGCACTTGGAGATTTGATGTTGGGATTCAGGGTTTGAGGGTAGCTGTGGTGTAAGGGTCTGCCTCCGTTTGGCTTGCCACCGGAGCGTCCGGTGGTGGGGGGTATGTGTGTGTTTTTGCTGGTGACGTTCAGAGATGCCAACAGCCAGCTGTAGTTAATTGTGCATTGTGCTTCCCAAGCAGTTCTGATCACACTGTGAAGCTTCAACCCAGCACAAACGGCGATGGTGAGCGGTGCCTCTTGTTTTTCTCGTTCCCCAGGATGACAAGGAGATCGACCTGGAGCACCTCCACAGGCGCGTGAACAGCCTCTGCACAGACGACGACAGTCCCCATAAACAGTTCTCCACCTCGTCGATTGACTTGACCCCGCTGGACATTGACACTTTACCCACACGTCAGGCACTGGAGCAAATCAGTGACTTCAGAAACACTCACATCACCACAACCACCTTCATACCAGAACAGATCCAGACTCTGAGCCGCACGCTGTCTGCTAAAGCTGCTTCGGGTTTCTCCTTCGGCAGTGTGCCCGAGCACCGAACTGGCCCTTTCAGGCACAGGGCACCCAACGGTGGCTTTTTCAGAAGCCCCATCAAAACAATGTCATCTATCCCTTACCAACCAACTCCTACTCTGGGGCTGAATATCGGTAGTGACCCAGACCGAGGCACCTCCATCTGAGCATCAGACCAAGTTTCTTCACTGTTTCTTTTTTAGGACTCCCTTTGCAAGGAGCAGCTGTAATATTGTGGGACTAACATGGATGTAACCTTTTTTCTTTTCCTTATTTTTTGTTTTTGAGGTTTTTTTAAAAAGCTTGTTTGGGGGTTATTTTCTGTTTGTTTTGTTGTTTTTTTTCTTATTTTTTATTTTATTTTATTTAAGAGTCAGGATTATTAGTAACAACTCTTCCTCCTCTTCTCTGCTTTCTCAGTCTGGTCTCCTCTGTCTCCCCTTATTCTCTTTACTACTTGAATCACTTATTCTTGGTTTATCACCATGTTAGGTTTTGGTTACTTCAGGCTTTTCATATACTTTTCATATACTTTAAATATAGGAAACGTGCAGCAATTCATGCATAGAAAAACACTGAGGATTACTTTACAGAAGGGCATTTGCTCCTCCTCCCACACCGCCTTTTTTTACTATAATTGCAATAACTTAAGTCCTTTTCATGTATTCTGCTGCATCCAGTCAGTGCTCCACTGCTGTGTGTCCTTTTAACTGTGGACCAAAGGCAAACCCTGCAGTTTAAAAAACCGAAAAATTTAAAAAAAAGGCAAAAATTAAAAAAAAGGAAAAAAAAAATGAAAGCAAAACGAGTGAAGTTAACAGATCATTCAGGCCCCGTAATAGAAGAATGCAATTTTGTAGGATTACAAAAAGCCATTACTATGCCAGTAAAGACTACAGTT